>NC_090445.1:1703291129-1703916129 GCF_031143425.1 Pleurodeles waltl | reverse complement strand
CCCCATGGCCCCACCCCTTTAAAAATAAAACGATAATAAACACTGTTTGTTGTTCTTTTATTTCTAAAGGTTTGCAGCTCCTGCTGCTGCTGGCAGGGGGCGACGCTCCCCCGCCATAGAGGAGGAGCCGCCTCTCGAAATAGGGGGAGTGTCTGCTGTAGGGGCTGAGTTATTTGCCTCTGTGTGGGTGCTCCACCTTTGGCAATTCTGGTCAAGCTCCAACCTGGGACATAGAGTTTCTCTATGGCACCTATCATGGCTCAGGTGCAGACAGCACACACATCAGAGTCCTCTCCCAGCAGCCAGTGAGGGTACACAGCATGAGTCTCCCTTTGCTCCCGCTTCTGAGTGAAGGCGTGCTGGCTTGAGATATGGCCCCCGATCCACAGGAGGGCCACAGCACAATACCAGTAGGGGCCCACAACCTCAGAGATGGGCTCTGACTCTGGACGAACAGAGGTCTCCAGCTGTTGGAGGTCCCACTTCTGGGCCATTGATGAGTGCAGTAAATGGGCCACCTAGGTCAAGGATTACAGCTGCTCAAGGGCACCCACAGCAGGATTTTTGGTTGCAGCATCAGGGTTCTCCTTGAATGGAGCTCTTGGTCACAGAGGCACAACATGCCACAGGCACAGTTCTCAATGGTGGCAGCATGGTCTGCCTCATGCACAGTTTGTTGGTGGTAGCACAATGAGGCAGGTTCTTGGTTGCAGTGGCGTAGTCCACCTCAGGCACAGCTCTTGTACAAAGCAGCACTGACTGTTGTCTTGGATTCCTACCCAGAACCGCTAGGTTCTCAAGACATGTAGACCCCTCTTCGCAGTCTTCCTTCTTCTGGCGGGCCCACACCACCAGGGTCAAGCTGCCCATGGCACAACCTGGAATTTTACACCTTCTGTAGGGTTAGCAGGCTCCTTCCCTCTATTAGCAGGAAGGTTGGATTCTATGCACTTCACGTTAGAGGACCAGCTTCTTCCAGCAAGACGTCAGTTGATGTCTTCTCACCTCTAGGGATCTGGCCATCAAGCAGACACCAGCTCAGGTTGCAAAGCTTTCTCTGAGTATTCTGCAGAACACTCCTCTCTTCTCAAAGAGAACTGGAAACTGGAACAACAAGCTGGTGCGTGGCTCCCCTTTTTATGCAGTCAAACCAGACAGGAGATATGGATTCCTTGTTAGCACTTCCAGAACCAAGTTGGGGTGGTTCTTCTTTCAAGTGTTCTGTCCAGGCACAACCTTTGCATTGGAGTGAGGCTACTCACAGCAGGGTGGTCACCAGCCTTGAGTATCCACTACAAAGGCACAAGGAGTGCAACCCTGCTGCACCTGGCTACCAACAGCCACAGAGATCAGTGATCAGGAAAGAGACAAAAGGCCGTCCCCTCTAAAGTAGCAACCTTTCACCCACTCCATCTACCAAACGTCAGCGCTACAGGACGACCAATCAGCAGCCCCTCTCAGTAAAAGGCCTTACTCAATTTCTAAAGGAGTCTTGGTCTCCTCTCTACAGCTTTGGGATTGTCAGCAATACACTTTCACCAACTGGGGAAACAACTCCAACTCTCTCTTATGCACAGACACAGGCGCTTCAAAAATGGAACCCAGAGAACTCAATTACTCTGCCTCACGTATGCACAAAATACATATGCCACGCAGAGCACATATGCAAACATGCATAAGATACACCTGATGGTAGCCCTCTGATCTGGGTTAGCACGGAGCAGCGGAGCTCTACAGGAGTGGGCCAGTATGCTTCCACTAAAATGGCACAGTTAAAAAGGTCTCTACACAATTATTCAATCACACATTATGGAATAATGCCACCTCCACCACTCTTCGTGTTAAATCAATGACTGACAATAGTCCGGTGTCAGTAAAATTAGGGCACGCTTGGTGCACCCCGCTGGCAACAGGACAGATCCCGAACCTTGCTCATGTCAAGGGTCAGCCCTAAACCTCTGTGCACATACTAGATTAGTGTGTGGCTAGGGCCAAAATAAACAAGCATTGGCAAAGCCAAAAGGTCTTGTCTTTGTGACCCACTGGCTTTACCAATGCTTTTTGATAAATTTGAACAACATTAATAAAAAGCAATGCTTTTGCTGATGGTGTTTAGTATTGACAAAAAAGGCACAATGATGCTGTTGCTGCTGACGATTGTGTTTTATTTTGTTACTGACCAAGCTAAGATGGTGGGTGGCACTTAGAGCGGTCAAAAATATATTTGTAAGTGTGAGAAGGTGCTTTGTGGAGGGTTGACCGCAATTTGCTGCCTGGTCTTACCAAAGAAATACATATAATATAAAAATAACTGCAGGGGTGAGTTGTAAGGAAGGAGTTGGGGGGGGTTTGGGTGAGAAACAAGGAGTACGGCGTTGGCAGCAGAGGTGGCTCCTCCATGGGCATTGGGGGTGCCGAGCAGGGAGGGGAGTGCACAGCGCATGTGTGTTTGGCCGGCAGTCTCGGGCGGCCAATCACACATGTGCTGTGGGCTCTGATTGGCCTCAGGGCAGGCTGGGAGCCTGCGCCTGCAGCGAGGAGAAGGACAAACAGGAGCGGAGCGGTGCGCAGCGTTGAGGTAAGTTTTTTTTTAATTTTATTTTTACATTTATTTTAATTCGGCCCGCCGCCCTGCCCCTTCACCTTGCCGCGAGCCGCTCCTGGTGGGCAAGGGTCACGAGAGAGGAAACACAGTAGAGGGAGAGGCACACAAGGGAGTCATCAAGATGGGGGCGGCGGGAGAAGCACAAGGGAGAGGGCGCCATGGAGAGTGGGAGAGGGGGGAGAAGTCAACGAGAGAGAAACCGAGCATCCATGGGGAGAGTGCAAACACAGAGCATGGAGGCAGGTTTTCGACAAGGAAGGGTGAGAGAAACACAAGAGGGAGAGAGAAAGACAACTCACGCCCTTTGGTGCAGTGCTCAACCAAACGGAAAAAGTAGTTCCCTCCTTTTATTCACAGATCTCGGATTGGTAAATGAAACTAAATGGCAACTGTGTTGCTTGGAGGTTTGCAGGTGTGATATAGCATCACATCTCTACCAAAGGACGCCGAGGCGACATCGCACCTTTCTGGTCCTGTTTCCTTTTTGATCTTTTCGCCACGCAGCACATCTTGCCGATGCTGTTCACCAAGGCTAAAAGGCAATCACAGTCCCAAAGGTGAGATCTATTGGCTTTGCCAGTGCTAGTAATATGAGAGCGTCGCCCCCCATAACTGTTGATGTTTAACCCTCACACTTCCAGCAGCTTGGTGCAAATAAATCAAAAATGATCTGTCTGTCTTCGTCACCTCAGCTCTTCGACAGCACCCACTCTAGTCTCTCTACCCACCTTGGTCTCTGCATCTCTACCCCCTCTCCATCTTAATTCTCTCTGCCTAACCTGTCTCTCAAAACACCTTTCTCAACCCCACTGTTCTCTGTAAATCATAACTTCTCTAGCTCCTTTCTGTCCACTCTCTGTCTCAACTTTCTACCGCACGCCTCTCTTCTCCTTGTCAACTCTCTGCATCTCTTCTGCATCTACTTCACCAATCTCCCTTTATCTCAGCTTGCTTTCCTCCTCCATCCCTCCACACCTCACCTCTACCACTCTCAGCCCCCTCTACCTTCCCTCCCTCACCATCTCTCTCCCTCCCTCATCCCTTTCAACCACACAGCTGGACAGACATGTACCTCCCAAAACTGTCAGGCGCAATAGGCCCGTGTTAGGCGGTGACACTCACTCAGTCACTGTTACACTCAGATCTGGTTTACACACAAACATTGTGATTCACAAGTCGATGCTGCAATATGTAATCAGACACTAAAATGCACAATACATGATCAGTCCCAACTTTCTGTCCATCAGGAAGATGTATCATGGTCCCCTCTTTGCCTCACCTTTCTTTCTTTGTCTTATCTCCTTTTGCTATTTTCTCTACCTCATTGTGGTCTCTACCTTGCATCTTCACCTCCCTACCTCTCTCTAGCTCTCCTCTCTTTCTTCCCTAGATCTCTCTCTTTTTCTACATCTCCTTCTCTCAATCTGTAGTTTTCTGCACCTCACTCTAAAACCATACCTCTCTCTGTCAATCTGTTCCTTCCTCCTTATACCGTCTTGTATCCTCTCTGGCTCCCTCTCCCTTTTCTCTTCTTTCGAGTCTCGCCCACCCTCGACTGTCTCTGTACCTCGTGTGTATCTACCTTCGCTCTCCCGCTAGTTCACCCTCTCACTGTACAGGTCTCTTTGCCCTTCTGTGCTCCTGCCTCAGGCCCCTGCATTTCTCTAGCTGAAGAGAGTCAGAGGCACTGTTTACCCAGAGAATTCTCCACATAGATTATTGATTCCTTGTCCTTATTGTGGAGTCTCATTGGTTCACAAGATAGAAAATGTATTTTTGATGGTTTCTCCCTTTAAATGCTTCTTGTCAACTAACAAATGTCCATATGACCAATGGGAAAAATCTTTGACAATTTCACTAAGTGATTGTGATACATATTCCAGTGCGCTCTCAAAACTATGAAATGGAGCAAAAAAAAGTGAATACCTTTGACAAAAAGGAAATTTCAACTCAATTATTTTCGAGGAAAGAAGGGACAAACAGGATAAAATAATTAATAAGGAAAAAATCAGATTTCACCTGTTGAAATGGTGAAAAACTTTAAAGCAACGCTTTGGTTTCCGCTGTTGCAGTGAATGAAGAAAACAAAAAATTAATGGGAGGAATCCAGTGATAATGGCAGTTGTGAAGACAATTATTTAAAAAAGATAAGTATTTATGGTGAGGAATATCTTGCAAATAAATCTACATCTTGCAAATAAATCTACATTTTTAAAAATATTATTTAATGTTATTTGTCAGTTCACTAAACATCCCCCAGATCTCCCTGGAAGTGTTTTCCTTCAATGAGACGAACAAGGTGGTTATGCAATGAATTCCACATAAAATATCATTTTTGGAAGGCGTTAAAAAATTCTAGATCCAAGTGGAAAAAGTGTGTCTCTCAGTGCTCGTTCAATGATTTTTTTGGTGCTATTTGGCTGGCAGACGCGAGGCAGCTTCAGGTTTTAGCAGCTTTTGCTGCTCCTGTTTGCAAAAGTTTAACATATAATTCAATCTTAAAAAAATTAAGGACCTGATTTAGAGTTTGGCGGACGGGTTATTCCGTCACAAACATGGCGGAGATCTCGCCTGCCGCATTGCGATCGCCACGAGCTATTATGGAATCATAATACAGCGTTTGTGACAGAGTATCCCCCTCTGCCGAACTCCAGCCCCTAAGGGCTTGATTTAAAACTCATCAGACGGGTTACTCTGTTGCAACGGTGACAGATATCTATTCCGCTAAAATCTAAATCCCATTCTATCCTATGGGATTTACATTTCGGCGGACGGGATGTCCATCACCATTCTGATGCAGTAACACGTCCGCAGAGTTCTAAATCCGGCCCTAAATGTGAAAGCAGTGCTTAGAAGTCACTAGCGGTCCAACAAGTACTTGAGGTCACGAGGGTCCGATGCAAATCCAAAGTTCAGGCCAACCGGGCTGGAGGGCAGGCCGGCTAAAAAACCCACGCAGGGACCACTGAGAACCACACAAGAAAGTTTCATTATTATATAGCAATGCAACCTCGCAGCTGATGAGGGCACCTGGTTGGAGTTTAAGTGGTTCGCAGGGAGAATCAGTGTGCCAGTCACCACCAGAGGCATAGCGAGAGTGCCATGGGCCCAATGTAATCCTGCAAAATGTCCTCACATCCCTTCCCCTGTCCCCCGCCTCCTTCTTCAGTAGAGTAGTTAGAGGAAGACATACTTGGGCCTCAGTGGGCTCCTATTGTCCCTATGCCACAGTGCCACTGAAGCGGCTGCACTACTGACAGTGCCACTCCTGGACAACCTAGTGAAGCTGGAGACTATGGGCTTGATTTAGAGTTTGACGGGCGGGTTACTCTGCCACAAATGTGACAGATATTCCATCCGCTGTATTACTGTATACCCTGAAGACCTCACAAACTACCGACCTAATTCTTTTCTCCCCTTCCCCGCAAAGGTCGCTGAGAAGATAGTAAACGTACAACTGCCTCGATTCCTAGAAGAGAACAACATACTCAACGCCTCCCAGTCTGGATTCCTTAAGAACCACAGCACTGAGACCGCCCTCATTGCCTGCACAGACAACATCAGGACCAGAGTGGACAAGGGCGAGACCGTCGCCCTCATCCACCTAGACCTCTCTGCAGCTTTTGACACTGTATGCCACCAAACCCTCTGTGCACGCCTTTTCGACACCAGAATTCGCGACAAGGCTCTGGACTGGCTCACCTCCTTCCTCTCCGAAATAGCCCAAAGAGTTCACCTCCCTCCTTTCCAGTCTACAGCCACCAAGGTCATCTGTGGGGTCCCCCAAGGATCCTCCCTCAGCCCCACCCTCTTCAACATCTACATGGCTCCTCTCGCCAACATTCTCCACCCCCACGGCATCACCATCATTTCATACGCTGACAACACCCAGCTCATCATCTCCCGCACTAGGAACCCATCCGCCGCCAAGAAGAACCGGCCCGCCGGATTCCTCGACATCGCCAAATGGATGAGCCAACAACTCCTGGTGGCCCACCACCCTCAGACCACCCCCAGCATCCACCACCTACGCATGCAACCTTGGCATCATACTGGACTTGTCTCTCTCCATGACCCAGCAAATCAACACCATATCATCCTCCTGCTTCAACACCCTTTGCATGCTACGCAAGACTTTCAAATGGATCCCTTTAGAAACAAGAAAAACAGTCACCCATGCCCTCATAAGCAGCAGGCTGGACTACGGCAACGCTCTCTATACAGGGACCACAGACAAGCTTCAAAGAAAACTCCAGCGAATCCAGAACGCAGCCGCACGTCTCATCCTCGCCACAAACAGATATCCACCCACCTCAGATCTCTACACTGGCTGCCAATCAACAAAAGGATCATTTCAAAATCCTTGTCCACTCTCACAAAGCCCTCCACAACACTGGACCGGCCTACCGCATCGAACGAGTCAACTTCCACATACCAACTTGGAAGCTCCGCTGACCTCCCCTTCGCTACAGTCCCCCACATCCAACGCACCACCTCCGGCGGCAGATCCTTCTCCCACCCCACCACCAAGACCTGGAACTCCCTCCCCATCAACCTACGCAAGACCCAGGACCTCCTCACCTTCAGAAAGCGCCTAAAAACATGGGTTTTCGAGCAGTAACCCCCCCCCCCCAGCGCCTTGAGACCATACCAGGTGAGTAGTGCACTTAAGAAATTACTTGATTGATTGACTATGTCCATAGGATATATTGGGATCGTAATACGATGGACAGGATACCCATCACATTTGTGACAAAGTAACCCCCTCCGCTAAACTCTAAATCAGGCCCAAAGTTGTTTTGAACAGAGGGCCCTTTGCCGGGCCCCAAAGATGGGCGCTGCTTGTATTGTTGGGGCCTGCTCTGCCTTTATACACATTCCCTGAAAGGTGTATGCAGCAGAGAAGAGGGGTGTTTACTTACTGTCCACCCTCGCTGAGGGGAAGATTGGTATCAGTGATAAGGAGAGTCTCTGAGGACTGGCCTACCTGCTACCTGCCTCAGGCAACAGCACAAGAAATGCTCTGATTCGGCCCTCAAAAAGGTCCCAATCAGCCTGCCTCAGAGTTGCAAATTGATGTCCCCTAAATGTACTGCTCTCCTTCCTGTGTCCTGAAATGAAAATATACAAACACTATTTGTAGTACCGAAGTCCCAAAAAGAAACTGGCAACGAAACCAGCCATTGAAAACCAGGAAATGGAGCAAAAAAATGAATACTTTTAACAACAAGGAAATGTAACCTCTGTTGTGTACATGCATTCCTACCAATAGCAAATCCTCAAAAAAATGTATGTGAGTAGCTAAAAATATTTCAGGAAGACAGGTGCAGGCGTGTGTGATGGGAATGTGACTGCTACAAAGCTTTGTTTGCCCAAATCGTAAACAGGCTTTGGCAATCGTAACATCTCTGCTTTAATGTGCTGCACCTTGCACTCACAAAAACATGCAGCTCACTTTGCTTTCACAATGGCACATCTCTCACTCTGCACTTATACAGACAAACCTCTAACTCTGCACAGAAATTGGGTCTCTAGTTTGCAGAGGTATACACTCTTGTCCAAGTAGGGATCACAATCCCAGGCAGGGTAAGTCACACACAATCCAAATTATCCTGTGCCCACCCTCTGGTAGCTTGGCACCGAGCAGTGAGGAGTAACTTAGAAGTCAATGTGTAAAGTATTTGTGCAATAAATTTGTACAGTAACACAGTGAAAACACCACAAAAATACACCAGACAGATTTAGAAAAATAGATAATATTAATCTGAATAAAATAAGGTCAAAGCTATGACAATCATATGTACATAAGCAGAGTAATGAATTTTTAAAGATGAAATCCAACTAAAGCACCTAGAAACACAATAGCTCCAACTGGGGCTATCACGGCGTTGTTGATGAAGTCATTCCCAACAATCTGACGCCATCAGTGCCAGTCACGGTTTCACGCGGACACCAGGTACAGTACCTTTGGAAAACGAAGAACAAGGACGTCTCACGGAGTGGGAAAGAGGCGTAGCTGGAGTCAGTGCGCCATCAGTCCCTTGTGGCATCCGAGGAGATGAGGCGTCGGTTCTGTGCTGTGAGGTAGGTGGAGGTGAGGCCTCGGTTCTGTCCAGATGCTGGGGAAGATGATACGGCATCGTCCGCAATGCATCGATCCTTTGTGACCTGGCGGGGTTGCTGGTTCCGGTCCCTCAGGATGTGATGTGTCGACTTTGCAGTGTCGCGAGGACCCTGAGTGATGTCTTGGAGTCGTGGCAATGTCGGACTTGCTTTGCAGGCCACGGTTGTTGCGTGCAATGAGGTCCACAGAGTGGGAACAGGCTGCGGCGTCGCTGAAGTCGTTCTGGCGTCAGTGAAGTTGGTAACTAGCAAAAAGCTAGCTGGTGAAGTCTTTGTTGGCTCTGAGACGTCAAAACAGGAGGCAAGCTCAATCCAAGCCCTTGGAGAGTACTTTTGGGGAAGGTAGAGTCCTTCTCAGCACAGTCAGAGGCCAGAGTCGTTTGGGCAGCCAAGCAGTTCCTCTTGACAGGTTGCAGGTGTAGGTCCAGAGATGTCTGGTAAACAAGGAGTGCCAGAAAAGTGGAGGGAGGCAGGCACAAAGTTGGGGGATGACCACCCTAAGGCTGTCAGGTCTAACACACACCACGTACCCGGCCTTTTTACACCACAAATTCTGCACACCCACCATTCATCCACTGATCACCCTGCACTCACCCACCTCCCACCCTTGACACAGCCACCTCTCAGTCTACACCCACCAACTGTGCATTCTGCACTGACACTCCTCACCCTGAACCCAGACACTACATACCTCACCTTGCACCCACACACCACAAAACACCAATTACAGTGATCGCTTATCCATCACTCACACATCGGTCATCTTCTACTCCCACACCAATCATCCTGCACACTCACTCACTGACCCCCCTGCACACAGCTCACCCTGCAAATACACACAACTCTCAGATCACACACCACATCCTCTAACTACATAATGCTTACCCCACACTCTTCCACCTCTGACCCTGGACTCAGCTACCTGCTGACATATTTCTCACAATGCATTCACGCACCTCTCACCGTGCACACTCACACAGCTCACTTGGCACACACACCCTGCACTGACACCGCTCACTCAGAATTTATGCACTGTTCACCCTGCACAGAGACATTATTCACCCTGCACTCAAGACACTGCTCACCCTGCACTCAAGGCACTGCTGACCCTGCACTCAAGGCACCACTTACACACCTCATAACACCTGTCACCCTGTACTCACCCTCCACTCACACACAGCTCACCAACCATTCCACTCACTCTAAACTCAACTCACCTTGTCCTTAACACCTGTCACCCTGTACTCACCCTCCACTTACACAACACTCACCATCCATTCCACTCACTCTAAACTCAGGCACAACTCACCTCGTCCTTAACACCTGTCACCCTGTACTCACCCTCCACTCACGAACTGCTCACTGTGCATTCAGACACCACTCACTCGAAACTCAGGCACAATTCACCTTGTCCTTAACATCTGTCACCCTGTCCTCACCCTGCACTCACACATCGCTCACCGTGCATTCAGACACCACTCACTCTAAACTCAGACACAACTCACCTCGTGTCTAACACCTGTCACCCTTTACTCACCCTCCACTCACACACTGCTCACCCTGCATTCAGACACCACTCACTCTAAACTCAACTCACCTTGTCCTTAACACCTGTCACCCTGTACTCACCCTCCACTCACACACAGCTCACCATCCATTCAGACACCACTCACTCTAAACTCAGGCACAACTCACCTTGTCCTTAACACCTGTCACTCTGTACTCACCCTGCACTCACACACGGCTCACAGTGCATTCAGACATCACTCACTCTAAACTCAGGCACAACTCACCTCGTGTCTAACACCTGTCACCCTGTACTCACCCTGCACTCACACACCGCTCACCGTGCATTCAGACACCACTCACTCTAAACTCAGACACAACTCACCTCATGTCTAACACCTGTCACCCTTTACTCACCCTCCACTCACACACTGCTCATCCTGCATTCAGACACCACTCACTCTAAACTCAACTCACCTTGTCCTTAACACCTGTCACCCTGTACTTACCCTCCACTCACACACAGCTCACCATCCATTCAGACACCACTCACTCTAGACTCAGGCACAACTCACCTTGTCCTTAACACCTGTCATTCTGTACTCACCCTGCACTCACACACCGTTCACCCTGTATTCAGAAACACTCACTCTAAACTCAACTCACCTTGTCCTTAACACCTGTCACCCTGTACTCACCCTTGTAGGAGGCTGGACTGGCTTGTAGTGAGTACCAAGGGGTACTTACACCTTGCACCAGGCCCAGGTATCCCTTATTAGTGTAGAGGGGTGTCTAGCAGCTTAGGCTGATAGAAAAGGTAGCTTAGCAGAGCAGCTTAGGCTGAACTAGGAGACAAGTGAAGCTCCTACAGTACCACTAGTGTCACTTGCACAATATCATAAGAAAACACAATACACAGATATACTAAAAATGAAGGTACTTTATTTTTGTGACAATATGCCAAAAGTATCTCAGTGAGTTCCCTCAGTATGAGGATAGCAAATATACACAAGATATATGTACACAATACCAAAATATGCAGTAATAGCAATAGAAAACAGTGCAAACAATGTATAGTCACAATAGAATGCAATGGGGGCACATAGGGATAGGGGCAACACAAACCATATACTCTAGAAGTGGAATGCGAACCACGAATGGACCCCAAACCTATGTGACCTTGTAGAGGGTCGCTGGGACTGTAAGAAAACAGTGAGGGTTAGAAAAATAGCCCACCCCAAGACCCTGAAAAGTGGGTGCAAAGTGCACCTAAGTTCCCCAAAGAGCACTGAAGTCGTGATAGGGGAATTCTGCAGGAAAGACCAACACCAGCAATGCAACAACGATGGATTTCCAGACAAGAGTACCTGTGGAACAAGGGGACCAAGTCCAAAAGTCACAATCAAGTCGGGAGTGGGCAGATGCCCAGGAAATGCCAGCCGTGGGTGCAAAGAAGCTGCCACCGGATGGTAGAAGCTGAGGATTCTGCAAGAATGACAAGGGCTAGAAACTTCCCCTTTGGAGGATGGATGTCCCACGTCGTGAAGAGTCGTGCAGAAGTGTTTTCCTGCAGAAAGACCGCAAACAAGCCTTGCTAGCTGCAAGGGTCGTGGTTAGGGTTTTTGGATGCTGCTGTAGCCCAGGAGGGACCAGGATGTCACCAATTGCGTGAGGGGACAGAGGGGGCGTCCAGCAAGACAAAGAGCCCACTCAGAAGCAAGCAGCACCTGCAGAAGTGCCGGAACAGGCACTACAAAGTGGAGTGAATCGGTGCTCACCCGAAGTTGCACAAGAGAGTCCCACGCCGCCGGAGGACAACTCAGGAGGTCGTGCAATGCAGGTTAGAGTGCCGGGGACCCAGGCTTGACTGTGCACGAAGGAAATCCTCGGTGAGTGCACAGGAGCCGGAGTAGCTGCAAAACACACGGTTCCCAGCAATGCAGTCTAGCGTGGGGAGGCAAGGACTTACCTCCACCAAACTTGGACTGAAGAGTCACTGGACTGTGGGAGTCACTTGGACAGAGTTGCTGAGTTCAAGGGACCTCGCTCGTTGTGCTGAGAGGAGACCCAGAGGACCGGTGATGCAGTTCTTTGGTGCCTGCGGTTGCAGGGGGAAGATTCCGTCGACCCACGGGAGATTTCTTTGGAACTTCTAGTGCAGAGAGGAGGCAGACTACCCCCACAGCATGCACCACCAGGAAAACAGTCGAGAAGGCGGCAGGATCAGCGTTACAATGTCGCAGTAGTCGTCTTTGCTACTTTGTTGCAGTTTTGCAGGCTTCCAGCGCGGTCAGCAGTCGATTCCTTGGCAGAAGGTGAAGAGAGAGATGCAGAGGAACTCTGATGAGCTCTTGCATTCGTTATCTAAGGAATTCCCCAAAACAGAGACCCTAAATAGCCAGAAAAGGAGGTTTGGCTACTTAGGAGAGAGGATAGGCTAGCAACACCTGAAGGAGCCTATCAGAAGGAGTCTCTGACGTCACCTGCTGGCTCTGGCCACTCAGAGCAGTCCAGTGTGCCAGCAGCACCTCTGTTTCCAAGATGGCAGAGGTCTGGAGCACACTGGAGGAGCTTTGGGCACCTCCCAGGGGAGGTGCAGGTCAGGGGAGTGGTCACTCCCCTTTCCTTTGTCCAGTTTCGCGCCAGAGCAGGGCTGAGGGGTCCCTGAACCGGTGTAGACTGGCTTATGCAGAAATGGGCACCATCTGTGCCCATGAAAGCATTTCCAGAGGCTGGGGGAGGCTACTCCTCCCCTGCCTTAACGACCTTTTTCCAAAGGGAGAGAGTGTAACACCCTCTCTCTGAGGAAGTCCTTTGATCTGCCCTCCTGGGCCAAGCCTGGCTGGACACCAGGAGGGCAGAAGCCTGTCTGAGGGGTTGGCAGCAGCAGCAGCTGCAGTGAAACCCCTGAAAAGGCAGTTTGGCAGTACCCGGGTCTGTGCTAGAGACCCGGGGAATCATGGGATTGTCTCCCCAATACCAGGATGGCATTGGGGGGGGGCAATTCCATGATCTTAGACATGTTACATGGCCATGTTCGGAGTTACCATTGTGAAGCTACACATAGGTAGTGACCTATGTGTAGTGCACGCGTGTAATGGTGTCCCCGCACTCACAAAGTCCAGGGAATTTGCCCTGAACAATGTGGGAGCACCTTGGCTAGTGCCAGGGTGCCCACACACTAAGTAACTTAGCACCCAACCTTTACCAGGTAAAGGTTAGACATATAGGTGACTTATAAGTTACTTAAGTGCAGTGGTAAATGGCTGTGAAATAAGGTGAACGTTATTTCACTCAGGCTGCAGTGGCAGGCCTGCGTAAGAATTGTCAGAGCTCCCTATGGGTGGCAAAAGAAATGCTGCAGCCCATAGGGATCTCCTGGAACCCCAATACCCTGGGTACCTCAGTACGATATACTAGGGAATTATAAGGGTGTTCCAGCATGCCAATATGAATTGGTGAAATTGGTCACTAGTCTGTTAGTGACAATTTGTACAGAGAGAGCATAACCACTGAGGTTCTGGTTAGCAGAGCCTCAGTGAGACAGTTAGGCACCACACAAGGAACACATGCATATAGGACACAAACTTATGAGCACTGGGGTCCTGGCTAGCAGGGTCCCAGTGACACATAACAAACATACTGAAAACATAGGGTTTTCACTATGAGCACTGGGCCCTGGCTAGCAGGATCCCAGTGAGACAGTGAAAACACCCTGACATACACTCACAAACAGGCCAAAAGTGGGGGTAACAAGGCTAGAAAGAGGCTACTTTCTCACACAACCCCCCCCCCCCCAAACGAAGGACAATAAGGCTAACCTTGGCCAGTTGAGACTTTATTGTCCAAGTGGTGATAAGTAGAGAGTAGCCTTCCAATAGACTGGTTACTCCCTTTATCATCCAGTATATGGTTACTTCCCTGTGGGGATGTAAACCACCCTGTTTGAAGTTTTTTAGCTAAGCAACAAAGTGAAGATGTATTTTCAGAGTTTCTATCAGTAAGTTTTAGTTTAGAGCAGTGGGAATTGTCCACTGAACCTATTTGTAGTGATGAAAATGCCAGACAGGGATGCTGTCTCAATAAAGCCATAGCTGGGCAAAAACTTTGTCCATATGGCTGGAAGAGAGAACAGGGATGCTGTTTCTCTTGATTTGGAGCAGGGCAAGGATGCTGTCCTATGAGCTCCACACTAGGGCAGGGATGCTGTCCTAAGTGTTGTGAGGCAGTGCAGGGTTTCTGCACTAAAGTTTCTCTGGGAGGGTTGGTGGGATGCTCCATGTTAACTAAAATGGTGCTCTTTTTCTCACTAATGTTAGTTATCCTACAGAGAGGTACTTCCACCTCAGGGAGTACAGCTATGCCAGCTGATGATTGCCTTGGAACAGGTGCCACCCCAGGAGAGGTTTCTCCTACCACAGGAATGATATCCTGATTGGCAGGGTGATTAGGGGATACTGTGATACCCTTTTTACCTGTTGTTGGAGAGGGATCCTGAGTTTTCAGGCCTTCTCTCCTTTGCTTTTTCATTTCAGTAGAAATGAGAGGGAACAATTCCTCTGGGATGCCTAGCATGGCTGCATGGGCATAAAACTCTACATCAGCCCAACCTGAGGCCTCTAGGTCATTACCTAAGAGACAATCTACAGGTAAGCTAGGTGATACTACCACCTGCTTAGGGCCAGTAACTCCACCCCAACTAAACTGAATTATAGCTAAGGGAAGAAACTTAGTGGAGTTATGGACATCAATAATCTTATACTGTTGTCCAATGATGTGTTATTCAGGATGCACTAGGTTTTCAGTCACCAAAGTGATACTGGCACCTGTGTCCCTGTAGGCCAAGGCCTCAACACCATTTATTGAAACTGTCTGCCTGTACTTATCCATTGTAAGGGGACAAGCAGCCAGTGTGGCAAGGCCAATGCCACTAGGTGTGACAGAAACTGTCTTGGGACTAACTACCCCAGTTTCTATTATGGACCCATAAGTGAACCCAACTACACCCTTAACTTGACTGTTGCCAGCAGTCCCACCACTAGTACCACTACTGCTAGGGGCACTAGAGCTTGATGTATTAGTGGTGGTAGGCTCAGGGGGTTTACCTGGACAGGACTTATCCCCTGGCATATGGCCTCTGATTTTACACACAAAGCACCAAGGCTTTTTAAATTGTGTAGGTTGAGAAGAAGAGGAAGAATTTGTTTTATCCCCACCCCCTGAAGAGTGTTTAAGATTTGAAGTGGGATCTTTGGTTTTACCCTTATCCCCATGCTTATCTTGAGATTTCTCACCATCTTTCTTCTTGCCATCCTTGTCACCACCTGTATGAACTTTTCTGTTCACTCTTGTTCTGACCCATTTGTCTGCCTTCTTTTCCAATTCTTGGGGAGAGGTCAGATCTGAGTCCACTAGATACTGGTGCAACAAATCAGACACACAATTATTAAGTATATGCTCTTTCAGGATTATGTTATATAGGCTTTCATAGTCAGAAACTTTACTGCCATGTAACCACCCCTCCAAGGCCTTCACTGAATGGTCAACAAAGTCTACCCAGTCTTGTGAAGACTCCTTTTTGGTTTCTCTGAACTTCATCCTGTACTGTTCAGTGGTTAAGCCATAACCATCTAGGAGTGCATTCTTAAGAACTGTAAAATTATTGGCATCACTTTCCTTAACAGTAAGGAGCCTATCCCTACCCTTTCCACTGAAAGATAGCCATAGGATAGCAGCCCACTGCCTTTGAGGGACCTCCTGTACAACACAGGCCCTCTCAAGTGCAGCACTTGTTAATGTCATCCCCCTCCTTGTAAGGGGGAACTATCTTGTGCAGATTCCTAGAATCATGCTCTTTTGCAGGATGACTATTTGGAATACTGCTGCTGCCACCATGGGGTTCTAACCCCAATTTCTGTCTTTCTCTTTCTATCTCTAAGGACTGCCTATCTAAATCCAGCTGTTGCTTCTTGAGCTTCAGCCTGGATTGTTCCACTCTCAATCTATTGAGCTCCCTTTCTAACACTCTGTCATCAGGGTGGGTGGGTGAGGCATGTCTTGAAACAGAAGTATGGTGAGAATGAACAGAGGGAGACCTGACCCTAACAGATGACACTCTAACAACCTGGCTAACAGAAGTAACACTCCTACTATGATGGGAAGGAACACTATTACTGTGGTGTGAAATCACATCAGTACCAGTTATGCTAGGTGGTCTGCTAATGGTCAGGTTGGGAAGGTTCCCTTCTAAATCCTTTGCTAGGGGTGCCCCAGGGTCAGATTGGGAACCATCAGCTAATTTCTCAACAGAAGTGCCAACTCTGGTCTTATCTTGTTCAATGAGCATATTAACCAACAGTTCTCTACAGGGATTCTTCCCTACCCCTAAACCTCTTTCAATGCAGGGACTCCTTGCTCCTTTCCAGCTAAGGTGATCATAAGCAAGTTTGGACAGATCAACAGTTTGGCCTGTGACAGACATTTTAGAAAGTGTTTAAGGGATAGAAAAAGAAAGAAAAAGTTTTTAGAACTTTTTAAAGAACAGAAAAAAAAACTTTTACAACTTTTTAAGAACTTTTTAGAAAGTTTAGAGGTACTTTTCAGCACTTAGCAAAGAAGTGAGAGAAGAAAAGCAAAACTTTTTGGTTAGGTGTACATACACTGAACTTGTTTTGTATATTTTTCTGTTATGAAAAGTACAATGACAAAAGTGGTAAGTAGTTGCAAAGTACTTATCCCACCGCTGCACAACCAATGTAGGAGGCTGGACTGGCTTGTAGTGAGTACCAAGGGGTACTTACACCTTGCACCAGGCCCAGGTATCCCTTATTAGTGTAGAGGGGTGTCTAGCAGCTTAGGCTGATAGAAAAGGTAGCTTAGCAGAGCAGCTTAGGCTGAACTAGGAGACGAGTGAAGCTCCTACAGTACCACTAGTGTCACTTGCACAATATCATAAGAAAACACAATACACAGATATACTAAAAATAAAGGTACTTTATTTTTGTAACAATATGCCAAAAGTATCTTAGTGAGTACCCTCAGTACGAGGATAGCAAATATACACAAGATATATGTACACAATACCAAAATATGCAGTAATAGCAATAGAAAACAGTGCAAACAATGTATAGTCACAATAGAATGCAATGGGGGCACATAGGGATAGGGGCAACACAAACCATATACTCTAGAAGTGGAATGCGAACCACGAATGGACCCCAAACCTATGTGACCTTGTAGAGCATGGGTACTCACAAACTTTTTCTCGGTGGCCAAAATTGCAGTATGGTTTGCGTCCGAGGGCCGCACTGAAGTAACATGCGGGGGGGTGGGGCTTAGAGGGGGCGGGGCTTAGAGGGGGAACAACCACCCCACCCCCTTTTTCAAAACAATGCCCCTACCCCAGTAACACACACAGCGCGCACACATACAGCGCCATCTGCTCTCACCCCTACCCCAGTAACACACACAGCGTGCACACATACAGCGCCATCTGCTCTCACCCCTACCCCAGTAACACACACAGCGCGCACACACACAGCGCCATCTGCTCTCACCCCTACCCCAGTAACACACACAGCGCCATCTGCTCTCACCCCTACCCCAGTAACACACACAGCGCCATCTGCACACAGCGCCATCTGCTCTCACCCCTACCCCAGTAACACACACAGCGCCATCTGCTCTCACCCCTACCCCAGTAACACACACTGCGCCATCTGCACACAGCGCCATCTGCTCCCACCCCTACCCCAGTAACACACACAGCGCCATCTGCACACGGCACCATCTGCTCTCACCCCTACCCCAGTAACACACACAGCGCCATCTGCTCTCACCCCTACCCCAGTAACACACACTGCACCATCTGCACACAGCGCCATCTGCTCTCACCCCTACCCCAGTAACACACACTGCGCCATCTGCACACAGTGCCATCTGCTCTCACCCCTACCCCATTAACACACACTGCGCCATCTGCACACAGCGCCATCTGCTCCCACCCCTACCCCAGTAACACACACAGCGCCATCTGCTCTCACCCCTACCCCAGTAACACACACAGCGCCATCTGCTCTCACCCCTACCCCAGTAACACACACTGCGCCATCTGCACACAGCGCCATCTGCTCTCACCCCACCCCAGTAACACACACACACAGCGCACACACACAGCGCCATCTGCTCTCACCCCTACCCCAGTAACACACACAGCACGCACACACACAGCGCCATCTGCTCTCACCCCTACCCCAGTAACACACACAGCGCGCACACACACAGCGCCATCTGCTCTCACCCCTACCCCAGTAACACACACACACAGCGCACACACACAGCACAATCTGCTCTCACGCCTACCCCAGTAACACACACTACATTAAAAACAAATAAATAAATAACCAAAGAGCCTTACCTGACTCAAAGCACTGTAAAGATGCCACAAATGTGGAACAGCAGGCAGGCAGGCGGGCAGCAGACGTAGAGCTGGTGACAGGAAGCAGACGACCAAAGCCCCATAAAAGTTAGCTGCAAGCGCTGACTTTTATGGGGCTTTGGCTTCCAGGATCGTCAGGGCAACGCCATAAACAATGGCCGCCGTATGTAAACATAGAGGAGGGCCGCGGGAGCATGCTCCTGCGGCCCTCTTCTATGTTTACATACTGCTGCCATTATGATGTGGCGTTTGGTGTGCGTCTCGCGGGCCGCCAAGCTAGGTCCGTGGGGCCGCTGGCGGCCCGCGGGCCGTACTTTGAGTACCGTTGTTGTAGAGGGTCGCTGGGACTGTAAGAAAACAGTGAGGGTTAAAAAAATAGCCCACCCCAAGACCCTGAAAAGTGGGTGCAAAGTGCACCTAAGTTCCCCAA
Organism: Pleurodeles waltl; assembly: GCF_031143425.1. Classification (NCBI taxonomy): domain Eukaryota; kingdom Metazoa; phylum Chordata; class Amphibia; order Caudata; family Salamandridae; genus Pleurodeles; species Pleurodeles waltl. Next base: position 1,703,897,028 of record NC_090445.1, on the reverse strand, counting down.
AGAGCACAGAAGTCGTGATAGGGGAATTCTGCAGGAAAGGCCAACACCAGCAATGCAACAACGATGGATTTCCAGACGAGAGTACCTGTGGAACAAGGGGACCAAGTCCAAAAGTCACGATCAAGTCGGGAGTGGGCAGATGCCCAGGAAATGCCAGCTGTGGGTGCAAAGAAGCTGCCACCAGATGGTAGAAGCTGAGGATTCTGCAAGAACGACAAGGGCTAGAAACTTCCCCTTTGGAGGATGGATGTCCCACATTGTAAAGAGTTGTGCAGAAGTGTTTTCCCGCAGAAAGACTGCAAACAAGCCTTGCTAGCTGCAAGGGTTGCGGTTAGGGTTTTTGGATGCTGCTGTGGCCCAGGAGGGACCAGGATGTCACCAATTGTGTGAGGGGACAGAGGGGGCGTCCAGCAAGACAAAGAGCCCACTCAGAAGCAAGCAGCACCCGCAGAAGTGCCGGAACAGGCACTACGAAGTGGAGTGAATCGGTGCTCACCCGAAGTTGCACAAGAGAGTCCCACAACGCCGGAGGACAACTCAGGAGGTCGTGCAATGCAGGTTAGAGTGCCGGGACCCAGGCTTGGCTGTGCACGAAGGAAATCCTCGGTGAGTGCACAGGAGCCGGAGTAGCTGCAAAACACGCGGTTCCCAGCAATGCAGTCTAGCGTGGGGAGGCAAAGACTTACCTCCACCAAACTTGGACTGAAGAGTCACTGGACTGTGGGAGTCACTTGGACAGAGTTGCTGAGTTCAAGGGACCTCGCTCTTCGTGCTGAGAGGAGACCCAGAGGACCGGTGATGCAGTTCTTTGGTGCCTGCGGTTGCAGGGGGAAGATTCCGTCGACCCACGGGAGATTTCTTCAGAGCTTCTAGTGCAGAGAGGAGGCAGACTACCCCCACATCATGCACCACCAGGAAAACAGTTGAGAAGGTGGCAGGATCAGCGTTACAGTGTCGCAGTAGTCGTCTTTGCTTCTTTGTTGCAGTTTTGCAGGCTTCCAGCGCGGTCAGCAGTCGATTCCTTGGCAGAAGGTGAAGAGAGAGATGCAGAGGAACTCTGATGAGCTCTTGCATTCGTTATCTAAGGAATTCCCCAAAGCAGAGACCCTAAATAGCCAGAAAAGGAGGTTTGGCTACTTAGGAGAGAGGATAGGCTAGCAACACCTGAATGAGCCTATCAGAAGGAGTCTCTGACGTCACCTGCTGCTACTGGCCACTCAGAGCAGTCCAGTGTGCCAGCAGCACCTCTGTTTCCAAGATGGCAGAGGTCTGGAGCACACTGGAGGAGCTTTGGGCACCTCCCAGGGGAGGTGCAGGTCAGGGGAGTGGTCACTCCCCTTTCCTTTGTCCAGTTTCGCGCCAGAGCAGGGCTGAGGGGTCCCTGAACCGGTGTAGACTGGCTTATGCAGAAATGGGCACCATCTGTGCCCATGAAAGCATTTCCAGAGGCTGGGGGAGGCTACTCCTCCCCTGCCTTAACACCTTTTTCCAAAGGGAGAGGGTGTAACACCCTCTCTCTGAGGAAGTCCTTTATTCTGCCCTCCTGGGCCAAGCCTGGCTGGACCCCAGGAGGGCAGAAGCCTGTCTGAGGGGTTGGCAGCAGCAGCAGCTGCAGTGAAACCCCTGAAAAGGCAGTTTGGCAGTACCTGAGTCTGTGCTAGAGACCCGGGAATCATGGGATTGTCTCCCAAATACCAGGATGGCATTGGGGGGGGGGGCAATTCCATGATCTTAGACATGTTACATGGCCATGTTCGGAGTTACCATTGTGAAGCTACACATAGGTAGTGACCTATGTGTAGTGCACGCGTGTAATGGTGTCCCCGCACTCACAAAGTCCGGGGAATTTGCCCTGAACAATGTGGGAGCACCTTGGCTAGTGCCAGGGTGCCCACACACTAAGTAACTTAGCACCCAACCTTTACCAGGTAAAGGTTAGACATATAGGTGACTTATAAGTTACTTAAGTGCAGGGGTAAATGGCTGTGAAATAACGTGGACGTTATTTCACTCAGGCTGCAGTGGCAGGCCTGTGTAAGAATTGTCAGAGCTCCCTATGGGTGGCAAAAGAAATGCTGCAGCCCATAGGGATCTCCTGGAACCCCAATACCCTGGGTACCTCAGTACCATATACTAGGGAATTATAAGGGTGTTCCAGTATGCCAATATGAATTGGTGAAATTGGTCACTAGCCTGTTAGTGACAATTTGTACAGAGAGAGCATAACCACTGAGGTTCTGGTTAGCAGAGCCTCGGTGAGACAGTTAGGCACCACACAGGGAACACATTCATATAGGTAACAAACTTATGAGCACTGGGGTCCTGGCTAGCAGGGTCCCAGTGACACAGAACAAACATACTGAAAACATAGGGTTTTCACTATGAGCACTGGGCCCTGACTAGCAGGATCCCAGTGAGACAGTGAAAACACCCTGACATACACTCACAAACAGGCCAAAAGTGGGGGTAACAAGGCTAGAAAGAGGCTACTTTCTCACAACCCTCCACTCACACACAGCTCACCCTGCATTCAGACACCACTCACTCTAAACTCAACTAACCTTGTCCTTAACACCTGTCACCCTGTACTCACCCTCCACTCACACACAGCTCACCATCCATTCAGACACCACTCACTCTAAACTCAACTCACCTTGTCCTTAACACCTGTCATCTTGTACTCACCCTTCACTCACACACCGCTCACTGTGAATTCAGACACTACTCACTCTAAACTCAAACACAACTCACCTCGTCCTTAACACCTGTCACCCTGTACTCACCCTGCACTCATACACGCTCACCCTGCATTCAGACACCACTCACTCTAAACTCAACTCACCTTGTACTTAACACCTGTCCCCCTGTACTCACCCTGCACTCACACACCGCTCACCCTGCATTCAGACACTCTCACGCTAAACTCAGGCACAACTCACCTTGTACTTAACACCTGTCACCCTGTACTCACCCTGCACTCACATACTGCTTACCGTGCATTCAGACACCACTCACTCTAAACTCAACTCACCTTGTCCTTAACACCTGTCCCCCTGTACTCACCCTGCACTCACATACTGCTCACCCTGCATTCAGACACCACTCACGCTATACTCAGACACAACTCACTTTGTCCTTAACACCCGTCACCCTGTACTCACCCTCCACTCACACACCGCTCACCGTGCATTCAGACACACTCACGCTAAACTCAGAGACAACTCACCCTCAGAGACAACTCACCTTGTCCTTAACACCTGTCACTCTGTACTCACCCTGCACTCACACACCGCTCACCATGCATTCAGACACACTCACGCTAAACTCAGGCACAACTCACCTTGTACTTAACACCTGTCACCCTGTACTCATCCTGCACTCACACACTGCTAACCATGCATTCCGACACCGCTTGCCGTGCATTCATACACCACTCACTCCAAACTCAGAGACCACTCGCGTCGTCCTTAACACCTGTCACCCTGTACTCACCCTGCACTCAAATATTGCTCACTGTGCATTCAGACATCACTCACTCTAAACTCAGGCACAACTCACCTCGTGTCTAACACCTGTCACCCTGTACTCACCCTGCACTCACACACCGCTCACTATGCCTTCAGACATCACTCACTCTAAACTCACCTCGTCCTTAACACCTGTCACCCTGTACTCACCCTGCACTCACACACTGCTCACCGTGCATTCAGACACCACTCACTCTAAACTCAGACACAACTCACCTCGTGTCTAACACCTGTCACCGTGTACTCACCCTGCACTCACACACCGCCCACCCTGCATTCAGACACCACTCACTCTAAACTCAGACACAACTCACCTCGTCCTTAACACCTGTCACTCTGTACTCACCCTGCACTCACACACGGCTCACAGTGCATTCAGACATCACTCACTCTAAACTCAGGCACAACTCACCTCGTGTCTAACACCTGTCACCCTGTACTCACCCTGCACTCACACACCGCTCACCGTGCATTCAGACATCACTCACTCTAAATTCAGGCACAACTCACCTCGTCCTTAACACCTGTCACCCTGTACTCACCCTCCACTCACACACTGCTCACCATGCATTCAGACACCACTCACTCTAAACTCAGAGAAAACTCACGTCGTCCTTTACACCTGTCACCCTGTACTCACCTTGCACTCACACACGGCTCACAGTGCATTCAGACATCACTCACTCTAAACTCAGGCACAACTCACCTCGTGTCTAATACCTGTCACCCTGTACTCACCCTGCACTCAGACACCGCTCACTATGCCTTCAGACATCACTCACTGTAAACTCACCTCGTCCTTAACACCTGTCACCCTGTACTCACCCTGCACTCACACACTGCTCACCGTGCATTCAGACACCACTCACTCTAAACTCAGACACAACTCACCTCGTGTCTAACACCTGTCACCCTGCACTCACACACCGCTCACCCTGCATTCAGACAACACTCACTCTAAACTCAGACACAACTCACCTCGTGTCTAACACCTGTGACCCTGTACTCACCCTGCACTCACACACCGCTCACCCTGCATTCAGACACCACTCACTCTAAACTCAGACACAACTCACCTCGTGTCTAACACCTGTGACCCTGTACTCACCCTGCACTCACACACCGCTCACCCTGCATTCAGACATCACTCACTCTAAACTCAGGCACAACTCACCTTGTCCTTAACACCTGTCACCCTGTACTCACCCTGCACTCACGCACCACTCACCGTGCATTCAGACATCACTCACTCTAAACTCAGACAGAACTCACCTCGTCCTTAACACCTGTCACTCTGTACTCACCCTGCACTCACACACCGCTCACCCTGCATTCAGACACCACTCACTCTAAACTCAGGCGCAACTCACCTTGTCCTTATCACCTGTCACTCTGTACTCACCCTGCACTCACACACGGCTCACAGTGCATTCAGACATCACTCACTCTAAACTCAGGCACAACTCACCTTGTGTCTAACACCTGTCACCCTGTACTCACCCTGCACTCACACACCGCTCACCGTGCATTCAGACATCACTCACTCTAAATGTAGGCACAACTCACCTCGTCCTTAACACCTGTCACCCTGCACTCCCACCCCGCTCATGCTGCTCTTACACACTACTCACTCTCCACGCTCCTGAACTCACACTGCTGACACTGCACTGACACTGCCCGCATACCTCTCAGTCTGCACTCACACACCAATAACAGATCAATTACAACACTGATCCTTCACTCACACACACCTCACCCTGCACACTCAAACCTCTCGCCATGAACACTCATGCACCACTCACCCCGCACATTCACGCATTGCACACTCACTCTGCACACTCATACCCAGCTCAGTCGCTACTAACACACCACTCACACTGCACACTCACAAACTGCACACTCTGTTTGCTTAGATACCGCTCATCCTACATGCTCATCTACCGCTCACTCTGCACACTCTCCCTGCACCGATGCCGCTCACCCTGTGTTCAGACACTGTGCATTCTGAGCTGCACTCACACACCAGTCACACACCACTCACAGAGATAGGCTCTCCCTGCAATCACACACCACTCAACCTGCACTCACACACCACTCACCCTGCACCCACAGAGATAGGCTCTCCCTGCAATCACACACCACTCAACCTGCACTCACAAACCACTCACCCTGCACCCACAGAGATAGGCTCTCCCTGCAATCACACACCACTCAACCTGCTCTCACACACCACTCACCCTGCACCCACAGAGATAGGCTTTCCCTGCAATCACACACCACTCAACCTGCTCTCACACACCACTCACCCTGCACCCACAGAGATAGGCTTTCCCTGCAATCACACACCACTCAACCTGCACTCATACACCACTCACCCTGCACTCAGAGAGATAGGCTCTCCCTGGAATCACACACCACTCAACCTGCACTCACACTCCACTCACCCTGCACTCACAGAGATAGGCTCTCCCTGCAGTCACACCACTCAACCTGCATGTTCACAGCTTACCCTGTACACTCACACACCACTCACCATACCCACTCACACCCCACTCACCCTGCACAAGACACTTTCATGTTGCACTCAGACACCTCTCACCTTGCACCCACAAAGCACTCGCCCTGTCCTCATCCATTGCTCACTCTGCACACACACCACTCACTCTGCACTCACCCATTACTCATACACCTCTTACCCAGCAGTCACTTACTGCTCAAGAGCACTCACTCACCGTTTACAAATATAACGTTATTTTAAGGTCGTGCTTACCAGACAGTGCAGCTATCTGTTTGCAAAAGACCAATTTGCAGGTTACCCAGGACTTGCAGTGGGTTTAAACCCGTCTACTGCTTATCATTGGCTAGCTTTAAAAAAAATATATATATATTTATTAAACCTGGATCCCTGCATTTGACCTATACTACATGAATATTTAAGAACTCCCTCTACGGTGGAGGCAACAAAGTGGTACTGTCCTACTCTGGTGTGGGGGGTCCCCGAGGATGAAGCAGGACAAGATAAGTTGTGGGTGAAGCGACCTCTCCAAAATCTTGTTTCATCCCTCCTGGTGATGTTTTTAGTGACTTGCTTGTGAATGTCACCACTGGTCTTTAGCAGTTTGCTGCTAACCTGCCACGAAAGCTAATTTGCACACTTACAGTTTCTGTTTTTTATTGACTGATCTAAGTGGCACCGGCTTCTTAGATCGGTCAATAAAAATGTCATTCTGTATGTGAACCCATGTATGATGACGCATGCGCGCGCCTACAGAATGACACGCCCACCACCAGCGGCCGCAATATCGCGCCTTTTTTCCCCAAATTTAAATGGCACTGGAAAAAAGCATTGCTTTTTACTGATGTTGTACAGCATCACCAAAAAGCATTGGCAAAGCCAGTAGGTCCCAACAAATGCTTGTTAAAAATTGGGTCTGGTTGAGAGGTCCAGTTGCAAAACCCACACCTAAAAAGACAAGACCCACAAGGGGGGAGAAAGAGCACAAGAACGTCAGGGAGAGATAGAAAGAGAGCAGAGAGAAAAGGGAAATGGTGTGAAAAATAGAAAAAAGCTGAGTGAAATTAAAGGCGAGAGGGAGATCGATGGGAAGAGTGTTAGAGACAAATGTAAGGGAGAATAGAAAGGGAAGGAGAGAGAGAGAGGGGGGGCTGAGAGATAGAGAGAGACAGAAAGGAGAGAGAGGGATAGAGTGGACAGAGAGAGAGGTAGAGAGAAAGGGAAGGAGAGAGAGAGGGGAGAGAAAGGGAGAGAGAGGAAAGAGAGAGGGAGGAAGAAATGGGAGGGAGAGGGGGATTGAGGGGGGATTGAGAGGGGGACAGAAAGAGAGAGTGAGAGAAAGAGGGAGAGGGATAGAGAGAGGGAGAGAGAGAGGGAGAGAGGGAGAGAGAGAGGTGACACAGAGAGAGAGAGGGATCAAGAGAGAGGGGCAGAGAGAGGGGGGAGAAAAAGAGAAGAAGAGAGAGAGGGAAAGAGAGAGAGATAGGGAGGGAGAGAGAGAACAGAGAAAAGGGGAAGGGGAGAGAGACAGAGGGGGAGAGAGAGAGAGGCGAGAGGGATGACAGAGAGAGAAAGCGGGAGAGGTAGAGAGTGGATAGAGGTGGCAGAGAGAGAGAGTGGGAACAATTGAGAGACAAATAGAGAGGGGCAGAGAGAGAGGGATAGAGAGGGGGACAGAGAGGGAGGGATTTAGAGAGAGAGTGAGGGGGAGAGAGAGAGAAAGAGAGAGAGAGGGTGGTAGAGAGAGAGGGGGCGAGAGAGGTGACAAAGAGAGAAATCGGGAGCGATAGAGAGGGGAGAGAGGTGACGGAGAGAGAGAGGGGGACAGAGAGGGGGACAGAGCGGGAGGGAGAGAGAGGCGACAGAGAGAAAGAGAGGGATTGAGAGGGGGACAGAAAGAGAGACGGAGAGAGAGAGGCGAGAGAGGTGACAGAGAGAGAAAGTGGGAGAGAGAAAGATGGGGGATGTAAGGGGGCAGAGAGAGAGAGAAAGAGGGGGACAGAGAGAGAGGGATAGAGAGGGGGACAGAGAGAGAGAGAGAGAAAGGGGGAGACAGAGAGAGAGAGAGACAGAGAGAGAGAGAAAGGGGAGAGAGAGAGAAAGAGGGGGGACAGATAGAGAGAGGGATAGAGAGGGGGACAGGGAGAGCGAGAGAGGGAGAGAGAGAGAGAGAGAGAGAGAGAGAGAGAGAGAGAGAGAGAGAGAGAGAGAGAGAGAGAGAGAGAGAGAGAGAAAGGGGGACAGGGAGAGAGAGGGATAGAGAGGGGAACAGGGAGAGAGCGAGAGAGAGAGAGATAGAAAGGGGGAGACAAAGAGAGAGAGCGAGAGAGAGAGAGAGAAAGGGGGAGACAGAGAGAGAGAGAGAGAGAGAAAGAGGGGGACAGAGAGAGAGAGAGGGATAGAGAGGGGGGCAGGGAGAGAGAGGGGGGAGAGAGAGAGAGAGAGCGATAAAGGGGGAGACAGAGAGAGAGAGAAAGGGGGAGACAGAGAGAGAGAGAGAGAGAGAAAGGGGGAGACAGAGAGAGAGAGAGAGAGAGAGAGAGAGAGAGAGAGAAAGAGGGGGACAGAGAGAGAGAGAGGGATAGAGAGGGGGGCAGGGAGAGAGAGGGGGGAGAGAGAGAGCGATAAAGGGGGAGACAGAGAGAGAGAGAAAGGGGGAGACAGAGAGAGAGAGAGAGAGAAAGAGGGGGGGACAGAGAGAGAGAGGGATAGAGAGGGGAACAGGGAGAGAGAGAGGGGAGAGAGAGGGGGAGACAGGGAGAGAGAGAGAGACCTCTATGCTAAGGCAGAGACGGAATGCGCTGGGCCAGACATTGGGAGTGAACAAGTGCGGTGGCAGGCAAGTGTAAATATTACAATGACTGAGCCAGAAAATCGTGGCCTTGCTAAACTGCAGAAGTCAGATTGCCTCCGGGCCTTCGGCAGCACAGGAAAGTGTTAATATGTGCACCCCCCCTCCTCTCACACACGGCAGCACCCCCCACCCCACCACCCACAGTGAAGGGGGCTGCTCCAAGGCCATGCTCCTCTTGGACAGAAATACTGCAGGCATTTGAATGTAAAAGTGAAGGAAATAACAAAAAGACGAAAAGGAATTCAAAATAAACAAAACAGAGATGAAAGTGGAAAACAAGGGAACAAAGGGAGTTAGAAAGAAAATGGACAGGGGCAGGAGGGATAGTTAGGATGTAAGGAAAGAGTAAGAAAAACTGAAGGAAGGAAAAGTGACAATGAAAAACTAAGATACAAGAAATATCCAACGGAAGATTAGCTGTGGGTGGTGAATTTTGAGCTAGGAATATGCGGATGCCAGCGCCACTCATCTCCTCTCTCCCCACCGCCAGCGCACAATCAGGCTGACAGCGCCACTCATCTCCTAGCGCTGGCGCACAATCAGGCTGCCAGTGCCACTCATCTCCTAGCACCGGCGCACAATCAGGCTTCCAGTGCCACTCATCTCCTACCGCCGGCGCACAATCAGGCTGCTAGTTCCACTCATCTCCTACTGCCGGCGCACAATCAGGCTGCCAGCGCCACTCATCTCCTCTCTCCCTACCGCCGGCGCACAATCAGGCTGCCAGCGCCACTCATCTCCTCTCTACCTACTGCCGGCGCACAATCAGGCTGCTAGTTCCACTCATCTCCTACTGCCGGCGCACAATCAGGCTGCCAGCGCCACTCATCTCCTCTCTCCCTACCGCCGGCGCACAATCAGGCTGCCAGCGCCACTCATGTCCTCTCTTCCTACTGCCGGCGCAGAATCAGGCTGCCAGTGCCACTCATCTCCTACTGCCGGCGCAGAATCAGGCTGCCAGTGCCACTCATCTCCTACTGCCGGCGCACAATCAGGCTGCCAGTGCCACTCATCTCCTACTGCCGGCGCACAATCAGGCTGCCAGTTCCACTCATCTCCTACTGCCGGCGCACAATCAGGCTGCCAGCGCCACTCATCTCCTACTGCCGGCGCACAATCAGGCTGCCAGCGCCACTCATCTCCTCTCTCCCTACCGCCGCCGCACAATCAGGCTGCCAGCGCCACTCATCTCCTCTCTCCCTACCGCCGGCGCACAATCAGGCTGCCAGCGCCACTCATCTCCTCTCCCCTACCGCCGGCGCACAATCAGGCTGCCAGTGCCACTCATGTCCTCTCTTCCTACTGCCGGCGCAGAATCAGGCTGCCAGTGCCACTCATCTCCTCTCTCCCTACCGCTGGCACACAATCAGGCTGCCAGTGCCACTCATCTCCTGGCGCCGGTGCACAATCAGGCTGCCAGCGCCACTCATCTCCTCTCTACCTACTGCCGGCGCACAATCAGGCTGCCAGTGCCACTCATCTCCTACTGCCGGCGCACAATCAGGCTGCCAGTTCCACTCATCTCCTACTGCCGGCGCACAATCAGGCTGCCAGCGCCACTCATCTCCTCTCTCCCTACCGCCGGCGCACAATCAGGCTGCCAGCGCCACTCATCTCCTCTCCCCTACCGCCGACGCACAGTCAGGCTGCCAAGCCACTCATCTCCTCTCTCCCTCCCGCCGGCGCACAATCAGGCTGCCAGCGCCACTCATCTCCTCTCCCATACCGCCGGCGCACAATCAGGCTGCCAGCGCCACACATCTCCTAGCGCTGGCACGCAATCAGGCTGCCAAGCCACTCATCTCCTCTCTCCCTACCGCCGGCGCACAATCAGGCTGCCAAGCCACTCATCTCCTCTCTCCCTACCGCCGGCGCACAATCAGGCTGCAAGTGCCACTGTGTGAGCATTTTTATTTAATTCTCTTGGGAAAATAATGTTTTAGCTGCAAAACTAATTGTTTTATTGGGCATTTTAATTCTTGAAGGCCATATGTTCTGCCTTCACTATTTTTCCGGGGCAATTCATTTTTAAAAAACAATTATTTTTATTTTGTCAGACTCATTTGTATTGGGGGCACATTCTTGTGTACATTTGTGTTATTGGGGGCATAACTTGGTTTTTCTTTTATTGGAGCTTCGGGGCCCGTGTTCAGTGGCCTCCGGTAGCTCCGTCCTTTTAACTTCCCTATTTCCTGGTTGGGACCAACCAGACCGCCATTTTTGTTAGCGGTCTAGTTGTTTTTCGTCCCTTGAGCCCCGATCGGCTTCCCCGGTTTATTTAATGCCGGCCGGACGCCGGTCGCGGAGCGGATGCGCCACTGGCGCGCCAAAGGCGCGCCAAAGGCAAGCCCGTCTGCGCCCGTTCGCGCCCTGAAGTGCCCAGAGCCCAGAGATGCTGCTCCTTCCATTATAAACAGGTTAGTCTATTCTCCCTTGCAGCTCCACGCACTGAGAGGGGCAGAGTTTTGCCCATCCCTCTCAGTATCCCCTGGGTCCCATGCTTCTCCCTTTTGCCCGGGCTGCCCTAAACCCCCCATGGTTGCTTTACCTTCCGATTCCCCTCTAACCCAAATGAGCAAAATACTGCTCCTCAACTGTCGCTCTCTACCAGCCCATTCCCTACACATCTATACCCTCTTAGAAGACCTCTCTCCCGATGCCCTGTTTCTTACCAAAACCTGGTTGGGTAATGATTCAGCTGTAGATATTTGCAATTCTCTACCCTCCACCTACTCTATGGCGCATGCAGATCGACCCCTTGGAAGAGGTGGTGGCATAGCCATTATTTACAAAAATACTTTTCGGTGCATCACATTCCCCTCTGATATCTCGGACTGTGAAAGCTTAATTTTATCTCTATATCTTTCCCCCACTTTTACCTTTTCCGGAATGCTTCTTTACCGGCCCCCGGGACCTGGCACTCGCTTTTTAGATTCCCTACCGGAAGCCGTAGCTAGTCTTATTTGTAAATCCCCTAATTTTACTATTCTTGGGGATTTTAACATCCACCTTGATAATGAAAACTGTCCGCATGCTAGATCTCTACTTGCTTCCCTCTCTGCGCTTGATTTAACTCAACACGTAATAGGACCTACTCATACCAAAGGCCATACTTTGGACCTTTTATTCAGTAATCTCCCTGTTCTCACCACCCTGCCGTCCCTGCCTTTAACTTGGACAGATCATTCCCTTCTATCTTTCTCTTTTCCTTATAAGGTCACACTAGACTTACATTCTACCTCTTTAACCTCTGGGCGTATTTGGTCAAAGTTGTCTCTTAGGGAGTGGCGTGCTGTTCTCCAGGCCTCCCTCGGGGTCAGCAGCTCTCCTACCTCCGCAGACTTATTTAATGAGTGGATTTCCTCTTCTTTGGATGGTATTCTGCCCATTAAATCAAGAGTCAACAAGCCCTCTCACAAGGCCAAACCTTGGTTCTCTCCTCTTCTATTAGAATTAAGAAAGAAGTGCAAAAAGTTAGAAAGATCCTGGAGAAAGAACTACAGCCCCACCGATATTGAAGTATATAGGCCATCTATCAGACTTTACCATCAAAATATTAAAGCCGCCCAGTCCTCTTACTATGGCACAAAAATAGAAAAGTCCTCCTGCTCACAAAAGGAAATTTTTCAGATCTTTAAAGAATTAACCATAACCCCTATGCCTGCCCCTCCCACAGAGCCCTCCATTGAATACAGTAATCGCCTGGCATCTTACTTTAATGATAAAGTCATTGAGATATATTCCGGGTTCTCTTCCTCTCCTTCCCTGGAGGCATCAGAGTATCAAACGATGGGTCCCGCACTTTCCGGAAGCATATTAATTGCCTTTGCACCTCTCACGGATGCTGCAACTACCAACCTCCTTCTTCAAATTAAATCGGGCTCCCCCCTCGACCCAGCCCCTCCTGCCATCCTCTCGCGGGTCTCAGATATTGTTGTCCCTCCCCTTACAAAAATATTGAATCATTCCTTATCCTCAGGTTCTCTCCCTTCATTTTTTAAGCATGCCATCATTAAGCCTCTGTTAAAAAAGCCTAAATTGGACCCTTCTCTGTTGGAGAATTATAGACCCATTGCTCTCCTTCCCATCTCAAAAAAAATCCTGGAGAAACATGTTAACTACCAATTAACCAGCTCTCTAGAGAGCCATGAACTTCTCCACCCTACTCAAATGGGCTTTAGAGCCCACCATAGCACGGAGTCAGCCCTCCTTACAGTGACGGAGTCAGCCCAGCAACTTTTGGACCAAGGGGCTTATGTAGCCGTGATCTTACTTGATCTTAGCGCAGCTTTTGATACGGTGGACCACAACCTTCTCTGCTGTAGGATCTCTGAATTAGGGATAGGAGGTTTAGCACTGTCCTGGCTGTCCGCTTTTGTCAAAGGAAGATCTTTTCAAGTTCTGGATCGAGCCTTCTTTTCCCATATTTTTCCATTGACTTGTGGAGTCCCTCAGGGCTCCTCCCTTAGCCCAACTCTTTTCAATGTTTATTTATCCCCACTGGCTAAAGTGATCGCTCCCTATAATCTGTCCTTGGTCACTTATGCCGACGATACTCAGCTTGTGGTATCACTATCTAGTTCTGGGGACTCGTCCGCGGCCAACCTTTCGTGTTGTATGGAAGCTATTGGAGGTTGGATGATCCAGTCTAAGCTTAAATTTAATGATGGAAAGTCAGAAGTCATTGTATTAGGCAATGGCTCCCCAGCCTCTCCCCTCTCACTGCACTCTGAGGCTATCAACAAGCCTTGGTTTTTGGTTGAATTCCCGCCTGACTATGGATTATCAAGCAAAAAGAGTCTTGTCTACATGTTTTGGCATTTTAAGAGTCCTTAGGAAGATTTTTAATCTTCTTCCCTCTACAGCCAGAAGAATCCTTGTTCAAACTCTGATCCTTTCCCGTCTGGACTATGGGAACTCGCTGTTTCTCAGCTCCCCGGCCTATGTCATAAAGAAGCTGCAGACAGTCCAGAATGCAGCAGCCAGGCTTCTTATTAATCTTCCCAGACATTTATCTGCAAAGCCTGCTCTTGTAACACTTCACTGGCTCCCCATTAAGCAGCGTACCCATTTTAAAGCCCTGTGTATTGTTCACAGAGCCCTTCAGGATAAGGGTCCGATGTTTTTTAGAAAGCGGCTATATCTCTATGCCCCCTCTCGAAGTTTGAGGTCTTCCTCCTCCCGACATGTCATCATCTTGCGGTCCAAGAGAGCTTGGGGAGACAATTCCTTTTCCACCAAGGCCGCACGGCTTTGGAATGATCTTCCCTCTGAGCTTCGTCATGAACCCTCAGAGCAGCTTTTTAGAAAAAAACTTAAGACTATTCTTTTCTGTAGGTAACTTTCTGAATTCTCCTGCTGCTGGCATTAGTCATGTTACGTTAGCGCTGGGATGCCTTAGGGTAACTACGTGCTTTATAAATCCTTAAAACTAAACTAAACTCATGTCCTCTCTTCCTACTGCCGGTGCAGAATCAGGCTGCCAGTGCCACTCATCTCCTCTCTCCCTACCGCTGGCACACAATCAGGCTGCCTGTGCCACTCATCTCCTAGCGCCGGCGCACAATCAGGCTGCCAGCGCCACTCATCTCCTCTCTACCTACTGCCGGCGCACAATCAGGCTGCCAGTGCCACTCATCTCCTACTGCCGGCGCACAATCAGGCTGTCAGTTCCACTCATCTCCTACTGCCGGCGCACAATCAGGCTGCCAGCGCCACTCATCTTCTCTCTCCCTACCGCCGGCGCACAATCAGGCTGCCAAGCCACTCATCTCCTCTCTACCTACCGCCGGCGCACAATCAGGCTGCCAGCACCACTCATCTCCTCTCTCCCTACCGCCGGCGCACAATCAGGCTGCCAAGCCACTCATCTCCTCTCTACCTACCGCCGGCGCACAATCAGGCTGCCAGCGCCACTCATCTCCTGGTGCCGGTGCACAATCAGGCTGCCAGTGCCACTCATCTCCTCTCTCCCTACCGCCGGCGCACAATCAGGCTGCCAGCGCCACTCATCTCTCTACCTACCATCGGGGCACAATCAGGCTGCCAGGGACAGAGAATGAGGGTAGGCAGCACCCACGGGACAGGGAACGAGGGTAGACAGCACCCAAGGAACAGGGAGTGAGTGGGGACAGCACCCACAGGACAGGGACTGAAAGGACACAGCACCCACGGGACAGGGAATGAGGGCAGACAGCACCTATGGGACAGGGAATGATGGTAGATAGCACACACGGGAAAGTGAATGAGGGCAGACAGCACCCACAGGGCAGGAAATGAGGGCAGGCAGCACCCACAGGACAAGGAATGAGGGCAGACAGCACCCACGGGTCAGGGAATGAGAGCTGTGTTCACTAGTGCAGGCAGCAGCTTTCTCCTCCGCGGTTTGTGTAAGGCCTCTCAGTGTTGTGCCCTCTCAGTGTTGTGGCCTCTCAGTGATGTGGCCTCTCAGTGTTGTGGTCTCTCAGGGTTGTGGCCTCTCAGTGATGTGGTCTCTCAGTGTTGTGGCCTCTTACTGTCGTGGCGTCTCAGTTGTGTGGCCTCTCAGTGACGTGGCCTCTCAGTGATGTGGCCTCTCAGTTGTAAGGCCTCTCAGTTGTGTGGCCTCTCAGTGATGTGGCCTCTCAGTGTTGTGGTCTCTTAGTGTCGTGGCCTCTCAGTGACGTGGCCTCTCAGTGACGTGGTCTCTCAGTGTTGTGGCCTCTCAGTGTTGTGGCCTCTCAGTGATGTGGCCTTTCAATGTTGTGGTCTCTCAGTGATGTGGCCTCTCAGTTATGAGGCCTCTCAGTGACGTGGCCTCTCAGTGTTGTATCACCCCCCCCACCCCATGACTGTGTAAGGCCCCTTCTTGTTGTGGCCTCTCAGCCTCGGCGGTGCGCACTGGTGCATGCCCCAGCTCTCTCCCCCCAGGGCTGTACAGTGTTTCCCCGTGGAGCGGAAAGATCCGGAGTGTGGTGGGCCCGGGCCAGGGTGTGCACCGAGCCTCGGCGGGGGGTGGAGGATGGAGGGTGGGGGTGGAGGGGCGCTCTCCTCCTATAAGTAGCGGGCAGTGGAGAGCAAGGCGCCCACAACGGACTGTTACACAGAGCTGAGAGGCCTCAGTGACCTCAGTCCTCACAGAGATCTCAGCCACCACATAGACCGGAGCCCTCAGAGGCCTCAGCCTTCACAGAGACCTCAGTCCTCACATAGACCTCAGCCCTCACATAGACCTTAGCCCTCAGAGAACTCATCCCTCACAGAGATCTCATCCTTCACAGAGACCTCAGCCCTCATGGAGACCTGAGCCCTCACAGAGGCTTCAGCCTTCACAAAGACCTCAGCCCTCACAGAGACCTCACAGAGACATCTGCCCTCACAGAGATCTCAACCTTCACAGAGACCTCACATCACAGAGACCTCATCCTTCACAGAGACCTCACCCCTCGCAGAGACCTCAGCCCTCACGGAGACCTCAGTCCTCACAGAGGCTTCAGCCTTCACAAAGACCTCAGTCCTCACATAGACCTCAGCCCTCAGAGACCCCAGCCCTCACAGAGACCTCAGCCCTCACAGTGATCTCAACCTTCACAGAGACCTCACATCACAGAGACCTCATCCTTCACAGAGACCTCACCCCTCGCAGAGACCTCAGCCGTCACAGAGACCTCAGTCCTCACAGGGACCTCAACCTTCACAGAGACCTCAGCCCTCACAGAGACCCCACAGCACAGCAGTTTTCGCGTCCCACACATTGACCTCAGCCTTCACAGAAACCTCAGCCCTCACAGAGACCTCTACTCTCACAGCACAGCATCTCTGTCCCTCACAGGGATCTCTACCTTCACACCACTGCATCTTTGACCCTCACAGAGACCTCCACCCTCACAGCCTGCCCCACCTCACACAGCAGACTTCACACCGAACCCGCCCACCTGGCCATGTGCCGTCGACCCTGTGCCCGCACCCTGGTGGGCTCCGCTGCCCCCCTCCCGCCGACGGAGGAGCCAGCGGGGGCTGGTCCTCCACCCCCCGGGTGGTCGAGACTGGTGGGGGCACCTGATGCTGCCCACTCCGTGGCAACCAGTCGACGGAACCCAGAGGCGCAAGTGTTCACCTTTGATGCCATCGCCAGGACCACCCGTGGGCACAGGCGCCCAGACCTCACCCACAGCAAGTCCAAGAAGCGCCCCCGGAGAGTGCTGTACCCACCCGTGGTGAGTCCTGCACCCCCCTCCTCTTGTCCCTTAGTGGGAGGATTACAAGGTTCAGCTGTGCAGCAGAGAGGCCAAGGATTGAATGGGCACTGAGTTAACATTCCTTTCCTCGTGCTGGGACTTTTGAGCCCATACTTGGTGTTAAAAGTAGAACTATAGGTCCCAGAAGGCACCGCTGGTTGTAGATGCCACCCATGGCAAGGAGCGCTTGGCATCTATGAGGGGATGCACTGTGTATCCCTGGAAGGGACAGCGCCAGGTTTGATGTCTGGGAACTGATAGCTTTGTCCTGAGTTTGGGATTGGAACAGCCTGTAAGAGTAACTGTTGAGAGCGGGAGGGCAGAGGGTGCCAGCCGAAGAGAGGAGAGAGGGTGCCAGCCTAAGAGAGGGGAGAGGGTGCCAGCCTAAGAGAGGGGAGAGGGTGCCAGCCTAAGAGAGGAGAGAGGGTGCCAGTTTAAGAGAGGGTAAGAGGGTGCCAGCCTAAGAGAGGGGAGATGGTTCCAGTTTAAGAGAGGGTAAGAGGGTGCCAGCCTAAGAGAGGAGAGAGGGTGCCAGCCTAAGAGAGGAGAGAGGGTGCCAGCCTAAAAGAGAGTGCCAGCCTAAGAGAGAGAGGGGAGAGTGCCAGCCTAAGAGAGGGAGAGATGTGTCAGGCAGGTCACACAAGGCGGAGTGCTAGAGGCGCAAAGAGCAGTCCAGTCGCAGAGGAGGTGCAGGGCTGTGTAGGAGAGGTGAAGGGCTGTGCAGGAGAGGTCGGAAGCAGGACTGCAGAAGAGGTGCAGGACTGTGCAAGAAGAGATGCGGAGCTGTGCAGAGGAGGTGCAGGGCTCAGCAGAAGAGGTGCAGGGCTGTGCAGAACAGTCGCAGGGCTCAGCAGAAGAGGTGCAGGGCTGTGCAGAGGAGGTGCAGGGCTCTGCAGAGGAGGTGCAGGGCTCAGCAGAAGGGGTGCAGGGCTGTGCAGAGGAGGTGCAGGGCTGTGCAGAGGAGGTGCAGGGCTGTGCAGAAGAAGTGCAGGGCTGTGCAGAAGAGGTGCAGGGCTCAGCAGAAGAGGTGCAGAGCTGTGCAGAAGAGGTGCAGGGCTCAGCAGAAGAGGTGCAGGGCTGTACAGAGGAGGTGCAGGGCTCAGCAGAAGAGGTGCAGGGCTGTGCAGAGGAGGTGCAGGGCCATGCAGAAGAGGCGCAGGGCTGTGTAGAGGAGGTGTAGGGCTGTGCAGAAGAGGTGCAGGGCTGTGCAGAGGAGGTGCATGGCTGTGCAGAAGAGGTGCAGGGCTTTGCAGAGGAGGTGCAGGGCTGTGCAGAGGAGGTGCAGGGCTGTGCAGAGGAGGTGCAGGGCTCAGCAGAAGAGGTGCAGGGCTGTGCAGAGGAGGTGCAGGGCTGTGCAGAAGAGGTGCAGGGCTGTGCAGAGGAGGTGCAGGGCTGTGCAGAGGAGGTGCAGGGCTGTGCAGAAGAGGCGCAGGGCTGTGCAGAGGAGGTGCAGGGCTGTGCAGAAAAGGTGCAGGGTTCAGCAGAAGAGGTGCAGGGCTGTGCAGAAGAGGTGCAGGGCTGTGCAGAGGAGGTGCAGTGATGTGCATGGGAGGTGCAGAGCTGTGCAGAGGAGGTGTAGGGCTGTGCAGAAGAGGTGCAGTGCTGTGCATTGGAGGTGCAGGGCTGTGCACAGGAGGTGCAGGACTGCAGAAGAGGTGCAGGGCTGTGCAGAGGAGGTGCAGGGCTCTGCAGAGGAGGTGCAGGGCTCAGCAGAAGAGGTGCAGGGCTGTGCAGAGGAGCTGCAGGGCTGTGCAGAGGAGGTGCAAGGCTGTGCAGAGGAGGTGCAGGGCTCAGCAGAAGAGGTGCAGGGCTGTGCAGAAGAGATGCAGGGCTGTGCAGAGGAGGTGCAGGGCTCGGAAGAAGAGGTGCAGGGCTGTGCAGAAGAGGTGCAGGGTTCAGCAGAAGAGGTGCAGGGCTGTGCAGAAGAGGTGCAGGGCTGTGCAGAAGAGGTGCAGGGTTCAGCAGAAGAGGTGCAGGGCTGTGCAGAAGAGGTGCAGGGCTGTGCAGAGGAGGTGCAGGGCTGTGCAGAAGAGGTGCAGGGTTCAGCAGAAGAGGTGCAGTGCTGTGCAGACGAGGTGCAGGGCTGTGCAGTCAATGGCTTGGGGCTGTGGGAGGGCAGTTGTGCAGGGGTGTGCATGAGAGGCAGCAGGGGTAATAGCAGGACACTGACCAGGGCAGTGAAGGCAGAAACAATACCTGCTACTGGCCAATCGCAAGCTGTGGTGGGAGGGACGAGGGCAGTGTGAGATGGCTGGAGGGGACCGTGTGAGATGGGGACTGGAGGGGACCATGTGAGATGGGGACTGGAGGGGACCATGTGAGATGGGGGTTGGAGAGGACCATATGAGATGGGGGCTGGAGGGGACCATATGAGATGGGGGCTGGAGGGGACCATATGAGTTGGGGGCTGGAGGGGACCATGTGAGATGGCTGGAGGGGAGCATGTGAGATGGGGGCCATAGGGGACCATCTGAAGGGTAGTGCTGACCTGTCTCCTCTCTCTCCCCACAGGTGAGGCGGTACCTGCCCACGGAGGAGAAGTGCACTGCCCGCAAAGCTCTCTTCCTGCTGCTGTCCGTCGTCTTCCTCCAGGTCTATAACGCCCACGAGACCGAAGAGGCCTTTGGCGCTGAGCAGGCCGGGTACTCTCTGGACACGGCGAGGTACCCACTGGACCAGGCGAGGTGCCCAGCCGATGCCTGGGGTTGTCCGGCAAGCCCCCCTGGGGGGCCACAGAAGCCCGTCCCTAGCCAGCTCCCAGAAGGGCCTGCGCCCGAAGATGCGTCCAATGTGTCCTCCACTGGGGCCGTGCCTGGGGAGGAGGAAGCAGGGCCCTCGGAGGGGCCAGTGGACATCACCTGGTTCCTGAAGCAGAAGGGTGACCTCTACTGAGGTCCGGAGGGGGTTACAAGCCATGGGCCAGTGGAGGCCGCCGACTGTGGGAGACCACAAGCCACCCGTTGTATGCCTTGAGCATCAGGGCCACCTGTGCGCGTTACAGACCCTGGACATCAGAGGATGGACAGGGAGGGACCTGGACAGAAGGATCTGTGGACACGAGGAACGTGGCACCAAGCGCTGCGTACAAGCATGGTCGCTTCAAGGCTCAAAGCAATAACTATTCACTGAGCATAGCTTGAAAGCTGCGGTCACTCGAGCCGTCTGTGGGCCGAGATGGAGTTTGACATCCAAGGATGTGTTTGTTAACTCAAAGTGTTCTTAGGGAGGCCTTTAAAACATTAAAAGGCGCATCCTGGTCACAGCGGAGAAAGGGCCAATGGGGAGGCCGCTGGGGATCAGGACCGCTGCAGCGTGGAGGGGGTAGTGACTTCATCAATAATGCAGTTAAATTAGTGTTCATTTGATATTTCATGGATATTTATTTAGGGTGAGATGTTTCTGTCTCTTTCTTCTTCTTCAAGAGTTTCAGCACATGTTCCTTTGGAGAAGCTTTCACCAATATAACGAATTCACAAACTGCACAGCCTGTCTGCAAAACATCAACCACAGAGGTGTTTAGGTCCCAGAAGCCCTGTGTCTTGTTGCCGTGTCACCTATGACGGCAGTGATCAAGATCTTAGAAGCCTTGTACATTGTTGTTATCATACACAAAGCGTAAAGCTCCCAGAAGCCACAAGCCTCCTTGTGTCATTGCATGCTGAGTGCTAAAGCTCCTTGGAGTTTGTAAACTGTTTATATATTGCATGTAGTATTAAAGTGCTAAAAACCCTGTATACTATTGTAAAATCGCTTACTCAATGCTAAAGCTCCAAGAAGTCTGAATTATAGTGTAATATCAAGTGGTTTTCTTAAGTCTTCTGTCATGTTGTGATATCACTCACATGTTATTAAAGTTTCCAGAAGCCAGGTGGTTTGCTGTGATGTCACATACAACATGGTTCAGCTCCTAGAATCTGTGTATCCTGTTCAGATATGTACACAGGTGGGTGCAGAACTGACAAAGCCTGCACCCACTTCCCAAGTACACCCACTGAACTGCTTCTGTGTACTTATGAGGTAACAGCCTGTGACATGAGACATGCTCTGGGTCAACCCCACATTTGACTTTGTAAGGTGAGCAATCTGTTTGCACCGTTGCGGCCTGACACCCCAATACTTTGTATTGTAATCACAGTGATGACGAAGCCGCCTTGTTTCAGCTTCACACTTGTCTTCCACCTGCATACTCTCTTTTGTGAACACAATAAAGCCAATACCTGACAGTGGAAAATAAAATGGCGTCTGCTTGCATCTGTCCAGCTTGCGCTGGGTGTACAGAGCAGTGGTTCATGGATTGTAGCGGGGTGGAGCCTTAATGCTCCACACTGACCTAAAGAACTAACTGGCTCGTGCCTGGCACAGCCTCCTGCACCAGGGGGCGCGGTCTCCTTGGTGGGTACAAAGGGACGAATGAAAGAATGCCTTTTCAACACTACATACCTCATAACCCCATACATGTGCAGTGGTGTGGTGACAACTTTTGCACCGCTCAGTATAATGTCAAACATTACAAGTATAATTGATTCTCATGATGTAACTAAAGTGAGCTGCTGTCTTCATGCATATGCTAGATTTCATAATTTAACTGCAGTGTGCTCCTCTCTTTATGTATGGTATAGTCTAGCCTCACTCCTGCCCGAGCACAGCTTTAACTTCATTCATAGCTGCAGTTCTCGCTCCTTACCACTGGAGGGAGGCAGACGAGAAGTATTTAGATTCCTCTTTAGCCACAGTTCTCGCTCCTTACCACTGGAGGAAAGCAGACAATACTGTTTAGATTCCTCTTAGCTGCAGTTTTCGCTCCTTACCAGTAGAGGGAAGCAGACGATAAGTGTTTGGATTATTTCTTAGCTGCAGTTCTCGCTCCTTACCACTGGAGGGAAGCAGACGATGAGTGTTTAGATTTCTTTTTAGCTGCAGTTCTCGCTCCTTACCACTGGAGGGAAGCAGACGATAAATGTTTAGATTCCTCTTTAGATGCAGTCCTCGTTCCTTACCACTGGAGGGAAGCAGATGATACGTGTTCAGATTCCTCTTAGCTGCAGTTCTTGCTCCTTACCACTGGAGGGAAGCAGACAATAAGTGTTTGGATTATTTCTTAGGTGCAGTTCTAGCTCCTTACCACTGGAGGAAAGCAGACGATAAGTGTTTAGATTCCTTTTTAACTGCAGTTCTTGCTACGTACCACTGAAGGGAAGCAGACAATGTGTTTAGAATGATGAGAGCATCCCCTGTAGTGCCTTTTTACGTCGAGCATGGCAGCACGCAAGTGCTGCTTTTCCGACGTGTTGGTATGTATCTGGGCTTTTAACCACGCCCACCTCATGCCCATCAGTACCACTCGTTCGTGGGCATGCCTTTCAAAAATCCTTAGATGACATTGGTAAATGGCTTACCTTTGTCCCTCCTTGGGGAGTTTTTTTTACCGCCTTGGCCATCGCCCCTGTTACATGGACAATTGTATTTTTGCTGATAAGTTTGACTGCAAGCAAATTTCTTTCTCCTTTTGTGTGTCTCTTCATGCTGGGTGCTCATTGCGGCCGTGGCGCTGTGAATCAGCTCGCTTATTTGAAACTGTTTTAATTTTAATTTTCAATTTATGTGGCAAGAAAAGTCGGATTAGGAGTTTACAATGCTAATAGCTCTAACTCAAGCAAATGCGAGCCCCATTGCATTGCAAGTGCTTGTTCTGAATTGCTGGCTTAATGTGGTAGCTGTATAGTTCAAATCAGGCCAATAGGCAGTGGAGCTCTGTATAGGGTCAAAGGTGAAGATCAGTCAGTGAGTGATTGTAAAGGTCACTGGTTTGAAGGTGTCTTACATAGACTGACCCTCTGCAGTAGGTCTGTGGTGGCACGGTGTATCCTGCTAGCGTAATAATAAATAAATAACATTTAGCACGCTCACAAACACTGGTAAACTTCTCTGTAATCTTTCCTGGTCTCTGTGACCTGGTCCCAACCAGCATAGTGCCCGGCCTAGCTGTTCGCTAAAGGCGCCGGGCCGGGGGCCACTACTGGGCGCAGGATCATATTCAGGTCGCTATAAAGGTGTGTGTTGAGCCGTGTTTTTAATGTGAGAGGGTTGCACTTACAGCACAAAGCTGAAAAATACTAACCCCATCAATGGACCGATAGATGACCCATCCAGAGTCCACACGCTACTGTCTCTCTCTGCTCTCCTTCAGACCAGTCGCATTATCCACCACCAGGGCCAAGTGCCATCGTAAGAAGACCTCCTAGTCTAGATTCTACCCATACCTCTCTTCCTCCACCCTACACCTCCACTCGTAATCATACTCTAGCGGCTTCCTCTTCAGCCCCGCTTTCTCTGTTTTCACTATTTTCCTATCTTTCCTTTCCTCTTTCACTCTGTTTTTCTGCCCTTCTCTCTTTTGCTCTGGGGCAAAGTCTGATGATAAGTCCTGGTCCCCAAAATGAGCGAAAGTGCCAGTGCTTAATTTGTGCTTGTTGTTTCCAGTGCCGAGCATCGGCACTTATTTTTGAGGGCCGGGGCTTATTCTTCTTCCTCAAGCATTTGCTGTGAGCAAAAGACACATGAGAAAGGCAGAGGAAGAGAAAAAATAGAAAATGGGTCACAATGGGAGAAAGGAGAAAGCAGAAAGCTGCAAGAGTGAGCTGAAGGGGCAGGGAGTGGCTGTAAATGGATTGAAGAGGTCCGAGATTGCTTCAGGTTTACACTGCCTCAGAGTTCCGTGCTCGCACAGTTAAATGCAGCAACCCCGTGTTTAAGAGGAGGGCTTTGGGCACTGGCACCTTTTTATTTACAATTTAAGCACTGGAAAGTGCCCACCACTGGCAACCACTGGCACAAGTTAAGCAGTCAGTATTTCTAACAGTGGAGCACCCTACATCATTTCCACTGTTACAGCCAGACTTTCTTTGTGACACAGTGGAATATAATCCACCCTCAAAGGCCTTTTTCCTTTATTAAAAGGTGTAACCAATAAATAGGGTGAAACCTACTGCCTTTTGTTATAACGTTTCTTCATAAACAGATCAGCACTGCAGCATCTTACACTGGCTTTACCAATGAACCAGCTAGGCCTATAGACTTTATCACTGGCTTCTCACCATAACCAAATCGGGCTGCTGTATTGAGCATAAGATCAACCACCAGTCACACAATTACAAATCTGTACAAAGGTATACTTGTCAAAGCAATATACAGCATCTTTAAAGAGGGGTAACATGTATTATTGTGGTGGTCATCTCCCACTGGTTTATGAAAGGAAGTAATCAATGGGAAATTAAATTCAGGACAAGGAAAAATGTGTACACCAGCATGCACTTCAAGAGGCCACAAATAGAATGGGTCAGCGGGGGTTTCCATGATTAGGTCATGGCAGCCCATATTGCTCTGAGAGTAGTCTCCTAGACTGGAGCCCACCAGGAAAATCCCAGAGCAGCAGCATAACCAGTCCAGCTATGTCACAATCATCACCAAAACCCTTGCCTATCATACTAAAGTGTGAGCTTCCAGGCAACAAAATAGCCCTCTAAAGGCTTTAACAGCAATCCATCTTTAAAGGCCTACTGGCTTTAACAACCCCCTTTCACAACAGATAAGCCAGGCCAACTGCCTTTGTCATAATGTTTCATAATAGAGATCAGACTTTTGGCACATGGCACACTTTTTCCAATAAAACAGTCAGGCCAATACCCTTCATCACTTGCTTGTCACCATAACCAGTCCAGGCCCAATGTATCAAACAAATCCCACAAGGTACAAGTGCGGTTCTAGCACTATCAGCAGACTCCCACAACTCCTGACCAATCAGATTTCAGAAGAAGAATACAAGATGTGCAGAGGCATATGTCCTCTCAGGGCTGCTCCCAGGGGGTGTGTTCTGATGATCACATAAGGTCTGGCAACAGCTGCCCTTTCAAAAACTGTACCCAGAAGGGCTGTGCCAAGTACCAGCCCAGCGTTGACGCTTTCAGTGGCACCAACTGGGCATTCCCTCCAGTGAATATCATTTCACAAGAAAGTGGGCGCAGCCAGAGGGTTGGTAGGGTGCACGTTTATTCCAAGTCCCACACCAATGTGCACAAATTCACAATTCCATTGGACTCGGGCTGCACAGGTTCCCCTTCAGAAACATTTACACAACGTTCTTCGAGTGACAACACTTTGTAAACTGCACCGACCGCAGGCTGCAGGCAGCTGTTTTTCTTTGCCCCCTGTAAAATGCCCATTGCATCTCACCCCCACTCCCTACCCCCTTGTATGAAGGGCCCATCCCCACCTATGGGTAGGTGGAAGTACCCACACACTCTAGGTCTGGGCTTCATCTGGGCCTACAAGCCCTTCTCGCTCCAAAGAAATGCAGTGGCCAAGAACACACCTGTGGCTACCAGGGGCAACCCTCCAGCTGCCCACTCCACATAAGGCTGCCTTGGCCTTTGCTGTGGTACTCCCCTGCTTGGAGGATGGTAACACACGGCCCTGTCTGCGCCCCTGGAGGTATCCTGCCTCCGAATCTATACAGTTATCAAAGTCTCTTCTATCCATCTTCAGATTAACAACAATGTCTCTCCCCATCCATTGTTCTGTACAAGGGGCTCTCCCTGTCCATCCTTCTGTACAAGGGGCTCACCTCGTCCTTCTGTACAAGGGGCTCCCCCTGTCCATCCTTCTACACAAGGGCCTCTCCCCGATCCATCGTTCTGTACAAGGTGCTCTACCCTGTCCATCCTTCTACACAAGGGCCTCTCCCCGATCCATCGTTCTGTACAAGGGGCTCTACCCTGTCCATCCTTCTGCACAGGGGGCTCTCCTGGTCCGCCCTTCTGCACAAGGGGCTCCCCCCGTCCATCCTTCAGCACAAGGGGCTCTCCCTCTTCATCATTTGCACAAGGGGCTCTCCTCGTCCATTCTTCTGTACAAGGGGCTCTCCCCGTCCATCCTTCTGTACAAGGGGCTCTCCCCGTCCATCCTTCTGTACAAGGGGCTCTCCCTGTCCATCCTTCTGCACAAGGGGCTCGCCCCGATCCATCCTTCTGTAGAAGGGGCTTCCCCGTCCATCCTTCTGCATAAGGGGCTCCCCCCGTCCATCCTTCAGCACAAGGGGCTCTCCCTGTTCATCATTTGCACAAGGGGCTCTCCTCGTCCATTCTTCTGTACAAGGGGCTCTCCCCGTCCATCCTTCTGTACAAGGGGCTCTCCCTGTTCATCCTTCTGTACAAGGTGCTCTCCCCGTCCATCCTTCTGTACAAGGGGCTCTCCCCGTCCATCCTTCTGCACAAGGGGCTCCCCACCGTCCATCCTTCTGCACAAGGGGCTCCCCATCCTTCCTTCTTTACAAGGGGCTCTCCCCGTGCATCCTTCTTTAAAAGGGGCTCTCCTTGTCCATCCTTCTGGACACCCGCTTCTCCGCCTCGGAGGTGAGCTGCCTCTAAGGATTGTTTTTGTGCAGGAAGGTCCCCCTTCCTGCGCAAATACAATTCTGCATGCAACATAGGCACACTTGCCGGAGTTCCTAAGTTGGCACGAGGCAGCCCCTGTGCGCCAGCGCAGGAGGAAGGGACAGGAATGCGCCTTATGCCATAAATATGGCGCACACCTGCCCTTTACCAGGGACGCAGGAAGGTAACGCTGCGCTGCCCTGGGCCACCTTGCCATAAATACGGCCCATTCTTTACACAGGTGTTCAGAGCTTCAGTGAGTGAACACTGGGTAGGGAGAGGGGTCGGCTGCATGTAGTGCTGGGTGCAGCTGGTGTCTCAAATGTCCCATCAAAATCAAGATTGTATTCCCGCAGGTACTCCTCCGTGGCAAACATACCGTGCGAGGCTTTCTCTTTGCCCCATGCACACTGCAGGAAGACAGTCCCTGCCGGCGGCGCACAGCCAGGATGCTGGGGGGGAGTGATAGCTCACTCCTTGCCACAGGGAGTGTGACAATTGTCCAGACAGTGAGGTGTGACATTTTGCCAGGTCACCAAGTGATGCTCTTTCTGAGGTCACACCCTGACCTGCTGGGACTGTTTCCTGGTTCCAACCAGAGCACAAAGGGCCTCATTTAGAACTCGGCGGACGGGGTACTCCGTCACAAGAGTAGCCGATAGCCTGTCTGCCAAAATCTAAATCCATATCACCGTTGTGGCATAGTATCCCCCCACCAAGGCCTGAATCAGGCCCAAACGGTCCTTCCTGGGACCCCACACTGGAAGTAAGACTGCACAAGTGTTACAATGAATTCCAGAGGGCGGGAGCAGCGTGGAGGGAGACACAGGAAAAAGGTGGACAGTTCCTTCTGACTTCCTCTAACTTTATAAAGTACCTGCCCTTCCAGATGCTTCCTGCATACAGGACACCCAACCTGGGTATCCAAGGTGAGATGTATCCCAGCGCTCACACCCACAGGTACCATGCTCTACTGGTGGTGGCGAGGGAATCCATGAATGAAATGCAACACTGATTTACAGGGGTGAGCCCGGAAGAATATCCCCTGTGAGGCTCAGGTAAAAGGGCATGTGCCTTCCTGCTAAAATCAGTTGCCTCCAAGTGCTAGTCACGTGGTGGCCCACACACTGAAAAGTCTGGGTGGGCCTCTAAACACCATCAGAGTTTAGTAAGCTGTTAGTGAGTAGAGCTACATCCATGCAGATCCTCGGCCAAGAGACTTGTTCCAGAACAGTTGAAATGCGGATCAGGATGTCACATGAACCCGACATCAGGGACTTTACAGGGATGTCACAGTATTTAAATGAAAATCAATGCCTTATGCATCTTGAAATGTCAAATTACTGCCTCTAAACCGCATAGGCCTCAGTCGGTTTTTAGGTAAATGGCCTAGGAAGTGTCCTAATGTCACATCATAGAGGTTGCCCCCTTACCCTCAACACTCCTGAGAAGGATCAGACTTGTCTGGAATGCCACAAGAATGTGACAGTATCCATGAGTAGCCATCAGAATTGTGTTTAAATCTAATTGCGTTTTTCGTTTATTTTCTTGAAACTTCTGATGAAAAATTCTCTGTGAGCCTGCGATATTCTGATGTTAGACTCAAGAGAACTGTCTCAGAGTGGGGGGTGATATCAGATTCTGTGAGTGATGTCATAGTCTGATGTCAGGCTCGAAGACATTTGTTTCAGATTGATGCCAGATACTGTCAGTGATGTCATATTGTGATGTCATGCTCAAAGAGAATTGTTTCAGAGTGATGTCAGATTCTGCTAGTGACAGTGGCGACTCTCCCATTATGGTGGAGAAGCGTTGCCCCCACAGCTGTGAGCCAGCAGACAGAAACCTGAAAAATAAAATGATAATAAAACAATTTTATTATCATTTTATTTTTCTTACAGCACTGGAGCCAGCCGAGTCGAGGGCGGGTGGGTCATTATGGCAGCAGGGGTAGTAGGAGCAGTGCGCACAGAAAGTGCGCATGTCTGTTTGGCCAGATGTCCAAGGACGGCCAGACATGCGCACTTAGATCCCTCCACCCAGCTGTGCTGCACAGGCTCCCAGGCCCTGATGGAGCGTTAAACCAGCCCGCTCAGGCCAATCACACTGCTGCTTTCATGCTGGTAATCAGTATTACCAGCAAGAGAGCACTATCTTGATTGGCATCTGGGAGCCTGCGCAGTGTGTACCAGCCCTTGGGGAATCGAGAGTCTGGACCGAAACAGATGAAGAGAGAGAGGGCAGCTGGCAGCGTCAGGTAAGTACTTTTTTATTTTATTTTTGTTTTGTTATTTATCCCCCGCCCCTAATGAACCCTCCCCCCCCCCCCCCCCCCCCACACTGGTTAGTAGTGTCATAGCCTGATGCCAGGCTCACAGAGCATTGTTACAGAGTGATGTCAGATTATGTTAGTGACATCATAGTATGATGTCATACATGTAAAGCATTGTTACAGCATGATGTCAGATTCTGTTTGTGACGTCATAGTCAGATGTGAGGCACATGAAGCATTATTACAGCATGATGTCAGATTCTTTTAATTCTGTTATAGTCTAATTCCAGGCTCATAGAGCATTGTCACAGTGTGATGTCAGAGTCTGTTAGTGATGTCAGATTCTAATAGTGATGTCATATTCTGATGTCAGGCTCAAAGAGAATTATTTCGGAGTGATGGCAGATTCTGTTAGTGATGTCATATTCTGGTGCCAGGTTTGAAGAGTATAGTTTCAGACTGATGTCAGATTCTGTTACTGATGTCATAGTCTGATGTCAGACTCACAGAGCATTGTTACAGCGTGATGTCAGAGTCTGCTAATGATGGCATTGTCTGATGCCTGACGCACAGAGCATTGTTACAGCGTGATGTCAGATTTTGTTTGTGATGTCTGATTCTAATAGTGATGTCATTCTAATATCAGGCTCAAAGAGAATTGTTTCAGAGTGATGTCAGATTTTGTTAGTGATGTCATATTCTGATGTCAGGTTTGTGGAGCATTGTTTCAGAGTGACGTCAGAGTCTGTTAGTGATGTTACAGTCTGATGTCAGGCTGGCAAAGTATTGTTTTCAGAGTGATGTAAGATTCTGATAGTGATGTAAGATTCTGATAGTGATGTCAGATTCTGATAGTGATGTCGTCTTCTGATGCCAGACCCGCATAGCATTGTTACAGCTTGATGTGTGGTTCTTTTAGTGAGGTCAGATTCTGATAGTGATGTCATAGTCTGATGTCAGGCTCGTGAAGCATTATTACAGTGTGATATCAGATTCTGCTATGATGTCATAGCCTGATGTCAGGCTCACAGAGTACTGTTACAGCACGATGTCTGATTCTGTTAATAATGTCATAGAATAATGTCAGGGTCATAGAGCATTGTTACAATATGATGTCACGTTCTGTTAATGATGTCATAGTCTGATGCCAGACCCGCATAGCATTGTTACAGCGTGATGTTAGATTCTGTTAATGATGTCATAGTCTGATGCCAGACTTGCATAGCATTGTTACAGCATGATGTCAGATTCTGTTAATGATGTCATAGTCTGATGCCAGACTTGCATAGCATTGTTACAGCATGATGTTAGATTCTGTTAATGATGTCGTCTTCTGATGCCAGACCCGCATAGCATTGTTACAGCGTGATGTGTGGTTCTTTTAGTGATGTCACATTCTGATAGTGATGTCATAGTCTGATGTCAGGCTCGTGAAGCATTATTACAGTGTGATATCAGATTCTGCTATGATGTCATAGCCTGATGTCAGGCTCACAGAGTACTGTTACAGCACGATGTCTGATTCTGTTAATAATGTCATAGAATAATGTCAGGGTCATAGAGCATTGTTACAATATGATGTCACGTTCTGTTAATGATGTCATAGTCTGATGCCAGACTCACATAGCATTGACACCGCGTGATATCTGATTCTGTTAGAAATGTCATAGTGTAATGCCAAGTTCACAAAGCATTGTTACAGCGTGATGTCAGATTCTGTTAATGATGTCATAGTCTGATGCCAGACTTGCATAGCATTGTTACAGCATGATGTTAGATTCTGTTAATGATGTCATAGTCTGATGCCAGACTTGCATAGCATTGTTACAGCATGATGTCAGATTCTGTTAATGATGTCATAGTCTGATGCCAGACTTGCATAGCATTGTTACAGCATGATGTTAGATTCTGTTAATGATGTCGTCTTCTGATGCCAGACCCGCATAGCATTGTTACAGCGTGATGTGTGGTTCTTTTAGTGATGTAAGATTCTGATAGTGATGTCAGATTCTGATAGTGATGTCATAGTCTGATGTCAGGCTCGTGAAGCATTATTACAGTGTGATATCAGATTCTGCTATGATGTCATAGCCTGATGTCAGGCTCACAGAGTACTGTTACAGCACGATGTCTGATTCTGTTAATAATGTCATAGAATAATGTCAGGGTCACAGAGCATTGTTACAATATGATGTCACGTTCTGTTAATGATGTCATAGTCTGATGCCAGACTCACATAGCATTGACACCGCGTGATATCTGATTCTGTTAGTAATGTCATAGTGTAATACCAAGTTCACAAAGCATTGTTACAGCGTGATGTCAGATTCTGTTAATGATGTCATAGTCTGATGCCAGACTCACATAGCATTGACACCGCGTGATATCTGATTCTGTTAGTGATGTCATAGTGTAATGCCAAGTTCACAAAGCATTGTTACAGCGTGATGTCAGATTCTGTTAATGATGTCATAGTCTGATGCCAGACCCGCATAGCATTGTTACAGCTTGATGTGTGGTTCTTTTAGTGAGGTCAGATTCTAATAGTGATGTCATATTCTGATGTCAGGCTCATATTCTGATGGAGTGATGTCAAATTATGTTAGTGATGTCACATTCTAATAGTGATGTCATATTCTGATGTCCGACTCAAAGGGTATTGTTTCAGAGTGATATCGCATTCTCTTATTGATGTCATAGTCTGATGCCAGACTCACAGAGCATTGTCACTGAGTGATATCAGATTTTCCTAGTGATGTCATAGGGCCTGATTACAACTTTGGAGGACGGTGTTAAACCGTCCCAAAAGTGGTGGATATACCACCTACCGTATTACGAGTTCCATAGGATATAATGGACTCGTAATACGGTAGGTGGTATATCCTCCACTTTTGGGACGGTTTAACACGTCCTCCAAAGTTGTAATCAGGCCCATAGTCTGTCAGACTCAAAGAGCATTGTTACAGAGTGATGTCAGATTTTGTCAGTGATGTCATAGTCTGATGCCAGACTCACATAGCATTGTTACAGAGTTATGTGAGATTCCATTAGTGATGTCATAGTCTGATGTCGGGCTCACAAAGCATTGTTACAGCATGATGTCAGATTTTGTTAGTGATGTCAGATTCTAATAGTGATGCGTTTTCTGATGTCAAGCTCAAAGAGGATTGGTTCATAGTGATGTCAGACTTCGTTAGTGATGTCATAGTCTGTCAGGCTGGCCAAGCATTGTTTCAGAGTAATGTAAGATTGCGATAGTGATGTCATAGTCTGTCAGGCTCATGAAGCATTGTTTCAGAGTGATGTCAGATTGTGTTAATGATGTTAGATTCAGGTAGTGATGTCAGAGTCTGATGTCAGGCTTGTGAGCATTGTTTCAGGGTGATGTCAGATTCCGATAGTGATGTCATAGTCTGATGTCGGGCTCACAAAGCATTGTTACAGCATGATGTCAGATTTTGTTAGTGATGGCAGATTCTAATAGTGATGGGTTTTCTGATGTCAAGCTCAAAGAGGATTGGTTCATAGTGATGTCAGACTTCGTTAGTGATGTCATAGTCTGTCAGGCTGGCAAAGCATTGTTTCAGGGTGATGTCAGATTCCGATAGTGATGTCATAGCCTGTCAGGCTCATGAAGCATTGTTTCAGAGTGATGTCAGATTGTGTTAATGATGTCAGATTCTGGTAGTGATGTCATAGTCTGATGTCGGGCTCACAAAGCATTGTTACAGCATGATGTCAGATTTTGTTAGTGATGTCAGATTCTAATAGTGATGCGTTTTCTGATGTCAAGCTCAAAGAGGATTGGTTCATAGTGATGTCAGACTTCGTTAGTGATGTCATAGTCTGTCAGGCTGGCAAAGCATTGTTTCAGGGTGATGTCAGATTCCGATAGTGATGTCATAGCCTGTCAGGCTCATGAAGCATTGTTTCAGAGTGATGTCAGATTGTGTTAATGATGTCAGATTCTGGTAGTGATGTCATAGTCTGATGTCGGGCTCACAAAGCATTGTTACAGCATGATGTCAGATTTTGTTAGTGATGTCAGATTCTAATAGTGATGCGTTTTCTGATGTAAAGCTCAAAGAGGATTGGTTCATAGTGATGTCAGACTTCGTTAGTGATGTCATAGTCTGTCAGGCTGGCCAAGCATTGTTTCAGAGTAATGTAAGATTGCGATAGTGATGTCATAGTCTGTCAGGCTCATGAAGCATTGTTTCAGAGTGATGTCAGATTGTGTTAATGATGTCATGTAGTGGTGTCAGAGTCTGATGTCAGGCTTGTGAGCATTGTTTCAGAGTGATGTCAGGTTGTGTTAATGATGTCAGATTCTGGTAGTGATGTCATAGTCTGGTGTCGGGCTCACAAAGCATTGTTACAGCATGATGTCAGATTTTGTTAGTGATGTCAGATTCCGATAGTGATGTCATAGTCTGTCAGGCTCATGAAGCATTGTTTCAGAGTGATGTCAGATTGTGTTAATGATGTTAGATTCAGGTAGTGATGTCAGAGTCTGATGTCAGGCTTGTGAGCATTGTTTCAGGGTGATGTCAGATTCCGATAGTGATGTCATAGTCTGATGTCGGGCTCACAAAGCATTGTTACAGCATGATGTCAGATTTTGTTAGTGATGGCAGATTCTAATAGTGATGCGTTTTCTGATGTCAAGTTCAAAGAGGATTGGTTCATAGTGATTCTGAAATGATACCGCCAGTCTAATGCCTCTCATTTACCCCAAAGCTAAAAGCAACTGCACTGTGCAGCTGTCCCAGTACACCCAAATATTAAAACATGTATTTGCTTACATAAAGGTGTAGGCACAGACGACCATTCATTCAAAAGAATAGTTCAAAGCTGTTATTTTGTTGTCTTTTTAAAAATAGTATTGTAAAATGACGTTCTTAGCAGACCTACGCCCTGGTTTAGATCTTGGCGGAGGGGAACCCTCCGTCACAAATGGGACACACATCCCGTCCGCCGTATTGCAATCCCATTATATCCTATGCAGATCATAATACAGCGGACGGGATATATATTGCGTTTGTGACGTGTATTCCATCCGCCGAGATCTAAAGCAGGCCCGATACTATGAAGTCAGAATTTTCAGGCAGCCGCTCCAGTACAAGGTTTGGAAACTTTCCACACGTCTGCTTAGTTGCAGAGTCCCCTGCTAACGCATTGTACACAATCTCTTAGTTCTGACTTTTATGGACTGGGAAATTGGTCCAAGCCACTGAGTTTTCTTGGCTTGAATTCAATAGAAACATACTACATGGGGGCTCTATCTCCCCTCCGGAAGCCACAGCATCTACAACAGGGTAGTTTGGGAGCTTCAGGGACCTCTGCTGTAAATTGTAACCTAAACTTGGAAACCCTTCTGTAGCCATCAATGGGACAATCTGTACTCCTGAGGTTTAAGTGTCTTATGTGTAAGTATTGTATGTCAGGCTCCTGGAGTGCTGATCTAGTCCTCTTTCTCTGTCTCTGCTCAGAGGGTCACGCCTATGACGTCACAAAGTGATGTTCATTCGCACTCCATCACATTCACCCACACAACCCTGGACCAGTGAAGGTGATGCCTTCTCACCCGAGAACAAAGAAGCAGGTTACTGGGTGATACAGTCTGTTATTGCTGAACAGTTTTGTGGGATACTTTACTACAAATGTGTGCACTATGAACTGAATAAGGGTGACCTGACTTCGGTCAGGCCTCACTGAGTACGTGGGACACTCATTGCAGATACAAAGTGCATATCTCACAATAGGAGGTACATATAAACCTCTGCTGCTGGTCCTCAGTGCCTCACTTGTAGGAATGACCCTCGGGACAAAAACATTCAGCACCCGTGGCCAGGTTTGTTAACCTTCATCGCCTGGTGACAAAAAGACAGATATAACTAGGAGGACTCCTGGCATGCCTCAGCGAACCCTTGTATGCAGATCCACTCATTTTATAATTTATCAGTCACCTGTTAGCCAACAAAGGCATCTTGGCACTAGAAACGAGATAAGGTATATAGGAGGCTAGCTTTCTATGTAGTGTACGAAAATGACGTGCACCGTGCAGAGTCCGAGCAACCCCAGTTTGATAGCCAGAGGTAAAAATAGGCCACCTAATGCTCTATTTTAGTGGTAGCTTGGTTGAGCAGTTAGGCTAATCCAGGTGATTTGCGAAGCATTTGTTGAAAACCTTGTATCAGTAAATGTGGACACACACTCAAAAGAATGACTCAAGACCAATTTACAAAACTACCTCAGATTTTTACATCATTTTCAAGACCAAGATCATCAAAATCGAGTAAGTACTTTTTAAGTTATGACTTTTCAAAGTTTGCAAAACATTCTGTTTCTGTGCGTAATTGCGCACCATAGGAATCAATGGGAACAAAGTTTAAAATTGCGTATAAAATCAGGCAATGCTCTCACAAGTGTCACCTTTTTTTCCTAGGTCGAGGTCGCAAAGATGTCCAATGGTGCAACAGGAGAAGTTCGGGTGATTCCTGGTTTTGGCCGGAGTGGAGGTTGAAAGTCTTGGAGCTAGTGCACAACGGAGAAGGAGACCACTTGGAAACACACTGCACAAATGGTCTAAAAGGTAAGTCCGTTGGGTCCCCAGGTAGTGTAGCGGTCACAAGGGGTTCAGGACCTCTAGAGCACAGCTGGTTTCCCAATGCAGGGACCAGGGAGGCCGGGTGCAGTGCAGATCCGTCAGTCAAGGGTTGTGCGTCAAGGAGTCTTTAGAGCCAGGTGCCGGTCACTTGGAGGGTGGATTGCAGATCAGCAGGGCCACTCTCCTGAAGTCCCTCGACTGCTGCTTGATTCTGGCCCTTGGAGATTTGGAGTGGACTTTAATTATGGCTGTCCAAGGTTGGGGGTCCAGTACCCTGGGTTTTGGGACTTCTCAGGCCCTGAAAGTCACAGTGCCACCAAGCTTGGCACACTAGTAGATTTTGGTCTTCAGGTCCCTTGGGTGAAATTTAGTCAGGCTGACACGTCCACTTCATTGGTAAGTGTCCAGTCAGTGAACTGGACTTCACTGGTTTCTTGCCTGAGGTGTGAAGGGAGTGAAGCCTTCACTCAGAGGGAGGTTGTAGGAAGTTGGCTCTGTATGCACTATTTCAAAGTAAGAAATAGCATGCACAGAGTCCAAGGGTTCCCCTTAGAGGTAAGATAGTGGCAAAAAGAGATAATACTAATGCTCTATTTTGTGGTAGTGTGGTCGAGCAGTAGGCTTATCAGAGGGTAGTGTTAAGCATTTGTTGTACACACACAGGCAATAAATGAAGAACACACACTCAAAGACAATTCCAGGCCAATAGGTTTTTGTATAGAAAAATATATTTTCTTAGTTTATTTTAAGAACCACAGGTTCAAGATTTACATGTAATACTTCAAATGAAAGGTATTCCAGGTAGGTATTTTAGGAACTTTGAATGAGCAAAATAGCATATACAGTTTTCACATAAATCACATATAGCTATTTTAAAACTAGACAGTGCAATTTTCAACAGTACATGGGGGAGTAAAAGTTTGTTAGTTTTTGCAGGTAAGTAAACCACCTATGGGGTTCAAGTTTGGGTCCAAGGTAGCCCACCGTTGGGGGTTGAGAGCAACCTCAAAGTTACCACACCAGCAGCTCAGGGCCGGTCAGGTGCAGAGGTCAAAGTGGTGCCCAAAACGTATAGGCTTCAATGGAGAGGGGGGTGCCCCGGTTCCAGTCTGCCAGCAGGTAAGTACCCGCGTCTTCGGAGGGCAGACCAGGGGGGTTTTGTAGGGCACCGGGGGGACACAAGTCCACACAGAAAGTACACCCTCAGAGGTACGGGGGCGGCCGGGTGCAGTGTGCAAACAAGCGTCGGGTTTTCAATAGAAAGCAATGGGAGACCAAGGGGTCTCTTCAGCGATGCAGGCAGGCAAGGGGGGGGCTCCTCTGGGTAGCCACCACCTGGGCAAGGGAGAGGGCCTCCTGGGGGTCACTCCTGCACTGGAGTTCGGATCCTTCAGGTCCTGGGGGCTGCGGGTGCAGAGTCTTTACCAGGCGTCGGGATCGGAGGAGCAGGCAGTCGCTGTCAGGGGGAGCCTCGGGATTCCCTCTGCAGGCGTCGCTGTGGGGGCTCTGGGAGGGCAACTCTGGCTACTCACGGTCTTGCAGTCGCCGGGGAGTCCTCCATGAAGTGATTGTTCTCCACAAGTCGAGCCGGGGGCGTCGGGTGCAGAGTGTCAAGTCTCACGCTTCCGGCGGGAAACGCAAGTTGTTTCAAAGTTGCTGCTTTGTTTCAAAGTTGCAGTCTTTGGTGAACAGGGCCGCTGTCCTCTGGAGTTCTTGGTCCTTCTAGAGCAGGGCAGTCCTCTGAGGATTCAGAGTTCGCTGGTCCCTGGGGAAAGCGTCGCTGGAGCAGTTTCTTTAGAATTGGGGAGACAGGCCGGTAGAGCTGGGGCCAAAGCAGTTGGTGTCTCCGTCTTCTCTGCAGGGTTTTTCAGCTTAGCAGTCCTCTTCTTCTTAGGTTGCAGGAATCTAGTTTCCTAGGTTCTGGGAGCCCCTAAATACTCGATTTAGGGGTGTGTTTAGGTCTGGGGGGTTAGTAGCCAATGGCTACTAACCCTGAGGGTGGCTACACCCTCTTTGTGCCTCCTCCCTGAGGGGAGGGGGGCACATCCCTAATCCTATTGGGGGAATCCTCCATCTGCAAGATGGAGGATTTCTAAAAGTCAGAGTCACCTCAGCTCAGGACACCTTAGGGGCTGTCCTGACTGGCCAGTGACTCCTCCTTGTTTTTCTCATTATCTCTCCTGGACTTGCCGCCAAAAGTGGGGGCTGTGTCCAGGGGGCGGGCATCTCCACTAGCTGGAGTGCCCTGGGGCATTGTAACACGAAGCCTGAGCCTTTGAGGCTCACTGCTAGGTGTTGCAGTTCCTGCAGGGGGGAGGTGTGAAGCACCTCCACCCAGAACAGGCTTTTGTTTCTGTCCTCAGAGAGCACAAAGGCCCTCACCACATGGGGTCAGCCACTCGTCTCCCAGCAGCAGGCTGGCACAGACCAGTCAGTCCTGCACTGAACAATTGGGTAAAATACAGGGGGCATCTCTAAGATGCCCTCTGTGTGCATTTTTTTATAATTCCAACACTGGCATCAGTGTGGGTTTATTATTCTGAGAAGTTTGATGCCAAACTTCCCAGTTTTCAGTGCAGCCATTATGGAGCTGTGGAGTTCGTTTTTGACAGACTCCCAGACCATATACTCTTATGGCTACCCTGCACTTACAATGTCTAAGGTTTTGCTTAGACACTGTAGGGGCACAGTGCTCATGCACTGGTGCCCTCACCTGGGGCATAGTGCACCCTGCCTTAGGGCTGTAAGGCCTGCTAGAGGGGTGACTTACCTATGCCACAGGCAGTGTGAGGTTGGCATGGCACCCTGAGGGGAGTGCCATGTCGACTTAGTCTTTTTCTCTCCACCCGCACACTCAAGCTGGCAAGCAGTGTGTCTGTGCTGAGTGAGGGGTCCCTAGGGTGGCATAAGACATGCTGCAGCCCTTAGAGACCTTCCCTGGCATCAGGGCCCTTGGTACCAGGGGTACCAGTTACAAGGGACTTACCTAGGTGCCAGGGTGTGCCAATTGTGGAGACAAAGGTACAGTTTAGGGAAAGAACACTGGTGCTGGGGCCTGGTTAGCAGGGTCCCAGCACACTTCTCAGTCAAGTCAGCATCAGTATCAGGCAAAAAGTGGGGGGTAACTGCAACAGGGAGCCATTTCTTTACAGAGGTTCTCTGCAATTTTGAGAAGGCTGGAGGACCTCTGGGGTTTCCTGGAGTCTGCCCAATGTCCAGTGGACCCCTCTGCGGCGATTGCCGGGTCCTGGGTGCAGCGGGCAGGGTTTGGCACCTTTTTCTTCTTGCAGCCGGACTTCTGCTCTCGAGCCTTGGGTCTCCTTTGTCACTGGCCTTCTTGTGCCCATCAAATCTAATCTGTTGGTCTAGGGGTACCCACCAAACACTGCATTTAGAGGGTGTTGCGGGGCACCTGGTAGTTGGCAATGGGCCCCCTACCTTTAGGTGGCTACACCCACTAACTGACAACTTCCTGTGGGAAGGTTCACATCCCTTCCCTGATTGGCTAATTTCCTGCCATCCAAGATGGAGGAAAACTAAATGGAGTGGGCCCCTCGTCTGCCACATCTGAGGGTGGTGCACGCTGAGGGTGGCCACTCCCCCTACTCTTGCTAAGTTTTCCCACCAGTTATTCCTGCTCAAAGTAGGGGAAAAACCATTGGGCTGTCTTCTGCTGCCAGCAGTAGAGGTGGGGGTTAGGTTTCAATGGCAGGGAGCCTTTGAAGCTGACCGCTAGTGCAAGGTGCCTGCCTTGGAGAGGAGGGGTAACAACTCCACCTAGGAAAGACTTTGGGCCTCATTATGATTTCAGCAGACGGTTTAAGCTGTCTGCCGAAACGCCAACGGGGAGGTTGCTGCCAATGTGGCTATCTTCCCACTGGACCCATTATGAGTTTCCTGCTAGGTCGGCGGGAGGAAATCTGAGTTTCTGCCCGCCAGCCTAGCGGGAAACACCCTACAGCATTGTCTCTGGCTCGTAATCGAGCCGACGGCAATGCTGTAGAGCACAGGGTGCACCAGCACCCTCGCAATGTTGCAACTGTGCTGGCCAGGGGGGGCCCTGCCAAGTGTATGGGCAGTGCAGTGGCCCCCCAGGAGCCCCCTGCACCCATTCTCCACCTGCCTTTTAATGACGGTGCTACTGCCATGAAATCGCTGGCTGAGAAGTTATATCCCAGGACAGCGCTGCTTGCAGCGTTGCCCTGGTGGATTAGGACTGCCGCGACCGCCTGGATGACTAATCCTGGCGGTGTTGGCAGTCCGACCACAGCAGGACCGCCGCCGTCATAATATGGTGCTCGGACCGTCATTTGTGAACCTGGCAGTCGTGAGACTGCCAGGGTCCTAAGGAGGGCCTTTGTGTCCAGATCTGTGTCTGGTGGTGGCAGGCTGGATAAGATCAGTCAGCAACCATGCCAGGGCTGTTAGGTTTTGCAGGGGACACCTCTAAGGTGCCTCTGGGTACATTTTA
Source organism: Pleurodeles waltl (assembly GCF_031143425.1). NCBI lineage: Eukaryota > Metazoa > Chordata > Amphibia > Caudata > Salamandridae > Pleurodeles > Pleurodeles waltl. The sequence goes on along the minus strand of NC_090445.1, from coordinate 1,703,857,135 downwards.
GGATACATCCCACACTGGCATCAGTGTGGGTTTATCATTCTGAGTTATATGATATCAAACCACCAAGGGTTTAGAGAGGCCATGTGGCTGCGGAACTTGTAATGACCAGTATCCAGCACATGCACTTGCTATGGCTTCCTTGTACGCTTACTATGTCTTACGCATTTATAAAGACACAGTAGGGGCATATTTGCTTATGCACATGTATACCCTCACATGCATCATAGTGCGCCATGATTTGAGGCTGCAAGGCATGCCAGAAAGGTGACTTGCCTGTACTGCATGCAGTGTTAGTGGGCATGGCAGTCAGGGTGAGTGCCATGTCGAGTTTGCTATGTTGGGGTATACCTTGTGATGCATTGGCAATGGAAGTCTGGGTGCGGCTAGTGTGGGGCCTCCCAGAGTGGCACATTTGGTGCTGCAGCTCTGAGGTGCCCTCTTCAGTACCCATGCCCTAAGTACCAGTGGTACCACTTATAAGGGTGGGTGAAGTGTCAATACTTAGTACAGTTTTGAGAAACAAGATCTGGCCCTGGGAACCTGTTCAGCAGGGGCCCCGGGCACTCACAAATCAAAACCACATCATTTTCCAGGCAGAAAGTGGGGGGCTAACCATGCAAAAAGAGGCCCTTCCTCACAAAGTAGGATCACTACTTCTAGCAGAAGAGGTGAGTTTTTAAGGCTTTCCTAAACAAACATCAAATGGGAAGAGATTCATTTTATTTCATGTTATGTTATGTGGATTTGTAGAGCACACTCATCACCGAGGGGTAGACAGGCGGTGGAGTAGACTAGTAGACTGATCGGGCTCCTGTTGAATAGCCAGGTCTTCAGATCCTTACAGAACTCGAGGAGGGATGGGGAGGTTCGGATTTAAGGGAAACATTGTTCCAAAGTCATGGAGAAAGACAAGATATGGACGGACCTACAATTCCCAAGCTTTGAATGTTGGAGTAGGAAACAAAGTTTGGGTATTTGAACCACTCTGTGTTCCAGTAACATAGGATGAAAAGTGATACAAGAGCAGAGTTTCTTCCATTTTTACCTCACATTTCAGAGCAAATTTGGATGTAGAAAGATGTACTTATCAAATATCTGTATCTAATAATTTGACTAGAAACAAATAAATATGTTTTTTATTTTCTGATCCAGCCTCTGAAAGTATCCTTTTGAGGCTTGATTTAACAAGTAACTTATGGCTGTATGTACAAAACTTTTTTGGAGGTCGCAACTGGCCCAATGCACAGAATCAGGCCGTTTTCAACAGCAAAAAAAGCATTTTTAAATGTACAAAAGCCAAATTGCGGTTCAGAAACTTAGTAAGTCGCAATTTAGTTTTGCATTTTGATATTTGGAAGAGGTGAGTTTAGAGTGTCCCTTCCAAATAGTGAATCGCAGTGGTATTTATAAATGTTTTGGGACTGAATTATGGTTGTAAATAATAATTTTTCACAGAGACCTCGAAGGCGTTGGTAACCATTCCAAATGGAAAGGGGTCCCCAAGGGACTCCTTCCGTTTAGAGACTGTTTATCAAAATATTTTTAAAAGCAGGCAGTGTTCCCGTACCCCATGCTTACTCTTAAAAAAATGAAACTTAAACTTTCATTTTTTGTTTTTGATTTGCATGGTGTTTTCTTCTCAGAAAAAAGGGCTGTGTTTAAAAAAATGTTTTTTTAAAGCAAAAACAGAGGCATGGTGGTCTGTTGACCTCAGCAGGCCACCATCCCTGTGATGACTGTCATTCCTAATGGTTCGCAAACTATGAGCTACCTCATTAATATTCATGAGATACGTCAATTTGAGACTCACTAGGAATCGTAAATTAAATGTTATAAGGTTTCTTACATTAGGAATGATGATTTCCTAATTGCAATTCGGTAAGAATCGCAATTTGGAAAGCGCAAATCCTGATTTTTGTGCATCTGGGCCTTAATGTGCAGAAACAATCTTCTCTGATATGTAGGAAATCCACCTGCCACCTGATTTCCCCTGTATTCTTAGATTCATCTGCTGGATTGTCTGAACTTCAGAGGTGGCTGCTGTCTGGTGTCCACCATCAGCCACCTGTGCTCTCTTCCAATAGTGTGATTTTTCCTGTCAGTGTAGCTCCTGCTCTGCAGGGCTGCTTCATTCTGGCCGTGCCACTAGTCTGGTGCTGACCGGGACACAAGGATTACTAAATGGACCCCTGGAAGATGGCAGGGGGTGGACAGGACCACATAATGCTTTCATAATTCATAGCATCATTCTCACCTTAGCAAGTATTGGGCCTATCTTCCGTATAAGAGAGTTTGAAGCATGGTTTGCTCACTATCTAGGTTTTAGTGGTACCTAATGGGACTAAGTGTAAACTCTGGATGGCATAGAGGCAAGAGAGGTGTATACCAAATACTTTATATGTATGTGAGATGGAATGATGCCTAAAGGGGAACAACAAGTGAGGGTATGCTTTAGATCCGGCAGGCCATGTGCAAACTCTCTGCGCCCCCTCTTCAGGGGAAAAGTGCACACTTGTGCTCCTGCAGTGCTGAGAGAGTCCTGCCCCAGCACTGCCCCCACCTGACTGGCACAGTACCTCCTGGGGACAGAAACTGGCTGATGGGACCTTGTAGCACAAGGAGAGGCCGGACTGGTTTATAGAAGTGGACCAGACTCATGGTAGAGTGACCCGACGTCTCGGATTTGCCTCGGATGACTGTCTCGGAGTCCTGACACTTGTTACAAAAATGGATAAATGTCCCGCACATTTATCACTGTGCTGTGAAGTCTCAGGTTCACACCGGCCCTCTCTTTACACCAGGGGAAGAGTTTTGTTCCAAAGATTCTCCTGCTTGGTTCTGTGCTGCCTGACTTAATTCCGCAGGATTTAGTGCTTGTTGTTTCCAGTGCTGAGCACCAGCACTTATTTTTGAGGGTCGGGATTATTTTTCTGCCTTAAGCATTTGCTGCGAGCAAAAGACATATGGGAAAGACGGAGGAAGAGAAAAACTAAAAATCGTCACAATCGGAGAAAGCAGAAAGCTGCAAGAGTGAGCTGAAGGGGCAGGGAGTGGCTGTAAATGGATTGAAGAGGTCAGAGATGGCTTCAGGATTACGCTGCCTCAGTATTCCGTGTTCGCACACTTAATTGCAGCAGCTGCATGTTTAAGAGGAGGGCTCTGAGCACCGGCACATTTTTATGTACAAATTAAGCACTGGCAGAATTTAATGAGGGTGAGTCAGTCATCAACCCCTGCAGAGCCCATCACACTGCAGCACAGCCGACGAAGTCTTTACTTTTCACGCTACAGAGGCGAGTGTTTATGTAGCATGAACATTAAAGACTTCCCTGGCCACGCTGTGCTGTGTTCCATATGAATAGGGCTATAGTTGGTATGACCAGTGCAATGTCAAGAGTTAGCTCTATTTCTATGTCAATGGCTGTCCCGTTTTTTTTTGGTTCTGAAAATCAGCCCCCCTAGCTGAGCCCATTGAGCAGTCCCTAGAACTCCCGTCGGTTGTGGGCAGAGAGGGGTGCAGGAAAGGTTCTTCAGGTGTGGGGAGCCCAATGCAACTCTTTCAAGAGGACCGGCATTCATTAAATGCTTCTAGAAATAACCCGCGGACACTTCTTCGTGAGACCTACAGAGTATCCTTACTAACAGCCGCACCTGACAGACGCAGCCTGCTGTCCCAGGTGAGTGCCTTCACCCAGCCATACTGGCCCACAGAAAAACGCTTTGACTCTGCGGCCTAGATTTGTGATGCGCTGGCGCCCTCCAGTGGTCATTCATGGTACAAGACTTTTCTCTTGGAAATATCTTCCTTTCGCGCAGTTCCTATGGGATGTTTTTAATTGAACTCATAATGCATGTTTTATGCTTTTTAAGACATTTTTGATTATATACTTAAGCTGATGTGAACATACGACGCTCTCCGTTTCTTGCAGTGTTCGTTCTGGGCTGTTGACACACATTAGCACTTGCATGATTTCTGTATGCAGTACTTGAAATGGAAACATAGAAGTGCAGGAGCTTGTTTCTGAGAAGTGCCGGTGCTCTCTAATTAAAAGTATGACGTTTTTCCCAAGAAGTGCAGGTACGTTCCCTCTCAAAATAAAAAGCTGCCGGTACTCAGTACCGGACAGTACCGGCCCATTTACAGCGCTGTGTGTAGGACAACTGTGGGTGGGACCAGCTACCAGAGGGTGCTGAGGTCATTGGGAGACTGGCTGTGCCCTCGTCTCCCACTGCCTGCAGGGGAGGTCCTGACAGTAACCATCTATCCAGGGTCAAGGAGGGATAATTCTCACCTCTATATTACAATTATGCTAAAGGAAGTTGGGTCCAGGAAGAAACTCCTTCTGTTCTAAAGTGTCACACGAATAGTACATATTCGGAAGGAAAATTTAGAGGTTACTATAACATTGTGGTTACAACAAACATTATTTTTCTTCCCTCCTATACAACTATTACTCTCTTTGAAGAACTATTAGGCTCATTGAGAGACTTTTTATCTGTTGGAGCAAAATTCCCTAATATTTCAGACAAACTAGCAAATACATTTTTGCCATGTAGGATTCATAAACTCACTAAGGGGGTCATTCTTACTTTGGCGGGCGGCGGAGGCCGCCCGCCAAAGTAACCCCGTCAGAACACCGCACCACGGTCGAAAGACCGCTGCGGTGATTCTGAGATTTGCCCTGGGCTGGCGGGAGGCCGCCAAAAGGCCGCCCGCCAGCCCAGGGCAAATCAACCTTCCCACGAGGACGCCGGCTCAGAATTGAGCCGGCGTAGTGGGAAGGTGCGACGGGTGCAGTGGCACCCGTCGCGTATTTCAGTGTCTGCATAGCAGACACTGAAATACTTTGCGGGGCCCTCTTACGGGGGCCCCTGCAGTGCCCATGCCATTGGCATGGGCACTGCAGGGGCCCCCAGGGGCCCCGCGGCACCCCCTACCGCCATCCTGTTCATGGCGGGTTTCCCGCCATGAACAGGATGGCGGTAGGGGGTGTCTGAATCCCCATGGCGGCGGAGCGCGCTCCGCCGCCATGGAGGATTCAGAAGGGCAGCGGTAAACCGGCGGGTGACCGCCGGTTTACCCTTTCTGACCGCGGCTGAACCGCCGCGGTCAGAATGCCCTTCGGAGCACCGCCGGTCTGTCGGCGGTGCTCCCGTGGCCGTGACCCTGGCGGTCACCGGCCGCCAGGGTCAGAATCAGTCCCTAAATCTCAAAGGAAGCTATTTAACAACAACAGCGTGGCCAAGTTTCATTTTCTACTACAATCTGCAGCGACTCAAGAAAATGTGCCTAAAATGTGGTACCTGATCGCAAAAGGTCTGGGTGAGCACTGTACTGAAAAACCTGTCCTGAGAGATAACGTGGACTGGTCACCTATGTTAACAGGTTATATGCTTCAGCTGATGTAAGCCTCTGATCTGAGACTAGATTCCACCCTCTCTAGTTCAACTCATATAGAGTTTACTTTACAATAGCAGGGGCAGTTTTGTGAAGTGGGCGTCGGGGCTCTGCCTTCTTTATGTTTTTTTTCTCCTCAGGAAAAATTCAGTTTGGGTGTGTACACTGCTTTATTTTCATTTGAAATAAATAGTACTTCCTTCTAAATGCAAACACAGGCGCTTGCTCACTGGCTGGGGCGGCTGTACTCACCCCAGTCATCTTGCGTCCTCTATTCTGTAGGCAAACACATGCACATGTTTGACATCTGTCTGCAAATAGAATAGAATTCGCTGGGCCGAGGATCTCCCAGCCCTGAGGTCTGTTAGTTCATCAGCCCGGCAAAGCATAGCCACAGGGACCAATCTCCACTCCGATGATGTTGAGGCAAAGATAGCCCTAAGCACTTCAGTCTGAAGTCCTGTAGCACCAGGGGTTGCACGTCAATCGGGGTCTAGACTGCCAAATCACCCCACTCTTTCCCAATTCGTCACAGGACAGGTGGGTCGAGACTGCAGACAGGGCACAGAGAAATCTAGTCTGCATAGTATAGCATCACAAATTTTGAAGACACACAGTGCAAAATGAAGTTGTTTGTTTCCGGCACTGAATTGTAGGGTGACGCCACTGCTGTGTGAGAAAGTGAGGCAATTGTGTACTGCTGAGACGAGTGCGGACCACAGCTCTGGAAAGCTCCGTCTACTGCCCCTTTATAGGTCGAGCCTAGGTAGCGCACGTGCTGTCTCTCGAAGACATGCTGTAATCAGTATGTGGGTCGACAGTCTGCCCATTGGCTTTTGATTGGTAACTTCAATTGTCTTTAAAAAACTCTTCCTTTGAAGTGGCCGATCTGTGTTTTATTCTCTCCTTTTAGTTGTTTGGTAACGCCCAGAGAGCAATGCCTGACTACAGTTAGTTTTCCACCAGTGAGTTGATGTGTTTGTTCTTGGAACTATTTTTTTCTTTTGTTTCTGGAGGCGGCATGGGAAGGCTGGTCTGGGTTTCTGGTTGTACAGCTGCTCCCCCTGCCTTTCGATTTCAAGCTTCATTGAAAACAGGTCTGTAAAGAATGTGATTGAAAACAAGCCTGTATATCTTTTTTTTTTTTTCTTCTTGGCTCGTGAGTTAGATTGTGGTGTTTTTGTGCTTTTGGTGTGAAATGCACTCACTTGTCAGCTGACGGAAGGTAGCGTGTGTAAACAAACTTTGTTGGATGCTGCACGCATTTAAACTACACGCCTGCTTTCATTTTCATCTTTGCGGGTTTTATTATTTTAATTTGGAGGCCGTGCGCCTTTGAACTACATGCCCGCTAATTGCCCCTCTTTCTCGCTCTCTTCCCTTCGCTACCCTTCCCCGCACGAAGGCTCTCGCAACATCTTATCACCATTTTCGATTTAAAGCGTAGCTTAAATAAGAGGAAGTCATTTTGATTGAATCCTGCCTGTAGCCAACGGGTGCTTAATTTTTTGTTTATAATTATATTCACGACAAAAATCTAAACTATAATTTCCATACAGCATGAGGGTTTACTTCAATATTAATGTCTCAAGCTTAAAAGCATGTTATTGCACTTTTATCATTGTAAAAAGTAACCTGCTTTCAGTAGTACAAACACTATGTGTATTATTTTTGTGAAAGTAACATTTAATAAAATACATTTTGGTGTTTAACTTTAAGAATATGTAGAGCGCCGTGGTAACGTAATGTGCACCTTTAAAATGGCCGCTCTTTTTCCATTGGCTCCTTGTTGATTTGCGGCTCCACTGCCGCACCCATTCCAGCGGGAGTAGTGAGTGGGCACGGTAGCTGGAGGTTTTGGAAGTTGTGTTGTTGGAGTGTCCCATGTTCCATATAATGGAACTTGTAATACAGCGGGTGGGATATCCATCACGTTTGTGCAGAATATCCCATCCGTCAAGGTTGTAATCATTGTTGTGTCATTTAAAACGCCAATAGCTCCAACTCTCACAAATGCGAGACCGATTGCATTGCAACTGCTTGTTAGTTCAGCGACTAGCCGAGTACGACCGAAACACGTGAGGAGAAAATCACAAAAAGGATTTATGGGTAGGAGAGTGCACAGCAGTGTCGGACGGCCGCGTTGCAGCCATAGATATGTTGGCGGGACAGGCCCCCCTCTTACATGTCGTGGGTTGGATGCAGAGCGCTGTGTTTCTCACAGTAGTATGAAAAACTGGCAGCGCTTCATTGCTTCATAGAAAGAAATATTTACCTGTACGTTGACATGCCAGCCGATGAGAAGAACTAAGTTCTGGCGGTCACAGATGCTGGCATCCCAGAAAGGAATTTCTTCTGTTCCTTGTGCGGAGCGGTAATTAATTGAGGATCCTTAAACTGTTCTGTAGTCACACCTGTCACTTACAAAGCTTAGAAGCCAGGAGAAAAGAATATATTTGAAATAAACCATTTTAAACAGGAAATGTGCTGCGGCAGTAAGTAGAACAACTTGAGCCAGCAGCTAACCAAAGTCTGAGTCATCAATATAAGATTTCAGCACTGGCCAGAAGAGAGCGCAAGTTAAAATAAAAGGGGTTTGAGGACTGAGAGCTTGTTGTCCTGTCAGTTTAAAATCTGTGTAGGGACCGGAGGGGAGGATATGCATATCTTTCTTCACTTTTATTAACAGCAGATTCAAAGAGTAGTAGCAAAGAATATAACATTAACTACATTTCCCATGAAGCATCAGGAAATAAGTATCCCTAGCAACCATTATCCATCCAGTCACATTACAGTCCCTTGTGTATTTATATATATATATGCTGTCCCTTCCTGTTTCTCTTTCTTCACTGCCCGTCAGTTAAGTCAATTGCATTCTCAACTCACACTTCTAAAGACTGCTTTATTGGTGTTTCTTGTGCTTCTTTGCTTTATGGTAGTTTGCTGCTTTATCTGCTGTCCCGCACAGTAGCCTTTTCAGACCGAGTGCGTTTATTTTTCTCCCTCATCGGTCCCCCAGGAATCTGTCCGGTGAGCCACGACCTCACAAAGCAGGTCTCTGAGCTCTCTTAGGCTTGTGACACACATTGGAGAAACCCCACTGAGGCTTTCCCCAGCCCTTACCGTCCTGACACCACGTAGCAGTAAGTGTCCTCTCGTTCTGATTAATTCCTCAGCTGACTCGACCTCGAATGCCACCTTGTGGCAAGTTCATTGCCGTGCACCTGCTTGGTTCTATCAGAGCACCAGCGAGGGGACTGCCAGTGTGATTCCCTACGAGTGGTTCTTTCTGTCTGTGAAAGTGTGCTCCTACCCTCTATCTTATGGAGTCCTTCAAGGACCACAAACACTCCACCTATTATGAAACTGAGGAGGAATGGCCACCTGAGGGAGGATGCCTGCCTGCAGGGGCAGACAAGGTGGTAGCACAGCTTATTTATAAGGCTATTGCCCCCTGCAGGACCGGATAGATAGGTTGGCTCTCCTGATTCCCGGGATTGCGAACGATCCTGAGGCTTAGGCGCTTGTCCTAGTGGGCTTTCTCCCTCTGGAGCCAGGAGGGCCCCTAAACGTGACACAGGGCACCTGGATGGCGTCGACAAATTATGCAAAGTCTTTAGTGAGAGTGTGTGCACATCAAAGATGCAAAAAGGGGTGGGTGATTCTGATGAGGAAGTTACCTCGAATGAGGAACATGACTCCAGTAGACCGTGGCGCCCTGGGCCTAATAAATCCAAATCGCTAGAAGGGGAATCCATTCACATGGATATGTTCTAACCTGATGGTATTTACCATCCAGGGTCCTCCAAGTGGACCCAGATCAGAAGGTGCGGACTATATGGTTGGTAAAACCTGACAACCTCTGGAGAAGGACGTCAGGGCCCGGTTGAGGGTGAAGTGTCCCAGACCCTCTTTAGGAGGGAAGGTGCCCTCTACACCAGAGATACCAAACTGCACTTTCTTCAGCAAGTATATGAAGGATCCAAAGAAGACCATTGACTGCTCATGGCGAGCATGTCAGGGCAAACTCTTAGATGTGGTAGGACCCCTCAGTAAGATTACTGAGTTGGCAAAACAGGCCAATCATTCAGAGACATCCATGCCAACGGATATTGTGGCAGATTGAGCTCAGAGAGCCATCTGTTTATTGGGTAACGCAAACTGTGCGTTATCTGCAGAATGGCACAGATCATTCCTTATTAAAATTGCCCCCAAGCTGGGAGAATTATCTGCTTCAGAGGCAGGGGCCATAGCGCAGGGAAACCTATTTGTGGAGCCTTTCATCAAGGATTTGGGCAAATTCTTGGCTACCTTCTCTGCCTTAGACAAAGCCCAAACATCAATAAAAAAAGATCTTTGCAGGGAAAGTTTTTGGATGGCCGGCCGCTCCTTTCAGCAAGACTCAGCTAGAGGACAACTCAAATGTAACAATGGCTGGCACGATGGACCCCAAGGGACATTGTTCTCCAACAGAGAGGCAGGAAAAGGATGAGTCAACAGGCTCAAACACTCCCGGAAGCTTTACCAGTAAGCAACATCCTTTCTTTCCCTCAAGACCTGGGGGGACTCCGAAGGTTTGTTCACAGTTCGAGAGAAATCACATTGGACCCATGAGTCCTACAGACAGTTCAGAGATACCACATGGAGTTATGTGGATCTGCAACACAGGTGGTACTACCAATACCTTTAAACTTTTCAGCACACAAAATGTGCCTGATAGACTCCAAGGTGTCAGACCTTCTGAGCAAAGCCACAATTTGGAGGTCATTATTGCACCCGAATGGGTTTTTGAGCAATATATTCTTGGTGGAGAAAAAGGACAAATGTACATACATTTGTCCTTCAGACCAGTCATAAACCTGAAGGAATACAATGAGTGGTTGGTGTATCTGCACTTCAAGATGGAAGGTATCCATCTTTTAAGATATTTCCACCTGGCCGGGGATTGGCTGGTGAGGCCAGACTTAAAGTATGCCTGCCTCACTGTTGCGATATACCCTCCTCACTGCCGCTCCTCCAGTTCTTTTGGAGACAGCAGATCTTCAAGTTTCAGGCACCCACTTTCGGTCTATCCTCGGCCCCCTGGTGCTTTAGCAAGCTCCTACATCCAGAGGTGGAAGTCCTCAGAACGAGGGGGATGCGACTGATCATTTATTTGGACAATAAATTGCTGATGGATCAATCTCAGGCCTGATTTATCTCAAATTTGAACATGACTATTGCACACCTTCAGGATTTGAGCTTTGTGATCAATGGCCAGAAGTCGGAATTGGAACCCTCTGAGAACATGACCTTCCTGGGTTTCCCATAGACTATACCTCGGTTACACTGAGCCTATCAGAATCAAAGATTTTCAAGATAAGAAAGGAAATAACAGAGGTTTTGAGATGAGACAGGTTCTCTCTTCGTCAACTGGCCAGGATCGTGGGACTTTTAGCCTTGTCAATCCAAGCCACCTTCCCAGGCCCACTACACTACAGGGCACTGCAACACCTGAAAGTGACACATCTCAAGAGGGGCCTCACCTACTCAGAACTGATTTGCTTGTTGCCCGACGCCAGGATGGAACTTCATTGGTGGCTAGATCACATGGAAGCCTGGAATGGCAGAGTGATCTCCTGCTCCACACTGGATATGATTATAGAGTCAGATGCCAGCCATTCAGGGCTGGAGAGCCAGGTAGGGCAACACCTCCCTGGGAGGCAGATGGGCGAAGGAGGAACTGAAGTTCCAAATCAATTGCTTGGCGCTCCTGGCTAGCTCTTTTGCGATCAAGTCCCTCACCAAGGACAAGATCTCCTGCTGTATTATTCTGAGGACGGACAATGTCTTGGCAGTCCAGTACATCAACTCGTTCCGGGGCACGCACTCGAAACCCTTGTCGGAGCTAGGAAAGGATTACTGGATTATTGTTTCCAGCATCAGATTTCAGTGACAGCAAAATACCTCCCAGAAACCCAGAACACAGTGGCAGACTGGAATTCCAGGTATATCACGGACAACAGCGACTGGCAGCTGGATTGGGAAATCTTCTTAGTCTTGATGGACAGACGGGATCCATGCAAACTGGATCTGTCCACATCCAGACTGAATTTTCAGTTCCCCCAGTATGTGAGTTGGCATCCGGATCCAGAGGCAACGGCGGTGGATGTTATTCCCCTGGACTGGTCAAGAAGCCAACATTATGCGTTTCCACTTTCCTTGATGATCTCCAGAGTAACTGCTCAAGTCAGGCAGCAGAAAGCATTGTTGGTGTTATTGACGCGGATGTGTAAGTCAGAAGTATGGTTCTTGATCCTAATGGAACTATCATGGGACCATCCAATAGAGTTGCCCTTCTTCCATACCATTCTGCAGGGCCCCCAAGGTTGCAAAAACCCGTTAGTTCTGCAGGAACATCTCAAGCTAATGGTGTGGAAGATTTCCAGCTATGCTTGAAGAACAACAGACTTTCATATGTCGCTACAAACTTTATCCAATAAGCATGGGCCGCAGATATAGTCAAGAGGTATTGATCTGTGTGGAGACAATTGGTTCACTGGTGTGTGGCGAGATATCTGGATCCTATGGGGACAGAGGTTACAGAGATCATAAACTTCTTGGCGGAACTGGGGCAAGCAGGCCTAGCCTATCTTAGAGCGAATTCCTTTAGGTCAGCCATTACTGCAGGTCATGGTCCCATCAATAATTCCCCAGGGGGTGGGGGGGGGACCCTTGGGTATGTAAATTCATGAAAGGCATTAGGCTCATGAGACCTCCGGAACCCAGATACGTAGGTCAGTGGGATGTAAATTTAGTCCCACGATTTCCTATGAATTGGCAAGATAGTCAACACCTCTCCAGAAAGGAGCTTTCTACTAAGCTGGCTATTCTATTATGCATGATTCAGTGTAAGAGAGTTTCCAATGTGAGAGCATTGGATATCTCAGCATGAGTATTCACCCCAGAGGGGTGAGGACAAAGAAGAATATCAGGTAGGTATCTTACCCTGCTTTTGGTGAAAATACGAAGTTGTGCATGGTTCAAAGCATTAACGCATACAAAGATATGATGGCGGGGATTAGGCTGGCTGGTCAGACAACTACTTATTGCTCTAAAGAAGCCTTTAAAGGAGGTATTCTCTCCTTCCATTGCCTGGTGGGTAAAATGGATCATGGTGGAGGCTGAAATTGATATACAGTATTTTGTGGTCGACTGTACAAGGCGGGGCATGGTGTTTAAGGCCATCCAGGTAGGTGGTAGATTGGAGGATATCATGAACCCTGCAAACTGGTCATCCGAATCAACTTTTAAGAAGTTTTACTTCAAACTTATTTCTGATGCATAATCCTCAACTCTAGTCCTGGCATAGAATGAACATTTCCTAGCTAACAAGATGGAAAGTTTCAATTCTACTAAGGACACGGAGGCGAGGGTTATCCCACCCGGAGACACCAGGAAGACATTTCTTCCTCCCCAAGGTTAATTTGATGTAGAGTAAGTAACAATACAATATGTTTTTTTCATTGTCTCAGAAATGTGTTTTCTGTACTGGTTTCATCCTACACATTAATTGTTCCTCGAATAAATGTTTTCTGGTCTTAACCATGCAATGAATTGGCTGTTGGTTTTGACGGATATTTATAGACCTAGATAACATCTTTTACTTTTTTATTCTGTAGTTTATGATCAGAAGCTTGAATGACAAATGTGTTCAGGGTTTACTTCCTCCAGCGAAGAGGAGGAACAGGAAAGGATGTACATATGTATATGTACATATATATATATATATATATATATATATATATATATATACACAAGGGGCTGTAACGTGATTGGACAGTGGTTGCTATGGAAACTTATTTCCTAATGATTCATGGGAAATGTAGTTAACGTAAAAAAATGTTGGTACTGTTTTTTGAATCTGCTGATAAAAGAAATTAAGAAAGATGTGCATAATCTTCATCTACGTGTCCTTAATAGAACTGGAACTTTCCTTCTCGTTAGCTAGGACATTTTTCATTCACACTTGTTGAGACTTTGCACATGGATGGAGGTCTGCTGGGGAGTTGCTATGACTGAATTTGCACTCTGTTGTGACTGAGAAAAGAAAATCCGGCATTCAGCAAGAATTAGAGAATATTTTAGGTGGTGTGAGTGATGAACCTGAAGTACATGAATCTATACTTTGGTTTAAAACGAAAGTGAAATTATATAGCACATAAAGAAAACAGTGGTGCTTAATTTGCCCTAAAAAATGGTGCGTCTGCTGCAAGTGGCCTTGATTCCTAGACTGTGGAAGAGGACGCGTTGTGAACTCAGTTAGGGCTTTATCTTGACAGGTTGGCGGTTCTAAATATTATTATCACTTACTATACACCTCTGTATGAGTAATTAACAAAAAACTAATTAAATAGCGCTTACTATTTCTTTTTGTACCTCTTCATTCATTCCTCATCCCATTACTTACTCCACGTATTTATGTGAAGTTTCCTCATTTTAGTCGCCCGTCGCAAGCACCTCTCATCAGAGGAATCAAAGAAGAAAATCCTCCTGCCCCCTTTAACTATTAAAGGGAACGAGCCCTCCAGTAGCCCTGGGCCCGTATTACAGAAGTGCCCCCGGGGGACGCATCAGGTGCTTGCGCCCACTTTGCGTGCACCCGGTCCACTTGGTATTACAGAAGGCACGGCAGATGCTTGTGCGGCCCCTTCTGTAATGCAGATAGCCCTGACGCACATATAGCTTCAGCACTATCGGGAGAGGGTGTTTGCTGATTTGGGGGGGTGTGGCCCCATGGAAATGAGGGAAACTCTTTGCCTCTGCGCCTGTGCTGTATTGCGACGTGGGCGTAGAAACAAACATGCCTTTAGGAGCTGCATTGAAAGTGCGCTACAAAACTTTCAGTGCCCCTCCCAAAGGCAGCCCTCTGGAGAGATGACATGGTCTCCCACCAGACACCCCCTTGCAGACGGGTGCCGTCCCTCACTGCACCTGCCTGCAAGGGGATCTCTCCCCTCTTGACAGGGCAGGTGCTTTGCTGCCTGCACAGCACACCTGCTCTGTATTTCTCTTGAATGCGCTCTTCTGGGGGCAGTGTGAGTTCGTGAGAACAGCGCCTTGAGAACAGCGCATCCTTCCTAATAAGGTGCACTGTCCTTCTTGGTACCTGCGGTAAGGTGCGCCATGGTGCAAACAGAAACAGTTCGCCCTATCTGTAGTAGGACTCCTGTTCTTTGTGTGCATTCCTTCGAGCAGACTCTCCATAGTGCTACGACCTGTGTTTTTTTCTTGGGGAAGGTGGTACTTGGGCCTCCCCCATCTAAAATCTTTCGTTTCCTTACTTTAAACATGACTGGGCTTATATTAATCTTATCTTGTGAGGTGTGATTAGTCCGCCATAGTCCAGGAGGCCACAGGTGCCTTGTGGCCCCTTTTCTGCCTTAATGCCTACATAAACTGAGAATCAACTGACAATATTTTGCAAGGTGAATGTCCTTGGGTTTAAGGAAATTTGATGTGTGAATGTCCTTGAGCTAAAGAAAACGAAATGTGTGAATGTCCCTTGGTTTAAAGACACACGATGTGTGAATGTCCCTGGGCTTAAGGAAACGAGATGTGTGAACGTACTTGGGCTTAAGGAAACAAGATGTGTGAATGTGCCTGGGCTTAAGGAAACGAGATGTGTGAACGTACTTGGGTTTAAGGAAACAAGATGTGTGAATGTGCCTGGGCTTAAGGAAACGAGATGTGTGAATGTCCCTGGGCTTAAGGAAACGAGATGTGTGAATGTCCCTTGGCTTAAGGAAACGAGATGTGTGAATGTACTTGGGCTTAATTAAACGAGATGTGTGAACGTACTTGGGCTTAAGGAAACGAGATGTGTGAACGTACTTGGGCTTAAGGAAACAAGATGTGTGAATGTGCCTGGGCTTAAGGAAACGAGATGTGTGAATGTCCCTGGGCTTAAGGAAACGAGATGTGTGAATGTACTTGGGTTTAAGGAAACGAGATGTGTGAATGTGCCTGGGCTTAAGGAAACGAGATGTGTGAATGTCCCTTGGCTTAAGGAAACGAGATGTGTGAATGTACTTGGGCTTAAGGAAACGAGATGTGTGAACGTACTTGGCCTTAAAGACCCAAGATGTGTGAATGTCCCTGGGCTTAAGGAAACGAGATGTGTGAACGTACTTGGGCTTAAAGACACGAGATGTGTGAATGTCCTTGGGCGTAAGAAAACGTGATGTGTTTACACTTGTACGGGTTTTGTTTTTAAACACGATGGCATTGACCCAGGTTTGTTCTGTTTTTTTTAGGTGATTAATATGTTCCTTCATATTTTTGTTTAGAGCAGTGCTGAGGCCCTGCTTCTGGTGAGTGAAGGAATGCTGTTTGGAAATCATTTTTATTTCCTGCAACATTTCCTGGTGTCTGTTCTATTTATTTGGCAGTAAATCAGGTGACTCAGGGCTGCTCTTTTGAAGTGAGGGGATCTCACGTTCGTTTTCTCATGGGTTCTGCTCTTTCCAAGAAGAAGAGCTGGGGCCCGGGGCCCTGGGGTGTATTTCTTGTAGCTAAGGCAGGGCAGAGCGCCTGCTGCTGTGTTTTGGAAGCTCTTAATACTTTGAATCTCCTGACAGCCATTGCTGTGTCAGCACAGGACTCTGTGGGTCATGCGTTTCATTCCTGATTCTAAGGGAAGGCATTTCTGTACATTACATTTAAGGATTCATGTTTTTACTTGGGTGGTTTTTAAGCTGCTGGTGTGAGCTTGAGAAGGAAACCCATTTTTTGACTCTTCCTTTCACTTTTAAAGAAGCAGGTGAAGGGCTGCCCCCTTTCATGCACACTGAATGTTGTGGTCTTTGTTTCTCCCTTTGAAAGATAGGAAAGGGATGTTTCCTTTATTACATATGTCTGAAATTACTTTTTTTTAAAATATATATATGTATTTAAGGTACTTTGTAAGTACTGTTTTGTATTGATTTGAAGTTGAAGTCTCTTTTGACCTGAGTACCTTTCAGGAAGTATATAGTTTGCCTCTCTTTTTCCTGTTTTTGTTTGTGTGGGTGCTCACAATGGGGAAACTCAGCGATAAAGGAGAAACCTGTCCCCTGCTCTCCAGGAGCAGCTCCTTTGCAATGGCGAAGGAGGGTCGCCCCACTGGCCAAGGCAGCAGCTGAAAAATAAAACAATATTTTGATAATTTCATTTTTCAGCTGCTGGTTCAGTCGATTCATCCAGCAGGTGTAGGGAGGGGTGGGGCTGGGCCATGGGAGAGGGGAGGAGGGTGAATAGAGTCAGTGCACTTAGTGCACATGTCAGTTTGGCCAGCTGTCTATGGCTGGCCAAACATTCACACTGACATGCACACTTAGGTGCACAGTCACGTTGGAGAAACTGCACAGACCCCTGTGCACTGTCTGAGCGGCAGACCAAGCTTCTCAGACCAAACCTGATGCTGCGCTCATGCTAGCCATAGCATGAGAGTAGTGCCAAGATTGCTGGGGAGCCTGTGCCAGTGTCCCAGGGACTGCTGCAACACAAACCCCATCGAGGGAAGAGGACTGTGGTGGACGGGTGCGCCTCTGAAACGGTAAGTTTATTTTTTTCACTTATCTTATTTCCCTCCGTACCCCCCACTCTCCCACTCCCCCCACCCTTACCCTTGAGATTAGCGGCTGTCGACACTCTTTGTCTAGTATAAGGGGTTCCGATGAGCAGCTAAAACTCTGTCCAAGAGGCGTTGTTCGGGAGAGCAGCTCAAGCTTATGATTAAGCCTATCTCCGATGCCTTTTCCAGACAACAGGAGGGGAGTGGCTCGTTGTCGCCTGCTGGAACCACTTTCTCCCAGGATTCCTGCTCACCTCCATCTTCTTCTTGGTCCCCTCACACCTGAGACGCTGATGAGGTTGAGTCTGGTACTCTGAGAGGAAAGTACATCTGAGAGAAAGAATTTCCCCTCTAATTTGAACCTTCCTATGGATGGGGCCTCACCCCGCCTCTCCTTTCTGTCCCCCCAAGTCTCAGGCAGGGCCTTCTTGCAGTTTGAAGGTCTATCAAGGACGGACACAGCACCCACACTCCCCCATCGAACATGTGCAGGAGATTGGAACTTCGCCAAAAGCTCTTTTGACACTTTCCTGAACAAATTAACAGGCCAGTTGGCCAAGGTTTTGCCTAATGAGGTGGTGATCCCAGATTCAGTTGACCGGAGGGTGGAAGCATCAATAAAATAAGCGTATTCTGGCCTGAATCTAGGGCCATATGTATGAACACATTTTTCCATAGACACAGAATGGGTAAAACCCTTTGATACATCTGGCCCCTAGTGTTGAGAGCAGGGTTATATTCAGTTTACTCATCCTAGTCTCTGGTGATAGATTTCCCAGCCCCTTAGTCTGCATCCAGATGGGAGAAGACACCGCGCTTTTGCTAGCGGCTACAGAAAAGCAGGAAAAACTTCTTTCAGATATTACCTTTGATAATATAAAATCATCCTTCATGACAGCAAGTGGATTGCGGTTGCTAGAAGACAATTGTATCTCAGAGGACGGAAGACGGATCCCTCACAACAGATGTGACTGTGGAAGATGCCGTTTTGGGTGATAATCCGGTTTGAAAGGAGCCTCAGAATGCAATTCGAAAATCTTTAAAGAGTAGGAAGCGTACTCTTCCTCCAAACATGACTCAAAGACTTTATTTAAGAGAAGAAAGCATTCCAGTAATCCCAGAGCAAAGAAATATGATCATGCTTTCAAAACAAATCGGTTCCAACCCAAATTTTCAGGATTCCTAAACCATTCAGCCAGTGCTTAATTTGAGCCAGTTGTGCTCAGCACTGCACTTTTTTGCCAACACCAGCACTTATGACAGTCTACCACATGGTGGCGCTGTCTCTCTAAATTAGAGATGAGGGCAAAAACAGTTGTTAATTCATCCATTCTATATTAAAAATGGCTAGTACCTGCTCCCAAGCCATTCTTATAGCTTCAGGACCTGGAATAGTCAGAATCGTCTCTCTTGTAGGAATGTGATGGTCAGTAGTTATGTTGGTACTATCATTGACAGCGATGGCTGGTGCAATGGTTGGCTCAAGCTGCAGTGTCCTCCAGAAGAGGGCCATTTGCTCTTATTTATTTTTCATTCAGCGCTTCTGACTATGCCAAGTGCTTCCTGATGGGTAAGGTTGTTGGCAAAAGACTTTGCCAATTTTTCAGTAATTGGCAAGATCTGAACAGAGACAACTGAGTTCTTCAAGTGGTTTGAAAGAGTTGCTCCCTAGAATTTTCGACCTCTCCTCCAATGAATTATTTTATATTGACTCATCTCCCCAAGTCCCCATGAAAAAGGTTAAGCTTTGAGGGGGAATGTTGCATCCCTGGTCCATAACACAGCTAGTCTCTGTAACAAATTCAGAAAGGGCTCAAGGGTCATACTCTCTTATCTTTCTGTTAAAAAAAATCCTCAGGCGAGTATCGCCCTATCATAGGCCTCAAAGATCTGAATCTATTTCTAAATTCAATTCATTTCAAAATAACAACAAGTAACTCCATTGGTTTATTTGGGGGATTTCTAAGCATGAGTGGACCTTCTGCAGGCAAGCCTACACATTCCCATTGCCCCAGATCGTCCAAGGTTTTTGAGGTTTGCAGTGGGAAAGACTCAGTGTCAGTTTCGGGTCCTCCCCTTTGGTCTCAAGACTTCTCCATGGGTATTCACCAAGAGCTTGTATCCAGAGATTGCTATCCTGCCCAAGATGAATATTCAGATACACCCTTATCTGGACGATCTGCTCATGGTTTCCAGTTCTGCCCAAACGTTGACGGCATACATTGCAAGGGTTGTTCAGAGATTGAGGATGTTTGTTTTTCTCATCAATTTCAAGAAATTAAATCTGGTTCTTTCTCATAGTCTGACATATATTTGAAGCTTTGTTCTGTAAAAATTTGGGTCTGGTCTCACTTTCAGTGAAAAGAAGGTTGAAGTGGATTCACAGAGTTTTGGCCAGTGGTGGTTTGCGACTTTTGAACATTTTGGGGCGTAATAGTTCTTTCCAACTTTCAAAAAGTGACTAGAACCAGTAGATGCAAGACGGGTTGGAGGTTGGGGGGCGAGGGTTGGGTAATTCTGTGAAAAAATGTTGGTAAGGAATTTGTATAAAAATCTAAAGCTTGAGAAGGCCACTCGGATGAGAGAAAATGAAGGCCTGCGGCAGTGACTTAAAGTCAGTAGGAGAAGTAAATGAAAACCTAAGACACAAAGCCATGAAGGTGCAGAGTAGATAGCAATGAATTTTAGTCAGGTGTCAATATATGTTTATATTGTGGCACTCCATTGATTTGTAACAATATATAAGCTAGACAAATAGGTAGGTGCAGGGGGTCATTGTTTTGCATTCACCAGGCAGGCAAAGGCAGACAGAGTGGCTCCATGAGTCTAACTTTGAGCTAGTAGTTGGACTCGGTGGGAAGGCAAATTCTCAGTGACATAAAACAGGATAGAATAAAGGATGGGATGCATTTAGCCCTATGCAATAATTCACTGAATACTGGGGGCTGCACACTACTTGAGACATATTGCCAGACTGATTTAGGTGCACATTGCAGAACTACAGAAGAGTGTGAGCGATTAACAGGCCTTTGCTGAAAAAGACATTTTTTAATCAACATTTTTTAGCTTTTAACCTCTGTGCAGTGTGATGCAACTACTTCAGGTAGTCATAAAAAAAACAGAAAATAGTGTTGCTTCTGCACTCACTAGGCAGGGAAATGTTAAAAAAGGTGTTTTACAGCGGTTTGCACTGTAATGTGTAATTTAAATTTCATTTTAAACTCTCCCTACCAATATTATGTGAAGTTTGTTGGACTACTTTCTGCCTGTTCAGTATCCAGACAGGGCATTTTCTTACCTGTTGCTGGAGAACACAGTGGAATTAGATTGCAAGGGCCCAGCTATGAAGAAACAGGGCCACAAGCTTCCTAGGAGCCGTTCGTCCATGTTGGTTTACACAAAGGGGCATTTTTATAAGGAACTGGTGCATCAGCTACAATGCACCTGTTTCCTTGCGCATCCCTGCGCCCCCCTAATGACACCATGGTAGCAGTGTATTTACAATACAGCATACAATAGCGCTCATTTGCATAGCTGCACCAAAATCTTTGGTGCAGTTGTGGCGCTTTGCTGGGCTAGCGCCAAACATGTTGGCGCTAGTCCAGTAATGCTCAGGGAGGCCCGTAGGATAGAGTACTAGCGTCACTTTAACGCTTAAAAAAACTACGGTAGAATGGCGCAGTGAAATCTTGTACATTTCACTGCACTATTTTTTGGGCCTCCCTGCGGGGAACGCCTCCCTTGCATACAGTATGCACGGCGCAGGTATAATGTGGCGCAACGGATTACAAGATGGTGCAATGGTACCATTGTGCCACTTTGTAAATGTGGCACAGGGTGAGGGCCTGTTTAGCATTGCGGTAGCTTTAAAAAAAGGACGCTACGGTGGCGGTAAGGAGCGTGAGCGGCTTGTAAATACGCCCCTGAGTAATCTGGTGTAATTAAAGAAAGAATCAGTGAGCTTTAAAGCCTAATCGCACAAAGGACAGAGGCCTCAGCAAAAAACATTACATTGTGTGCTTTTCCATGTCCCTGCCGTCCTTCTGTTTATTTGGTGTCACTTATATTTTGGTGGTTTGGGGTTCACTGGTAGGTGTAATACATGGGCCTCTTGTGCCTTTGGTCGTGGCTTCCAGTTGTTAATGTTCTGCGTAAACCCCATGCCATGGATAAAAAATGTAAAAACCAGCAGTCACACAGTTCTCAGCATCGAGTCTTTACCAGCCAGTGTATAGATTAAAAGATGCTGCGCATGTGCACCACAGGAATCCCAAGAGTCCCTGCGAGCAGAGGCTCCTCCTACCCCCACAAATCCAACCAGTAATAAACCAGTAGTAATGGGAGGTTCCCAGCCCACAGACCCCACCCTCCAACAATGGCTCCGCCCCCTGCCTTCCCCACAGCTCTCTGCTCTCCTCGTGGCCTCTGCCCGAGCCACGGAGCCAGCACCCCAGGGCGGACAAACTCAACAGAACTGAGGGGTGTGGGGGTGAAATATATTGTTTCATCAGCACCCTGTGTCTTGCTGCCGCCATGTTTCCCTGCTTCGTCTAACAAGTGCCTGAAGGAAGTGCCTGTCCCTGACGTGTCCAGCGTGTTGTTCACATCTTGGCCCAGAGCAGAGGAAGTCTTTGGGTTGCAAGTGTCCAGTTTGCGCCCTTTGTGTGACTCCACCACGTGCCTCCATTGCCACCCAGTGCGTAAACCTCCAAAGTGTGCGCGTTGCCTCTGCTGGCAGAGCGGCCTCCAGGGGTTCGCTGGATGCCCCTCAATCTGTGATCCACTGGTTAATAAACCCTCTCAGACTCAGCTGGTGAGAGTAGAAGTTCCCTCAGAGCCTGGCAGTTGTGACAGGGGCAGCCCCAGTACTGGAGGGAAGCATTGTCCCCTATATGCTGCAGGGACAGAGATCTCTCCCAGCCTCTCTGGCTAAAGCAAGGGGACAGTCCCTGATCATGCATGAATGTTGGCTCTGCAGAAGTATTGCTTTATTGTGTAAATTATTAACATTCATGACAACATAGGAAATACAAAAATGTAAATCTAAAAAGCAATTTTCAAAAAACATATTCCCCCCAAATCTAATCAGTTTTAAAAAATTTATCCCACAACAATAAAATGTCGAAACAATTTAAAAACACGAGCAGTGCAATGAATAAGAATTGCGTAAAGTTAAACGCTCCTAGGGTAGGCTGATTCTAAGACCTTGTCACGGGACCGAATCACCAGCCATCATCAGTTTTGAGTCTGTTGTAGATATGGACCAGGAACTTCGCCAAGTTCCCAATAAAACTATATGTTTGCAGACTAAAGGTCTGATGCTTATTTTATTGTGCGTAGCGCTAACTTCCTGAACGTTGGTAGGAGATATTTACTAGTATATCTCACAAGCGCGGGCGGATACATACAATGTGCTCTAAGGTTTCTCGTGTACTGTTACCCAGAATGCAAGTTTTTGATTGTTATTCCAGGAGCGAATGTAAAAAAGATGAAGGGCCTGATTTATACTTTTTTAACTTCGCATTTGCGTCATTTTTTTACACAAAAGCGGCGCAAAGTTGCATAATATAATTGAATTTTGCAAGTTTGCTCCGCTTTTGCGTAAAAAAAGGGGCGCAAATGCGGCGCTAAAAAAGTATAACTCAAGCCCAAAATCTTAAATAGTTCTACTTAATAGCGACTTTCATATTGTAGTCAATGTATTGCCGTCTAAGTTGAAAGTCGGATTCCTATAGGTGTGTTTAAAATAAGACACACCCACTCAGTCCCTCATTCTGATTTTGGACCTGATTCCGATCTTGGCGGACGGGGTTCCTTCATCACAAACGTGACGGGTATCCCGTCCGCCATATTACGATCCCATGATATCCGATTGAGTTTGTAATACAGTGGATGGAATATCCGTCACATGTGTGACAGAGTACCACGTCTGCCAAGACCGTACTCAGGCCCTGAGACTCCGAGTGCCTTTCTAATGGACATTTTACGGTTGAGTATCATCGACTTCAGCAAGTCTTCCATTGGTGGTACCTTCTGTTCCTGAATAATAAGTAAGGCTCCCTGTTTTCCGTTTTTACTGATTTTGACAGCTAAATACAGACAGAAACAATCTATTTCCTGTCTGTATTTAGTTTTAAAAGGGGAAACACAGAGAAAGTTGTGCTTATTGTGAGCGACTCTCCATGCTGTCCTTCACCAATTCCAGACCCACTGCTAAGCAGACAGACACCATGGGGAGTTAGAAACGGGATGAGATTCCGTACAATGCAGGCGCCTGTTAACATATATTTGAATATAATGCTAATATTTACCTGTGGGTGTAGTGTTTTTTCTTAATTTGCTAAAACGCGACAGGCATCAAATCATGAGGGCATGTTTATTAGTGAAATAAATGTGGACATATACCATTTTACAACTTCATTTAGTTTCAAACCACAAAATAAATATGGTTAAATACCAATCAAATGGCCCAAAAATAAATAGGGATAAATACAGTCAGAAGTGTTAAAAAATAAATACCATAAAACCAGGAACTCTAATTATAGATGTGACATCAGCAACAGAAAATGGAAGAGTAATCAACGGGTCAGTTACAAGATCCAGGTTAACAATGCTCTCACAGTGTCTTTTCTTGCAGTGGCATATTCACAAAAATATTTATTTTTTAAGATAAATGAATGAGTTTAACGACAACAGGTTAAACTCCAAACAAACCACGGGATGAGATTAAGTAATGTTCTTGTGTTTTGTATGTACATAGTTTCAAGATTCTTGAGGTTCTTGAATAGTTTTGCATTTGGAGCTCGAATAGGCGGATATATGCTCTGCCACTTTGTATTTAGAACTCCCGGTTTTATGCGTTTTATTTTTTTAACATTTACATCTGTATTTATCCATATTTATTTTGTGCTTTTGTGAATAAAACAGTAACACGTATATTTTTACATTTATTTAAACAAAACAATTTACACTCATATTTTGATGCCCATCCAGTTTTATCATATTGATGGCCAAATATAATGAAACAATAAACACAAAAAATGGAAACATTTGCATAATAGCACAAACATACGTTAAAATATGAAGCTACTAAAGGAAATCACATCCTTTTCTAAAATCCCACATGCTCTTAAGCTTTGCAACTAGTGGCTGGGAATTCATGAACAACATTCAAAGACACTGACAAAAATGCCAAATTTACTCTATTTTTGCACTTTTGTTTTCTATCTGTATTTATCCCTAAACATCAGTAAACATGGAAAACTGGAAGCCTTACTTATATTTGTGCCAACATTTTTATTGGTTAAACTGGATGCGGCTTTGGGCTTTAACTTTGCCAAATGTTGAGAAGCATTAGCCTAGATGTATGTAAAGCCGAGATAATCATAGGAACCTACAGACCTAAGTTCCAAGCATTTTCTCCTTTCCAGATGAAATTATTTTGGTCATTGTAATATTAACCATTAAGCCATTCTTTAGGTTGAATTCATTTAAAGCTTTTAACTCATTACTAGAATCCGTGGACCCCTACTGGGCCATTACTAGAATCTGTGGACCCCCACTGAATCATTACTAGAATCCGTGGACCCCTACTAGGACATTGTTGGAAGCTGGGTACCCCCACTGAATCATTACTAGAATCTGCGGACCACCACTGAATCATTACTAGAATCTGTGGACCCCCACTGAATCATTACTAGAATCTGTGGACCCCTACTGGGACATTACTAGAATCTGTGGACCCCCACTGAATCATTACTAGAATCCGTGGACCCCCACTGGGACATTGTTGGAAGCTGGGGACCCCTACTGAATCATTACTAGAATCCGTAGACCCCCACTGAATCATTACTAGAATCTGTGGACCCCTACTGGGATATTGTTGGAAGCTGGGGAACCCTACTGAATCATTACTAGAATCTGCGGACCCCTACTGGGACATTGTTGGAAGCTGGGGACCCCTACTGAATCATTGCTAGAATCCGTGGACCCCCACTGAATCATTACTAGAATCTGTGGACACCCACTGACTCATTACTAGAATCCGTGGACCCCTACTGGGACATTACTAGAATCCATGGACCCCTACTAGGACATTGTTGGAAGCTTGGTACCCCCACTGAGTCATTACTAGAATCTGCAGACCCCTACTGGGACATTGTTGGAAGCTGGGGACCCCCAATGAATCATTACTAGAATCAGTGGACCCCCACTGAATCATTACTAGAATCTGTGGACCCCCACTGAATTATTACTAGAATCTGTGGACCCCATACTGGGACATTGTTGGAAGCTGGGGACCCCCACTGAATCATTACTAGAATCTGTGGACCCCCACTAAATCATTACTAGAGTCTGTGGACCCCCACTGAATCATTAATAGAATCCGTGGACCATCACTGGAACATTACTAGAATCTGTAGACCCCCACTGAATCAGTACTAGAATCCGTGGACCCCTACTGGGACATTGTTGGAAGCTGGGGACCCCCACTGAATCATTACTAGAATCTGTGGACCCCCACTGAATCATTTCTAGAATCCGTGGACCCCCACTGAAATATTACTAGAATCCATGGACCCCCACTGAATCATTACTAGAATCCATGGACACCTAATGGGACATTGTTGGAAGCTGGGGACCCCACTGAATCATTACTAGAATCCGTGGACCCTCACTGATCATTACTAGAATCCAAGGACCCCTACTGATCATTATTAGAATCTGTGGACCCCTACTGATCATTACTAGAATCCATGGACCCCTGCTGGGACATTGTTGGAAGCTGGGGACCCCCACTGAATCATTACTACAATCCGCAGACCCCTACTGGGACATTGTTGGAAGCTGGGGACCCCCACTGAATCATTACTAGAATCTGTGGGCCCCACAGTGACATTGTTGGAAGCTGGGGACCCCCACTGAATCATTACTAGAATCCACAGACCCCTACTGGGACATTGTTGGAAGCTGGGGACCCCACTGAATCATTACTAGAATCCCCAGACCCCTACTGGGACATTGTTGGAAGCTGGGGACCCCCACTGAATCATCACTAGAATCCGCGGACCCCTACTGGGACATTGTTGGAAGTTGGGGACCCCTACTGAATCATTACTAGAATCCGTGGACCCCCACTGAAACATTACTAGAATCTGTGGACCCCCACTGAATCATTACTAGAATCCGTGGACCCCTACTGGGACATTGTTGGAAGCTGGGGACCCCAACTGAATCATTACTAGAATCCGCAGACCCCTACTGGGACATTGTTGGAAGCTGGGGTCCCCCACTGCATCATTACTAGAATCTGTGGACCCCTACTGGGACATTACTAGAATCTGTGGACCCCCACTGAATCATTACTAGAATCTGTGGACCCCTACTGGGACATTGTTGGAAGCTGGGGACCCCTACTGAATCATTACTAGAATCCGTGGACCCCCACCGAATCATTACTAGAATCTGTGGACCCCTACTGGGATATTGTTGGAAGCTGGGGACCCCTACTGAATCATTACTAGAATCTGCGGACCCCTACTGGGACATTGTTGGAAGCTGGGGACCCCTACTGAATCATTACTAGAATCCGTGGACCCCCACTGAATCATTACTAGAATCTATGGACACCCACTGACTCATTACTAGAATCCGTGGACCCCTACTAGGACATTGTTGGAAGCTGGGTACCCCCACTGAGTCATTAATAGAATCTGCGGACCCCTACTGGGACATTGTTGGAAGCTGATGACCCCCAATTAATCATTACTAGAATCAGTGGACCCCCACTGAATCATTACTAGAATCTGTGGGCCCCCACTGAATCATTACTAGAATCTGTGGACCCCATACTGGGACATTATTGGAAGCTGGGGACCCCCACTGAATCATTACTAGAATCTGTGGACCCCCACTAAATCATTACTAGAGTCTGTGGACCCCCACTGAATCATTATTAGAATCCATGGACGCTCACTGGAACATTACTAGAATCTGTAGACCCCATTGAATCAGTACTAGAATCCGTGGACCCCTACTGGGACATTGTTGGAAGCTGGAGACCCCCACTGAATCATTACTAGAATCTGAGGACCCCTACTGGGACATTGTTGGAAGCTGCGGACCCCCACTGAATCATTACTAGAATCTGTGGGCCCCCACGGAATCATTTCTAGAATCCGTGGACCCCCACTAAAATATTACTAGAATCCATGGACCCCCACTGAATCATTACTAGAATCCATGGACACTTAATGGGACATTGTTGAAAGCTGGGGACTCCCACTGAATCATTACTAGAATCCGTGGACCCCCACTGATCATTACTAGAATCCATGGACCCCTACTGATCATTATTAGAATCTGTGGACCCCCACTGATCCTTACTAGAATCCATGGACCCCTGCTGGGACATTGTTGGAAGCTGGGGACCCCCACTGAATCATTACTACAATCCGCAGACCCCTACTGGGACATTGTTGGAAGCTGGTGACCCCCACTGAATCATTACTAGAATCTGTGGACCCCTACTGTGACATTGTTGGAAGCTGGGGACCCCCACTGAATCATTACTAGAATCCGCAGACCCCTACTGGGACATTGTTGGAAGCTGGGGACCCCCACTGAATCATCACTAGAATCCGCGGACCCCTACTGGGACATTGTTGGAAGTTGGGGACCCCTACTGAATCATTACTAGAATCCGTGGACCCCCACTGAAACATTACTAGAATCTGTGGACCCCCACTGAATCATTACTAGAATCCGTGGACCCCTACTGGGACATTGTTGGAAGCTGGGGACCCCAACTGAATCATTACTAGAATCCGCAGACCCCTACTGGGACATTGTTGGAAGCTGGGGTCCCCCACTGCATCATTACTAGAATCTGTGGACCCCTACTGGGACATTACTAGAATCTGTGGACCCCCACTGAATCATTACTAGAATCTGTGGACCCCTACTGGGACATTGTTGGAAGCTGGGGACCCCTACTGAATCATTACTAGAATCCGTGGACCCCCACCGAATCATTACTAGAATCTGTGGACCCCTACTGGGATATTGTTGGAAGCTGGGGACCCCCACTGAATCATTACTACAATCCGCAGACCCCTACTGGGACATTGTTGGAAGCTGGGGACCCCTACTGAATCATTGCTAGAATCCGTGGACCCCCACTGAATCATTACTAGAATCTGTGGACACCCACTGACTCATTACTAGAATCCGTGGACCCCTACTGGGACATTACTAGAATCCATGGACCCCTACTAGGACATTGTTGGAAGCTTGGTACCCCCACTGAGTCATTACTAGAATCTGCAGACCCCTACTGGGACATTGTTGGAAGCTGGGGACCCCCAATGAATCATTACTAGAATCAGTGGACCCCCACTGAATCATTACTAGAATCTGTGGACCCCCACTGAATTATTACTAGAATCTGTGGACCCCATACTGGGACATTGTTGGAAGCTGGGGACCCCCACTGAATCATTACTAGAATCTGTGGACCCCCACTAAATCATTACTAGAGTCTGTGGACCCCCACTGAATCATTAATAGAATCCGTGGACCATCACTGGAACATTACTAGAATCTGTAGACCCCCACTGAATCAGTACTAGAATCCGTGGACCCCTACTGGGACATTGTTGGAAGCTGGGGACCCCCACTGAATCATTACTAGAATCTGTGGACCCCCACTGAATCATTTCTAGAATCCGTGGACCCCCACTGAAATATTACTAGAATCCATGGACCCCCACTGAATCATTACTAGAATCCATGGACACCTAATGGGACATTGTTGGAAGCTGGGGACCCCACTGAATCATTACTAGAATCCGTGGACCCTCACTGATCATTACTAGAATCCAAGGACCCCTACTGATCATTATTAGAATCTGTGGACCCCTACTGATCATTACTAGAATCCATGGACCCCTGCTGGGACATTGTTGGAAGCTGGGGACCCCCACTGAATCATTACTAGAATCTGTGGGCCCCACAGTGACATTGTTGGAAGCTGGGGACCCCCACTGAATCATTACTAGAATCCACAGACCCCTACTGGGACATTGTTGGAAGCTGGGGACCCCACTGAATCATTACTAGAATCCCCAGACCCCTACTGGGACATTGTTGGAAGCTGGGGACCCCCACTGAATCATCACTAGAATCCGCGGACCCCTACTGGGACATTGTTGGAAGTTGGGGACCCCTACTGAATCATTACTAGAATCCGTGGACCCCCACTGAAACATTACTAGAATCTGTGGACCCCCACTGAATCATTACTAGAATCCGTGGACCCCTACTGGGACATTGTTGGAAGCTGGGGACCCCAACTGAATCATTACTAGAATCCGCAGACCCCTACTGGGACATTGTTGGAAGCTGGGGTCCCCCACTGCATCATTACTAGAATCTGTGGACCCCTACTGGGACATTACTAGAATCTGTGGACCCCCACTGAATCATTACTAGAATCTGTGGACCCCTACTGGGACATTGTTGGAAGCTGGGGACACCTACTGAATCATTACTAGAATCCGTGGACCCCCACCGAATCATTACTAGAATCTGTGGACCCCTACTGGGATATTGTTGGAAGCTGGGGACCCCTACTGAATCATTACTAGAATCTGCGGACCCCTACTGGGACATTGTTGGAAGCTGGGGACCCCTACTGAATCATTACTAGAATCCGTGGACCCCCACTGAATCATTAATAGAATCTATGGACACCCACTGACTCATTACTAGAATCCGTGGACCCCTACTAGGACATTGTTGGAAGCTGGGTACCCCCACTGAGTCATTAATAGAATCTGCGGACCCCTACTGGGACATTGTTGGAAGCTGATGACCCCCAATTAATCATTACTAGAATCAGTGGACCCCCACTGAATCATTACTAGAATCTGTGGGCCCCCACTGAATCATTACTAGAATCTGTGGACCCCATACTGGGACATTATTGGAAGCTGGGGACCCCCACTGAATCATTACTAGAATCTGTGGACCCCCACTAAATCATTACTAGAGTCTGTGGACCCCCACTGAATCATTATTAGAATCCATGGACCCTCACTGGAACATTACTAGAATCTGTAGACCCCATTGAATCAGTACTAGAATCCGTGGACCCCTACTGGGACATTGTTGGAAGCTGGAGACCCCCACTGAATCATTACTAGAATCTGAGGACCCCTACTGGGACATTGTTGGAAGCTGCGGACCCCCACTGAATCATTACTAGAATCTGTGGGCCCCCACGGAATCATTTCTAGAATCCGTGGACCCCCACTAAAATATTACTAGAATCCATGGACCCCCACTGAATCATTACTAGAATCCATGGACACTTAATGGGACATTGTTGAAAGCTGGGGACCCCCACTGAATCATTACTAGAATCCGTGGACCCCCACTGATCATTACTAGAATCCATGGACCCCTACTGATCATTATTAGAATCTGTGGACCCCCACTGATCCTTACTAGAATCCATGGACCCCTGCTGGGACATTGTTGGAAGCTGGGGACCCCCACTGAATCATTACTACAATCCGCAGACCCCTACTGGGACATTGTTGGAAGCTGGTGACCCCCACTGAATCATTACTAGAATCTGTGGACCCCTACTGTGACATTGTTGGAAGCTGGGGACCCCCACTGAATCATTACTAGAATCCGCAGACCCCTACTGGGACATTGTTGGAAGCTGGGGACCCCCACTGAATCATCACTAGAATCCGCGGACCCCTACTGGGACATTGTTGGAAGCTGGGGACCCCTACTGAATCATTACTAGAATCCGTGGACCCACACTGAAACATTACTAGAATCTGTGGACCCCCACTGAATCATTACTAGAATCCGTGGACCCCTACTGGGACATTTTTGGAAGCTGGGGACCCCAACTGAATCATTACTAGAATCCGCAGACCCCTACTGGGACATTGTTGGAAGCTGGGGACCCCCACTGAATCATTACTAGAATCTGTGGACCCCTACTGGGACATTACTAGAATCTGTGGACCCCCACTCAATCATTACTAGAATCTGTGGACCCCTACTGGGACATTGTTGGAAGCTGGGGACCCACCCTGAATCATTACTAGAATCAGTTGATCCCCACTGAATCATTACTAGAATCTGTGGACCCCTACTGGGATATTGTTGGAAACTGGGGACCCCTACTGAATCATTACTAGAATCTGCGGACCCCTACTGGGACATTGTTGGAAGCTGGGGACCCCTACTGAATCATCACTAGAATCCGTGGACCCCCACTGAATCATTACTAGAATCTATAGACACCCACTGACTCATTACTAGAATCCGTGGACCCCTACTGGGACATTACTAGAATCCGTGGACCCCTACTAGGACATTGTTGGAAGCTGGGTACCCCCACTGAGTAATTACTAGAATCTGCTGACCCCTACTGGGACATTGTTGGAAGCTGGGGACCCCCAATGAATCATTACTAGAATCAGTGGACCCCCACTGAATCATTACTAGAATCTGTGGACCCCCACTGAATCATTACTAGAATCTGTGGACCCCATACTGGGACATTATTGGAAGCTGGGGACCCCCATTGAATCATTACTAGAATCTGTGGACCCCCACTAAATCATTACTAGAGTCTGTGGACCCCCACTGAATCATTAATAGAATCTGTGGACCCTCACTGGAACATTACTAGAATCTGTAGACCCCGACTGAATCAGTACTAGAATCCATGGATCCCTACTGGGACATTGTTGGAAGCTGGAGACCCCCACTGAATCATTACTAGAATCTGAGGACCCCTACTGGTACATTGTTGGAAGCTGGGGACCCCCATTGAATCATTACTAGAATCTGTGGGCCCCCACGGAATCATTTCTAGAATCCGTGGACCCCCACTGAAATATTACTAGAATCCATGGACCCCCACTGAATCATTACTAGAATCCATGGACACCTAATGGGACATTGTTGGAAACTGGGGACCCCCACTGAATCATTACTAGAATCCGTGGACCCCCACTGATCATTACTAGAATCCATGGACCCCTACTGATCATTATTAGAATCTGTGGACCCCCACTGATCATTACTAGAATCTGTGGACCCCTACTGTGACATTGTTGGAAGCTGGGGACCCCCACTGAATCATTACTAGAATCCGCAGACCCCTACTTGGACATTGTTGGAAGCTGGGGACCCCCACTGAATCATTACTAGAATCCCCAGACCCCTACTGGGACATTGTTGGAAGCTGGGGACCCCCACTGAATCATCACTAGAATCCGCGGACCCCTACTGGGACATTGTTGGAAGCTGGGGACCCCTACTGAATCATTACTAGAATCCGTGGACCCCCACTGAAACATTACTAGAATCTTTGGACCCCCACTGAATCATTACTAGAATCCGCAGACCCCTACTTGGACATTGATGGAAGCTGGGGACCCCAACTGAATCATTACTAGAATCCGCAGACCCCTACTGGGACATTGTTGGAAGCTGGGGACCCCCACTGAATCATTACTAGAATCCCCAGATCCCTACTGGGACATTGTTGGAAGCTGGGGACCCCCACTGAATCATTACTAGAATCTGCAAACCCCCACTGAATCATTACTAGAATCTGTGGACCCCCACTTAATCATTACTAGAATCCATGGACCCCTAGTGGGACATTGTTGGAAGCTGGGGACCCCCACTGACTCATTACTAGAATCCCCAGACCCCTACCGGGACATTGTTGGAAGCTGGGGACCCCCACTGAATCATTACTAGAATCTGCAGTCCCCTACTGGGACATTGTTGGGAGCTGGGGACCCCCTGCTTAAGCAATGTCTATGATTTGGACATCAAAACAATACACAAAAATACAAAAACAAGTACACTCCATATAAATGCTCAAATATTAAAATAGTTTGTATAATTTCTTCCTTATTTGTATATACTTTATTCATTTTAACTGAATATTTGATTATTATTTAATTTAGTAAAACTGTTGCAGACCCTCTGAGTTGGCCTCACGGACCTCCAGGGGTCCTCGGACCACAGGGCTAAATGATTTGTCTGGTGATTTCCTAGTTTGGGAGAAAAAACGTTGTTTTGTGGATGTAAAAACTAATTTCCAAACTATAAAGAGAAAAAGGGCAGGGGGACTAGAATGGTCCCTCTTTAAGTCCATTCCCTACAGGAACCATTGGGGATGTTGCAGAACTAACCAAAAGTTTGAACTGTAACTGAGTGTCAGAGTGTGGCGTGATTACAACATGTATCAGAGCACTATCAAAGCCCAATGATGGAAGTTTGGCCCAGTGGTGATTTTGGTTCGGTTTGTCGAAGGCTGTGCTGTAATCGATTAAATAAATATACTGTACCAGTTTTTAATGTAGAGCTTTGCCCACCATAGGTGATTAACCCATTATTTTTTTTTTTTTTATAAAGATATTTTTATTATTTTGAAGTACAAATAGAAAATACACAACGAACATACACTATAGCAATACCTGAGAAACACCGATTTCAATACCATAGCACTCTTATCATGATGTAACATCTGCCACCTTTGTCTCAATCTTCCTGTGGAGTCCGGGGACCTGTTAAATTTAGGTTTTTAAGGTTTGCAGGATTCCAGAGATTATGGTCCTGTCTTTATGACTTTAGAGTAAGTGACCGTCTCTCCCTGAAACTACTCCAAGGGGGTCGGTATGCTCTCCCCTTTTATGGCCAGTGTTCGGTCACCCCACACACAGAGCAAGGACTTCAGCCATATCTGCCCCATGGACCCTGGGTGACTTTTATTCG
This sequence comes from Pleurodeles waltl, assembly GCF_031143425.1. Classification (NCBI taxonomy): domain Eukaryota; kingdom Metazoa; phylum Chordata; class Amphibia; order Caudata; family Salamandridae; genus Pleurodeles; species Pleurodeles waltl. Next base: position 1,703,823,317 of record NC_090445.1, on the reverse strand, counting down.
GGTGTGTATGGAGCTTCTTGTCGTCATAGTTTAATCAGTCAGTCAACAAACCCACCCATCTCCCCCATATTCTATTATATTTTTCAGGACACCCTCTCGCTTCATACACCAGTTTTTCGCAACCTGCACACCAATCCACTCCTCTTCTCCACTTATTAAGGGACGGCGCTTTTACGGCCTTCCATGCCGACATAATGTCCCTTTTTGCCACTAAGCAGGCCACTCCCAGAAACGTACGGCTCGATCTATTTAGCCCTGTCTCGCCCAGTGCCCCCAGTAAAAGTGGTGTTGGGGATACCTCCATCGTAGACTGCATTACCTCGGAAACTTCTTTTATAACCGCCCTCCAGTATGACTCTATAATTGGGCAGGCCCAGACCATGTGGAAGAAATCAGCTCCTGGCTGAGAGCACCGGGGGCATTCGTCTGTGGTTCGAAGATTCGCCCGGTGGAGCCTCTTAGGCGTAAGGTAAGCTGCGTGTAAATAAAGGGACTGTAACAATTGAAACCGTGTGGATATGGCCAGTGTTCGGGGAGCCATTAGAGCCTCTCTCCAATCTAAATCCTCCATGGGACCCACCCATTCCTCCCATTTCCGGCGCAGTTCCCCAAGGGGAGGGGATGTATTAGTGAGGATGGAGCGGTATATTTGGGAGGTTCCCCCTTTATTTAGATGTCCCATCATATTCATAGCCTCAAGCGGGCTATACTCTGGGATGCTGTCTCCTGGTCGTACGTGTACCCTTAGAGCATGCCTGAGCTGTAGATATTTGTGAAACTGGGTGTTGTGTAGAGAGTATGTTTTCTGGAGTTCTTCATATGATCGAATGTACGAGTTGCCCCAGATGTCGCCGATCGTAGTTATTCCAATATTGTCCCAATTTCGAAAGCCCTCCAGGGTGGAGACCTACTTTAGCCATTTCCCCTGCCAAAGAGGCGTCTGGAGAGTTAGGCGGCCCCACCACCCCGTGGCCTTCTGTGCTGTGCGCCATCCCGTGAGGACCAGCTTGGTCACCTCTGGAGTGGATTTCGGAATCGCGCCTCCATACAGGGCGTTGAAAACCCTGTTGTAACCCATCTCATGAAGTTCCAGTCTGTATGCGGGATCGGTCCAACCCCCGGCTAGCCAGTCGTTAATCACTAGTAGACGCATAGCTAGGTAGTAGAAATAAATGTTAGACATCCCCAATCCCCCGTCATAGACGTTTCTTTGACACGTGGCTAGAGCTAGTTTGGGGCGCGAGCCATGCCACAAAAATTGCCGTGCAATAGCCTCGACCTCATTGAACCATTTCCGAGGGATTAGGTGAGGGAAGTTTTGTAGTTGGTATAGGAATCTGGGGAGTACCATCATTTTGTATAGAGCTATTCTCCCCAATGTGTTGAGTGGTAGATTCCGCCAGCGTTGGAGGTCCTTCCTAGAGTTTTTAAGAAGCGGTGTGATGTTCAGTTCCCAGGCTAGCTCTGGGAGCAGGGCTATGTGGACGCCCAGATATTTAAAACTATTGCAGCGGATTGGGATGTTGTCCTGCCAGCTAACACAGTCTCTCGAGGGGTGTAGTGGGATCAGTAGGGATTTGTTAGCATTCAGGGTAAGCCCCGAGGCTTGTGAGAAGAGCTCTAGGAGTTCTAGGACCCGCGGGCCGCTCATTGTCGGGTTGGAGAGGTAAAGGAGGAGGTCATCAGCATACAATGCCACTCTGTCCTCTGGACCCGTAGGCCATACCCAGCCTGTTATCAGTGGGTCTTCTCTCAGCAATTTTGCCAGGGGCTCAATTGCCAGGGCGAAGAGTAACGGTGATTGGGGGCAACCCTGGCGGGTCCCGCGACGGATGGGGAATGGATCGGATGACACCCCGTTCACCTGAATACGAGCAGTCGGGTCGGAGTAAAGTAGTTTTACTAGGTTTCGGAACTTAGGTCCAAAACCGTTTTTCTTTAAGACGTGTTCTAGGTACGTCCAGTCCACAGTGTCAAAGGCTTTCTCAAAATCTATTAGCAGGAGCACAAGGGGGGACCTGGTCAAGGTGTCACGTCGAGCTAGGGCATTGTGCAACCTTCTAATGCAATGTCTAGTGCTGCGTGAGGGCATGAAGCCGCACTGGTCTGGATGTACTAGCGAGGGGAGCACTTCCCTTATCCTATTGGCCAGTAATGTTGAGAGCACTTTAATTTCCGCATTTATCAGGGAGATGGGCCTATAGGCTGATCGGTCGGGCGCCGGTAGGCTCGTCTTCGGAATCACCACTATTGTGGCTTGGTCTATTTCTGCGGGGAAGCGTCCTTTTTCTGTTGCTTCGATAAACATGTTAAGCAGATGAGGACCTAAAATGTCCCCACATTTGCTGTAGAGCTCGGCTGGAAAGCCATCCGGCCCAGGAGTTTTGCCCGATGCTAGCCTGGACATGGCCGTTGTTATTTCGGCCAGAGTTATGGGTTCCTCCAGGACCTCCTTGACTGTCTGCGGGATTTTAGGGAGGATTATGTCGTCTAGTAGGGGAGACTCCCTTTCAATTTGCGGGCGGGGGCGCTCAGCGTATAGCTGGGCGTAGTATGAGGCAAAGCTCTTAGCGATTTCCCAGGGGGTCCTCGCAATTGAGCCCGCCCCGTCCGCGACCTCCGGGATAACTCTGTCGGCTAGCGGCCGTGAGGCCAGCCAGTGCAGGAGTTTGCCATTTTTATCGCCCCATCCATACACACGAGCCGCCGACGCCCTCCATGTGTGTTTCGCGGCTTCGAACACCAGTTGTCTTATTTCTTCTCTAACCATTGTTAAACGCCTCAAGGCAGATGCTGATGCCACTGTAGTCCCTGACTGCTCCAGGGCCAGGGCTTTGGCTTCAAGGGTTGTCACTTGTAATTCTCGAGCTCGTTCGCGAGCGCGCACACGGTACTTGGCATAGCCTCTGAGTGTGGCTTTACAAGCCGCCCAAACTATGCCTGGGGATTGTACAGACCCCAGATTTTGCGCAAAGTACTGATTGAGGTGGTCTCTTATTTCAAGAATGAAATCGTTATTCTGCAAGTACCATGCGTTCATGCGCCACATGGGACGCTGATTTGGGGCTATGTCCCCTATTCGGATTCTGACTGGAGAGTGATCCGAGACTCCCCGAGATAATACCTCAGCGCCAGTGACTCTAGGAACATCCAGGGCGGGCATGAGCACCAGATCAATTCTTGCCTGAGATTGGTGAGCCGCTGAAGTGTGTGTGTATTGTTGTGTTTTGGGGTGCCATGTCCTCCAAACGTCGCACAGGGCTAGACTCGTTGCCCAACCTTTTAATTTGGCTGCTCTCCCTACTCGGGTGGAAGAACTTGGTCCGGATACGTCTATCTTAGGATCTAGGACCGAATTAAAGTCCCCTCCAATAAGTGTGAGCCCCTGTGGGAGACCTACAATCGTCCGGCGGAGAGTTGATAGGAATATGTCAAAGCCAGTTGGGGGAGCGTACACACATATGAAATTTATTGGTGACCCATGTAGTATACCGGTTACTGTTACAAATCTACCCTGTGGGTCTGACTGTGTGGCTGTAATCACTATGGGTAATGAACGATGGAATAAGATGGCCACCCCTCTGGAACCTCTCGAGAAACCTGCATGGAAAGCTTTGTCAAACCCTCCCCGTGCTAGGATAGGGCATTTAGTTCCCAATAGGTGGGTTTCCTGCAAGAGGACCACTGAAGGGGCATACCTGCGCAGGGTGTTGAACACTGCAGATCTTTTGATTTTATCTAAGAGGCCATTAACATTCCATGAGAGAATCTGTGTCAGTGCGGGGACCATGTGTGCCATAGTTGCGTTACAGGGATTCGGAGACCTGACCAGAGGGCCAGAGATAGGCACCTTGAGTGGAAGGGATCTATGCGGTGGGTGTATGTATTGCTATAGTAACTTATCACAAACCATTCACTAAGCCCTAACGTGAGCTTTAAACTTCCCAACTCCCCCCCACCCCATACTTCTACCCTTGAAGCATCTGTCGCCCTACTGCCCAACGGGGCCAACGCAGCCGTGCAGACTGCCATCGAGTGGAGTGGTGGACCCCTCCTGTGTGTCGGATCAATTGCAGTTGATTAATGAAAAGTCCCTGTCCGTAATAAAGTTGTTGGGGTGCTTGGCATAGTACCGCCGCGGGCGTGCAGCGCACCAATCACGTGGACACCATCTAGTTCTGTTAGTGTTGACCAATGCAGAAGAAGCTCAGCGCACGAAGATTAGAGTCAATCACGTTCGGGAGACTGGCTCAAACGGTCCACTCGCTGCTCCTCCCTCGAGGTCTGGTCTCCAGGTTGAGCCGCTGGTCCCTCCCCCGGTGTGGGGGTCAGGATCGGATCATTATTCTCGACTGTTTGGGTATTAGAGTTCTTCAGCCTTCCTCCTCTGGATCTGATTAACCCATTATATGATCTACTCTTGTACATCCAGGGTGAAATCTGGCTTCAGATGTTTTACGAATAATTTTCTTTCTGCATCCAGAAGGGCTATCAGGTGAAACTTGCTGGTTTGTTTTTGGGACCCCCTTTATAAAAGGGCTGGATTATTGACCCTTGCCAAGAAGGGGGTACCTGACCGGAGGAAGGGACGTGATTGAACAATATGTGGTAATGACAGAGGCTGCACTCATAAGAGCAGGTGCTCCCATTTGTTATAGTTTAGGGCTCAGTTTGCAACTCTTTATTAGTTTTTGGCGTCTTTTGGCATGTTTCCTTTGTTTTTATACTTTCTGACCTCCATTTTTTTATGATATGCTGGACTCTGTTTTTGCTGGTTTATTGTCCCTGCGCACTTTACCACTGCTGGTCAGTGCTAGAAGTGCAAGGGCTCCCTCTGCAAAGTGTGCTACGGATTGATATTTCCATGATTGGCTTATTTGATTTACTAGTAAGTCCCTAGTAAAGTGCAATAGAGGGGCCCAGGGCCTGTAAATCAAATGCTACTAGTGGGCCTGCAGCACTGGCTGTGCCACCCACACAAGTAGCTTTACAAATGTGTCTCAGCCCTGCCACTGCAGGTTCTGTGCGCACAGCTTTAAACTGCTGCATCAACCTGGCAAGAGCACCCACTTCCCAGGCCTAACTCTTCCATTTTATTGCCTATAGGTCACCCCTAAGGTAGGCCCAGGCAGCCCCATGGACAGGGTGCAGTGTATTTAAAAGGTATGACATGTAGTAGTGTGTTTTCACATGTCCTGATAGTGAAATCCGGTGCATTTTGTTTTTCACTATTGAAAGGCTATCTCTTCCATAGGTTAACATGGTCCTGCCTTGAAACATCTTTCAAGTGCAGATTCCCATGGGAAGATGATAGGAAGCTGGAGTTTGGGATCTCTGAACTCCCAATTTAAAAATACATCTTTTAGTGAAGATGGTTTTTAAATTGCAGGTTTGAAAATGCAGCTGTGTAGCTGACAGCTGGGCCTCTTGCATACACTCTAGACAGTTACAAAAAGGAACTTAGGTGTGCCTTGCATACCCTGATAGGTCTTCCTGAACTAGAGTGGTGAGAGGAGCTGACACTTGCACCTGAATAGGGCCGGACCTGTCCTGCAGATACACATCTCCCCTCCTGGAGAGTGTCTGGGACAGAGCAGGACAGAACTGGATCTTGTGAGGAGGAAGGACTTTCCTTTGAGGTTTGCCTACTTCAAAGGCCAGGACTAGTATAAGCAGGGGGGCCCTGACCCCAGAACTTTAGAACTCTTTGGAACTAAGGAACCTGCCAAGAAGAAGAGCTGGAGAAGCTGTCAGGAGGGACTTCCACTTTGCTGTGTGCTTTGCTGTGTTGGCCTGCTGCTTGCTGCTTCTGTCTTGGGCAGTGAAAGGACTGGACTCAACATTCTGCAAATTATTGCCTGAGTTTCTCCAAGGGCTTGAAGTAGAGCTTGCCTTCTGTTGGAAGTCTCAGAAACATTAAAGACTTCAAGTTCATCTGCCAACAGCACTGGGGAATGTGTGTTTTGTTCTGTAACAGGAAAAAAAACAACTACAACATCATCAATGAGGCAGATGCATGCACCATGACCTGACGACTCCTCTAGAAGCATCGCCCCACTTCACAATGCAACCCTGGTCTCACTGACAATAACGGCGACACCGTCATTGCACCGATATTTGCACGGTGACCTGTGGGCACCCCTCTTGAGGTACAAGAAGCATCGCCCTGGTCCACCAACATCAGTGCCATCGACTTCAGCCTCGTCAACCAACACCACTGTTTGCACCGCAACCTGTGGGCACCACACAAGGTATCGCCCAGCTTCGCATCACAACCATGAGTCTACCGATGACAGTGCTTCAGCAACATCATGCAGCTGCCTGCACTGCGACCTGTAGATACTGCATGTCGCATCGCCCCGCTTCATACCGCAGCCCTGGTTTCACTGACGCCGCTGAATGCTGTCACCGAGCCGCTACCTGCACTGGGACCTGCAGGCCCAGCACATCACATCATCCCGCCCGCATGGCAGCCCCAACGCCAACACTCCTGACTTCACCCTCATGGAGTTCGAACTATAAACGTGTTTGACTTCGAGAGCCCAACGACTCCTGCATTGTCCTTCGGAACTGACGTCTACCAAGGCCGGCAATATTGCAACTTCCGATCTCATCGCGAGGACCACAACGCCCTGCATTTCCAAGGTACTGTTAGTGGGTCTCTATGACACCGTAGCTGGCCCATGACCTCGTGGACGGCCTAACTGTTGGATTTGTTGTTCACGACGCCATGATAGCCCCAGACAGAGCTATCGACTTCAAGGAACTGTATTTTAAGCTAACTCTTACAAAATGTGTACCTTTATTACTGTATGTTGGATTTTCCTCGCTTTGGTCTTGTTTTACACAGATAATTATTAGCTATATTTCTTAAACTGGTGAGGTGTCATTTTGTAGTGTTCTTAATGTGTTACTGTGTGTTATGTGCAAACGTTTCACATGTTGCCTCTGAGATAAGCCTGGCTGCTCCTGCCAAGCTACCAAGGGGGTGAGCAGGAGTTATCTCAGCTGTGTGACTCCCTTACCCTGACTAGAGTGAGGGTCCCTAATGGATTAGGGTGCAAAACACTGCCAACTAGAGAGGCCATTTCTAACAGTTGTAAAGTTAAATGTCTCATTAAGCAGACTTGTTAAAGTCTTAAAAGGGGAGTTCCAAAGTTGACAGTGATTTATGTTATGATCACTTTACCTCGTTGTCAAGGTTTTTGCAGGTATGGTAGTTGGAGAAGTGAATTAAGCTGAAGTCAAAAACAGGTTTTGCTGTGGTCACAACAAAGTTCATTTTTGCAGGTCGATCTTTAGTAAAACACCCATTGAGACATTGAAACCCTGTTTATAAGATAAAGGGCCTATATTAGAGTTTGGCAGACGTGTTACTTTATCACAAGCATGAAGGATATCCCGTCTGCCGTATTACGATCTTCATAGGCTACTATGGGATCGTAATATGGCAGACGGGTATCTGTCACGTTTGTGATGGAGTAACCCGCTCGGCCAAACTCTAAATCAGGCCCAAAGATTTTAAAGTGTTTTAGATTTTTTTATTAGCTTCTGCTAGCATCTTACCCAGATTGGTTGAAAAATATACAAAGCTTTATCAGCAGCGTCTTCTCAGGGACGGGTCTCAGCAACTAGTTAGACAGATTTCCATTACAATCAGGTTAGAAATGGGGTTTCTGGTTGGCAGTCAGGTTACCCCCTGTCCAAGCAAAAGCCCTCACTCTAGTCAGGGTAAGTCACACACAATCCAAGATTATCCTGTGCCCACCCTCTGGTAGCTTGGCACGAGCAGTCAGGCTTAACTTAGAAGGCAATGTGTAAAGTATTTGTGCAATAAATCATACAATACCACTATATAGCACCACAAAAATACACCACACAGTGTTTAGAAAAATATATATAATATTTATCAGGATAATTGTAGGTCAAAAAGAATAAAGTTGCAATGGGAAATTGTAGAGATATCACTGAAAAGTGATATAAAGGGGGTCATTCTGACCCTGGCGGCCGGTGGCCGCCAGGGCCACCGACCACGGGAGCACCGCCAACAGGCTGGCGGTGCTCCCGAGGGCATTCTGACCGCGGCGGTTCAGCCGCGGTCAGAAAGGGTAAACCGGCGGTCTCCCGCCGGTTTACCACTGCCCGTTGGAATCCTCCAAGGCGGCGCAGCGTCAAGATTCTGACACCCCCTACCGCCATCCTGTTCCTGGCGGTTCGCCCGCCAGGAACAGGATGGCGGTAGGGGGTGTCGCGGGGCCCCTGGGGGCCCCTGCAGTGCCCATGCCAATGGCATGGGCACTGCAGGGGCCCCTGTAAGAGGGCCCCGCTTGTATTTCACTGTCTGCTTAGCAGACAGTGAAATATGCGACGGGTGCAGTAGCACCCGTCGCACCTTCCTACTCCGCCGGCTCGATTACGAGCCGGCTTCATCGTGGGAAGGACGGCCTTTTGGAGTCCGCCCGCCAGCCCAGGGGAAACCTCAAAATACCCGTACGGTATTTTGGTGGCTCCCGCCGGGCGCGCGGTGACCGCGCCCGGCGGGAGTCAGAATGACCCCCAAAGTGTCTTAAGTCTTTAGAAGATAAACAAAGTCTCTTTCAAGCACAAGTACCTGGTTTGGAGTGGAAAAATCTCCTCAGAGGGCCACAAAGGAAGAGGTGCGTGGAAAAAGGGTGTGTGCGTCGATTTCTCCCCAGCACACACGGACTTGCGTCGTTATTTTCCACGCGGGGAAGTCAGGCGTCGTTTTCCGGCGCGCGGACAGTCTCTTTCTGTGGATCGCGGGGATTACCAGATGTCCCGGGTCTGTGCGTGGATTTTCCTGCTAGTTCTCCGGCTGCGCGTCGGTCTGCGGGGCTGCGCGTCGAAATTACGATCTCACGGCAGGCGTCGCGTCGATTTCTCCTCTAGATGTCGGTCTGCGGGGCTGCGCGTTGAAATTACGATCTCACGCCAGGCGTCGCGTCGATTTCTCCTCTAGAGGTCGGGCTGCGTTATCCGTGCGAAGCCGTGCGTCGGATTTTCGATCGTCCCCAGAGCGTCGCGTCGGTCAGCTTCGGTGTGCAGCGTTTTTCTCGCAGCGGAACGAGCTGTGCGTCGAAATTTTTGGCGTACGGAGCGTCCAAGTGAAAAAGAGAAGGCTTTTTGGTCCTGAGACTTCAGGGAACAGGAGGCAAGCTCTATCCAAGCCCTTGGAGCGCACTTTCGCAGCCAGACAAGAGTTCAGCAAGGCAGCAGGGCAACAGCAAGACAGCAGTCCTTTGTAGAAAGCAGGCAGGTGAGTCCTTTGAGCAGCCAGGCAGTTCTTCTTGGCAGGATGTAGTTTCTGGTTCAGGTTTCTTCTAATCAAGTGTCTGATGAGGTAGGGCAGAGGCCCTGTTTTATACCCAAATGTGCCTTTGAAGTGGGGGAGACTTCAAAGAGTGGCTAAGAAGTGCACCAGGTCCCCTTTCAGTTCAATCCTGTCTGCCAGGGTCCCAGTAGGGGGTGTGGCAGTCCTTTGTGTGAGAGCAGGCCCTCCACCCTCCCAGCCCAGGAAGACCCATTCAAAATGCAGATGTATGCAAGTGAGGCTGAGTACCTTGTGTTTGGGGTGTGTCTGAGTGAATGCACAAGGAGCTGTCAACCAAGCCCAGCCAGACGTGGATTGTAAGGCACAGAAAGATTTAAGTGCAAAGAAATGCTCACTTTCTAAAAGTGGCATTTCTAGAATAGCAATATGAAATCTGACTTCACCAGTCAGCAGGATTTTGTATTACCATTCTGGCCATACTAAATATGACCTTCCTGCTCCTTTCAGATCAGCAGCTGCCACTTCAACAGTGTATGAGGGCAGCCCCAATGTTAGCCTATGAAGGGAGCAGGCCTCACAGTAGTGTAAAAACGATTTTAGGAGTTTTACACTACCAGGACATATAACTACCCAGGTACATGTCCTGCCTTTTACCTACACAGCACCCTGCTCTAGGGGTTACCTAGGGCACACATTAAGGGTGACTTATATGTAGAAAAAGGGGAGTTCTAAGCTTGGCAAGTACTTTTAAATGCCAAGTCGAGGTGGCAGTGAAACTGCGCACACAGGCCTTGCAATGGCAGGCCTGAGACAAGGAAAAGGGGCTACTTAAGTGGGTGGCACAACCAGTGCTGCAGGCCCACTAGTAGCATTTAATTTACCAGCCCTATGCACATGAAGTGCACACTACTAGGGACTTATAAGTAAATTAATAGTCCAATCAGGTATGATTCAAGGTTACCATTTTTTAAGGGCGAGAGCATATGCACTTTAGCACTGGTTAGCAGTGGTAAAGTGCGCAGAGTCTAAAAACCAGCAAAAACAGCGTCCAAAAAGTGGAGGGAGGCAGGCAAAAAGTTAGGGGTGACTACCCTAAGGCTGTCAGGTCTAACAAATCACCAGTTATAATGAGTGGGAAGTTGTTATATCACTTTATGATATTTTCAAGATTAACTATGATTGTGACAAGCACTGTCAGGTCTTTCAATGTTTGTGTTTTTTCTTAATTCTGCCAGAGAATACTTAAAGTTTATCTTAATCTTAGTGCCTTGAAAATTAGATTAATTATTTTTTGAACGTCCTTCAATATATTGGCCAATCTTAGCTTTTGTTTCCTTTTTCTTGTATAACGAAAAATTTGATAAAATATTTTTTTCATTTTAGCAGAATTGTTGAAGGCAAACAATATGGTGGTTGTTTAGGAATAATTCTGGGTCTTTACAATTTGAGTTGAGCTGTCAAGGAATTCCGGCAATATTCCATGAACATATCAAAGTTGCGCCATTTTTCCATCATTTCTGCTTTTGTTGATTTTAGGGATATTGAGGGTCACTGAAGAGGTTTCATTGGTAAGGTGCCTTCCTTATTGTCGTTGGGTTCCCGACATGTTTAGATTTAAAAGAGATAAAAAAGTATTTAGGCTTTTCGACTTTATGTATGGAAATTTCCAACTCTGCTAAATCATCTCACCCATTTGCTCTGTAGGTTTGTGGCTTAATGAGAGAGTGAGTGTGTTTTTATGTCTCCTCTCTATTTTGGATCTCCTGGGTAAGAGTGAGCTTGCCAGACAAGGGATGAGTATTGGAGGTAATCTCTAGAACATTGCGTAGGCCTCTGAGGTGGACAAGGCTCCTGTGAAATGAAGGAGACAGGCACGGTGCACGGTTTTGTGTATCAGTCAGGTGAGGGAAGCCCTGCACCATTGTCAGACCCCGTTTGGGAGGTGACGGGGCAGGCAGGGGCTTCTGGGCCACATCTGTGGGGTTTCGGCTCCTTTGCCTCTGCCGTTGAGGGGCCTGTCCTACTATGCCTCTGCAAACTGGACTAAGTACAACCCTTTCAGCAGATATCTCTGAGTGGCAGTGAAGGGGAGAGGTCACAGGCTTCTTAGGGCGGTTAGTGACAGAGGTCCCAGGCTCAGCACTCAATGCCCCCCAGCAGTGTAATAAGGTCAATGTTCAGCCTAGTGTTTCTCTTCATTAAAAAGAAGTGGTTTATTTCACAGAAAGCAGAAATACTATACACTACAATCATGTTGGATACCTGCTACATAGGTGTGAGTTTTAGGTTCTGCAAAGTGGATCCACTCCCTCTACCCCTACCTCTCTGTCGCTAGGTCTTCAGGGTGCAAAGCCTAGCTTCCTGATAGGGTGCCGTGCACTTCCTTCCCCTTCTCTTGGCACACGCAATCCCTAGGGCACAGGCCCGTAGGAGCATCTCATTTGTCTGGGGGTGTATTGGTTCTTCCCGCAGTGGTGGGTTCACTGGCAGTAGGTGGGGCCTTCTCCACGTGGCATTTGGCAGTCCCACTGGTTGCAAGCAGCTGCCGGCTAAGCAGTGGGTGCTCCCGAAGGCCATGGCAGGATCTGGTACGTCTGGCGATGGTCCTCTTCTCTGTATCGATATCAGATGATATTCCAGTAAGTCTCTTGGTGTCAATCGCACTGGGGCCTCCCTGGAAGGAGGCAGCTGACAGGCCTCTTCTCCCAGTTTGGGGCTCTTACTCACAGTGACACATTTCTAGACACTGTCCTGGGATGCGTCAGCAGCCACTCAATCAAGCACTGAAGGCTTCTGGCTCTCAGCTGTCGGGCGCTATCTATCTACGAGGTCAAATCCTGGAAGGCTCTGAGCAGGGTGAACCTGGGGTCCTTCTGTGCAGTGCAGGGTCCTCTACTCATTAAAGGGCACCTGCGGGCATCTCAGGTTTGGTTGTCTTTACTTCTGGGGCAATGGCCAGGACCACACAGAATGGACTGGCAGTGTCGCGGTCACATCATCCACATTCTTGGGCACACGCGGACAGCGGGTGCCACAACCAGGCACGTCTCCTAGCTACAGTCAGGCCTAACAATCAGGCACCGGCTCCTGGTGCCTTGGTTGAGAGGGCTAGGATAAGGCACAGATATCGCCCATCACACGGTTCCATTCATGAAGCAGCACAGACAGATTGGCGCTCCGAATGTAGTTGGTCTTGTTAGTTTGCGAGTCTGGTGGAGTGACCACTACGCTGTGGTCAATTACTGCAATTCCTTCCTCCGTCACCTCCTCCTGCAGGGCTGGTGCTTCCTTCCCTCTTGACCAGATTCCTTGGTTTGAAGGACAAGTTCAGCAATTGCCCCTTCAGATGATGTTCCCTTACCTCTGGGAAGTTGGCTGTCACACGGGCCCCAATCCTTGGTTGCACTGTAGACCTCAGACTATCCCCTCCTCCAGGGGTATAGCTTGGCCAGTAAGATTGTGGGGTATGAACTTCAGATTTTCAACAATCACGTTGACATGTTATGTTAAAATACATTATAGGACAAGCAGGGTGCATGAGGGTGACTTAAAGGGAATTGGAAAGACAGCGGAATGTGGATTAGTAGGGTACGAAGGGGGAGAAAACACAATGGGGCAGATTTAAGAGCCCCTAGCGTCTGCGTGTCCACATTAGCATCATTTTTTTTTACGCCAATGTGGCCCAACGAGGCCAGAATTGCCACGCCAAATTCACAAGAAAACTTTCTAACCCTTTGTGCTACATTATGGCTGTGCCAGGCATAATGTATGCAAATGGGGCGTTCCCCTGTTAGGGAGGGCTGAAAAAAAAATTGGCGGTAATCCTGCAAAGCTCGAAACTAGAGCCAAAAAGTCTGACGCTAGTTCTCTAACTACCACCATGGTGCACCGTATCTTACATACAGTGCACACATAGTGGCATTATGGGGGTGCTAAGGGGCACATGGAAAGTGGCGCTGCATTGGGTGCAGCGCCACTTTTCTTAAATCTGGCCCAATATTTTGTAAAATAACCCACATTTTTTAGGAGTTTCCAAACAGAGAAGGAGCGAGTGTACGCGAGTTGTTGTCTGTCTGTAAACATTCCTGGTGAAATCCGACAAACCTTACCATACCCGACTGAAAGGACCAGTGCCTCACTTATTTATTGGGAAATACACTTCCTAGGGCGGTGTAGCACCCCAAACACACCCCTTGAAGCTATGCTTCAGCATTCCTCGGTCAAAGAGAACTTGGAACTGGTACAACAACTAGTCCAGCAGGTCCAGCAGGTAATGAGGATGCCAATGCTGCCTTCATGGAATGGGGTTGGGTCTGTCCGCAGGCTGCACCCTGCTGTCTACAACCACTTCTGACAGAGACCAGGAAGAGACCAAGGTCAGGTCCCCTTCAAGGGAGACCTTCATCCCTGACAAAGACACTGCTGTCCCCACACGTCACCCCGCTATTCCTCAAATGGCGGTACAGGACTAATGAACAGCCCCCCCGAATCAGAAAGAGACCAATTAAATTCCAAGGTAAAGCCTATCTCCTCTTTCTGCACTTTAGTGTCTGGTCATCCACCATCCCCATCTCAGGAATGTCAGCCATACACTTCTGCCACCTGGAGAAAGCAACCTCACCTCCATCTTGTGCACGTCCCCAAACCACCACGCCAGGGGCTTCCAAAATAGAAACCCACAGGCCTGAATCACTCTGGCTCATTCAGACACACGTGTACATTTGCACACATTCAAACACCACTACATACTAGCACACGCACATGCGCGGGATCTCAGCACTAGGATTCCGGGTTCACCAGGAGCTGCAGAACTTTCAGAAAAATGGTCTGGTAGTATTGCGTTCAGAAGACTCGGGTATGAAGGCCTGGTCACTATAATCATTTACAAAACATGGGGGGTTATTACAACTTTGAAGGAGGTGTTAATCCGTCACAAAAGTGACGGTAAAGTGACGGATATACCACCAGCCGTATTACGAGTCCATTATATCCTATGGAACTCTTAATACGGCTGGTGGTATATCCGTCACTTTACCGTCACTTTTGGGACGGATTAACACCTCCTCTAAAGTTGTAATAACCCCCATGGTGCATTACCACCACAGCACTACATGTGTGAAACCATTAACACACACAGCAGTCCTTCTGTCATGATGAAGGTTCACTTTGGACGCCCCTCCAGATTCAGGACAAGTCCAGAGTCTGCTGTATTCAAGAACAGGCCTCGGCCCTTGGGCACTCACTACATTAGGCCAAAACCCAAACAGGTTCTTGCAGCTTGGGCATGCAGGGGATATGACTTATGTCATTGCACGAGACATTCCTGTTGTAACAACGACTTGTCTTGCAATACCCTGCATAGGAATACTCTGGTCCGCCCTCCTGCCGACAATATTTACAATTTACACAATAATGACTTGTGGCTGAGTGGCTAGCTGTGAGGTCAAACCCACCCCCTGAAACCAGACAACTCTCAACAAAGCAGGTTGGCTGAATGCACATTTCTATTATGGCAACCTAGTAAATGTAAATGATGGCATCCCAGATCTGTCAAGGTATTTCCCTGGTATTGGTGTCAGAGGGTCCACAACTGCAGAAAGGGAAGATTTCTGATTTCCAGAGCTGGTGCTTCTGGGCAGCCAACTCCCTTCTCATGTCAGACACATACCCTGAAGTCCTGCTACAATCTTAGTAGGAATACTCAGGGCCCAATTCACAAGGGTAAACTTAGGCCAAAAGTCTAAGTTTAGATCAAAAGTCTATGTTTAGACCCAAAGTCTAACTTTACTACGAGTAAGGTTAGACTTTTGGTCCAAGTTTCCCTTTGTGAATAGGGCCCTATGTGCTTACTTTGAGCCAATGGTTGCTGGTCGGTGGGGCCCACCAGCACTCATTTTTAGGGACTGACACTTATTTTTCCTCATAAGACATTTACCAACAGCTAGAGAAGGAAAAGCGTAAAGGACAAAGAAGGAGGGACGGATGGAAAAACAGCCTCAAGGGCTCGATAACAGGGAGTTAAAGGGGCCGAGTCTGATAGCAGATTAAAGAGGACTAGGTGGATTCAGGACTACCCAGCCTTGCTCTCTGGCACACGGCATTTAATAGCACCTGCCTTGGGCTTCAAAGCAAAGCTTTCTTCTGCAAACTAAGCACTGGGAATACTGCTGAGAGGAGGCTGTAGGCAGGGCTGGCTTTGGGCGTGGGTGAGCTGGGCATAGGCCCAGGGCACTTACAGTTGGAGGGGCGCACAGGTAGCTGACTTACCTGAACTGGCAGGAAATGTTTTATTCCAGACCGCCAGTTCAGTCATTGCCTTCCTGCTGTCTGTAAATTCCTGCTTTCTTTAACTTTTTATTTAAGCCTTTCTTCATTACCTCTCTCCCACTCCCCCTTCCTTCTCCCACAGCCTCTCCCAGGGACTCTTACTTCCAGTTTAGCAACTGAATAGATGACTGAGGTGAGTGGACAAGGTGTGAATGTGTATCTGCAGCCACTGTCAGGTGTTCAAACAAGACATGACCTATGAGTACAAAAAGGCCCCTCACTAGGTTCACCAATGGGAGGGGGCGGGCAGATGGGGAAGGAGTACAGAACGACCGGCACCAAATTTAATTTCCCCAGGGGCAGAGTCTGGGGAAAGGCCGTCCCTGGCTGTCGGCTGTCGCTAAGGAGAAGGGGGTACTGGAGCTGACTCCACAGCGAGCACAGTCTAGAAGATCAATCTGCAGTCAAGTACCTGCAAAAAGGAGGTCCTGTGCATGGACGTCATTTAGGGGTTGCAATTGTGACCCCTGGCACTTCCTATGTGACCGCTGGCCTCAGGATCCCAAGACCAGTGTCTGGAATAGAGCAGCAGCTCGTCCATAGCGCAACCTTATGGATGTCTGTTGGGGCGCCATTCACCTTGTTTTGTGAATGTGTGTCCATGGGAAAATGAAGGTCAAAGGGTGTGTGACGTCACCTCCGCTACCCCTGGCATTTTGGTGAACTGGCGTGCATGGTCGTGTGGAAGAGGAAACAAGTAACATCAAAAACCACTGTGAGAGGTGGTTGGGCGGAGCTATGTCACCCAGAGCTGGGGTGGGAGGCTTGTAATACACCCACCTGTTTGTGCACCGCTTGGCTCCTCCCTCAGCAGGTCCCTGGCCTATCTCAGGAGGAGGAGGGACCCCTCTAAAGTGAGGTCAGGCGTGTGTGCAATGTGACCCGTTGAACTTCGGCATCGCTGCTGGAACTCCCAGAGCCACAAGGTGGTCTACAAACCTGTGTTGATCGTACCTGTGGGACCTCTGCTATGAGTTCGGGATCCGGGTGCAAGAGTACTAGGTGGCATCTGTAGTACATCATCGACAACCCCACCAAATGACCCAGAATGAAAATTATTTTGGGATGAGCTCTCTGATCATTTGGGTGGGGGCGTTCTGTGGTGGGTCAGCTAAGGAGATGCCCAAGGGCACCTGCATCACCTGAGGAGCTGAAAGACCAGGTGAAGGGCATGAGTCCTAAAAAAAGAAGTGGGGGGACTAACCAAGATAGGGAGTACGCAAGTGACATCATGGTGCGTGACATCACAGCACAGACTCACAGGAGGAGACATCACAGGAAGGGACATCACAAGATGTGACATGGCATCTTAAAACTTCAAACAAATGCTTAGCAGGTCTATCATGAGTAGATTTGAGCACATTGCGAGATTTAACAAATAAGATTTTGTGTCAGGGTTGTACTAAAAAAATGACGCAACCCTGACACAAAAACCTGCCCTCATCTTATACAATTATTTTTTTTAAACTCAGCCACAAACATATTGGCAGTAAGGAGAAATGTGGCATAAACTGTTCTGCTTAATTGGTTGCAAAGTCTGCATTTTAAAATATAATTTGGGGTTAAGGCACCTTTTGGAGAAATCTTTGTGTGCCCAGTAAATTTCAGGGAACAGTAATAATGGTAAGAAAACTCTGGAGTGTAATGCATTTGCTAGAAAGACCTGTGTTATGTGTAGTCCCAGTTTTGAATCTAAGTAGCTTCGAGGATTAATGTGTCTCCTGCAAAGCACATCATCTGACATGCACATGACAGATTTCCGTTTTATGTAGCTCGGTAAGTGGGTCACTGCTTTTAAGAAAGAGATCCTTTGTTACTTGCAGTTTATAAATCGTGGTCCTAGTATAGAACAGTGAGCTATGAAGGGCATGCGACTTCTACACCTCGCAACCCTGACTGTCCTATGTAACACACCCTGCACATTAATTTACACACACATGGTTTGTTGTCAATGTATAATGTGTACGTGTGATGTGAAGCGCTCTAACACCCTGCGTTGGGATGAGTAGCGCTAAAAAAGAAACAAAACGAAATAGTGATATTTAACTCATTTGTGTACATACTGGGACAGATCACCACACCTGACATTCTTACAGTGCATACATGTATCATATGAAGGGACAGAACAACGTTGAAACCGTGCCTCTCTTAAGTACTTGTGAAGTAATAACAAGCTGTGTACAGCACAGCATCAGAGCAGTGCAGCACTGGAACGCCACAGCATCAGAGCAGTGCAGCACTGGAGCAGCGCAGCATCAGAGCAGTGCAGCACTGGAGCAGCGCAGCATCAGAGCAGTGCAGCACTGGAACGCCACAGCATCAGAGCAGTGCAGCACTGGAACGCCACAGCATCAGAGCAGTGCAGCACTGGAACGCCACAGCATCAGAGCAGTGCAGCACTGGAGCAGCGCAGCATCAGAGCAGTGCAGGATCGGAGCGGTGCACTATCAGAGCAGTGCAGTAACGGAGCGGCACAGCATCAGAGCAGCACAGCATCACAGCAGTGCAGCATCGGAGCAGTGCACTATCAGAGCAGAATCGGAGCAGCACAGCATCAGAGCGGTGCAGCATCGGAGCAGCAGAGCAGTGCAGCATCAGAGCAGTGCAGCACTGGAGCAGTGCACTATCAGAGCAGTGCAGTAACGGAGCGGCGCAGCATCAGAGCAGCGCACTATCAGAGCAGTGCACAATCGGAGCGGCACAGCATCAGAGCAGTGCAGCGGCACAGCATCGGAGCAGTGCAGCATCAGAGCAGCGCACTATCAGAGCAGTGCAGAATCGGAGCGGCACAGCATCAGAGCGGTGAGCATCAGAGCAGTGCAGCATCAGAGCAGTGCAGCATCGGAGCAGCAGAGCAGCGCAGCATCAGAGCAGTGCAGCACTGGAGCAGCGCTCTATCAGAGCAGTGCAGAATCGGAGCGCACAGCATCAGAGCGGTGCAGCATCGAAGCGGTGCGGCATGAGAGCAGCACAGCCGGCTGAAACCGTGGTCAGCACCCACAGCTATGGAGGGTGAGGGCATGCTAACTTAAAGATGCTCAGGAGTTGGAGAGGGCACTGGAGAGGCACAGTCCATTGTTGTCGGGTGACCCATGCATGGGTCCTCATTGTCAGAAGGGACAGAGTGCTCCATGGCAGTGATCCAGAATCTCAAAAAGATGGGAGCAGGGCCTACAGCGGGCAAACTCTCAGGGCTGGGAAAGCCTGACTACTGGTAATGATAACCTTAAGATGTCCTCAGATCAAGTGTGTAAGTATCTTGCTCTCTGTCCTTACATGTATAGCATCATGCTGATAGCAAAATAAAGCAGTTTCCTTTAAATAACTGGATAGACATTGACTTATTATTGCCCGTGTAGGAAATACACATTTTAACACTGGCCTCTTTTAGGTCGAGCCTAGGCCGCGCGCGTGGGCTGTCTCTTGAGATGCTGTATCTACTTCTGTGGACTTTCACTACACCCATCACTTTCATTCATTCTTTGACTTGCCTTTGAAAATTCCTTTGGTTTAATTGGAAAATGCTTTACGTGTGTCCCGCCTTTTCGCTGATCTGTTTCTGCCCAGGAGACTGACCCTGTTACATGGATTATTGCATGATCGGCCATATAAATTAGTGTTGGCGCACTACTTTTTATTTTTATTTTGCCTCGGCTTGCTTTGTTAGTTTCTTGCTTGTGTCCTGCTCCGTATCTCTAACCACCACCCCGCATCCCGCTTTTTATTCGTCCGTTATCCATGTTGCCTTTAGCCCTTCCCTCCCCCTCCTCATGCTGTCCGTGTGGTGAATTCCCCGCTCCCACCCACTTCTGTTGTTTATCTTGGGGTGATTTAGACTCCTGTGCAAAGAGAGCTCTGCTGCAGCCTCCGGAGCAGAGGCGCAGCAGCTCTCGTTGTGCATCAATCACGACATGATGAAGGCGGTGAGGAGTGCTCGACCACACACCAGCGCAGCGCCACACTTTGCTCATTGACTCTGTTTTTTTTTTATTTATCTTGTTTTGTTTGAGGGAGTTCTAGCTGGTTCAGACTGTGGTGACGTCAGTGAAAGACTGAGGTATACTTTACCAGCGTTGGGGTGTATTCATTTCCAACAACAAAACTGCAAAGGTTTTTCACCTTCCACACTTGTTCTCTGCTGGACTCCGCTGGTATTTTGATTCTGCGCATTGAGAAACCATTAACTAGTTTCACATTGCCTGCATGTGTTTGCTTTAAGGTGTATAGTTTGATTGCATTCAGTTTCTCAGCCACAGGCACACAACCTGTTTGTTATTTGCAGGAAAGAGCGTCAGGCATTCTGACCTCGCTGGGGTCTGAAGAGAAAGACAAGAGGGGGTGGCCACCTTCTTAGGAGGCCTGTTAAAGATAAGAAAGGAATGTATTTCAGCGAATTTTCAACGGGACTGGCAGGGCTGGGATTTTAGAGGGGCAAGATATATTTTTAGGGCTCGTCTGAGATAGCACAAGCGCTGTCGATTGCAATGATGTTTGGCTTCTTCAACAAACAAAAAAAAACTAATAAGAGGCTTTTAGCCCACCAACTACTTAATGTTGGTTGCATTCATTGTCACTCTTATTTCCTTCTGTTTCATTGGTGAGTGTCCACGCATGTCGGCTTCAATCCATCTCATGTGTTTGTTTCTTCCCTGGAGCACGGACCAAGTACTGATTGATCTCTTGAATAATGTTCTTCTGCGCTGCTTTCGTTCAGATTGTGGTCCATTTTTTTTTTTGCTTTTGCTTGTAAGAAAACTTCAGAGCTGAAGCTTGTGCTTTCTGGTATTTCCAAAAGCTGAACACAAACAAATATCAATAACGAAACTTTGTCGCAGGTGACCAATTTTCAAAACATACATTTTGTCCCCTATTGCTTTGATTGATGATAAAGCTGTAAATATACTCCCTTCGTTTCAGATTGTTCCCATACAGTATGTGTTTTTCAGAATTAACATTTAGTGTTGTCACATTTACTTATTTGTTAGTTACAGATTTTATAATTTAGAGGCTGTTTCATTCATCAACACACAGTGTTTTCCAAAGGTTTCTCAAATCAAATCAGGGTGTATAAAGCGCAACTACTTACCCCTAAGGGTCTCAAGGCACTAGAGGGTTTGTCCTCTGAGCTTCAGTTAAACAGCAGGTTTTAAGGTCCTTCCTGAATTGAGTCAGTGATGGTGACTGCCTGAGCTGCAGAGGCAGGGAGTCCCAGCTCTTACCCGCGAGGCAGGTAAATGATTTTCCACCAGCCGAGGCCTTCTGTATGCGGCGTACAGTGGCTAGAGCTTGTTGACCAGAGCGGAGAGGTCTGGTGGAGGAGTAGAAGGTGATTCAGTGAATGAGGTAGGCAGGTCCTAGGTTGTGGAGGGCCTTGTATGCATGGACGAGGAGCTTGAAGTTAAATCTTTTCTCAATAGGAAGCCAGTGGAGGTCTCTTAGGTGATTGGAGATATGTTCGCGGAGGGGAATGTCCAGGATTAGTCTGGTAGAGGTGTTTTGAGTGTGCTGTAATTTCCTGTTTATGTTAAACCCTTACCTCCCTTTCCCTCTACCCACCTATAAACCCTAAAATCACCCTTACCTTCTACCCACCCCAAACCCTACAATCACCCTTACTACCCTTTACCTCTATCCACCCTGAAATCTAATTCACCGTTCTATCCCTTTACCTCTACGCACCCCTAAACCCAAAATGAATACTTACTTCCTGTGAGAATTTGGGTTGTTGGTTGACTGGGGTGTGAGCCCTGGTCAAGCAACGGCCACAGTCCCCTGCAGGGTGAACCACGAAAAGTCACTGATTTAATCTATGATTAACCCTGGGTAGCTTTGCACAAAAAGCAGTCAAGCTAATCTTAGAGGCAATGTGTTAAGTATTTATGTAGTACACAAACAGCAACACAGTGAGAACACAACATAATACAAATCCAAAAGCAATTTAGACAAATGGAGAACATGTTAATAAATTATTTGATACCAAAACCATCAAAATCCAATTAGTAGAACCAGAGTTATGCATGCTTTTTAAAGTTTATAGTTCAAAATAGCAAGTTCTCAGTTATAGAAAATGACCACCAAGGCCACTTTAGTACCACAACCAAGGGTCCAGGAGTGGATGGAGACCTCTTAGGGGTTTAAGGCTCACTCAGGCTGGGTCCAGGAGCAGGTTTAAGATGGTGGGAGCCTGTTATGTCCCTGGAGACCAGTTAAACTAGCTCTTGGAGTCACTTCTGAAGTCCTGGGTGTAGGTGGGGATGCAGGGCTCTACAGCAGGGCTGGTCTCTGAAAGTTCCAAGCAGTTTCCAGCCAGTAAAGCAGGCCTTCCAGGCACAGCCGCAGCCTGGCAGAGTGCACCACAGGTCACAGCAGCAGGCAGTTCTCTGAGAGTCATTCCGCAGGTCCAGTAGTGAACTGAGGAGCAGGTCTGAGAGCTCTGTTTTTATACCCTGGTGTACTGCTCCTAGATGTTGGGAGAAGTTTCCAGAAGGGCTCTCTGAAGTTTCAGGAATTTCCTGCCTCCCCTGCTCTGGCTCCTAGCAAACTGCGCTGACAATAAAGGGTTGTTAATCCTACTGTGTGGTGTCAGAGCCTAGCCTATTCAGTTGCAAGTGGGACTGTGCTTAGCTCCGCCCCCTCACCATCAAGTCAGTTAATGGCCCATTCAGGCTCTGCTAATCGCCCTATTCGGTGACTGTATGTGGTGAATTCACAAAGTCCCAACTGTCAGTTACACCCAGTCATGTGACCTAAGGCAGGTTACAGGCACAGAGTTCTAAGGGGAAAAGGCCAACGTTTTAAAAGTGGCCTTTTCAAACTTGTATTAATAAATCCGACTTTAACATTGAAGAGGGTTTATTATTATAAGTTCATAGATACCAAACATAAGCGATCTACCACCTCTGTTTTCGGAATGACAACGTATTAATTTTAATAAGGAATCCCCAATGTTACCTTATGAGAGGGGTAGGCCTCTCAGTAGTGAAAAAACAAATTTGGTAGTTTTTCACTACCAGGACATGTAAAACTAAAAGGTGCATGTCCTACTTTTTCATTACATAGCACCCTGCCCTATGGGCTACTTAGTGCCTACCTTAGGGGTGAGTTATACGTAATAAAAGGGGAGTGTAAGGTTTTTGCAAGGGGTTTTAAATGCCAAGTCGACATGGCAGTGGGACACTGCCTTCAGGCTGCAATGGCAGGCTTGGGACAAGTTTTAAGATGCTTCTTAATTGGGTGGCACAATAAGAACTGCAGGCCCACTGGTAGCATTTAATTTACAGGCCCTGGGTATATGTTATGCCACTCTACAAGGGACTTACATGTAAATTAAATATGTCAATCGGGTATATGTCAATCAAGCCATGTTTTAGGGCAAGAGTACAAGCACTTTAGCAACAGTTAGCAGTCGTGAAGTGCACAGAGTCCCAATGCCAACAAGCAAAAATCCAGCAAAAATTAGAAGAAGGAAGACAAAACGTTTGGGGGTCTCCCTGTAGAGAGAGCCATTTCCAACACCTCTAATCACCTTTACCCATCCCCAAACCCTAAAATCACTCTTACCTCCTTTTACCTCTACCCACCCCTAAACCCTAAAATCCTTTTTTTTAAATAACATGAAAATTATGTTATTTAAATAAAAAGTACTTACCTGCGTGGTATAGGCACTGCGTGATAAATGCTGTTTCCCCTAAGACAGGGCACATTGCCGCCCACTCCTTAAACACTCTCTTGCGTTCACCCTAGCGCCCCTAAATGTTTAGGGGGTTGTTTTACACCCTTCTGTATTTTTGGTGGATACCTCCACTTCTTTGACAGTTCACCCCATCTCTACCTCCCCTCGTGTCATATTTTAGGTTTTGCTTGAGACAGTGCATGAGCTGTCGCTTGCGAGACATTTTGTTTTCTTATAGAGCCCACCCATTGCTTACCATTGGTTGGCTTCATCGTCATGCTCATTTCTTTGCTTCTCTTTGGTTTGTGAGCACCGGCTTCACTTCCTTTTTGTCTGTCTATCCCTACACTGGAGCATGGCCCAAGTACTGGTTCTTTTGCTCCGTGTCCTTCCACTGCTTGCCACTTTCAAAGGTATTTTTTTCCTTTTACTTGAACCACCTTTTGCCCTTTCCCCCTTCTGCAATGTTGCTTTCTCCATCCCCCAGCCCTATCCTTTGTTGTTGCTCGTCCGGTCTGCCCTTGCCCCCCACTCCATTGTTGCTTGCCATGTCCGGCTCCCTCTCCCTATGTCGTATGCCCCCTCCCTTCTGGCCTGAAGAAAAGCATACAAAAGTCAAGCCAGTGGATTTCATGATGCTACAAAAATGCTGATGGCGCTGCACGTCCTACTCTGTATGGCCTTTTGGTTGTGGTCTCATGCTGGGCCAACACAGCAAACTTCAGGTTAGAGGTAAGATACGTAAACACTGAGTTTTTTCCTTGAATGCCTTTTATGTATTTGTGGCTTTCACACATCACAGCCATGCCATGATCCTTCCCTCTTTTGACAACTTCAGACCGTTTTAAGAAGATTGCAGCCCTCACACCCATTTATGGAAGGAAGTTACTTTTATCAAAGTATTGCTTCATTTGTGCTTTGCCCAGCACCCTCAGCCTTTGGCTCACACTCCCTGCCAGTTTAAAAAACGATTGATGCATAAATGTGTATTTTAATTTCTGTGTGGGGACAGATAGCTACTGAGACCGGACTGGCACACAGCTGGAAGTCTGAGGAGATAGACAGCGCCACACAGGGGTGCCTGGGGCCGGATGTGGGAGAGGGCGGAATCTGTTTGGACCGTGGGTGGGAGTGTGACCACCAAGGCCTAAAAGACTTGTGTGCTTTATGCTACAGGAGGTTCATTGAGGACTGATCACTGGTTGGCTCATCCAGGCGGCCATCAACCGGCACCCAAGGACTCTTCCTCTCATGCGGGACAGTTGTAACTGGTCTGGCAGTGGACTTGGTGCAGATGTGTTTTTGGAACTGGAAACTGAGTGACCAAGCTACCTTACACTGACTACAAACAGAGTGAATGAAGCCTCTTGCAAGGACGTTGGAGTCAAGCACTGGGCTGGAAGCAGAGAAGACGAGGCTTAGGCCCTGTTGACTGGCTTAGAGAGACCCCGGAAGAGCACAGAGACTGCCTGATTGGAGATGCAAGCCAGAGACATCCCTGCAGGAACTCTCAAGTTTGGAAGCTGTGAACTGAGCCCCCCAGCACCAGGCGACTAACCTTCATCCAGCCCCTCTGGCGAGGCTGAGGCTAGTCAGGAGCTGAGATTCGCGCTTTGTAACTGGAGGGAGAAGCCACCAGCAGTCACGTGTGAGAACCAGGAAGGAGCTTTCATTGACTGATCATGCTGAACGGAGGAGCTATGAGGAATGAAACTAACATTAAGGAGCTATAACTTTGCAGTGACTGATACAATTTTTGTTGTTTTGGCCAATATTGTAATCATAAAATTATGTTTCGATTTTACTCACATGTCTAGGGAGCTTTAATGAGTGGTGCTGTGCTGGTGGGCTAACCCTCCCTAGGGTCGCCACCTTCCCGGTTTTACAGCGGCATGATACTCATGTTAATGTCCTGCTGGTATAAAAAAAATAGGAAAAGCACCTAAAGTTGGTTTGTGTCCTAGAGCTGCTCCAGTGAATAATTAAGGAAAACAAAGAGAGAAGGGCCACGTCAAACCCAACAGGGATGATTCCAAGACTCGTGGTGCTGCCCCACTAGGGGTGGATAAACCTGCCCAGGAAAGGCAGCAGTTGCCCGGCCAGGAGGTAGTTGCACAGTGGAGGAAGGATGCCCCACTGAGCTTCCTGCTGTTAATGTTTACACTGAGTTCTGGGTCTCTGACCCCACATCACCGCCCCTGGCTCACCCTACTTCTGGTCACACCGCTTCCGGCGGAAGTCCCTCCTCCTGCCTGGCTCCTAGTTAGGGTTCGGTAGGGTGGCTCAGTGGGGTACTTGAGGTCTGGGGCAGCACTGCAGGGAGTCCTGGGCGGGCCTGGGGTAACTGCCCTTCAGCTCCTGGCCCCAAGGGCATCCGGCTCATGTCCTTCATGTGAGTCCCACACAGCGCCTCCTGATGGGAGCAACAGCTGCACAGCGCTGTCTGGCTCTAATAGTTACCTTGCAGCAGCTGCAAAGTCACTGAACTGCAGATAGATTCCTGTTTGGTGACCTGACTGCAAGCGCCACGAACAAGGGAACACTAGTTCTGATAAAAGCCAAAAACAAAGCATTTAGCTGCTAAAATGAATGCAGTCGGAGTCAAATGAACTGAAAAATAAAGGTGAATACACTGGACTACATCTCCCATAACGCACTGCGGAATGCGGGTGCAGCATGGGAGGAGTGAGAAAGAAATGGCCCTGGTTTCTGATTTCTCACAGGTGCTGGCAAGAGGAGCAGACGTGTAACACACAGTGCATCTATCCGCTTCTGCCCCAGCCTGCTCCGGCGTCTATCCAGTGTCTCCTGTTCCCCTGCCTTCTTTGATTCCACTTCTTGTACCTCTGCCTGCTACCGCAAGCATGTCTTCTGCGCCCATGCCTCAGCCGCTGTGCCTCTCCCGCCTGCTGTGCCTCTCCTGCCCCTGCCTGCTGTGCCTCTCTCGCCTGCTGTGCCTCTCTCGCCTGCTGTGCCTCTCCTGCCCGCTGTGCCTCTCCTGCCCCGCCTGCTCTGCGTCTCCTGCTCCTGCCTGCTGTGCCTCTCCTCCATAGTGCCTGCTGTGCCATTCCCACCAGCTGTGCCTTTCCTGTCCCGCTTGCTCTGCCTCTCCCGCCTGCTGTGCCTCTCCTGCCCGCTGTGCCTCTCCTGCCCCTGCCTGCTGTGCCTCTCCCGCCTGCTGTGCCTCTCCTGCCCGCTGTGCCTCTCCTGCCCCCGCCTGCTGTGCCTCCCCTGCCCCCGCCTGCTGTGCCTCTCCTGCCTGCTGTGCCTCTCCTCCCTGCTGCCTGCTGTGCCTTTCCTGCCCCTGCCTGCTCTGCCTCTCCTGCCTGCTCTGCCTCTCCAGCCCCTGCCTGCTGAACCTCTACTGCCTGCTCTGCCTCTACTGCCTGCTGAACCTCTACTGCCTGCTCTGCCTCTACTGCCTGCTCTGCGTCTCCTGCTCCTGCCTGCTGTGCCTCTCCTCCATAGTGCCTGCTGTGCTTCTCCCGCCTGCTGTGCCTTTCCTGCCCCTGCCTGCTCTGCTTGTCCCGCCTGCTGTGCCTCTCCTCCCTACTGCCTGCTGTGCCTCTCCTGCCCCTGCCTGCTGTGCCTCTCCTGCCCCTGCCTGCTCTGCCTCTCCTGCCTGCTATGCCTCTCCCCTTGCTGTGCCTGTCCCACCTGCTGTGCCTCTTCTGCCCCTGCCTGCTGTGCCTCTCCTGCCTGCTCTGCCTCCCCTCCCTGCTCTGCCTCCCCTCCCTGCTCTGCCTCTCCTGCCTGCTCTGCCTCCCCTGCCTGCTCTGCCTCCCCTCCCTGCTCTGCCTCCCCTGCCTGCTCTGCCTCCCCTCCCTGCTCTGCCTCCCCTCCCTGCTCTGCCTCTCCTGCCTGCTCTGCCTCCCCTCCCTGCTCTGCCTCCCCTCCCTGCTCTGCCTCCCCTGCCTGCTCTGCCTCCCCTCCCTGCTCTGCCTCCCCTGCCTGCTGTGCCTCTCCTGCCTGCTCTGCCTCCCCTGCCTGCTCTGCCTCCCCTCCCTGCTCTGCCTCCCCTCCCTGCTCTGCCTCCCCTGCCTGCTGTGCCTCTCCTGCCTGCTCTGCCTCTCCTGCCTGCTGTGCCTCTCCTGCCTGCTCTGCCTCTCCTGCCTGCTCTGCCTCTCCTGCCTGCTGTGCCTCTCCTGCCTGCTCTGCCTCCCCTGCCTGCTCTGCCTCTCCTGCCTGCTCTGCCTCCCCTCCCTGCTCTGCCTCTCCTGCCTGCTCTGCCTCCCCTCCCTGCTCTGCCTCCCCTGCCTGCTGTGCCTCTCCTGCCTGCTCTGCCTCTCCTGCCTGCTCTGCCTCCCCTCCCTGCTCTGCCTCCCCTGCCTGCTGTGCCTCTCCTGCCTGCTCTGCCTCTCCTGCCTGCTGTGCCTCTCCTGCCTGCTCTGCCTCTCCTGCCTGCTGTGCCTCTCCTGCCTGCTCTGCCTCCCCTTCCTGCTCTGCCTCCCCTGCCTGCTCTGCCTCCCCTCCCTGCTCTGCCTCCCCTGCCTGCTCTGCCTCTCCTGCCTGCTCTGCCTCCCCTCCCTGCTCTGCCTCCCCTGCCTGCTGTGCCTCTCCTGCCTGCTCTGCCTCTCCTGCCTGCTGTGCCTCTCCTGCCTGCTCTGCCTCCCCTGCCTGCTGTGCCTCTCCTGCCTGCTCTGCCTCCCCTCCCTGCTCTGCCTCTCCTGCCTGCTCTGCCTCCCCTCCCTGCTCTGCCTCCCCTGCCTGCTGTGCCTCTCCTGCCTGCTCTGCCTCTCCCCTTGCTGTGCCTGTCCCACCTGCTGTGCCTCTTCTGCCCCTGCCTGCTGTGCCTCTCCTGCCTGCTCTGCCTCCCCTCCCTGCTCTGCCTCCCCTCCCTGCTCTGCCTCCCCTCCCTGCTCTGCCTCTCCTGCCTGCTCTGCCTCCCCTCCCTGCTCTGCCTCTCTTGCCTGCTCTGCCTCCCCTCCCTGCTCTGCCTCCCCTCCCTGCTCTGCCTCTCCTGCCTGCTCTGCCTCCCCTGCCTGCTCTGCCTCCCCTCCCTGCTCTGCCTCCCCTGCCTGCTCTGCCTCCCCTCCCTGCTCTGCCTCCCCTCCCTGCTCTGCCTCTCCTGCCTGCTCTGCCTCCCCTGCCTGCTGTGCCTCTCCTGCCTGCTCTGCCTCCCCTGCCTGCTCTGCCTCCCCTCCCTGCTCTGCCTCCCCTGCCTGCTCTGCCTCCCCTCCCTGCTCTGCCTCCCCTGCCTGCTCTGCCTCCCCTCCCTGCTCTGCCTCCCCTCCCTGCTCTGCCTCCCCTGCCTGCTCTGCCTCCCCTCCCTGCTCTGCCTCCCCTGCCTGCTCTGCCTCCCCTCCCTGCTCTGCCTCCCCTCCCTGCTCTGCCTCTCCTGCCTGCTCTGCCTCCCCTCCCTGCTCTGCCTCCCCTCCCTGCTCTGCCTCTCCTGCCTGCTCTGCCTCCCCTGCCTGCTGTGCCTCTCCTGCCTGCTCTGCCTCCCCTTCCTGCTCTGCCTCCCCTGCCTGCTCTGCCTCCCCTCCCTGCTCTGCCTCCCCTGCCTGCTGTGCCTCTCCTGCCTGCTCTGCCTCTCCTGCCTGCTCTGCCTCCCCTCCCTGCTCTGCCTCCCCTGCCTGCTCTGCCTCTCCTGCCTGCTGTGCCTCTCCTGCCTGCTCTGCCTCCCCTGCCTGCTGTGCCTCTCCTGCCTGCTCTGCCTCCCCTCCCTGCTCTGCCTCCCCTCCCTGCTCTGCCTCCCCTGCCTGCTGTGCCTCCCCTGCCTGCTGTGCCTCTCCTGCCTGCTCTGCCTCTCCTGCCTGCTGTGCCTCTCCTGCCTGCTCTGCCTCTCCTGCCTGCTGTGCCTCTCCTGCCTGCTCTGCCTCCCCTGCCTGCTGTGCCTCTCCTGCCTGCTCTGCCTCCCCTCCCTGCTCTGCCTCTCCTGCCTGCTCTGCCTCCCCTCCCTGCTCTGCCTCCCCTGCCTGCTGTGCCTCTCCTGCCTGCTCTGCCTCTCCCCTTGCTGTGCCTGTCCCACCTGCTGTGCCTCTTCTGCCCCTGCCTGCTGTGCCTCTCCTGCCTGCTCTGCCTCCCCTCCCTGCTCTGCCTCCCCTCCCTGCTCTGCCTCTCCTGCCTGCTCTGCCTCCCCTCCCTGCTCTGCCTCTCCTGCCTGCTCTGCCTCCCCTCCCTGCTCTGCCTCCCCTCCCTGCTCTGCCTCTCCTGCCTGCTCTGCCTCCCCTGCCTGCTCTGCCTCCCCTCCCTGCTCTGCCTCCCCTCCCTGCTCTGCCTCTCCTGCCTGCTCTGCCTCCCCTGCCTGCTGTGCCTCTCCTGCCTGCTCTGCCTCCCCTTCCTGCTCTGCCTCTCCTGCCTGCTCTGCCTCCCCTGCCTGCTCTGCCTCCCCTCCCTGCTCTGCCTCCCCTGCCTCTCCTGCCTGCTCTGCCTCCCCTGCCTGCTCTGCCTCCCCTCCCTGCTCTGCCTCCCCTCCCTGCTCTGCCTCCCCTGCCTGCTCTGCCTCCCCTCCCTGCTCTGCCTCCCCTCCCTGCTCTGCCTCCCCTCCCTGCTCTGCCTCTCCTGCCTGCTCTGCCTCCCCTGCCTGCTGTGCCTCTCCTGCCTGCTCTGCCTCCCCTTCCTGCTCTGCCTCCCCTGCCTGCTCTGCCTCCCCTCCCTGCTCTGCCTCCCCTGCCTGCTCTGCCTCTCCTGCCTGCTCTGCCTCTCCTGCCTGCTCTGCCTCCCCTCCCTGCTCTGCCTCCCCTGCCTGCTGTGCCTCTCCTGCCTGCTCTGCCTCCCCTCCCTGCTGTGCCTCTCCTGCCTGCTCTGCCTCTCCTGCCTGCTGTGCCTCTCCTGCCTGCTCTGCCTCTCCTGCCAGCTGTGCCTCTCCTGCCTGCTCTGCCTCCCCTGCCTGCTGTGCCTCTCCTGCCTGCTCTGCCTCCCCTCCCTGCTCTGCCTCCCCTCCCTGCTCTGCCTCCCCTGCCTGCTGTGCCTCTCCTGCCTGCTCTGCCTCTTCCCTTGCTGTGCCTGTCCCACCTGCTGTGCCTCTTCTGCCCCTGCCTGCTGTGCCTCTCCTGCCTGCTCTGCCTCCCCTCCCTGCTCTGCCTCTCCTGCCTGCTCTGCCTCTCCTCCCTGCTCTGCCTCCCCTGCCTGCTGTGCCTCTCCTGCCTGCTCTGCCTCCCCTGCCTGCTCTGCCTCCCCTCCCTGCTCTGCCGCCCCTGCCTGCTGTGCCTCTCCTGCCTGCTCTGCCTCTGTGCCTCTCCTGCCTGCTCTGCCTCTCCTGCCTGCTGTGCCTCTCCTGCCTGCTCTGCCTCCCCTGCCTGCTGTGCCTCTCCTGCCTGCTCTGCCTCCCCTCCCTGCTCTGCCTCTCCTGCCTGCTCTGCCTCCCCTCCCTGCTCTGCCTCCCCTGCCTGCTGTGCCTCTCCTGCCTGCTCTGCCTCTGTGCCTCTCCTGCCTGCTCTGCCTCTCCTGCCTGCTGTGCCTCCCCTGCCTGCTGTGCCTCTCCTGCCTGCTCTGCCTCCCCTCCCTGCTCTGCCTCCCCTCCCTGCTCTGCCTCTCCTGCCTGCTCTGCCTCCCCTCCCTGCTCTGCCTCACCTCCCTGCTCTGCCTCTCCTGCCTGCTCTGCCTCTCCTGCCTGCTCTGCCTCCCCTGCCTGCTCTGCCTCCCCTGCCTCCCCTCCCTGCTCTGCCTCCCCTGCCTGCTCTGCCTCTCCTCCCTGCTCTGCCTCTCCTGCCTGCTGTGCCTCTCCTGCCTGCTCTGCCTCTGTGCCTCTCCTGCCTGCTCTGCCTCTCCTGCCTGCTGTGCCTCCCCTGCCTGCTGTGCCTCTCCTGCCTGCTCTGCCTCCCCTCCCTGCTCTGCCTCCCCTGCCTGCTGTGCCTCTCCTGCCTGCTCTGCCTCCCCTCCCTGCTCTGCCTCTCCTGCCTGCTGTGCCTCTCCTGCCTGCTGTGCCTCCCCTGCCTGCTGTGCCTCTCCTGCCTGCTCTGCCTCCCCTGCCTGCTCTGCCTCCCCTCCCTGCTCTGCCTCTCCTCCCTGCTCTGCCTCTCCTGCCTGCTGTGCCTCTCCTGCCTGCTCTGCCTCCCCTCCCTGCTCTGCCTCTCCTGCCTCCTGAAATGGCGCCGCAGGAGCTCCCGGGCAGGATCCTGGGTGGGGCAGGGCTGAGTCTCGGTGGAGAGCGGGGCCTCGGGCAGGGAGGGCGGGGCCGCGGGGGGGGGGGCAGGCTGGGCTGAGGGGGTGGGGTGTGCTGGGGGGGGGGGGGGGGGGAGGGGAGGGGCAGGCTGGGCTGGGGGAGGGGGGCCTTCTGGGGGGGGGGCAGGCTAGGCTGGGGGAGGGGGGTCTGCTGGGGGGGGGGGGGCAGGCTAGAGGGAGGGGTCTGCTGGAGGGCCCGGGCCATCCTGGCCAGGAGAGGCCGGTCCCAGCAGGAGGGGGCTGAGAAGCCCCGGTCCCAGCATGAGGGGGCAGCCTGCCTGGAAGGGGAGGGACGTGCCAGCCTGGGAGGAGAGAGGGGAGGGACGGAGGGAGAGGGGAGGAGGAGGAGAGGGGGGAGGGACAGAGGGAGAGGAGGGACGGAGGGAGAGGGGAGGAGGAGGAGAGGGGGGAGGGACAGAGGGAGAGGAGAGACGGAGGGTGAGGGGAGGAGGAGGAGGAGAGAGGGGAGGGACAGAGGGAGAGGAGAGACGGAGGGGTGAGGGGAGGAGGAGGAGAGAGGGGAGGGACAGAGGGAGAGGAGAGACGGAGGGTGAGGGGAGGAGGAGAGAGGGGAGGGACAGAGGGAGAGGAGAGACGGAGGGGTGAGGGGAGGAGGAGGAGAGGGGGGCTGGCACAAGGAGCTGCTTCCTGCTGCTGGTTGTTGCTGCATCAGAGGAAGGTGAGGGCTGCCAGACTGGGGGTGCAGGGTGGGACCAGGGGGGTGCTGGACCGGGCTGAGGGGTACCGGGGGTCAGGGGGCCCGTGCCCAGGGCAGTACAGGCAGCATGGGGCAGTGGAACCTTCTCTGGGCAGTAGAGAGGTGCGGTGGTGCCTTGCTGGGCAGTGGGAACACCAGAGGCACTACCCTGGTGCGGGGGGGGGGGGGGGGGGGGGGAATTAGGAGCTGTTCCGAGAGGAGAAGCGGGGTGCGGGGAGGGGCAGTACACTGATTCTACGGTCAGTGCAGGGTTGTTGTTTTGGGGCAGTAAAAAGTTGACGGTAAAATCCCGGGGCACTTGATGCTACAGTGCTTTGAGGTATTAAGGGTCGCTATGAGGCGCTGACGGGCTGTGGCATGAGGCGTGCCTGGGCATCAGAGCAGTCCGGGGCATGGCAGAAGGGTGGGTGGGGCAGTAGTGTAGGCCTAAGACTCGCATGAAAGGGGGCGGGGCAGTATGGCGCCTCATGAAGCAGGTAGGGGCTTCCTGGAGCACATGTTAATGTTGCTGCCCCATGGGGCCTGTGAACGCTGCTTGTAATCTGCCTTGGCACATGCCAAGGGGGCATGTATGAGTCAGCTGCTATTGTGTAAACAAACCACTGTAAACACACATAACTGTAAACAGCCCGACTGTGTGCACACACCCCTGGGAGAGATGCAGCGTGCACGTGATTACACAGCCCCTAGAAGGAGGCGGGCTCTGCGAGTGCACACCTATGAGACAAGCGGGGTCTGTGTGAGTGCACACCACCAGAAGACAAGCAGGGTCTGTGTACTTCCTCCTAGAAAGAAGGGTCTGTGTGAGTGCATACACCTATGAGACAAGCAGGGTCTGTAAGAATGCATACAGCTATGAGACAAGTGGGGTCTGTGTGAGTGCATGCACTCAGGAGACAAGCAGAGTCTGTGTGAGTGTGTGTATACACAGGAGACAAGCAGGGTCTGTGTGAGTGTATACACTCAGGAGACAAGCAGGGTCTGTGTGAGTGTGCGTATACACAGGAGACAAGCTGGGTCTCTGTGAGTGTATACACTCAGGAGACAAGCAGAGTCTGTGTGAGTGTGTGTATACACAGGAGACAAGCAGGGTCTGTGTGAGTGTATACACTCAGGAGACAAGCAGGGTCTGTGTGAGCGCATACACGTAGGAGACAAGCAGGGTCTGTGTGAGTGCTCACACCCAGGAGACAAGCAGGGTCTGTGTGAGTACACACACTCAGGAGACAAGCAGGGTCTGTGTGAGTGTGTGTATACACAGGAGACAAGCAGGGTCTGTGTGAGTGGATACACTCAGGAGACAAGCAGGGTCTGTGTCAGTGCGCACACCAAGGAGACAAGCAGGGTCTGTGTGAGTGCACACACCCAGGAGGCAAGCAGGGTCTGTGTGAGTGCACACACCCAGGAGGCAAGCAGGGTCTGTGTGAGTGCACACACTCCGGACACAAGCAGGGTCTGTGTAAGTGCACACACCAAGGAGACAATCAGGGTCTGTGTGAGTGCACACACTCCGGAGACAAGCAGGGTCTGTGTAAGTGCACACACCAAGGAGACAATCAGGGTCTGTGTGAGTGCATACACATAGGAGACCAGCAGGGTCTGTGCTCCTCCTCCTGGAAAGAAGCGATCTATGTGAGTGCCTACTCTTATGAGACAAGCAGAGTCTGCGTGAGTGCATACACCTAGGAGACAAGCAGGGTCTGTGTGAGTGCATACACCCAGGAGACAATCGTGGCCTGTGCGTACCTCCTAGAAGGAGGCGGGTTCTGTGAGTGCATATGCCCAGGAGACATGCGGGGTATGTGTGAGTGCATACACCGAGGAGTCAAGCAGGGTCTATGTGAGTGCATACGCCCAGGAGACATGCGGGGTCTGTGTGAGTGCATATGCCCAGGAGACAAGCGCGGTCTGTGTGAATGCAGACACCTAGGAGACAAGCAGGGTCTGTGTGAGTGCATATACCGAGGAGACAAGCAGGATCTGTGTACCTCCTCCTAGAAAGAAGGGTCTGTGTGAGTGCGTACACTCAGGAGACAAGAAGGGTACTTGTAAGTGCATATACCCAGGAGAAAAGCAGGGTGTGTGTGTACCTCTTCCTAGAAAGAAGTGTCTGTGTGAGTGCATACACCCAGGAGACACGCAGGATCTGTGTACCTCCTCCTAGAAAGAAGGGTCTGTGTGAGTGCATACACCCAGGAGACACGCAGGATCTGTGTACCTCCTCCTAGAAAGAAGGGTCTGTGTGAGTGCGTACAAGAAGGGTAATTGTCAGTGCATATACCCAGGAGAAAAGCAGGGTGTGTGTGTACCTCTTCCTAGAAAGGAGGGTCTGTGTGAGTGCATACACCCAGGAGACAAGCGGGATCTGTGTACTCCCTTCTATTAAAAAGGGTCTGTGTGAGTGCGTATACCTATGGGACAGGCAGGGTCTGTGTATGCCACCTAGAAAGAAAGGTCTGTGTGAGTACCTACACCCAGGAGCCAATAAGGGTCTGTGTAATCCTCCTAGAAAGAAGGGTCTGTGTGAGTGCATACACCAGAGAGACAAGCAGGGTCTGTGTATGCCTCCTAGAAAGCAGGGCCTGTGTGAGTGCATATACTCATGAGACAAGCAGGGTCGGTGTATGCCACCTAGAAAGTAAATACTCCCAAGAGACAAGGGGTGTGTGTATACCCCCTAGAAAGGAGGGTCTATGTGGGTGCATACACCCAGGCGGACACGCAGTCTCTGTGTACCTACTAGAAAGAAGGGTCTGTGTGAGTGCATATACTCTGGAGACAAGCAGGGTCTGTGTATACCTACTAGAAAGTAAATACTCCCAAGAGACAAGGGGTGTGTGTGTACCCCATAGAAAGGAGGGTCTATGTGGGTGCATACACCCAGGCGGACACGCAGTCTGTGTGTACCTACTAGAAAGAAGGGTCTGTGTGAGTGCATATACTCTGGATACAAGCAGGGTCTGTGTATACCTACTAGAAAGTAAATACTCCCAAGAGACAAGGTGTGTGTGTATACCCCCTAAAATAAGCAGGCTGTGTGAGTACCTACACCCAGGAGAACAGCAAGGTGTGTGTGTTTGTACACCCCCTAGAACGAGGTGGGTTTGTGGACATGCTGTGGTGAGATGCAAACTCAGTCTGCACACATTTCTACAGGGTGATCTTTCCAATGAGTAGACACCTGTAGGAGAGGGGGCCTGCTGTGTGTTTGTGTGTATATACATTGTTAGGAAAGATTTTACATTCTTTGTGTGTGTTACACAGACTGCTGTGTGTGTGTAAAACGTTCTTAGAAAGACAGTCTACCACGTGTGTGTTTTTATGAGTGAGAGCCTACTGTGTGTGTTTACACATTCTTAGAAAGAAAAAGCCTACTGTATACGTGTCTACACATTCTTGGGAGAGTGACAGCCAGAGTGTGTATACATTCTTAGGACAGAGGCAGCTTACTGCATGTGTGTATATATACACATACTCAGGAGAGAGACAGCCTTCTCTCTGTATGTGTAAACAGTCATAGGAGAGAGGGAGCCACCTAGGTGTACACACATTCGTGGGAGAAAGCCTAGTGTGTATATGTACACATTCTTAGGAAAGGTAGCCTCCCGAGTGTGTACATTCTTTGGAGAGAATCAGCCGACTGTTTGTGGATGCTTACCCATTCTTAAGAATGATAGCATACTGTGTGTATGTGTGTGTGTGTGTGTATGTACATATTCTTAGGTGAGAGCTATCCTACTGTGTGTGGATGCATACACATTCTTAAGAAAGATAGCATACAGTGTGTGTATGTGTGTACACATATTCTTTGGAGAGAGGCAGCCTACTGTGTGTGGCTGCATACACATTCTTAAGAAAAATAGCATACTGTGTGTGTGTGTACGTACATATTCTTTGGTGAGAGCTGTCCTACTGTGTGTGGGTGCATACACATTCTTAAGAAAGAGATAGCATGCTATGTGTGTATACACACATTCTTAAGAAAGAGATAGCATGCTGTGTGTGTGTGTATACACATTGCTAAGAAAGAGATAGCATGCTGTGTGTGTATGCATACACATTCTTAAGAAAAATAGCATGTTGTGTGTGTACATATTCTTCGGTGAGAGCTATCCTACTTTGTGTGGATGCATATATATATATATTGTTAAGAAAGAGATAGCATGCTGTGTGTGTGTGTATACACATTCTTAAGGAAGTGATAGCATGCTGTGTGTGCGTGTGTATACACATTCTTAAGAAATAAATAGTATGCTGTGTTTGTGTGTATACACATTGTTAAGAAAGAGATAGCATGCTGTGTGTGTGTGTGTATGTATACACATTCCTAAGAAAGATAGCATGCTGTGTGTGTGTACATATTCTTCGGTGAGAGCTATCCTACTTTGTGTGGATGCATATATATATATTGTTAAGAAAGAGATAGCATGCTGTGTGTGTGTGTGTGTGTATACACATTCTTAAGGAAGTGATAGCATGCTGTGTGTGCGTGTGTATACACACATTCTTAAGAAATAAATAGTATGCTGTGTTTGTGTGTATACACATTGTTAAGAAAGAGATAGCATGCTGTGTGTATACACACATTGCTAAGAAAGAGAGCATGCTGTGTGTGTGTATACACATTGTTAAGAAAGAGATAGCATGCTGTGTGTGTGTGTGTGTATGCATACACATTCTTAAGAAAGATAGCATGCTGTGTGTGTGTACATATTCTTCGGTGAGAGCTATCCTACTTTGTGTGGATTCATATATATTCTTAAGAAAGAGATAGCATGCTGTGTGTGTGTGTGTACATATTCTTCGGTGAGAGCTATCCTACTTTGTGTGGATGCATACATATTCTTAAGAAAGAGATAGCATGCTGTGTGTATACACACATTCTTAAGAAAGATAGCATGCTGTGTGTACATATTCTTCGGTGAGAGCCAGCCTACTTTGTGTGGATGCATACATATTCTTAAGAAAGAGATAGCATGCTGTGTGTGTGTGTACACATTTCTGTAGAGAGGCATTCTTCTGCTTTCGCTGGTAAAACACGAGGATAAATAACGGACAATACGGTCCATGTACCACACTGGACCATGTGACATGGTTCAGTGTTGCCATTGAGGAGACATTGTGACATCCTAAAGCACAAGACCGAAGTCTCATTGGTTTCTAAATGTCCTTAGCAATCCGAAGGGCAGTGTAGGGTTATATGACACAAGTTACTGGTTATGTTTTTTATATTACATAGTTATTTGGGGTAGTTAGCTTGAAAAGGGAGCATCTATTTTCCAGAAAGATAAATGTTTATTGGAACTAGTAAGTGAATTATTGTATAAGCGCTTTCATAGGAGGGGGATAGCTTACTGTGTTGTTGTGTGTATAATTCCCAGGAGGATAATAGTTGCGGGTTGTGTATTCTGTCATGTTACACAGTTGTATTACGGGTCACAGGTAGGCATGGTATGTCATGTTACACAGTTGTATTAAATGTTGCGGGGTTGGTATGTTCAGTCATGTTATTCAGTTGTGTTAATGGTCATGAGGTTGCCATGTTCTGTCATGTTACACAGTTGTATTGATGGTCATGGGGCTTGTATGTTCAGCCATATTACACAGTCGTATTAATGTTCACTGTGTAGGTATATTCTGTCATGTTACACAGTTGTATTAATGGTCACCAGGGTGGTATGTTCAGTCATGTTACAGAGTCGTATTAATGGTTGCTGTGGCACTTATTTTCTGTCATGTTATAGAGTTATACAAATGGTTGCAGGGGTGGCGTGTTCTGTCATGTTACACAGTCGTACAAATGGTCACGGGGTTGTATGTTGAGTCATGTTACACAATTATATTAATGGTTTCGGGGTTCTTTTATCTTACATTAGTATTAATGTTCGCCTGGGTAGTTTGCTCTGTCATGTTACACAGTTGTATTAATGGCCACGCGTGAGGTACGTTCTAACATGTCATACAGTTGTATTAATGGCCACGGGTATGGTACGTTCTGTCATGTTACACAGTTGTATTAATGGTCGGGGTGTTACGTTCTGTCATGTTACACAGTTGTATTAATAGTCGGGGGTGTTACGTTCGGTCACCAGGCAGGTCGCTCCCCCCATCTGCCACGTAGCCCCCTGTGGATGGAACCTCCGTTGCCGCTTTTGCCGCCTGACTACTCGCTCCCTTTTTTCTATTCCCCTGAGCTTGTGCTTCTGTGCCACTTGTTTTTTTCATTCTGTGCCCCTGTGTTTTGCTTTCTGTACCCCTGTGCTCTGTTATCCCTTTCCCGCTGTTTTTCCCCTGGGTTTTTCCCCGGGTTTTTCCCTTGCTGCTGAGCCCCTGCTGCCCCGCCCCCTTCACTCCCATTGGCCGCCCCGCTCCCACCTCCCAGCTGCTCCTCCCTCCTTCTGCGCTCATATGGAGGACGCGAAGCGGGCGCGCCGCAGGCGCGCCTAAGGCAAGCCCGTCTGCGCCCGTCCGCGCCTGGACCGCACCCAGCACCAGAACCCCTGGAACCCGCACCCCCCCGCAACGCCAGACTGCACTACGACGCAAGCACCCTCCACGCACTCAACACCAGACGAGACCACCCCTGCTACCGGGCCACCCCGAAACGCACCCAGGGGCCTTTCACCTGCCGGAACTGCAGATTCACCAGCATCCAACCCTCCACACCACCAGCCAGAGAACCCAACCACCTCCACTGCATCCTCCTCAACACCCGCTCCGCTCACAAGCACGCCATCGAACTTTGGGACCTCCTAGACTCCACTGCCCCTGACATCGCCTTCCTGACGGAGACCTGGCTGAACGCCACCTCAGCACCAGACATTGCCATAGCCATCCCACAGGGCTACAAGATCTCCCGCAGAGACCGCACTAACGGAGTGGGAGGAGGAATCGCCATCATCCACAAAGACTCCATCAAAATCTCAACGAACACCGATGACACCCTCACCACCGCCGAGCACATGCACTTCCAGATCCACACCTACCCCAACACCACCCTCAGAGGAACTCTCATCTACAGACCTCCCGGACCCCGTCCACAGTTCAGTGACACCATCGCTGACCTCATCAGCACCCACGCCCTCGCTTCCACGGACTACATCCTCCTCGGGGACCTGAACTTCCACCTCGAGAACAACAACGACGCCAACTCCACCGCCCTGATCGCCAACCTCGGACTCAAACAGCTAGTAACGACAACTACTCACGCCGCTGGACACACGCTCGACCCCATCTTCTCCGCAAGCCCCCACGTCTCCTTCAACCACACCACCGAACCACACTGGACCGACCACAGATGCGTCCACTTCACCTTCAGAAAACCCACCACACACCACTGCACCCAACAGCTACCACGCCGCTGCTGGGGCAAGGTCACCGGGGACCGACTGACTACCGCCCTCGCCCTGAGACCACCCACCGACCCAGACACTGCCGCGACCAACCTCACACAGTGGATCAACGACTGCGCCAACACCCTCGCCCCTCTCAAGACCTTTACAACCAACCACACCAACAAGAAAGCCTCCTGGTTCACCGAGGACCTCCGGATCTCCAAGCACAGCTGTCGGAAGCTGGAGAAGAAATGGCTCCACGACTGAACACCAGACAACCACACAGCCCTCAAGAGCGCCACCCGCAGACATCACCAACTCATCAGGACCGCCAAGAAGACCGCCTTCAAGGACCGCCTAGACAACAACGCACACAACACCAAAGAGCTCTTCAGCATCGTGAAAGAACTCTCCAACCCCAGCTCCATCACCAACGACATCCCGCCATCTCAAGACCTGTGCGACTCCCTGGCCACCTTCTTCCACCGCAAGATCACCGACATCCACGACAGCTTCAACCCCGACCCCCCGCACCCACCACCGAGTCCACCACCCCTGCGACTACCACTCGCACCAGTCGCCTGACCGTCTGGTCCAGCGTCAGCGACGAAGACACCATCAAAACCATGAACTCCATCCACTCCGGATCCCCATCGGACCCCTGCCCTCACCACGTCTTCAACAAAGCCAGCGCAGCCATCGCGCCCCACCTCCGGAAAACAATCAACTGTTCCTTCGAGACAGCAACCTTCCCAGAAAGCTGGAAGCATGCCGAGATCAACGCCCTTCTGAAGGAGCCCAAGGCGGACCCCAAGGACCTCAAGAACTTCCGTCCCATCTCCCTGCTCCCTTTCCCGGCAAAAGTGACCGAGAAGATTGTCAACAAACAGCTGACCCGCTACCTCAAAGTCAACAACATCCTGGACCCGTCCCAATCTGGTTTTCGCAGTAACCACAGCACCGAGACCGCCCTCATCGCCGCCACTGATGACATCCGGACCCTGATGGACAAAGGAGAAACAGCCGCCCTCATCCTCCTGGACCTATCAGCAGCCTTTGACACGGTCTGCCACCGCACCCTATCAGCACGCCTCCATGACGCCGGTATCCAAGAGAAGGCCCTGGCCTGGACCACATCCTTCCTCTCCGGCAGAACCCAGAGCGTCCGCCTCCCACCCTTCCGCTCCAAAACCACTGAGATCATCTGCGGCGTCCCACAGGGATCCTCCCTCAGCCCAACACTGTTCAATATCTACATGGCCCCCCTCGCCCATGTTGCACGACAACACAACCTCAACATCATCTCCTACGCCGACGACACCCAGCTGATCATATCCCTCACCGAAGATCCCCACACCGCCAAAGCTAACCTCCACCGAGGAATGAAGGCCATAGCCGACTGGATGAAGGACAGCAGACTGAAGCTGAACTCAGACAAGACGGAGGTCCTCATTCTCGGACCCACCCCATCAGCCTGGGACGACTCTTGGTGGCCCACGTCACTAGGCACAGCCCCGGGACCCACGGACCACGCACGCAACCTGGGGGTCATCCTCGACTCCACTCTCTCCATGACCAGGCAAGTCAACGCCGTCTCCGCGTCCTGCTTCAACACCCTCCGTATGCTCCGCAGGATCTTCAAATGGATCCCCCTTGACACGAGAAAAACCGTTACCCAGGCCCTCATCACCAACAGACTCGACTACGGGAACGCCCTCTACTCAGGAACTACAAACAAGCTCCTGAGACGACTCCAACGCATCCAGAACGCCTCGGCCCGCCTCATCCTCGATGTCCCCCGCCGCAGCCACATCACACTCCACCTGAGAGGCCTGCACTGGCTCCCCGTCAACAAAAGGATCACCTTCAAGCTCCTGATCCACGCACACAAAGCACTGCACAACACCGGACCCACCTACCTCAACAACCGACTCAGGTTTCACACCCCCACCCGAAGCCTCCGCTCAGCCAACCTCGCCCTCGCCACAGTCCCCCGCATCCGAAAAACCACCGCCAGCGGCAGATCCTTCTCCTACCTCGCCGCCAAGACCTGGAACACTCTCCCCGCCATCCTACGACAGACCCAGGACCTGTTGGCCTTCAGAAGACTCCTCAAGACCTGGCTCTTCGACCAGTAGCACCCCCCCTCCCCAGCGCCTTGAGACCCTTGCGGGTATGTAGCGCGCTTTACAAATGCAGTGATTGATTGATGTTACACAGTTGTATTAATGGTCGGGGGTGTTATGTTCTGTCATGTTACACAGTTGTATTAATGGTCGGGGGTGTTACGTTCTGTCATGTTACACAGTTGTATTAATGGTCGGGTGTTACGTTCTGTCATGTTACACAGTTGTATTAATGGTTAGGGGTGGTACGTTCTGTCATGTTACACAGTTGTATTAATGGTTAGGGGTGGTACGTTCTGTCATGTTACACAGTTGCATGTAGCGCAGTTTGCTGTTTCAGCACTTGCTGGTGGTGTTGGGTGACAGAGAGAGCCGGGTACTGGGTTGTCCCGCTGTGGGGTGTGGCCACAGGGCAGGTGGCGGGGACGTAGATCAGTCATGTGACCTCTCCACGGCTGTGTGCTCTTACCCTGCAT
Source organism: Pleurodeles waltl (assembly GCF_031143425.1). Classification (NCBI taxonomy): domain Eukaryota; kingdom Metazoa; phylum Chordata; class Amphibia; order Caudata; family Salamandridae; genus Pleurodeles; species Pleurodeles waltl. Next base: position 1,703,781,266 of record NC_090445.1, on the reverse strand, counting down.
CTCAGGGCTGAAGGCCATGGTACCTGAGTGGTCTGGAGGGTGGACTGTGGTGTGGCGTGTCACTGGTCTGCTCTCAGGCCCTGGTATAGACTGTACCTGGATGGGCTTCACGCGGCTTCTTTAGCCTCCCTGTCATTGCACGCAGGTTTCTCAGGGTGTCCAAGCCACCACCATGTTCTCTGGAGGTTGTGCTATGGATAAGTCCAGGGGTCTGTGGTCTTCCTCGAACCTAGTCCAGCAAATTGGTGGACCTTTGGGTGAGTGTTGCACAGAGTCAGATTGGGACCAAGATTAGGACCAGCACATGAAAAAGTGCCTATATTCATGGTTCCCAACCAATCACAAGACATTACTTAACAAGTATCTGGGACTATTTTGTGGAGTAATTTGGGAAAATTAAGTATTTGAACGCTTGTGAAACAGATGTATACATAGAGGGCACACTTAGCCCGAGGGAGTGTCTAATTCCTCACAAATTCTGGTATTTTACCTGAAAGCACTAGTTTTTAGGTCAAGCGTGCAAGCAATTTGACCTGTTTGTAAGTATTGTGGTCTTTTAACCACGCTCACAGCACGCCCATCACTTTCACACATCCATGGGCTTGTCTTTCAAAAATCCTTCATCATCATTGGTAAATGCTTTACGTTTGCCCCTCTTTGAGGGCGGTTTTGTTACTGACTTGAACACTGGCCCTGTTGCTTGGATTATTGCACCTTTGCTGATACGTTTGACTGCGGTGAACTCCCCTTCACGCTCATGGCATCCATGGCGCTTCGAATCGGCTCGCTTATGTCAACTGTTTTACTTTTCATTTTCAGTTTATGTGGCAAGAAAAGTCCAGTTAGGAATTTACAACGCCAATAGCTCTCACTTGAGCAAACGCAAGACCCATTGCATTGCAAATGCTTGTTATTTGAAGTCTTTACTAGGGTTTCTCCATGTGCCCAAAGTGATTTCTGGTAAGAAGGGCTCAGAAATTTCGGTGGATCTATTGTGTGCCCTGATTTACAGTGGTGATGTCTCCCAGAGTAGAATTTGTATTAACAGAGAAAGGAAATATCACTTGATTAGACAATATAAAAATACGTTGCAAAAGTCCACAACAAATGAAATCCTGCTCCATCAAAATTTGTGATATACTGCCTTAAAGTATTAACTTTTGCTCAAACTCTTCCTTAGACTAACTATATAGGACTTGAGTGACTTTAAAACTATGGTTTTAAAAATTCTGGGGGTCTTTCGCGTGCCGCGACTCATGGCAGAGAAGTCTCTAATAATAGAACCTGTAATGACTGGAAAAAAAGAATTGAGACTACAATTACGTAAAAAAATATATATATTAACCTCCAAAACAAAAAATGTTTCAAATTTGTAATATTTTACTTGGAATCCCTATCTTTTGCGAGAAGTTTTCAGTGGGTTATTTCCGCAGGGATAGAGCGGCTGTGGCAGATTAAAAATTCCTGTGAATAATTGTGTTGCGCTTCACATGTCTTCTTGAAGAAGTCTGTTGAGACATTGGTTCTTTGTGTGCTAGGTGACTCCTGGCTATTATCTGCAGGTTGTGTTGTATCTTATTGTTTAGGGGACTGGTCTTGTCATTGTTTGCCATCTCCTGCCTGCAAGGTTGGGGATTGTGTTGCCAGTAGTGGTGTGCACATTTAAACGTGTGCTTGTTCCTTGCAGTGCACTCATGTCAGGGTGAGAACTCGTTGACCCTTTCCTCCTATCCTGACTTTCTAACTCACAATAGATTAGGACCCTAGCCCTGACCTCCCAACACTTGTACCCATCACTTATTCAAAGCACGCCTAGAACTCCTCATCGCTTCCTGAGCTCCATGTTTTCACCTCTAAATCCACCTCCTTTCCACAGCTGGACTCGAGACCATGAACTCGCCGCCACTCCAAGACCCTCACCCAGTGCTAGGACCGAAACCCTTGAGTCCCCGACCGGACTCCGGAGTTTCCAAACCAAGGGCCTGATTTAGAGTATGGTGGATGGGGTTACTTCTTCACAAACATGACACATATCCCATCTGCCGTATTACTATCTCATCATATCCTATGGGAGTCGTAATATGGCGTGTAAGGAAATGCCTCCTTGGCATGGTTACCCCCTGACTTTTTGCCTTTGCTGATGCTATGTTTTGAATTGAAAGTGTGCTGAGGCCTGCTAACCAGGCCCCAGCACCAGTGTTCTTTCCCTAACCTGTACTTTTGATTCCACAATTGGCACACCCTGGCATCCAGATAAGTCCCTTGTAACTGGTACCTCTGGTACCAAGGGCCCTGATGCCAGGGAAGGTCTCTAAGGGCTGCAGCATGTATTATGCCACCCTGGAGACCCCTCACTCAGCACAGACACACTGCTTACCAGCTTGTGTGTGCTAGTGAGAACAAAATGAGTAAGTCGACATGGCACTCCCCTCAGGGTGCCATGCCAGCCTCTCACTGCCTATGCAGTATAGGTAAGACACCCCTCTAGCAGGCCTTACAGCCCTAAGGCAGGGTGCACTATACCATAGGTGAGGGCACCAGTGCATGAGCACTGTGCCCCTACAGTGTCTAAGCAAAACCTTAGACATTGTAAGTGCAGGGTAGCCATAAGAGTATATGGTCTGGGAGTCTGTCAAACACGAACTCCACAGCACCATAATGGCTACACTGAAAACTGGGAAGTTTGGTATCAAACTTCTCAGCACAATAAATGCACACTGATGCCAGTGTACATTTTATTGTAAAATACACCACAGAGGGCACCTTAGAGGTGCCCCCTGAAACCTAACCAACTATCTGTGTAGGCTGACTGGTTCCAGCAGCCTGCCCACTAGAGACATGTTGCTGGCCCCATGGGGAGAGTGCCTTTGTCACTCTGAGGCCAGTAACAAAGCCTGCACTGGGTGGAGATGCTAACACCTCCCCCAGGCAGGAGCTGTAACACCTGGCGGTGAGCCTCAAAGGCTCACCCCTTTGTCACAGCACCGCAGGACACTCCAGCTAGTGGAGTTGCCCGCCCCCTCCGGCCCCGGCCCCCACTTTTGGCGGCAAGGCCGGAGAAAATAATGAGAATAGCAAGGAGTTGTCACTGGCCAGTCAGGACAGCCCCTAAGGTGTCCTGAGCTGAGGTGACTCTAACTTTTAGAAATCCTCCATCTTGCAGATGGAGGATTCCCCCAATAGGATTAGGGATGTGACCCCCTCCCCTTGGGAGGAGGCACAAAGAGGGTGTACCCACCCTCAGGGCTAGTAGCCATTGGCTACTAACCCCCCAGACCTAAACACGCCCTTAAATTTAGTATTTAAGGGCTTTCCCTGAACCTAGAATTTAGATTCCTGCAACTACAAGAAGAAGGACTGCCGAGCTGACAAACCCCTGCAGAGGAAGAACAGAAGACACCAACTGCCTTGGCCCCAGACTTACCGGCCTGTCTCCTGCCTTCCAAAGAAACCTGCTCCAGCGACGCTTTCCAAGGGACCAGCGACCTCTGAATCCTCTGAGGACTGCCCTGCTTCGAAAAAGACAAGAAACTCCCGAGGACAGCGGCACTGCTCCAAAAGAACTGCAACTTTGTTACAAGGAGCAGATTTAAAGACCCCTGCAACTCCCCGCAAGAAGCGTGAGACTTGCAACACTGCACCCGGCGACCCCGACTCGACTGGTGGAGAACAACCAACTCAGGGAGGACCCTCCGGCGACTCTACGACTGTGAGTAACCAAAGTTGTCCCCCCTGAGCCCCCACAGCGACGCCTGCAGAGGGAATCCCCAGGCTCCCCCTGACCGCGACTGTCTGAACTCCATTTCCCGACCGCTGGAAAAGACCCTGCACCCGCAGCCCCCAGCCCCTAAAGAAACAGAACTTCTGTGCAGGAGTGACCCCCAGGAGGCCCTCTCCCTTGCCCAGGTGGTGGCTACCCCGAGGAGCCCCCCCCTTGCCTGCCTGCGACGCTGAAGAGATCCCTTGATCTCTCATTGACTTCCATTGAAAACCCGACGCGTGTTTGCACACTGCACCCGGCCGCCCCCGCGCTGCTGAGGGTGTACTTTCTGTGCTGACTTGTGTCCCCCCCGGTGCCCTACAAAACCCCCCTGGTCTGCCCTCCGAAGACGCGGGTACTTACCTGCTGGCAGACTGGAACCAGGGCACCCCCTTCTCTCCATTATAGCCTATGTGTTTTGGGCACCTCTTTGACCTTTGCACCTGACCGGCCCTGAGCTGCTGGTGTGATAACTTTGGGGTTGCTCTGAACCCCCAACGGTGGGCTACCTTGGACCAAAAACTCAAACCTGTAAGTGACTTACTTACCTGTGAAAACTAACAATAACTTACCTCCCCCAGGAACTGTGAAAATTGCACTGTGTCCACTTTTAAAACAGCTTATTGTGTTTTATGTAAAAAGTATACATGCTAAAGTAATGATTCAAAGTTCCTAGAGTACTTACCTGCAATACCTTTCAAATGAGCTATTACATGTAAAATTTGAACCTGTGGTTCTTAAAATAAACTAAGAAAATATATTTTTCTATAACAAAACCTATTGGCTGGATTTGTCTCTGAGTGTGTGTACCTCATTTATTGCCTATGTGTATGTACAACAAATGCTTAACACTACTCCTTGGATAAGCCTACTGCTCGACCACACTACCACAAAATAGAGCATTAGTATTATCTCTTTTTACCACTATTTTACCTCTAAGGGGAGCCCTTGGACTCTGTGCATGCTATTCCTTACTTTGAAATAGCACATACAGAGCCAACTTCCTACATGGCGGACGGGATATCCGTCACTTTTGTGACCGAGTACCCCATCCTCCAAGATCAAATCAGGCCCCATGTTCCCGATCACATATTTACCCCTTGCCTGAGCTGTCAGCTGACGTAGACATCATCAACCCTTGATTCCAGCTTGTGTTCTCGATCAGACCCAAATCCCTCTCTGATATTCCTGTGTACTTCTCTGATCCAGGCCCGCATTTTCAATCAGGCCCTGGTGACATGCTAGTTTTCTCTCACACCTTGGTCCCAGCTTGTATTCCTGATCTTCGAGAATGTATTCTCGTTGAGACCTCGTTTCCAGCTTATGCGGTTGATCAACTATGATCTTCCAGCCTGCGTTCTCAATCGGACCTTAATGCCTCATTTATGATCAGCCTTGATTGTACAGCATGCGTTCTCCTTCTGACCCTGGTCCCACCTTGTTTTCTTGATCTGCTGTTGATACCCACTCATGTTCCTGTTCAGAACTTGGCTGCAGCTTGTTCTCTCAACCACAGCATACTCCCACCCACCGCTGCTCATTACACCTTGGTCCTAGCCAGATTTCTTCATCCAAGCCTGCATTCTAAATGAGACCGTGATCTCTGGTCACTTTCTTGATCAGTGTTTGGTTCTGGCCCCTGCTCTCAATTGGAAGCTGTTCTTAGCTCATGCCCACTTGGTCCTAGGCCTCAGCCCCCAGTTTATGTTCCCAATCACACCTTATTCCCAGGCCCCATTCTTGATCAGACTTTGATCCCTGACTACAATTGTGATCAGACCTTGATATTGATCACAATTTGATCCCAGCACAGATTCTTGATGTATATATTTTTGGTGTTTGTGTAGAGCGGACCTAGTCAAAAAGTGAACCTAGCCAAAAGGCAGCAAAGCGCTGTACAGTGTCAAAGGCAAAGATACAATCAGTGAGTGATTAGAGAGGTAGTTGTGTTCTGGGATCAGTAGTTTACTGTTAATGCATCATGACGTAGTTTTCTTTAAAGGGGTGAGTCTTCAATTCTTTCCTTAATTGGAGCAGTGGTGAGGTGGGTTGATGGATAAAGGGAGGTTGTGCTAGATGAAAAAAAGCCTGCTGCCTTGTCTTTTTAGGTCTCGCCTACTAGACCGCACGTGTCCTCCATATTGCGAGGCGCATTGTTAATTTACAGTGAGCTTAGAGCCAGCCCATTTCTTACCATTAGTCACTCTCATTTGCTTGCTGCTTATTCGTTTGTAAGTGAGGGATTTTCTTCCTCTTCTTGTTTTTGTCCTTCCCTTGGAGAAAGGACACATAACTGTGTCCCTACACTGCCTGCTTTTTCAAGCGCTACTTTTTTTCTTTTTGTTTAGGCAGACCTCCGGAGTGTGTGTTTTCCCGATGTTTCCCTAGTGTGCTTCTCACTGCTCTCTCTCGCTCACATGGTTCTCCCCGGCCCCCTCTGTGATGCATTTCCCCCTGTGTGATAATGCACCGCATTGCTTTCTCGGCCATGTAGTTATTCCTCCTCCCTGCTCTGTATTGCTGTCTTTCTCCCCCATTTGCTTTTCTCCCACACCCAATGCGCCCACATTGCTGTCCCACTTAAGTATTTGCTCCCCCGCAACCTTCATGTTGATTCTGCCACACCTGCACCTGCCATGTTGCTTCCAGCCCGCTGGCCCCTGTGTTTCTTTTGCACCCCCCTGACCACATTGCTCCCCCGCACTTTGCCCCCTTTTTGTTTCCATGCCCCTACCCATGTTGCTTCTCCCTGCAAAACACCCCCAAAAAACACTTTCACAAAAGTTGTTTCTTTTTATTTGGCAACTGACAAAAAAGCGGCAGCAGTAGTTTGTAGGCGCACATGTGTGGTGGTGAAATGGTTGTATTTCTTTAGGCGCTGGATGAGACGTGCTCTGACCTGATTCCAGTACATTCAGACCTTGGACATCACCCCTATTTTGTATCTGGGTTTAATCCCAGTGGTAACTTCATCAGATTATGGGCCTACTTCTGTCACAAACGTGATGGCTATGCCGTGCGCCTTTTGCAAGTGCCATTTGATATAATGCAGTTGTATTATGCAGACTGGATGTCCGTCACATTTGCGTCGGAGTAACTCATCCACCGACCTCTAATTTAGGCACTGTGTTCTTACTAACCTAGATCCCAGCACACACTCGGCATCAGACCTTCGTCCCCAGCCTGTGCACTTGATCAGACATAGCTCCAAGCTAACCCAGCCTGTGTTCTCGAACAGAAATTGGTCCAAACCCGGAACTCCCCATCCACCTTCTCAGTGTGCACTTGTGATCAGACCTTAGTCACAGCCCTGAGTTCCCAGTCAACTGTTCTCAATCGGACTTTGTTTCTAAACCTGTGTTCTCAATCAGAGCTTAGTCCCAACCATGAGTTCCCAGTGTGCTAGCAGCAGATGGCTGTCCCCGTTGAAACCCCCCACTTTTGGCGGGAGCAGTGCGGGAAATTCAAACAAAGGATAGGGGGAGTGGCCTTACCTGGCATGCACCACCTCTAAGGTGTTGCATGTCAGGTGGACTCTCCATTTCATTTTCCTCCATCTTGGATGGTAGGAAAGTAGCCAATCATATGTAGGGAAGTGACCTCTGCCCACCTGAAGTGGTCACTTAGTGGGTGTAGTCACCCTAAAGTAGATGACCCATTGGTCACTACCAGGTTCCCCTCTAAAACGTCCACTAAATTCATTATTTAGTGGGCATCCCTAGACCAAGAACTCTGATTCGACGGACAGAGGAAGACCATCACCAAGAAGATTCAAGTTATGCGAACTATGGACCTGTTGCATCAAAGAAAAGGTGCTAAACCTTGCCTGCTGCATCCAGGATCTGACAATTGCCGCTGAGGAGCTGCTGGAAAACTGGAAAAACTCTAAAGAACCCCAGAGGGCCTCCCGGCCTGCAGATTCCCTGAGAACTCCCTAAAGATTGGAGGTACCACCCTAAACCCAAAAGGAACCATCAAGCCAGTGAGGTCCACTTCACTGACTGGACGCTAACTCAGGACTTGGATACTGCAGCTGGACCAAACTTCACACTAACGACTGTGACCCCTCACACCTACCGCAAGGTCACATATGGGTAGGCACACAGATGGTGCTAGCCACCGTAGACACTGGGGCATCCATCAACTTGCTTTCAAGAGAAGTATACGACAACCTACGCCCTCCGCCGCAGCTACACAAGACGCAGGTGACATTTTTTGCATATGGCCAAAGCCAGCCGCTACACATCCATGGGAAGTTCCATGCTCCCATCACCCACGGATCGGATGTATGCAACTCAACCATCTATGTCACAGGGGAAGGACATGGAATGCTTTTGGGATGTCTAATCGCTGAGGCCCTGAGAATAGTCATGTTCGCCATTGGGGTCCATCAGGAAAGAGTCACGCACATTATCGAGGAAATTTCCGGATGTATTCACAGGAATTGGGTGCCTAAGAGGGAAGGAAGTGACACTTCACATTGACCCAACAGTGAAACCAGTAGCCCTGAGGCACCGCCGGATTGTATTCCACTTGAGACCCCAAGTCGAAAGAGAACTCGCCAAATTGGAAGAAGAGGGCATTATTGAAAGAGTGGCGGGGCCCACCCCGTGGGTTTCCCCCATAGGGGTGACAAGAAAACCGAAACTGCCAGGAGACGTCCGCATATGTGTAGATATGCGACTGCCCAACATTGCTATTAAATGTGAACGACATCTCACAGCCACCGTTGATGACCTTCTCTCTGAGTTGAACGGCGCATGCTGGTTTTCCTAAGTAGATCTTCGCTCGGGGTATCACCAACTCACACTGGCTGAAGAATCAAGGTATATCACTACCTTTTCAACGTATATAGGGCTCCGGCGATATCGTCGTTTGAATTTCGGCATCTCCAGCGCCGCTGAAGTTTTTCAGAACACATTTCAGGAGACTGCCTGTCGCTATCAACATCAATAATTGTAGGAAGTTGGCTCTGTATGTGCTATTTCAAAGTAAGGAATAGCATGCACAGAGTCCAAGGGTTCCCCTTAGAGGTAAAATAGTGGTAAAAAGAGATAATACTAATGCTCTATTTTGTGGTAGTGTGGTCGAGCAGTAGGCTTATCCAAGGAGTAGTGTTAAGCATTTGTTGTACATACACATAGACAATAAATGAGGTACACACACTCAGAAACAAATCCAGCCAATAGGTTTTTATATAGAAAAATATCTTTCCTTAGTTTATTTTAAGAACCACAGGTTCAAATTCTACATGTAATATCTCATTCGAAAGGTATTGCAGGTAAGTACTTTAGGAACTTCAAATCATCAAAATTGCATGTATACTTTTCAAGTTATTCACAAATAGCTGTTTTAAAAGTGGACACTTAGTGCAATTTTCACAGTTCCTAGGGGAGGTAAGTATTTGTTAGGTTAACCAGGTAAGTAAGACACTTACAGGGCTTAGTTCTTGGTCCAAGGTAGCCCACCGTTGGGGGTTCAGAGCAACCCCAAAGTCACCACACCAGCAGCTCAGGGCCGGTCAGGTGCAGAGTTCAAAGTGGTGCCCAAAACACATAGGCTAGAATGGAGAGAAGGGGGTGCCCCGGTTCCGGTCTGCTTGCAGGTAAGTACCCGCGTCTTCGGAGGGCAGACCAGGGGGGTTTTGTAGGGCACCGGGGGGGACACAAGCCCACACAGAAATTTCACCCTCAGCAGCGCGGGGGCGGCCGGGTGCAGTGTAGAAACAAGCGTCGGGTTTGTAATGGAAGTCAATGGGAGATCTAGGGATCTCTTCAGCGCTGCAGGCAGGCAAGGGGGGGGTTCCTCGGGGAAACCTCCACTTGGGCAAGGGAGAGGGACTCCTGGGGGTCACTTCTCCAGTGAAAGTCCGGTCCTTCAGGTCCTGGGGGCTGCGGGTGCGGGGTCTCTCCCAGGTGTCGGGACTTAGGATTCAAAGAGTCGCGGCCAGGGGAAGCCTCGGGATTCCCTCTGCAGGCGGCGCTGTGGGGGCTCAGGGGGGACAGGTTTTTGTACTCACAGTCTTAGAGTAGTCCTGGGGTCCCTCCTGAGGTGTTGGATCGCCACCAGCCGAGTCGGGGTCGCCGGGTGCAGTGTTGCAAGTCTCACGCTTCTTGCGGGGAGCTTGCAGGGTTCTTTAAAGCTGCTGGAAACAAAGTTGCAGCTTTTCTTGGAGCAGGTCCGCTGTCCTCGGGAGTTTCTTGTCTTTTCGAAGCAGGGGCAGTCCTCAGAGGATGTCGAGGTCGCTGGTCCCTTTGGAAGGCGTCGCTGGAGCAGGATCTTTGGAAGGCAGGAGACAGGCCGGTGAGTTTCTGGAGCCAAGGCAGTTGTCGTCTTCTGGTCTTCCTCTGCAGGGGTTTTTCAGCTAGGCAGTCCTTCTTCTTGTAGTTGCAGGAATCAAATTTTCTAGGGTCCAGGGTAGCCCTTAAATACTAAATTTAAGGGCGTGTTTAGGTCTGGGGGGTTAGTAGCCAATGGCTACTAGCCCTGAGGGTGGGTACACCCTCTTTGTGCCTCCTCCCAAGGGGAGGGGGTCACAATCCTAACCCTATTGGGGGAATCCTCCATCTGCAAGATGGAGGATTTCTAAAAGTTAGAGTCACTTCAGCTCAGGACACCTTAGGGGCTGTCCTGACTGGCCAGTGACTCCTCCTTGTTGCTTTCTTTGTTCCCTCCAGCCTTGCCGCCAAAAGTGGGGGCCGTGGCCGGAGGGGGCGGGCAACTCCACTAAGCTGGAGTGCCCTGCTGGGCTGTGACAAAGGGGTGAGCCTTTGAGGCTCACCGCCAGGTGTCACAGCTCCTGCCTGGGGGAGGTGTTAGCATCTCCACCCAGTGCAGGCTTTGTTACTGGCCTCAGAGTGACAAAGGCACTCTCCCCATGGGGCCAGCAACATGTCTCTGGTGTGGCAGGCTGCTGGAACTAGTCAGCCTACACAGACAGTCGGTTAAGTTTCAGGGGGCATCTCTAAGGTGCCCTCTGGGGTGTGTTTTGCAATAAAATGTACACTGGCATCAGTGTGCATTTATTGTGCTGAGAAGTTTGATACCAAACTTCCCAGTTTTCAGTGTAGCCATTATGGTGCTGTGGAGTTTGTGTAAAACAGACTCCCAGACCATATACTCTTATGGCTACCCTGCACTTACAATGTCTAAGGTTTTGTTTAGACACTGTAGGGGCACAGTGCTCATGCACTGGTACCCTCACCTATGGTATAGTGCACCCTGCCTTAGGGCTGTAAGGCCTGCTAGAGGGGTGTCTTACCTATACTGCATAGGCAGTGAGAGGCTGGCATGGCACCCTGAGGGGAGTGCCATGTCGACTTACTCATTTTGTTCTCACTAGCACACACAGGCTTGTAAGCAGTGTGTCTGTGCTGAGTGAGGGGTCTCTAGGGTGGCATAAGACATGCTGCAGCCCTTAGAGACCTTTCTTGGCATCAGGGCCCTTGGTACTAGAAGTACCAGTTACAAGGGACTTATCTGAATGCCAGGGTGTGCCAATTGTGGATACAATGGTACATTTTAGGTGAAGGAACACTGGTGCTGGGGCCTGGTTAGCAGGGTCCCAGCACACTTCTCAGTCAAGTCAGCATCAGTATCAGGCAAAAAGTGGGGGGTAACTGCAACAGGGAGCCATTTCTTTACAATAATGATATCCTGATTTATGCCAAATCCATCCCTGAGCACAACAGTCAACTTTGAGGAGTACTCCAGCGTCTACAAGAACCTGGGCTCGCGTTACATGGGAACAAGTGTGAGTTTTTGACTCAGCGGATCAGTTTCTCTGGGTACACCTTCTCCGCTGAGGGGATCGCCCCAGACCCTTAGAAAGTTTGTGACATTAAGGAGGCCGCAGCGCCTACCACCGTATCTAAGGTCCGCAGCTTCCTGGGGATGGCGAACTACTGCCAGCGGTTCATCCTAGATTTGACCACTCAAACGCAACCACTATGTGAGCTAACCAAAGCCACTGCCCCGTGGCAATGGGGTACTGCCCAAGAGCAAGCGTTTGAAGAAACCAAAGCAGCCCTCTCAGCAAACACCAACTTTCTATACTATGACCCGCAAAAGGAAACTACACTTGCTGTGGAAGCCGACCGAAAGGATTAGATGCAGTGTTGATGAAACAACCAACAGATGGAGAATGGGCACCGGTGCTGTTTGCAAGTCGATCTCGCACGAGTATGGAGCAGCGGTACTCTCAAATGGAGAAAGTGGCGATAGCGGTCCATTGGGGGTGCCGGCACTTTTACATCTATGTCCGTGGCCAACAGTTTGTGGTCACTACTGATCACAAACCACTAATACTGCTCTTTCGAGTGACCTCGTCAAAACCACCCCTCCCCCAGATAGAAGAGTGGCTGTTGCAATTGCAAGAATATGACTTCCAGGTGGAGAATTGACCAGGCTCCAGCAACCCAGCCAACTACCTGTCCAGACACCCCGGCCGAAGAAGAAGTTCAAGAAACAGGAGAATAAGTTCGCTATGTGGTGGACCGGTCTCAGCCCCTTCCTCTATCTCTGGAGCAGATACAACACGCCACAGCCCAAGATGTGTGCCTGCAGCAGGCGTTGAAAGCCATAGAGACCAATCAGTGCCACAAGTTCAAGGCGAGCAGGGCCCAGAAAATACCAGAATCCTGAAGGATTCTAGAGAGCTTATATCATGTTTGTCAAGAACTGGTAGCTGATTCAGGAGGATGCCTACTGCGAGGCCATCGGCTAGTCATCCTAGCCTGTCTCCAAGCCCAAGTAATACAGCTAGCACATACTGGTTACCAAGGCATGGTGAAAACTAATAACCAGTTGCGGACCAAAGTTTGGTTTCCCCTGATGGATGAACAAGTTGTAGCTCTAGTTAGAATGTGTCCCTGGTGCCAGGCCACCGGAGCACCCCCTCGTCCGGAGCCCGTCATGACCGAAGAAGGGCCAGGGCAACCCTGGATATATGCAACTCTTGACTTCGGTAGCCTTCCTGATGGGAGGCACACCATGGTGGTCATTGATGATTACTCTGAATACCAGGAGGTAGAGATTCTGACCTCGTTGACAGCTCAGGAGGTCTTACCCCAGCTTGAGAAAATAATGGCCATGCACGGACTGCTCAAAGAACTGCAAACAAACAATGGGCCTCCTTTTCACAGTCATGAAGTGGCCGAGTATCTGAAGTGATGGAACATTTACCACAAATGCATCACTCCCCGCTGGCCACAAGCCAACAGAGAAGTGGAAAGTTTTATGCTCACCATCATTAAAGTAATCTGGATCGCTCATGCCACTCTCCAAAATTATGATTGGGCCATCTATGCCTTCTTGCGAGAATACAGCCAGATGCCTCACTCCACCACTGGTCAAGCCCCAGGACATTTGCTGTTGGGCCGAGTGGTGCATGATTCTATTCCCCACTATCCTGAGTGGACTCCAACCCCTTTGGACCCGAAGTGATCCATTGCCCAGCGTTAGAAGTCAAACATCCGGGCAAATCGCCAGTGAAAAGCCCGACCATCACATCTCCAGGTAGGAGACTCAGTTCACGTGAAGGGGCAGAGTACTGGCAGCAAATTTCAGTTACCATTCGAACGGTCTCCCTGGACCATCATCTGCATTCATGGCACCAAAGTGACTGCTAAACAAGGTGGAAAAAGATGTGTCCCGGAACTTGTCCCACTTCAAGAAATTCCATGCGCCCTTATCTCTCACCCCAGAGTCAGTGGGTGGTGATCTGGGCAGTGACCCAGAAGACATTTTCTCACCAGGTGACTCCCACGAAGTGGCCAGGCCTCGCGTGGAGGGGGGTCCTGACTCGACATGATCCCCACCAGCGGGAGGAGTTACCGCTCCTCTGGTGACCGAAGGATGGAGTGAGAAGACCCGCTTTAACCTGAGAGCCAACCCGACACCATCATTGTTGCTGCAGAATCACGTAACGTATGATTGACACTGGTTGGGTGACTGGTGGTCACCACACCAAAGTTGAGGCAAGACTGTGTGAAGTGTTTCTTTTCAATGTTATTTAATTTAAGGAGAATTGTAGTGCTGTGTTTCGTGACATAACGAACGCGCACTACGTGGAAGAGAACATTATGGGGGTTATTCTAACTTTGGAGGAGGTGTTAATCCGTCCCAAAAGTGACGGAAAAGTGACGGATTTACCACCAGCCGTATTACGAGTCCATTATATCCTATGGAACTCGTAATACGGCTGGTGGTATATCCGTCACTTTACTGTCACTTTTGGGACAGATCAACACTCCTCCAAAGTTAGAATAACCCCCTATGTGTTTTCACGTTAGGGGTGCTGAGCCAGCCACCCCTGTGTGACTGGGTTATATGAGTGGTGCTCCTGCTCAGGTGACCAGGGTAATAAAGACAGGACCCGAAGGGGCGGTGAGGTCATTAGCGGCCCGCCGGAATCGCACTAAAACCCTACGAGTGTGTCCGAGTCATCTGTAGGCCTTAATAGCAATAATGGTAAATAACGTGCACTCAGCTGTACGGTCCCCATAGGAACAGGCACAGTGGTAGTGCTGTAGCACGTGCAGGCGCGCCCCGACACTACAACTCGCACCCCGCAGCACTAAAAACCACACACACACCCAACCACCCCCCTCCTCCTCTGGTCTTTGTTGAGAAAGCACCCTGGGCGAACCAGATTTGGCGCCCTTCATCATCGTTTCCCCTCTGTTCTCCTCTAAGCGCTATAAATATGAGGAGTTACGTGGCAGGGAGCAGCGTCAGTTATGCAGCCGAAGGAGACAAAGGACGGCCACCAGAGGCCTGGAGAAAACGTAATGATTAAAATAACGTTTGTGGGTAAGATTGGTGTGCACCTCTGAATGTAGGTGCCCTGGGCCTTTGCCCAGCTCGCTCATGCCTAAGCCTCCCTCCCTGCGCCAAAGGACCTTTTATTAGCAGCATTTTTCTCCTGGATTGTTTGAAGTTTCTTCGTTGTCTGATTTTATATTTTTGGCTTCTGGGTCTGGATGTCTGTCTTTCATCGCTCGTTCCCTGCTTCATTGACTCTCAGCTAATTTGCCTTAGAATCGTAATTTCCTCTGCGGATCCTTCATGGCTAGGTGCTTATCATATCTGTCTGAACCCCTCTGTTTGGAGACATCATGTATTCGGAGTTGGGGTGATTCTGTATTTACTCCCCCCGCCCTCCTCGGTGCCTGACACCTCCTCATCATTCTTTTCATAGGAGCCTGAACTTACAGCCCCACCACCAGCGGGCGACAGACACATGATTATAAATTGTAATTGTACTTATATAGTGCTTACTACCCCTGATGAGGGGTCAAAGCGCTTTTCTGCAAGTAGCACGCTACTCCGGATCCCATAAGGCATCCGGAGCCCGATTGGGACAGATCTTCCCCTGACTCCAGGCTCTTAGAGGGAAGTGTTGCGGTTTGTGTGATGTGTTGACTCCCGCTCTGTCCTGGTTTCCATCTCAAGCTTGTTTCTTCCTTCAGCCGGCAGCCATGAGCACACGGGTCACGCATCCCAGTGCTCCACCATGGCCTGCTTGGTACTTGGACGAGCACCTCCCTTTTCCATCCCATGCACACACTCAGCCGAGCCTGACGAGCTCCATACTATCATCCAACACCAACGCATTCTTTTTCACTTCCGTAACTTTGAAAGGTCCCTTCTAACTGGATGTGTCTTAAGGAGCCTACACTGGTCTCTTCACACATGCCAGACCGGCCACACTCACTTGCTCCACGCCACAAAATACTCCGTGGTAAAACTTTCACAAAACTCCCTTTATTGGTCTCTCACCTTACTTGATCTCTCACCAACAACTTCTTTTGCGACCCTAACCAAAGAGGAGTGAGTTTGGTCCCCGCCAGCCTTCCCCTTAAGGGCTGAACAGGAGACACCAATATATCTGTCTCTCTGCTCTTGGTCAGATTCCTACTTAGATGTCCTTTGTGAGCTAGAGCACTGATTTCTCTTCTAAGGGTCATGCGGTCCACACAATATAGCTTTACTTATATGATGCTTAATTCAGCCTTCCAGAAATCCTCGCCAACCTATCAGCAAAATCAGCAAAATCAGGACAACCTTCAACCACATGAGATGTTGTATTATTGCACAACAGAAAGCAAACTCTTAAAAACCGTCCTGAGTTGTCTCTGGAAGAGGCAAAGCGTTATAACCTTCGCTCATCGGTGGGAATGAATGCATTTCAAATCAATAACATACATCATGGGGGATAACACCCAAGGAAACTGGGGCCATCCCCAGCCTAAACAGTACCCAACTTTGTAGGGATAAAAGAAGACCCTCCCTCTAAGAACCATTGGTTGGAGCTCCTCCAGGCAAGGAGGTGGAGATGGCGTTGGGAGAAGCCAAGGTCGCCGGCGCCTCAACAGATTCTCAGATTGTGAGTCTGGATGAGGCCGCCGCTCTCCACCTCTGCCCCGTATCCAAAGCCCAGAACTCACTTCCACCTGGTCCGTGAAGGTCTCCAGTCACTGGAAGTGACTGATACGAACCTGGAGTACGAGCAGAAAAGGACTGAGTGCAAAGGTCTAGAGCTCTTCCATTCCGATTACTTACCTCCAAAACTGTACTGTACTTTCTTCCCCCAGGAACTGTTGAAAATTGCAGTGTCCACTATTAAAATAGATTTTGCCATTTTAAGAAAAACTGTATACATTGTTGATTCCATTCAAAGTCCTGTTTATACCTATGCAAAGTACCTTTCATTTAATGTACTTACCTGCTAAATGAATCTTGTGGTTCTAGAAATAAATTAAGAAAGAATATTTTTTATATAAAAATCAATTGGTCTTGAGTTAGTCATTGAATGTGTGTTTCTGTTATTGCCTGTGGGTAAAACAAATGCTTAACACTACCCTCTGATAAGCCTAACTGCTCGACCACACTACCACAAATAGAGCATTAGTATTATCTATTATTGCCTCTGTCAAGCCTCTTGGGGGAACCCCTGGACTCTATGCACACTATATCTCATTTTGATATAGTACATACAGCTCCAGCTTCCTACACTGATAATTATGGATTTTTGCTGAGAAGAGGTAACGTAATATTGCTTTTAAGTTTAAGACTGGGGATTTTGCGGCTTAGTCATGAGGACTACCTTGGTATAGTTAAAAACAAAAAAAGAGCTAAGGGCTGATACTGGTGGCTGGGTAAGGTTTGAGGAATTGAACAGTCAGTTCGGAGTTGTATCAAGTGTATTAACATACATAAGTCCCAAGGTATTTATTGCAAACCTCTGCTTAATGCCATAGTGTGCCCGGACATGCCTTGGGAAGTGTTGAGTATTGACATGTTGTAATCCATGCAAGTTGTAAATAGGGATTCCACATGTATTATTGTGGTGTTGGATTTCTTGCTCTAAACTATCTTAAATTTGTCTTGTGAAAAGATTGGAATCTGATACGATGTTTACGTTTTTAGATGACGTGTTCTCTTGCTCAGGTTGGTCCTTGAATCTTTAAGAATTTTTTTGTCACAGAATGGAATAGTGCAGTGGATCACATCGCTAAACCACCCTGCGAGGAATGGGTCTGTCGAGAGAATTAATAGAATAATTATAGGTGTCTTTGAAATGACTATTAAGAATAGTAAGTTCTAGGAAGTGGGAAAAAAGTAGCACCTGACTCCTAACTCAGGTGGGTACAGCCCTTTCAAAACCTTGAGAGGCGGGACTTCCTGTACCAAGGACAGCTTGCATTGGGAGACACAGAGAGACAGGAAGTTAGGTCTCCAGAGGGGATGGAAAAGAATATTGTGGAGACTCAGGCAGTTTACAAGGAATATTCTGATGATGCGCATGGACCCAGGAACTGACACTAGAAGAAAGACACGAGAAGTAAACGTTGAAGAGACAATTTGTACGTGTGATGAGCAAATGCAAGGTTGGGGAAGGTGTGAGAAAGAAGCCTCTTTCTAGCCTTGTTACCCCCACTTTTGGCCTGTTTGTGAGTATATGTCAGGGTGTTCTCACTGTCTCACTGGGATCCTGCTAGCCAGGGCCCAGTGCTCATAGTGAAAACCCTATGTTTTCAGTATGTTTGTTATGTGTCACTGGGACCCTGCTAGCCAGGACCCCTGTGCTCATAAGTTTGTGGCCTATATGTATGGGTTCCCTGTGTGATGCCTAACTGTCTCACTGAGGCTCTGCTAACCAGAACCTCAGTGGTTATGCTCTCTCTTTACAAATTGTCACTAACAGGCTAGTGACCAATTTCACCAATTCACATTGGCATACTGGAACACCCTTATAATTCCCTAGTATATGGTACTGAGGTACCCAGGGTATTGGGGTTCCAGGAGATCCCTATGGGCTGCAGCATTTCTTTTGCCACCCATAGGGAGCTCTGACAATTCTTACACAGGCCTGCCACTGCAGCCTGAGTGAAATAACGTCCACGTTATTTCACAGCCATTTACCACTGCACTTAAGTAACTTATAAGTCACCTATATGTCTAAACTTTACCTGGTAAAGGTTGGGTGCTAAGTTACTTAGTGTGTGGGCACCCTGGCACTAGCCAGAGTGCCCCCACATTGTTCTGGGCAAATTCCCCGGACTTTGTGAGTGCAGGGACACCATTACACGTGTGCACTATACATAGCTCACTATCTATGTATAGCGTCACATTGGTAACTCCGCACATGGCCATGTAACATGTCTAAGATCATGGAATTGTCACCCCAATGCCACTCTGGCATTGGGGAGACACAATTCCATGATCCCCCGAGTCTCTAGCACAGACCCGGGTACTGCCAAACTACTTTTCCCGGGGTTTCACTGCAGCTGCTGCTGCTGCCAACCCCTCAGACAGGTTTCTGTCCTCCTGGGGTCCAGCCAGGCTTGGCCCAGGACGGCAGAACAAAGGACTTCCTCAGAGAGAGGGTGTTACACCCTCTCCCTTTGGAAAAAGGGGTCAGGGCTGGGGAGGAGTAGCCTCCCCCAGCCTCTGGAAATGCTTTGATGAGCACAGATGGTGCCCATCTCTGCATAAGCCAGTCTACACCGGTTCAGGGATCCCCCAGCCCTGCTCTGGCGCGAAACTGGATAAAGGAAAGGGGAGTGACCAGTCCCCTGACCTGCACCTCCCAGGGGAGGTGCCCAGAGCTCCTCCAGTGTGCTCCAGACCTCTGCCATCTTGGAAACAGAGGTGCTGCTGCCACACTGGACTGCTCTGAGTGGCCAGTGCCAGCAGGTGACGTCAGAGACTCCTCCTGATAGGCTCTTACCTGTGTTGCTAGCCTATCCTCCTTCCTAGGTAGCCAAACCTCCTTTTCTGGCTATTTAGGGTCTCTGCTTTGGGAAATTCTTTAGATAACGAATGCAAGAGCTCATCAGAGTTTCTCTGCATCGCTCTCTTCACCTTCTGCCAAGGAATCGACCGCTGACTGCTCAGGACGCCTGCAAAACCGCAACAAAGTAGCAAAGATGACTACTGCAACCTTGTATCGCTGATCCTGCCGCCTTCTCGACTGTTTTCCTGGTGGTGCATGCTGTCGGGGTAGTCTGCCTCCTCTCTGCACTAGAAGCTCCGAAGAAATCTCCCGTGGGACGCCGGAATCCTCCCCCTGCAACCGCAGGCACCAAAAGAACGGCATCACCGGTCCTCTGGGTCCCCTCTCAGCACGACGAGCGTGGTCCCTGGAACTCAGCAACTCTGTCCAAGTGACCCCCACAGTCCTGGGATTCTTCCGTCCAAGTTTGGTGGAGGTAAGTCCTTGCCTCCCCACGCTAGACTGCATTGCTGGGTACCGCGTGATTTGCAGCTGCTCCAGCTCCTGTGCATTCTTCCAGCATTTCCTTTGTGCACAGCCAAGCCTGGGTCCCCGACACTCTAACCTGCAGTGCACAACCTCCTGAGTTGTCCTCCGGCGTCGTGGGATCTCCTTTTGTTACTTCAGGTGAGCTCCGGGTCACTCTTCTTCTTAGTGCCTGTTCTGGCACTTCTGCGGGTGCTGCCTGGTTCGGTGAGGGCTCCCTGTCTTGCTGGGCGCCCCCTCTGTCTCCTCACGCAAATGGCGACATCCTGGTCCCTCCTGGGCCACAGCAGCATCCAAAAACTCTAACCGCGACCCTTGCAGCTAGCAAGGCTTGTTTGCGGTCTTTCTGCGTGGGAACACCTCTGCAAGCTTCTTCACGACGTGGGACATCCATCCTCCAAAGGGGAAGTTCCTAGTCCTCTTCGTTCTTGCATAATCCACAGCTTCTACCATCCGGTGGCAGCATCTTTGCACCCTCAGCTGGCATTTCCTGGGCATCTGCCCAATCTCGACTTTGTCGTGACTCTTGGACTTGGTCCCCTTGTTCCACAGGTACTCTCGCCGGGAATCCACCTTTGTTGCATTGCTGGTGTTGGTCTTCCTTGCAGAATTCCCCTATCACGACTTCTGTGCTCTCTGGGGAATATAGGTGCACTTTACACCTACTTTTCAGGGTCTTGGGGTGGGCTATTTTTCTAACCCTCACTGTTTTCTTACAGTCCCAGCAACCCTCTACAAGCTCACATAGGTTTGGGGTCCATTCGTGGTTCGCATTCCTCTTCTAGAGTATATGGTTTGTGTTGCCCCTGTACCTATGTGCTCTCATTGCAATCTACTGTAATTCTACATTGCTTGCATTACTTCCTTTTGCTATTACTGCATATTTTTGGTATTGTGTACATATATCTTGTGTATATTTGGCATCCTCATACTGAGGGTACTCACTGAGATCATTTTGGCATATTGTCATAAAAATAAAGTACCTTTATTTTTAGTATATCTGTGTATTGTGTTTTCTTATGATCTTGTGCATATGACACCAGTGGTATAGTAGGAGCTTTGCATGTCTCCTAGTTCAGCCTAAGCTGCTCTGCTATAGCTACCTTCTATCAGCCTAAGCTGCTAGAAACACCTTTTCTACACTAATAAGGGATAACTGGACCTGGTACAGAGTGTATTTACCCCTTTCTAGCCTCCTACATTGGTTGTGCAGCGGTGGGATAAGTACTTGCAACTACTTACCCCTTTGTCATTTTGTACTTTTCATAAGAGAATAATATACAAAACAAGTTCAGTGTATGTACACCTAACCAAAAAGTTTTGCTTTTCTTTTCTTACTCTATTGCTAAGTGCTTAAAAGTACCTCTAAACTTTCTAAAAGTTTCTAAAAAGTTGAAAAAGTTTTTTTCTGTTTCCTTAAAAAGTCCTGAAACTTTTTCTTTCTTTTTTCTGTCCCTAAACCCTTTTCTATCATGTCTGGCACATGTCCTTCTCTTGATCTGGCCAGCACAGCTTATGACCTCCTTAGCTGGAAAGGTTTGAGGAGTCTCTGCATTGATAGAGGTTTAGGGGTAGTGAAGAATCCCTCTAGAGAACTGTTAAATAACATGCTCATTGAAAATTATAAGGCCTTAGCTGGCACATCTGTTGAGAAGTTAGGAGATGGCTCACATTCTGACTCTGGGGTAATCCCAGTAAGAGTGTTAGATGATAACCTTCCCAATCTGCCCCTTAGCAGACCACCTAGCATAACTGGTACTAATGTGAGCTCTCATCACAGTAGGGATGGTCTTCCTGCAGGTCAGGTTGTTAGAGTGCCAACTGTAAGGGACATTTCACCCTCTGTTCATTCACATCATTCTTCTGTGTCAAAGCATGCCCAACCCACCCACCCTGATGACAGAATGTTAGAAAGGGAGCTCAATAGATTGAGAGTGGAAGAGTCCAGGCTGAAGCTTAAACAGCAACAGCTGGCTCTAGACAGGGAATCTTTAGACTTAGTAAAAGAAGGACAGAGGTTGGGGTTAGGGCCCCATGATGGCAGCAGCAGTATTACAGATAGTAATCCTGTGAAAGAGCATGATTCTAGGAATCTGCATAAGATAGTTCCCCCTTACAAGGAGGGGGATGACATTAACAAGTGGTGTGCTGCACTGGAGAGGGCCTGTGTTGTACAGGGGGTCCCTCAAAGGCAGTGGGCTGCTATCCTATGGCTATCTTTCAGTGGAAAGGGTAGGGATAGGCTCCTTACTGTGAAGGAAAGTGATGCCAATAATTTTACAGTTTTAAAGAATGCACTCTTGGATGGTTATGGCTTAACCACTGAACAATACAGGATTAAGTTCAGAGAAACCAGAAAAGAGTCTTCACAAGACTGGGTAGACTTTGTTGACCATTTAGTGAAGGCCTTGGAGGGGTGGTTACATGGCAGTAAAGTTTCTGACTATGAAAGCCTGTATAATCTAATCCTGAGAGAGCATATTCTGAATAACTGTGTGTCTGATTTGTTACACCAATATCTAGTGGACTCAGATCTGACCTCTCCCCAAGAATTGGGAAAGAAGGCAGACAAATGGGTCAGAACAAGAGTGAACAGAAAAGTTCATACAGGTGGTGACAAGGATGGCAAGAAGAAAGATGGGGATAAATCTCAGGATAAGCATGGGGATAAGGGTAAAACCAAAGATCCTTCTTCAAATCCTAAACACTCTTCAGGGGGTGGGGATAAAACACATTCTTCATCTTCTTCTTCACAACCTACACACATTAAAAAGCCTTGGTGCTTTGTGTGTAAAAATAGAGGCCATAGGCCAGGGGATAAGTCCTGTCCAGGTAAACCCCCTGAGCCTACCACCACTAATACATCAAGCTCTAGTGCCCCTAGCAGTAGTGGTACTAGTGGTGGGACTGCTGGCAACAGTCAAGCTAAGGGTGTAGTTGGGTTCACTTATGGGTCCATCATAGAAACTGGGGTAGTCAGTCCCAAGACAGTTTCTGTCACACCTAGTGGCATTGGCCTTGACACACTGGCTGCTTGTCCCCTTACAATGGATAAGTACAGGCAGACAGTTTCAATAAATGGTGTTGAGGCCCAGGCCTACAGGGACACAGGTGCCAGTATCACGTTGGTGACTGAAAACCTAGTGGCTCCTGAACAACACATCATTGGACAACAATATAAGATTATTGATGTCCATAACTCCACTAAGTTTCTTCCCTTAGCTATAGTTCAGCTTAGTTGGGGTGGAGTTACTGGCCCTAAGCAGGTGGTAGTATCACCTAGCTTACCTGTAGACTGTCTCTTAGGTAATGACCTAGAGGCCTCAGGTTGGGCTGATGTAGAGTTTTATACCCATGCAGCCATGCTGGGTATCCCTGAGGAATTGTTCCCTCTCAATTCTACTGAAATGAAAAAGCAAAGGAGAGAAGGCCTGGAAACTCAGGATCCCTCTCCAACAACAGGTAAAAAAGGGTATCACAGTATCCCCTAACCACCTTGCCAATCTGGATACCATTCCTGTGGTGGGAGAAACCTCTCCTGGGGTGGCACCTGTTCCAAGGGAATCATCAGCTGGCATAGCTGTACTCCCTGAGGTGGAAGTACCTCTCTGTGGGATAACTAATATTGGTGAGAAAAAGAGCAAGATTTTAGTTAACATGGAGCATCCCTCCAACCCTCCCAGAGAAACTTTAGTGCAGAAACCCTGCACTGCCTCGCAACACTTAGGACAGCAACCCTGCCCTAGTGTGGAGCTCATAGGACAGCATCCCTGCCCTGCTCTGAATCAAGAGAAACAGCATCCCTGTTCTCTATTCCAGCCATATGGACAAAGTTTTTGCCCAGCTATGGCTTTACTGAGACAGCATCCCTGTCTGGCATTCTCATCACTAGAAATAGGTCCAGTGGACAATTCCCACTGTTCAAAACTAAAACTTACTGATAGAAACTCTGAAAATATATCTTCACATTGTTGCTTAGCTAAAAAACTTCAAATAGGGTGGTTTACATCCCCACAGGGAAGTAACCATATAGTGGATGATAAAGGGAGTAACCAGTCTATGGCAGAGCTACTCTCTACTTATCACCACTTAGACAATAAAGTCTCAACTGGCCAAGGTTAGCCTTATTGTCCTTTGTTTGGGGGGGGGAGGGGGGTTGTGTGAGAAAGAAGCCTCTTTGTAGCCTTGTTACCCCCACTTTTGGCCTGTTTGTGAGTATATGTCAGGGTGTTTTCACTGTCTCACTGGGATCCTGCTAGCCAGGGCCCAGTGCTCATAGTGAAAACCCTATGTTTTCAGTATGTTTGTTATGTGTCACTGGGACCCTGCTAGCCAGGACCCCAGTGCTCATAGGTTTGTGGCCTATATGTATGGGTTCCCTGTGTGATGCCTAACTGTCTCACTGAGGCTCTGCTAACCAGAACCTCAGTGGTTATGCTCTCTCTTTACAAATTGTCACTAACAGGCTAGTGACCAATTTCACCAATTCACATTGGCATACTGGAACACCCTTATAATTCCCTAGTATATGGTACTGAGGTACCCAGGGTATTGGGGTTCCAGGAGATCCCTATGGGCTGCAGCATTTCTTTTGCCACCCATAGGGAGCTCTGACAATTCTTACACAGGCCTGCCACTGCAGCCTGAGTGAAATAACGTCCACGTTATTTCACAGCCATTTACCACTGCACTTAAGTAACTTATAAGTCACCTATATGTCTAAACTTTACCTGGTAAAGGTTGGATGCTAAGTTACTTAGTGTGTGGGCACCCTGGCACTAGCCAGAGTGCCCCCACATTGTTCAGGGCAAATTCCCCGGACTTTGTGAGTGCGGGGACACCATTACACGTATTCACTATACATAGCTCACTACCTATGTATAGCGTCACATTGGTAACTCCGAACATGGCCATGTAACATGTCTAAGATCATGGAATTGTCACCCCAATGCCATTCTGGCATTGGGGAGACAAATCCATGATCCCCCGAGTCTCTAGCACAGACCCGGGTACAGCCAAACTACCTTTCCTGGGGTTTCACTCCAGCTGCTGCTGCTGCCAACCCCTCAGACAGGTTTCTGCCCTCCTGGGGTCCAGCCAGGCTTGGCCCAGGAAGGCAGAACAAAGGACTTCCTCAGAGAGAGGGTGTTACACCCTCTCCCTTTGGAAAAAGGTGTCAGGGCTGGGGAGGAGTAGCCTCCCCCAGCCTCTGGAACTGCTTTGATGAGCACAGATGGTGCCCATCTCTGCATAAGCCAGTCTACACCGGTTCAGGGATCCCCCAGCCCTGCTCTGGCGCGAAACTGGACAAATGAAAGGGGAGTGACCACTCCCCTGACCTGCACCTCCCACGGGAGGTGCCCAGAGCTCCTCCAGTGTGCTCCAGACCTCTGCCATCTTGGAAACAGAGGTGCTGCTGGCACACTGGACTGCTCTGAGTGGCCAGTGCCAGCAGGTGACGTCAGAGACTCCTCCTGATAGGCTCTTACCTGTGTTGCTAGCCTATCCTCCTTCCTAGGTAGCCAAACCTCCTTTTCTGGCTATTTAGGGTCTCTGCTTTGGGGAATTCTTTAGATAACGAATGCAAGAGCTCATCAGAGTTTCTCTGCATCTCTCTCTTCACCTTCTGCCAAGGAATCGACCGCTGACTGCTCAGGACGCCTGCAAAACCGCAACAAAGTAGCAAAGATGACTACTGCAACCTTGTATCGCTGATCCTGCCGCCTTCGCAACTGTTTTCCTGGTGGTGCATGCTGTGGGGGTAGTCTGCCTCCTCTCTGCACTAGAAGCTCCGAAGAAATCTCCCGTGGGACGACGGAATCCTCCCCCTGCAACCGCAGGCACCAAAAGAACTGCATCACCTGTCCTCTGGGTCCACTCTCAGCACGACGAGCGTGGCCCCTGGAACTCAGCAACTCTGTCCAAGTGACTCCCACAGTCCAGTGACTCTTCAGTCCAAGTTTGGTGGAGGTAAGTCCTTGCCTCCCCACGCTAGACTGCATTGCTGGGTACCGCGTGATTTGCAGCTGCTTCGGCTCCTGTGCACTCTTCCAGGATTTCCTTTGTGCACAGCCAAGCCTGGGTCCCCGATACTCTAACCTGCAGTGCACAACCTCCTGAGTTGTCCTCTGGCATCGTGGGATCTCCTTTTGTGACTTCGGGTGAGCTCCGGTTCACTCTTCTTCGTAGTGCCTGTTCCGGCACTTCTGCGGGTGCTGCCTGCTTCAGTGAGAGCTCCCTGTCTTGCTGGGCACCCCCTCTGTCTCCTCACGCTAGTGGCGACATCCTGGTCCCTCCTGGGCCACAGCAGCATCCAAAAACCCTAACTAGCAAGGCTTGTTTGCGGTCTTTCTGCGTGGGAACACCTCTGCAAGCTTCTTCACGACGTGGGACATCCATCCTCCAAAGGGGAAGTTCCTAGTCCTCTTCGTTCTTGCATAATCCACAGCTTCTACCATCAGGTGGCAGCTTCTTTGCACCCTCAGCTGGCATTTCCTGGGCATCTGCTCAATCTTGACTTTGTCGCGACTCTTGGACTTGGTCCCCTTGTTCCACAGGTACTCTCGTCCGGAAATCCAGCTTTGTTGCATTGCTGGTGTTGGTCTTCCTTGCAGAATTCCCCTATCACGACTTCTGTGCTCTCTGGGGAATATAGGTGCACTTTACACCTACTTTTCAGGGTCCTGGGGTGGGCTATTTTTCTAACCCTCACTGTTTTCTTACAGACCCAGCGACCCTCTACAAGCTCACATAGGTTTGCTGTCCATTCATGGTTCGCATTCCACTTTTGGAGTATATGGTTTGTGTTGCCCCTGTACCTATGTGCTCTCATTGCAATCTACTGTAACTTTACACTGCTTGCATTACTTCCTTTTGCTATTACTGCATATTTTTGCTATTGTGTACATACATCTTGTGTATATTTGGCATCCTCATACTGAGGGTACTCACTGAGATACTTTTGGCATATTGTCATAAAAATAAAGTACCTTTATTTTTAGTATATCTGTGTATTGTGTTTTCTTATGATATTGTGCATATTACACCAGTGGTATAGTAGGAGCTTTACATGTCTCCTAGGTCAGCCTAAGCTGCTCTGCTATAGCTACCTTCTATCAGCCTAAGCTGCTAGAAACACCTCTTCTACACTGATAAGGGATAACTGGACCTTGTACAGAGTGTAAGTACCCCTTGGTACCCACTACAAGCCAGGCCAGCCTCCTACAGAAGGTAGCTGCAAGCTTTCCCAACTTTTGGGGGCAGCCACAACTTTGAGTAATTCAGCCAAGTTCTGATAGGAAGGTGTAGCATCTTGCCAGACTCTTGAGATGCGAAGGGGACATGAAACCGGACCGTCTGCGGATGCTGGGATTAAGGCGTGGAGGTTGGATGAAGAGGAGAGACATTCTGGGTCTGGTAGAGGAGTGCACAACACGATGGCACCAGGGAGAGAGACCCGTTTTGCTCAGGATTACCCTGTAGTTATGTCATTGTGAACTCTCGGGGGGGGTTAAAAGTGAGAATACATTGGAATGGACAACTGGTGGCATGATGTAAATTCTAAGAACTGGAGGACTAGGTCGTGGGATGGAGACTTTCCTGTTGTATTATAACTTTCCTTTGTTATTTCATGTTCTAATGGTTTGTTTGTCGTTTTTGTTTGGATTAGGGGGTCGTGTAGTGTTTGCCTCTCCTTTAATCATGCGTGTGGTATGTTCTATGTTATCTTGATACATGTGATAGATTCCTGTCTGAAAGGGATTCTCATCTGGTGGTAGTTGCTGTTAGGGGAGGGCGGGATTAAAAGGGGGGGGGGGCAACCTGTTCCTGACACCTTCTCCGGGGGTCCTTGCTCGTGTGGAGGGTGCAAGCGCCCCACTGGCTGGTTTACATCAGTGAGTTCACCCCCAGTCAGCCGATGGGACTAAAGACGGTCTGCCTAGTGCCCAGAAGCCCATCTCTAGCGCCGCACATCCACTCCAGCCCTATAGGAGGGGCCTGACATCCATACATAGGTTTCCCCTGCTGTGGGGCCACATATACAAGTCACTCTGTTCTTGGGGTCTCGGATCCGGGGTCTGGAGATTCCCGTGAAACCCCTCTTGGGCAGAGGCCTCGGGTCAGAGGTCAGCTATGTACCTAGGGCGAGGCCCTGAGCGCCAGAGGCTCAGTCCGGGCCTGACTGGGTTAGGGGAGACCTGGGTCGAAGCCCTCAGCCTGCTGTGGAGTGCCCCGATGGATACGAGGCTCCCTCCCCACACACCCCGTTCCTCCTCAAGCCTTAGAGGCAATGGTATTGTGGCCAAAACAGCTCTAAAAGTAACAGATAGAGCATTTTATTGACACGTATTAACCTTGTGGGTTTAATCATCTTCGGTTCACCATTCTCTACCTTGTTCCAGCTCTGTGATCTCCAGATATTCCCCCTCTTAACTTATGTGTCCGGTGCTCTCGTAGTTTCATACAAGGGGAAGCCGGGTTGTCTCTTAGTCACCTCCACCCTTTGGCACAGTGTTCACTCCTGTTTCACAATCAGTTCCCAGTGACGTGAGATCCGGGAAACTTACTGGCTTGTTCTCCGAGCGTCTTCCTGGTTTACAGAGCCTCCAGGCTAATGTGATTAATGCTAGCGCCTAGAAACCCTTTGCTAAATGTATAAAAGCACTAGAAAGACTTCATCCTAACCTTCTCGTCCATTTCTTTCCAGGTCTCCACCTTGTCAGGATGGCTTTCTACACGTGCGGGCCCAACGAGGCCATGGTGGTATCCGGTAAGAACGAATTTCCAAAACATCTTTAGAAGAGGATGAAATATGGGGTCGGGGCACAAACACAACTCTACCTAGACTTTACCCGTATCTTGCTGGTTGTTTTGTGGCTGTGTGCCATTTGTATTTGTGTGCCGCTCGGTATTCATGTGTGCTGCTGTGCCTAAAATTGTTGACTTCTTCTGATGGACGGGTCCTCAAACTCCAAAAAGTTTCCCACAGTCTGTAGGATAACAAGACATGTTAAGATAACGAAAGGCCATCCTGACAGCATCTGTACGGTTCCCTGGGAGGGACAGGTTCTTCAAGGCCAGGGTCTTAAAAGCAGTTTCCCCCCAGTGTTCCCTGTGTGCCTGTGAGGAACCATCCAGTTGGTACCTCCCTTCCGTGTGTTTGTGGTACTCTGGGTGGAGTTTGTTGGTGTCTTGTGTAGGGATATCCCAGAATGCGGGGGAGGGCAGGGGTGTGGAGCCATCCAGTTGGAGTACAGTAAGCTGGTTAAGCCACCAGGTGCTGGTTGCTGGTGTCATTTGTAGGAATATTCAGAATTGGGAGGGGGGCGTTGAAAGCATCTCTTCTCTCCTTCAGGACAGAAACGTCATCTCCACTCATGGCCTGGAGGGGTTCTTCAAGATCTCAGCGTCAGTTCTTGTCCTGCTTGGAGTAAAACTTGGGTCTTGCAGAAGTATGTTCCAACTTTGGGTCTTACGCTCTTTGGATTTTCTTGCAGGGCTGTGTCGCAGTCCACCCGTGATGATTGCTGGAGGAAGTGTGTTCGTTCTTCCGTGTGTCCAGCAGATTCAGAGGTAGGTACCCTTTCCCTTGTCTGAACCTCCCTCTGGACCTTATGAGACCAGACTTTCCTTGCGTCTCTTCGACCATCCTTAGGTCAAGCTTGCGCCCGCTGCCCACTAGAGACATCTGAAGCGCCCACTGTTGTCATAGCTTAAGGTGGCACTCACTGTGGACAATTGGTTCTCTTTCTTTGTCTAGATATAGAGGGCAGTGGGAGGGGCTTTTAATTCTTTCTTTTTTGTATCAATTATTTTATTGGTAAATTTATGATGAGAAATAAAATCAAATACAGTGACACACAAGGTCAGGTTATTCCTATATAGAGATATAAATGTTGAGTGTGATACACATACCAATAACAAACAGTACTTATGTAAAATATTTTAGAGCAGGCATACTCAAAGTAGGGCCCGAGGGCCGCATGCGGCCCTCCTGACCTTTAATTGCGGCCCCCTCGTGAACAGCAGCACTAGGCTGCTGCTCACTTGACAGAGCAGAAAAATTCAGAAAGCTGTGAAATGGGCATACTTTATATACACATTAACTAAGTGGCCTAGAAAACTTATCTTTAGGAACACGTTTAGTTTTAAAGATATGTTGCACTAGACATGTAAGAACACATAAACTGTCAGCAAACTTCAGAAAAGTGTTTAAATGCATGAGAGTTTTACCTTACTTTGCGCCACCCACCCCTTTGTGCCCACCTTCCATCACCCCACTACTCTCGGCCAGCAGGCATCAGTGCGGGCCTCGGGCGTACCACAGACAGTGTTTTGTGGCCCCTGGGGAAATGTTTGCGAGTACCCATGTTTTAGAGGAAGATTATTTCTCAATAATCCTAGAGAATTCTCTAACATGGATAAGGTAATGAACCCAGCTTCACTCAAAATGAGCAACACCAGTAGAACAACTTTTCACCCTACAGAAGTCCATGCTACAAAATGGCATATTTAACATAAGTGCAAAATTCCTTCCAAAGATAAAATTGAAATTAAATTTTTTAACATATTGTACATGTAAACAAGTGCTTATAAACTTCTAAAACACTATCTTAACCTGTGCTAATTAGTCATCAATGATTGCATTCTGCAAATTTATTTATGTGTCTAGTTAGCAGCTGTTTGGTTTTAAAGAGACATGCTTCACTGTAGAACAGTATTTATTGGCCCACAGCGCCGGGGGTGGATGGGGTGGTTGACACATTCCTGTTTAACGGGCAGATTAGATCATTATCGCTGTTGAAGGCACATTAAGAGAAAAGTCAGATGTATTTTTTAATGCATAACATTTTCAAGGGCTCTGAGAGGCGGTGTCGCTCGCCCATGGCCTTCCAGTACCACCAGGGCCTAATTTGCATAAATAAATGAGGGCTGTTGGCCAGGTCACAGGGTGGGGGGGGGGAGGGTCCCCCCTTCTGGTACAAGCACCGCCTCCCTGCTGATGGTTTGGTTTGCAGGTGGAGCGAGGGTTGCACCCCGACTATATTGGAGCTTCAGCAGAGGCTGGATGTACTGGTGAGGTTTGGGGTCATCAGTCTTGGGAATGTTGTCTGGAGCAGCAGTTCTTAACCTTTTGACTGCTGCGGACCCCCGTTGAATCATTACTAGAATGCAGGGACCCCCACTGAATCATTACTGGAATTTGGAGACCCCCACTGAATCATTACTGGAATCTGGGGGGGGGGGGCACTGAATAATTACTGGAATCCAGGGACACCCACTGAGTCATTATTGGAATCTGGGGACCCCCACTGAATCATTACTGGAATCTGGGGACCCCCACTGAATCATTTGTGGAATTCAGGGAACCCCACTGAGTCATTACTAGAATCTTGGGACCTCCACTGAATCATTACTGGAATTCAGGGACCCCCACTGAATCCTTACTGGAATTCGAGGACATCCACTGAGTCAATATTGGAAGCTGGGGACCCCCACTGAATCATTACTGGAATCTGGGGACCCCCACTGAATCATTAGTGGAATTCAGGGAACCCCACTGAGTCATTAATAGAATCTTGGGACCTCCACTGAATCATTACTGGAATTCGGGGACATCAACTGAGTCAATATTGGAAGCTGGGGACCCCCAGCCCAAGCAATTTCTATTATTTGAACCACAAAACAATACACAACAATAAAAGTAAAACAAGTATAAGCCAAACAAATGCTAAAATACTGGAATATTTTGATTAATTTTCAATCAAATATACTAAAAGTTTTCACGTTTTCAATTCTGCTTCTTTATTTGTATATACTTAAATAGTTTTAATTTGAGTATATTTCATTTGGTAACTGTCGGGGACCCACTAAGTAGGCCTAGCAGAGGACCAGGGGTCTTTGGACCCAGGTTAAGCACCACTAATCTAGAGTGATGTCCGCTTGGGGCCCCGGAGCACATCATTAGACCTGGAGGTTGGTCATTTAGAGTCTCTGAAGTGGCCATTGGGTTCATAGGTCAGGGATGGGCCATGGGCAGCTGTGAGTACTCGAGCCGCATGCCTGGAAAGGGTCCTGTTCGTGCTTTTCATTTTGATTTCAGTGAATGAAATGTAAAATAGCAATTTTATCAGTTGTCTAGGCTTTTCTTTTCAAATTGCTTTCGCAAGCAATAAATAAACCAAATGATTTCTTATAGGGCTGTCAATCTCAATTTAAGATGAGTGAGGAAAAGGCAGGTACATTTTTTTAAACAAAATTATAAAACCTACGAGTGTTTGCAGTTTATAGTGAATGTTGGCACATACACCCTTCACTTAAAAAAGATGGACGGCATGCTATCCAAATTTTTGTGTAATAATTAAAAAAATAACAATTTCTTTGGATGCACTTAAGAAACCAAGGGCCAGATGTACTATTGTTGTGGTTGCAAAAATCAGTTGCGGATTATGACCCGCCGTTTGGCAAGAAGACGCTTGTTTTGCAAACTGGTATGCGTGCTAATAGCTCGGTTTGCAAAATACAGATTCCAAGTGAGTTGTAGTATGAGCCACCTAATTAATACACATTATGTACTTTGTGAATCGCAACTGCAATTTTTGTCAAAATCAGAGGGATTGTGTCTTGCAAGGGTCAACAGACCACCATGTCTATGATTTTAAAAAACAAAAACTTTTTAAAAGTAATCCGATTTCCTTAAAAGAAATGAGGCTACATTTGAAAAAAAAAATATTGAAAAAAAAGAATGGGAGCGAGTTGGCCACTGTCTGCGCTCTCTTAAACTTTCACCTCCTATTCACAAGCGGGAAGGTTTCCAAAGGGAACCCCTTCACTACCACCCCAGCCTGGGCGTCCGCAACCTTTGATAGGTATGGTACTGATTCACAACCCTCCCCACTTCCAAATTCCGAATCATTAACCATTTGGAAACCTTCTTAGCAGTTAGTAAAAGTTTACTGTCCACTAAAATGGGTTTCATGAGTAAGAAATACCTATTTCGCAGTTGCAAACACTCCAGTTTTCAGAAGCGGAGTGTTTGCGACTACAAAATAGGTTAGTACATCTGTCCTCAAGATTCTTGGGAGGAATTTATTTTCCAGATTTCACTAAAATTATGTTTTTTTTCTGTTATCGCTGACTGTAGAAACGCCTTATTACATTTCTGAGGCTGGCTGTCTTTTTGAACACAAACATTGTTGGACTAGCCTTGCTGTTCCATTTGGACCCACAAGGATGGCGTGTAGCCTGTTGAAGGGCAATACCTTGGAGGAGCCCTCGGACTGTGATGTGCTCCACTCACTGCTACAGCCTTTGGCTTACACTCAATGCTTAACTTGAGCCAGTGATTTCCGGTGCTCGGCAACAGCACTGGCACTTATGACAGTTTGCCACATGGTGTCGCTGTCTGCCTAAGGTAGAAATTAACTATACAGCAGTTGTTTATCAATTCAATATGCACTAAAAAGGATGAATACCTGCTGCCCAAGCCATCCTTGTAGTGTTGGGTGCCTGGAATAGTGCGAATTATCACACTTATAGGAGTGTGATGGTTAGTTGTGTTGGTACGGTCATTGGCAGTCGTGGCTGCTGCAGTGGGTGGTGCCAGCTGCAGTGGCCTCTTGACAAGGGCCCTGGCACTTACGGCTTAATTACGAGCCTGGTGATCTCATCAGACTCGCGTTGGTGGTTGGACCGTCGCACGACAGGCGGTCCGATCACCTAATTATGACCCTGGCGGTCAGACTGTCAGGGGACGGCCATCACCGCCAGGGACGTTGTTCTCAATGGGATGGTGGCGGTCAGAATCGTGTTCAGCCACGGCAGCCACATGCCAGCAGCACCGCTTTGCTGAGCACGACTCCACTTTCCACCAGGGGACCCCACGGCTGGCGGAAAGGCAGTGCTGGGGTCCACGGGGAGCCTGCAGTGCCCACGGCCATGTTGTGGGCAGTGCTGGGCCCCCCCTGCACAGCTCCCTCGGAATGCACACTGTCTGCTATGGCAGACAGTGTGCATTCCGAGGGTGCTGGGAGCCCCCTTTGTGCGTCAGCATTGACTTGGCTCCATGAGGAGCAGAGGCCAATGCCGCTGCAGAGTTTCCACTGGGCTGACTGGCGGAAACCTCAGTTTTCTGAGATTTCCGCTGATCGTCCCATTGGAAACTTGGTAATGGAGCTGGTAGGGGTGAGGGAACCTCCAGCTCCACGTCAGTCTCCTCTCCACGGGGCTGGTGGGCGGCCCACCAGCCTCGTAATTAGGCCCTAATTTTTTTTTCTGTTTAAGCGCTGCATACACTACCCACTTGAAATCGAGGTAGTGTTTTGCTCCTTTCCTGAGTCCTAGGGGTAACAGCTAGGAACAAGGAATAAGAGGGATGTGGGCCGATAGTTCTTCACTCTGCATTTTGGTAGCGTGTGGCAGGGAGTGATGTTGTTTTGTCTGGTGCAGTGTGGCAGGGTCACTGCCATCAGCGTACACTCACACTGCCATAAGCGTACAGTCACACTGCCATCAGAGTGCACTCACACTGCCATCAGAATGCACTCACACTGCCATCAGAGTGCACTCACACTGCCATCAGCGTACAGTCACACTGCCATCAGAGTACAGTCACTGCCATCAGCGTAGTCATACTGCCATCAGTGTACAGTGATACTGCCTTCAGAGTACAGTTATTGCCATCAGCGTACAGTCATACTGCCATCAGCATAGTCATACTGCCATCAGCGTACAGTCACTGCCATCTGCATACAGTCATACTGCCATCAGTGTACAGTCATACTGCCTTCAGAGTACAGTCATTGCCATCTGCATACAGTCATACTGCCATCAGTGTACAGTCATACTGACATCAGTGTACAGT
Source organism: Pleurodeles waltl (assembly GCF_031143425.1). Lineage (NCBI taxonomy): Eukaryota > Metazoa > Chordata > Amphibia > Caudata > Salamandridae > Pleurodeles > Pleurodeles waltl. The sequence continues at coordinate 1,703,746,877 of NC_090445.1, read as the reverse complement.
CACACTGCCATCAGCGTACAGTCACACTGCCATCAGAGTACAGTCACACTGCCATCAGTGTACAGTCGTACTGCCTTCAGAGTACAGTCACACTGCCTTCAGAGTACACTCACACGGCCATAAGCGTACAGTCACACTGCCATCAGCGTACAGTCACTGCCATCTGCATACAGTCATACTGCCATCAGTGTACAGTCCTACTGCCTTCAGAGTACATCTCTGCCATCAGCATACAGTCATACTGCCTTCAGAGTACAGTTATTGCCATCTGCATACAGTCATACTGCCATCAGTGTACAGTCATACTGCCTTCAGCGTACAGTCACACTGCCATCAGTGTACAGTCATACTGCCATCAGTGTACAGTCATACTGCCTTCAGAGTACAGTCACTGCCATCTGCATACAGCCATACTGCCATCAGCATACAGTCATACTGACATCAGTGTACAGTCACACTGCCTTCAGAGTACAGTCACTGCCATCAGCATAGTCATACTGCCATCAGCGTACAGTCACTGCCATCTACATGCAGTCATACTGCCATCAGTGTACAGTCACTGCCATCAGAGTACAGTCACACTGCCATCAGTGTACAGTCACACTGCCATCAGTGTACAGTCACACTGCCATCAGTGTACAGTCACACTGCTTTCAGAGTACAGTCACACTGTCATCAGCGTACAGTCACACTGCCATCAGAGTACAGTCACAAAGTCATCTGCATACAGTCACACAGTCACGGCCATCATTGTACAGTCACACAGTCACTGCCATCAGAGTACAGTCACACTTCCATCTGCATACTGCCCAAATGCCATACACCTACATAAGTCACTGCTGCCTGTATGCAGTCGTTTGCATCCCCGTACAGTCACACTGCCTTCTGCGTGCATTCAGTACCATCTACAGTCACACTGCCGCCTGCCTACAGTCACTGCCATCCGCGTACCTTCACACTGCCTTTTGTGTACAGTCAGTACCATCTAAAATCACACTGCCATCCGCGTACAGGCTCACTGCCACTGCATACAGTCGGTGCCATCTATACTCACACTGTCATCTGCATAGTCAGTGCCATCTACACTCACGCTGTCATCAGCATACAGGCAGTGCCATCGACAGTCACACTGCCATCTACACGCAGTCAGTACTATCAACATTTACCCTGCCATCCACATACAGTCACACTGCCTTCTGCATACAGTAAATACCATCTACAATCAGACTGCCATCTGTGTGCAGTCACACTATCATCTGTGTGTATAATCACTATCATTTACATACAGTCATACTGCCATTCAGGTACATAAGTCACTGCCACCTGCGTTGTCATTGGCATCCGCATAAAGCCACTGTCGCCTGCGTACAGTGACAGCCATCTGTGTAGAGACACACTGCCTTTTGCGTGCATTCAGGACCATTTATAATCACACTGCCATCCACGTACAGTCACACTGCCACCTGAAACAGTCCCGCTGCCATTTGCATACACATGTCACTGGCACCTGCGTAGAGTCACACTACCATCCGCGTGCATTCACACTGCCAACTGCGTAGTGACACTGCCACCTGTGTACAGTCACACTGCCATCCCTGGACATGAGTCACTGCTGCCTGCGTCCAGTCACTGCCATCCAAGTACAGTCATTGGCATCCGCAAAAAGCCACAATCGGCTGCCATCAGTATACAGTTACACTGCCATCAGCGTACAGTCATACTGCCATCTGTATAAAGTCATACTGCCATCGGTGTACAGTCATACTGCCATCAGCCTACAGTCACTGCCATCAGCGTACAGTCACTGCCATCAGTGTACAGTCATACTGCCTTCAGAGTACAGTCACTGCCATCAGCATACAGTCATACTGCCATCAGTGTACAGTCACACTACCATCAGAGTACAGTCACAAAGCCATCAGCGTACAGTCACACAGTCACGGCCATCAGCATACAGTCACACAGTCACTGCCATCAGAGTACAGTCACACTGCCATCTGCGTACAGTCACTGCCATCAGTGTACAGTCATACTGCCTTCAGAGTACAGTCACTGCCATCAGCATACAGTCATACTGCCATCAGTGTACAGTCACACTACCATCAGAGTACAGTCACAAAGCCATCAGCATACAGTCACACAGTCACGGCCATCAGAGTACAGTCACACTGCCATCTGCGTACAGTCATACTGCCATCAGTGTTCAGTCATTGCCATCTGCATACAGTCACACTTCCATCCACGTACATAAGTACCAGGCATGGCCGTCCTTTAGGGCGGAGGGGCCACACCCCCCCACCGCCTTTTACCCCTCATGAAGAGTGTCTGTCAGACTGAACAAAGGTCAGCCGGACAGACACTCTTCGTTTTCAGCTCAGACAGCCAGGAGTGAGACATGCGCGATTTGCGCAGCCTGAGCTGAACTTTACTGGGCTGAGGAGGTCACAGCTCCTGTGGGCGTGACCTCCTCGGCTCAGCAGAGGTACCTCGAGACCCTCCCCTGGATTATGAGGAAAGTATCACCCATTGACGCTCACCCTGGGCGCTTCAGGTTTAAGCCCTGATGCGCCCAGGGCGAGTGTCAATCAGTGACACTTCGTCCCAGGGTGGGGTCAGCAGTCTCACTGACCTCATCCCACTCTGTGACGAGGTTGGGACTGCTGCCTTCCCTCATTGGGAAGGCAGCAGTCCCAACCCTCCTGGGACCTCAAGGCTGAAGGTAAGTGTGTGTGTGATGTTTTAAAATGAATGTTTGGTGCATGCATGTTTGAATGTTATGAGTGTTAATGGATGTGCGTGTGTGAAAGAATGAGTGTGTGTGTGTGTGTGATGTTTTAAAATGAATGTTTGGTGCGTGCGTGCATGTTTGGATGGTATGAGTGTTGTTAATGGATGTGTGTGAAGGAATGAGTGTGTGTGAACTCTTAAAATGAATGTTTGGTGCATGCATGTTTGAATGTTATGAGTGTTGTTAATGGATGTGCGTGCGTGCATGCGTGTCTGTGTGTGAAAGAATGAGTGTGTGTGTGTGTGCTTCCCGCCTGCCCCCCTCCCTCCTAAAGCTGCCAGCCGCCACTGATAAGTACCTGCCGCCTACGTACAGTCATTGCCATCTATCCACAGTCAAACTGCCATCTACGTGCATTCAGTACCATCTACAGTCGCGCTGTTGTGTGCATACAGTCACTGCCATCTGTGCATACTTCCCAACTGCCATGCACCTACATAAGTCACTGCTGCCTGTAGACAATCGTTGGCATCCCCGTACAGTCACACTGCCTTCTGCGTGCATTCGGTACCATCTACAGTCACACTGCAGTCTGGTTACAGTCACTGCCATCCGTGTACATTTACACTGCCTTTTGTGCACAGTCAGTGCCATCTAAAGTCACACTGCCATCCGCGTACAGTCTCACTGCCACTGTATACAGTCGGTGCCATCTACACCCACACTGTCATCTGCATAGTCAGTGCCATCTACACTCACGCTGTCATCAGCATACAGGCAGTGCCATCGACAGTCACACTGCCATCTACACGCAGTCAGTACTATCAACATTTACCCTGCCATCCACATACAGTCACACTGCCTTCTGCATACAGTAAATACCATCTACAATCAGACTGCATCTGTGTGCGGTCACACTGTCATCTGTGTGTATAATCACTATCATTTACATACAGTCATACTGCCATTCAGGTACATAAGTCACTGCCACCTGCGTTGTCATTGGCATCCGCATAAAGCCACTGTCGCCTGTGTACAGTGACAGCCATCTGTGTAGAGTCACACTGCCTTTTGCGTGCATTCAGGACCATTTATAATCACACTGCCATCCACGTACAGTCACACTGCCACCTGAAACAGTCCCGCTGCCATTTGCATACACATGTCACTGGCACCTGCATAGAGTCACACTAGCATCCGCGCGCAGTCACACTGCCAACTGCGTAGTGACACTGCAACCTGTGTACAGTCACACTGCCATCCCTGGACATAAGTCACTGCTGCCCGCGTACAGTCATTGGCATCCGCATAAAGCCACAGTCGGCTGTGAACAGTCACTGCCATCTGTGTACAGTTACACTGCCTTCTGCATAATGTCAATGCCATCTACACTCACGCTGCCATCCACATAGTTACACTGCAATCTTTGTACAGACCCACTGCATCACACTGCCATCTGCGTACAGTCACACTGCCATCCATGTAGTCACACTGCCATCTACTTACAGTCCCACTCCATCACACTGCCATCTGCGTACAGTCACACTGCCATCTGTGTAAAGTCACACTGCCTTCTGCGTACAGTCACACTGCCATCTACTTACAGTCCCACTGCGTCACACTGCCATCTGTGTACAGTCACAATGTCATCTGTGTAAAGTCACATTACCACCCATGTAGTCACACTGCCTTCTGCGTAGAGTCACAACCACCTCCAGTTACTGCTGTCTGCATACGGTCACTGCCACCTTTGTACAGTCACTGCCACCTGCAGTCAATACTGTCTGCATACAGTCACTGCTTTATGCGTGGTCACTGCTTTCTGCGTACAGTCAAAGCCACCTACAGTCACTGCTTTCTGCCTACAGTCACTGCCACCTGCCTACAGTCACTGCCACCTGGTACAGTCACTGCCACCTACAGTCACTGCCACCTGGTACAGTCACTGCCACCTACAGTCACTGCCACCTGCATACTGTCACTGCTACCTACAGTCACTGCCACCTGCATAGTCACTGCCACCTACAGTCATTGCTGTCTGCGTACAGTCACTGCCTTCTGCTTACAGTCACAACCACCTACAATCACTGCTGTCTGCAGTCACTGCCACCTGCGTACAGTCACTGCCACTTATAGTCACTGCCACCGGCTTAGTCATTACCACCTACTGTCACTGCCACCTGCGTACAGTCACTGCCACCTACACTCACTGCTTTCTGTGTAGTCACTCATTGCCACTACCGTCACTATCTGCGTACAGTCACTACCACCTACAGTCACTGCCACAGCCACCTACATTCACTGCTATCTGCGTAGTCACTACAACCTACAGTCACTGCCACCTGCGTACAGTCACCACCACCTACAGTCACTGCCACCTGCATAGAGTCACTACCATCTCAATAGTCACACTGCCATCTGTGTATACATGTCAATGCCACCCGTGTACAGTCACTGCCACCTGCATACAGTCACTACCTCCTACAGTCACTGCACCTGCGTACAGTCACTACCACTTAGTCACTGCCACCTGCGTAGAGTCACTGCCACCTGCGTACAGTCACACTGCCATCCGCGTATACATGTCAGTGCTGCTTGCTTATGGTCACTGCCATGTGGCTATACCCGAGCACCCAACAGACTGATGCCGCAGCCATGTAGGCAGGCCCCGCCCCTTCACTTAGTGCTTATATACAGTTCCGGCTAGTGGTATGACGCACTGTACCATAAGCCTTACTTTATCCATGACTTCTTTGTGCCCCCATCCAGGATCTCCCTCAACACCTTGACACTGAACGTGAAGAGCGAGAAGGTGTACACGCGTCACGGCGTCCCCATCTCCGTCACTGGCATAGCCCAGGTAAGGCGCTCATGGACCAAGGCAAGTGTTCGGGTCAGCCGAGTACATGGAGCACAGAACGAGCAGAGAGGCATTAGAGAGGATTTGGTTCAGGATCTCATACACACAGGCAGGATAGCTATCTTATAAGCCAGACAGCAGAGCTATCTGTCATGTTATAAAGATCTTACAAGCCCAGACAGCTGAGCTGTCTCTCATGTTATAAAGATCTTACAAGCCCAAACAGCTGAGCTATCTCTAATGTTATAGAGATCTTAGAAGCCCAAAAGAGCAGAGTTATATCTCATGTTATAGAGATCTTACAAGCACAGACAGCTGAGATATCTTCTATGTTATGGAGATCTCTCAAGCCCAGACAGCTGAGCTATCTCCAGTGTTATGGAGATCTTAGAAACCCAAAGAGCAGAGCAATCTCTCATGTTATACATGTGTATAGAGATCTTACAAGCACAGACAGCTGAGATATCTTCTGAGTTATGGAGCTCTTACAAGCCCAGATAGCTGAGCTATCCCCAATGTTATGGAGATCTTAGAAGCCCAAAGAGCAGAGCTGTCTCTCATGTTAATGTGTATAGAGATCTCACAAGCACAGACAGCTGAGATATCTTCTATGTTATGGAGATCTCTCAAGCCCAGACAGCTGAGCTATCTCCAGTGTTATGGAGATCTTAGAAACCCAAAGAGCAGAGCAATCTCTCATGTTATACATGTGTATAGAGATCTTACAGGCACACACAGCTGAGATATCTTCTGAGTTATGGAGCTCTTACAAGCCCAGATAGCTGAGCTATCCCCAATGTTATGGAGATCTTAGAAGCCCAAAGAGCAGAGCTGTCTCTCATGTTAATGTGTATAGAGATCTCACAAGCACAGACAGCTGAGATATCTTCTATGTTATGGAGATCTCTCAAGCCCAGACAGCTGAGCTATCTCCAGTGTTATGGAGATCTTAGAAACCCAAATATCAGAGCAATCTCTCATTTTATACATGTGTATAGATATCTTACAAGCACAGACAGCTGAGATATCTTCTATGTTATGGAGATCTCTCAAGCCCAGACAGCTGAGCTATCGTTATGGAGATCTTAGAAACCCAAAGAGCAGAGCAATCTCTCATGTTATACATGTGTATAGAGATCTTACAAGCACAGACAGCTGAGATATCTTCTATGTTATGGAGATCTCTCAAGCCCAGACAGCTGAGCTATCTCCAATGTTATGGAGATCTTAGAAACCCAAAGAGCAGAGCTGTCTCTCATGTTAATGTGTATAGAGATCTCACAAGCACAGACAGCTGAGATATCTTCTGAGTTATGGAGCTCTTACAAGCCCAGACAGCTGAGCTATCTCCAGTGTTATGGAGATCTTAGAAACCCAAAGAGCAGAGCTGTCTCTCATGTTAATGTGTATAGAGATCTCACAAGCACATACAGCTGAGATATCTTCTGAGTTATGGAGCTCTTACAAGCCCAGACAGCTGAGCTATCCCCAATGTTATGGAGATATTAGAAGCCCAAAGAGCAGAGCTATCACACAGGTTACAAACATCTTACAGGTGCATACAGCAGAGCTATCTCTCGTGTTACAAACATCTTTAAGGCACAGGCAGCACATCTAACACTCATGTTACACTGATCAAATGGGGTCTGACAGAGCAGTTATCCCTTAGGTTACAGAATTTACAGGCGCAGAGAGTGGGGTTATTCACCTATGGAGGTGTATGGTAATTTATAATCCTTAGATATTATCCTTTTTTTGGATTCAATTCCACTCAAATCAACTTATCACCCCTGTGTGGTTTTATACACATTTCATCTTTATTAAAACTTCTTAAGTAATCCTAGTGTTTTTCTGGCACAGTTTGAGTAAAAAGGGAGGCAAGGCTTCCTCATTAGGTGACGTATCATCAAGATATTGGACGCGTTGATAAAAACTCAACTCTGGGATCAGATGGCAAAACATATCAATAAAAAGGAATGGGCTAGTGACTTATTCCTCAGGTCATACAGACCCTGAAGGATACAATATGAAAAACTGACCTCAGATTAACAAAGTCTTTCATGTTCAGGTAAAGGGATCGCACAAGTTACTCAGATCTTATACCCTTAGGTTTCAGATCTCACAGGTGTCTTTCAGGTCAAACAGATATTATGTAGATAGCACACATATCCCTCAGGCTACACAGACCTTAGGACTCTTAACAACTGAAGTACCCATAAGGGTATTCAGATTGTAGAAGTTCCGACAGCAGATCTATCCCCAAATTACTCAGTTCTTGTATCCTCAGACTTCTGACAGCAGATCTATCTTTCATATTACTCAATCTTATATCATCAGACTTCTGACAGCAGAGCTATCCCTATATGACTCACATTTTACATGCTCAGGCTTCTGACAGCAGACCTGATCTCAATTTACACAGCTCCTCATACAGTAATTATCCCTCAGGTTACACATCCTCCTCTTATGACTCCAGTGCAACTGCCCCAGCCCTGCGGTCTCTTACTCAACAAGGAGGTCACCAGTGAAGACTGATTATTCCGTGCTCCTGCCTTTGCTCTCCACGCGTACCTTCTGGCCAGTGTTGCCCACCTCTCTGCGAACAGTAACTCTTCTCTGGATCACAGGGTGCCCCAGTGCATAAACAGGCACCAGCGACTTAGCATTTGTGCCGACTGACCTAACATGACTTCTGCTTGTTGTTGTTGTTGCCACTTGAGGCTTATGTTCGGTCTTCGCTCTAACTTCTCACCACCTTTTTTCCTTCCTCCCCCCCTGCGGCACCTGCTCCTTCCCAGGTCAAGATCCAGGGGCAGAATAAGGAGATGCTGGCGGCTGCATGTCAGATGTTCCTGGGCAAGTCCGAGAACGAGGTAGCCCACATCTCGCTGGAGACGCTGGAAGGCCACCAGAGAGCCATCATGGCTCACATGACTGTCGAGGTAAGGCATCCTGTGGCTACCTGTGAAGCATGCCACCTGCTCTGTCCAACTCCCCCACTTGATCGGTTCATGGTCCATACAAGGCGCCTTGCAGTGGGACCACCTCCCTGGTTGTGGCCATCCGTGCGGACATTGTCTTCCTGTTTTACTTCTTATCATGGGGTCTCCAAGGCTTCTATGTCCCATCATCAATGACGGTAGAGTCAGAGCCCAGAAGTAGCTCGGGAATGGGGCACAGCTCTGTTTGTGTAGGTTTCAGGTGCAGGTTTAAAGTGCTATTAATGTGATGCACTCAAAAAAAGGTAGAAAAGGGACTACTACTTTGAAGAATCCCGACCCAACCACTAGATGGCAGAATAATGCACAGCATGTGAATCCAGAAATGTTTTCAAGCAGCAACAATAAACTATTTTGTTTTGTGACTAAGACCAGTTAGAAGCTGGAAGGTCTGCAAAAGGGGGTTGAGGACACAGTTTAGAAACCTTTCAAATGCAGGACATGCAACCTAGTAGCAAGTTTAGTTTTCATATAAAATTTAAGCTGAGAGCAAGCCAGCAGCTGCTATGAGATGTCGTCCAGTAGCTACGTTCAGATGTGGTCTTACAAAATATTGTGTTGCCGTGACTTCACATCCCTTTACTAACCCACGTTCGACAAGTCCTTGAGTCCAGCAATTGTTTTCCAGTACAAAGTTACTGGTGACATTTAATTGAATGACCGGTCCCCACATGATCTTCCCAGCCGCCTGCTGACCTGACGTAATTTCTATGAGTGTGGTTGTACACACGGAGTACAATGTCTTGGTCAGATGTGATCCACTGGGTAAGTTGGGATACCAACAGCAGTAGTAACCATGGTGCAAACAAGCCTGGGATTGTATCTACTTTCTGCCTTAAATTAATATCTGGTCTGTTTTTCATTCATAAGTTGCATCTTGAAAGGTTCTCCGAACAGACCCCTCCACCCCCCAATATCTGTTTCCTCCTATCATCTGAGGGGTGGACAGAATAATCTTACGGCGTAAATTATCCCCGGTCAGTGGTGTGAACAATGCATCCTCCGCTCTTGTTTCATGTTTGGATGCTGTCCAGCAGACATTGGGGGGGTGAGGGGGCGAGTGCTTCAGCCTACCCTACTAGAAGCCTGGGAATAAAGGAAAGACCAGGACCATCTGCACCAGTGCTTTAAATGGGCCGGTACTCTCCGGTACTGAGTACTGGCACTTTTTTATTTTGAGAGGGAGAGTACTGGCATATCTCAAGAAAAACGTAATACTTTTAATTGGAGAGTACCGGCATTTCTCAGAAACAAGCAGGTGCTCTATCACAGAGTACCTGCACTTCTATTTTTCCATTTAAAGCACTGACCTGCACACACCATAAACGTTGTGGATTGCCTCCCCCAGCCCCTCTCACACACAGGGTGTTTGTCCCACACTGGAAACTACTGATGCAACCCTCTTCTTCTCACAAGAAATGTATTTCAGTGCCCAATGTTACCAAGTGGAAGAACTATCATTGTGATCAGATTGGCTTTTAAGATTTCTTCTTTCTAACAAGATTTTAGAGTTGAAACTCGAACTTCGGTGGGACCTCCTGCCTGTTATTGGGATAGGATGTGGGTAACTGCCAGAGCTGCCGATCTTGGAGCTGGGGAGCCAGGTTCGAGTCTCAGCGTCGGCGCAACACCCTGTGATTCTCGGCAAATCGCTTAATCTCCCCGTGCCTGCTAAGAAATAAATGTGTCCTTGTGTAGTGTAACTGGTGCTCATGTAAAGCGCTCCATACCTTCGACTTCTAGCTATATCAAAACTGCAAAAAGAAGAAACAAATCACAGAGCACGTTATTTCAGGCTTGTTCACTTCCCCGTAATCCACCCGGTACTAGACGCCATGTGTCTGTGATCTTCGTGGTGCCTAGCAATGTCTCTCCCTCAAGACGGTGTATTTCTCTCGCTCTCATGTCTCCTTTTCTCATGCTAAGACCAGTCGTTCCAGTTGCCCGCCCTCCTCCCTTGCAGGGATAAAGTTACAGGTCCCTGGGAGTTTCCAGGGCATCGCGTGTTCCCCAAAGTTATTAACCTTTTGACCATCTCTGTGCTTTTTTGTTAGGGCCGAGCCTGCGTTGCATGCGCTCGCGCATGCGTATCGCAGCGATACGCTTTTGTATTTAGAAAAGGGCTCGGATCCCTGTCGACTTCATGTCAGTGTTTTTTATTGGTTCGTGGGCTTCCCTAATAAAATCTGCTTGCTTTCATTAGTCGAAGGCACGCACACGTCATGCCTTTTCCGGTGGCTAGCCCTCCCCGAGCGCAGCGACCAAGTACAGAAAACATGCGAGGCTCGCTGTTTTCTGTCCGGCTCGTGGACTTCTTTTTCTCTAATTTACGAGCGCGATCTCGCTTGGCAGAAGTCGAGCGCTTTACATAGTTAATTTCACTTTTTTGGGTCACATATATAAATGCACTTTTGCCCGATAGGTGAAAAGTCGGGTTAGGAGTTTACAACGCGATCAGCCCTAACATGAGCAAACGCGAGACCCGTTGCATTGCAAATGCTTGTTGTAGGTCTGGTCTGATCTGATGCAGCGCACACCTTCAATTAGAGGCTTGTGGGGTAAAAACAGGCACTGCGAGGAGCTGGGGTGGCTCCACCGTGTGCTGAACCAGCCCTGTCCATTAGCAGGAGGACAGCCCGGCCGGTTTGGCGCCTGCGGCAGCGCCCTCTGCACTTCTTTGGAATGTGCCCCCCAGTCTCTATCTGTCGGTGCTCCTTCCATGAACAGATGCAGGATCTGTTTGCAATGCTGGTGGAGTGGGGGCTTTAAGGGGATGATTGCGTCCTCTGTTACCAAAGTGTTTCTTTAAAATAAGGTCTGTGCTATTGACGCCGACCTCCCTCGAGCCTGTCCGCTCGCTGCCCTCTCTCACTGGAGCAGGATCTAAGGTTTTGTGTCTGATAGAAAGAGAACATTCGACCAGTCAGTTGACCTTGGAATTATAAGACTTGTATTTTAGTCCAGCTTTCCCCACTTGACCAAATTGTGTGATCTTTGGCAAACTGCGTCTACCTGCTTCTCAAATCTTGATCGCCCAGAGCTATAAACGCCTAGAAGCGGGCTCGATGCTGGGAAGGCCTTTGTTGTGGTTTTTTTGAGTAGCAGACCGTACCTTGTTAGTGCCCCCTGCTTCAGACTTTCTGGGCAGAGAAGTGTTAGGGTGTACCCTGGAGCCCTGCGCGAGCTGCGTGCATCACAGGAAGAGCATGAGTATGTGATGCGAACAGAGCCCCGCTGCTGGGGTAGTGGATGTCTGTTCTCGGCTGCTGGGGCAGTGGATGTCTGTTCCCGGCTGCTGGGGCAGTGGATGTCTGTTCCCGGCTGCTGGGGCAGTGGATGTCTGTAACCGGCTGCTGGGGCAGTGGATGTCTGTTCCCGGCTGCTGGGGCAGTGGATGTCTGAACCCAGCTGCTGGGGCAGTGAATATCTGAACCCAGCTGCTGGGGCAGTGGATGTCTGTTCCTGTCTGCTGGGGCAGTGGATGTCTGAACCCAGCTCCTGGGGCAGTGAATATCTGAACCCAGCTGCTGGGGCAGTGGATGTCTGTTCCTGTCTGCTGGGACGGTGGATGTTTGAACCCGGCTGTTGGGGCAGTGAATATCTGAACCCAGCTGCTGGGGCAGTGGATGTCTGTTCCTGTCTGCTGGGGCAGTGGATGTCTGAACCCAGCTGTTGGGGCAGTGGGGCAGTGAATGTCTGAACCCAGCTGTTTGGGCAGTGGATGTCTGTTCCTGGTTGCTGGGGCAGTGGATGAAGGTCCCCTGCTGCTGGGGCAGTGGACGTCTGTTCCCGGCTGCTGGGGCAGTGGATGTCTGAACCTGGCTGCTGCGACAGTGAATATCTGAACCCAGCTCCTGGGGCAGTGGATGTCTGATCCTGGCTGCTGGGGCAGTGGATGTCTGAACCCGGCTGCTGGGGCAGTGAATATCTGAATCCAGCTCCTGGGGCAGTGGATGTCTGTTCTCGGCTGCTGGGGCAGTGGATGTCTGAACCCGGCTGTTGGGACAGTGAATGTCTGAACCCAGCTGTTGGGGCAGCGAATATCTGAACCCAGCTGCTGGGGCAGTGGATGTCTGTTCCCGTCTGCTGGGGCAGTGGATGTCTGTTCCCGTCTGCTGGGGCAGTGGATGTCTGTTCCCGTCTGCTGGGGCAGTGGATGTCTGAACCCGGCTGCTGGGGCAGTGGATGTCTGTTCCCGGCTGCTGGGGCAGTGGATGTCTGAACCCGGCTGCTGGGGCAGTGAATGTCTGAACCCAGCTGTTAGGGCAGTGAATATCTGAACCCAGCTGCTGGGGCAGTGGATGTCTGTTCCCGTCTGCTGGGGCAGTGGATGTCTGAACCCAGCTAGTGGGGCAGTGAATGTCTGAGCCCAGCTGTTGGGTCAGTGGATGTCTGTTCCCGGTTGCTGGGGCAGTGGATTTCTTACCCCTGCTGCTGGGGCAGTGATGTCTGTTCCCGGCTGCTGCAGTGATGTCTGTTCCCGGCTGCTGGTGTAGTGGATCTCTGTCCCCGGCTGCTGGGGCAGTGATGTCTGTTCCCGGCTGCTGGGGTAGTGGATCTCTGTCCCCGGCTGCTGGGGCAGTGATGTCTGTTCCCAGCTGCTGGGGTAGTGGATCTCTGTCCCCGGCTGCTGGGGCAGTGATTGTCTGTTCCCAGCTGCTGGGGTAGTGGATCTCTGTCCCCGGCTGCTGGGGCAGTGATTGTCTGTTCCCAGCTGCTGGAGCAGTGGATGTCTCTTCCCGGCTGCGGTGGCAGCGGTTGTTCTGACCCCGGCTCTGGCCACTTGCAGTGACTGTGCTTTAAATAAACCGACTTAAATCTGAATTGAAGAGAAGTTTCTTCCTTCTCCGGGGCCTTTCAAGGTGGTCGGTGTGATGCTGAGTTTGTTAAAGTGGAACTTCAGATCCAGGTGCATTTAAATTATTCATGCAAAGACTTCGGTGCTTTGTGTCTTGTATCAGCCAACTCTGATGAGAATATTCATGGTAAGGAGGCAGAACCATGCAATTGTGCCTGTTGTAACTGTCCTGCGACTGATGAAGTTGTAACTGCCCTGCGACTGATGAAGTTGTAACTACCCTGCAACTGATGCAGTTGTGACTGTCCTGCAACTGATGCAGTTGTGACTGTCCTGCAACTAATGCAGTTGTGACTGTCCTGCAACTAATGCAGTTGTGACTGTCCAGCAACTAGTGCAGTTGTAACTGCCCTGCAACTAATGCAGTTGTAACTGCCCTGCAACTAATGCAGTTGTAACTGCCCTGCAACTAATGCAGTTGTAACTACCCTGCAACTAATGCAGTTGTAACTGTCCTGCAACTAATGCAGTTACACCTGTCCTGCAACTAGTGCAGTTGTAACTACCCTGTAACTAATGCAGTTGACTGTCCAGCAACTAGTGCAGTTGTGACTGTCCAGCAACTAGTGCAGTTGTAACTGCCCTGCAACTAATGCAGTTGTAACTGCCCTGCAACTAATGCAGTTGTAACTGCCCTGCAACTAATGCAGTTGTAACTGTCCTGCAACTAATGCAGTTACACCTGTCCTGCAACTAGTGCAGTTGTAACTACCCTGTAACTAATGCAGTTGTGACTGTCCAGCAACTAGTGCAGTTGTGACTGTCCAGCAACTAGTGCAGTTGTAACTGTCCTGCAACTAATGCAGTTGTAACTACCCTGCAACTGATGCAGTTGTAACTACCCTGCAACTAATGCAGTTGTGACTGTCCTGCAACTAATGCAGTTATACCTGTCCTGCAACTAGTGCAGTTGTAACTGCCCTGTAACTAATGCAGTTGTAACTGCCCTGTAACTAATGCAGTTGTAACTGCCCTGTAACTAATGCAGTTGTAACTGCCCTGTAACTAGTGCAGTTGTAACTGCCCTGTAACTAGTGCCTTGCAACCACTGTCCCTGAAGGACAGTGCCAGAACCTGCGGCCGGGCACGGTTTCTAGACCCATCATTTCATGGGAGGGGGCAGAATCTAGTTACCACTCTTATCTCAGATTTTGCTTAATGTGCATATATTTGCTCGCTCATAATCTTTAACTAGGGCTCACGGTTTTATGGTATTTGTTAACATTTCGTCTGTATTTATCCTTATTTATTTTTTGGCCATTTTATTAGTATTTATCCATATTTATTTTGCGGTTTGAGACTAATTAAGTTGGTGTAAGGAAATGCCTCCTTGGCATGGTTACCCCCTGACTTTTTGCCTTTGCTGATGCTATGTTTTGAATTGAAAGTGTGCTGAGGCCTGCTAACCAGGCCCCAGCACCAGTGTTCTTTCCCTAACCTGTACTTTTGATTCCACAATTGGCACACCCTGGCATCCAGATAAGTCCCTTGTAACTGGTACCTCTGGTACCAAGGGCCCTGATGCCAGGGAAGGTCTCTAAGGGCTGCAGCATGTATTATGCCACCCTAGAGAACCCTCACTCAGCACAGACCCACTGCTTACCAGCTTGTGTGTGCTAGTGAGAACAAAATGAGTAAGTCGACATGGCACTCCCTTCAGGGTGCCATGCCAGCCTCTCACTGCCTATGCAGTATAGGTAAGACACCCCTCTAGCAGGCCTTACAGCCCTAAGGCAGGGTGCACTATACCATAGGTGAGGGTACCAGTGCATGAGCACTGTACCCCTACAGTGTCTAAGCAAAACCTTAGACATTGTAAGTGCAGGGTAGCCATAAGAGTATATGGTCTGGGAGTCTGTTTTACACGAACTCCACAGCACCATAATGGCTACACTGAAAACTGGGAAGTTTGGTATCAAACTTCTCAGCACAATAAATGCACACTGATGCCAGTGTACATTTTATTGTAAAATACACCACAGAGGGCACCTTAGAGGTGCCCCCTGAAACTTAACCGACTATCTGTGTAGGCTGACTGGTTCCAGCAGCCTGCCACACTAGAGACATGTGGCTGGCCTCATTGGGAGAGTGCCTTTGTCACTCTGAGGCCAGTAACAAAGCCTGCACTGGGTGGAGATGCTAACACCTCCCCCAGGCAGGAGCTGTAACACCTGGCGGTGAGCCTCAAAGGCTCACCCCTTTGTCACAGCACCGCAGGACACTCCAGCTAGTGGAGTTGCCCGCCCCCTCCGGCCCCGGCCCCCACTTTTGGCGGCAAGGCCGGAGAAAATAATGAGAATAACAAGGAGGAGCCACTGGCCAGTCAGGACAGCCCCTAAGGTGTCCTGAGCTGAGGTGACTCTAACTTTTAGAAATCCTCCATCTTGCAGATGGAGGATTCCCCCAATAGGATTAGGGATGTGACCCCCTCCCCTTGGGAGGAGGCACAAAGAGGGTGTACTCACCCTCAGGGCTAGTAGCCATTGGCTACTAACCCCCCAGACCTAAACACGCCCTTAAATTTAGTATTTAAGGGCTCTCCCTGAACCTAGAAACTAGATTCCTGCAACTACAAGAAGAAGGACTGCCTAGCTGAAAACCCCTGCAGAGGAAGACCAGAAGACAACAACTGCCTTGGCTCCAGAAACTCACCGGCCTGTCTCCTGCCTTCCAAAGAACTCTGCTCCAGCGACGCCTTCCAAAGGGACCAGCGACCTCTGAATCCTCTGAGGACTGCCCTGCTTCGACGACGACAAGAAACTCCAGAGGACAGCGGACCTGCTCCAAAAAGACTGCAACTTTATCCAAAGGAGCAGCTTTAAAGAACCCTGCAATCTCCCCGCAAGAAGCGTGAGACTTGCAACTCTGCACCCGGCGACCCCGACTCGGCTGGTGGAGAACCAACACCTCAGGGAGGACCCCCGGACTACTCTACGACTGTGAGTACCAAAACCTGTCCCCCCTGAGCCCCCACAGCGCCGCCTGCAGAGGGAATCCCGAGGCTTCCCCTGACCGCGACTCTCTGAAACCTAAGTCCCGACGCCTGGAAAAGACCCTGCACCCGCAGCCCCCAGGACCTGAAGGACCGGACTTTCACTGCAGAAGTGACCCCCAGGAGTCCCTCTCCCTTGCCCAAGTGGAGGTTTCCCTGAGGAAGCCCCCCCTTACCTGCCTGCAGCGCTGAAGAGATCCCTTGATCTCTCATTGACTTACATTGCGAACCCGACACTTGTTCTAACACTGCACCCGGCCGCCCCGCGCCGCTGAGGGTGAAATTTCTGTGTGGGCTTGTGTCCCCCCCGGTGCCCTACAATACCCCCCTGGTCTGCCCTCCGAAGACGCGGGTACTTACCTGCTGGCAGACTGGAACCGGGGCACCCCCTTCTCTCCATTGAAGCCTATGCGTTTTGGGCACCACTTTGAACTCTGCACCTGACCGTCCCTGAGCTGCTGGTGTGGTAACTTTGGGGTTGCTCTGAACCCCCAACGGTGGGCTACCTTGGACCAAGAACTGAACCCTGTAAGTGTCTTACTTACCTGGTAAAACTAACAAAAACTTACCTCCCCCAGGAACTGTGAAAATTGCACAGTGTCCACTTTTTAAATAGCTATATGTGAATAACTTGAAAAGTATACATGCAATTGAAATGATTCAAAGTTCCTAATGTACTTACCTGCAATACCTTTCAAACAAGATATTACATGTTAAATTTGAACCTGTGGTTCTTAAAATAAACTAAGAAAAGATATTTTTCTATACAAAACCTATTGGCTGGATTTGTCTCTGAGTGTGTGTACCTCATTTATTGCCTATGTGTATGTACAACAAATGCTTAACACTACTCCTTGGATAAGCCTACTGCTCGACCACACTACCACAAAATAGAGCATTAGTATTATCTATTTTTACCACTATTTTACCTCTAAGGGGAACCCTTGGACTCTGTGCATGCTATTCCTTACTTTGAAATAGCACATACAGAGCCAACTTCCTACATTGGTGGATCAGCGGTGGGGTACAAGACTTTGCATTTGCTGGACTACTCAGCCAATACCTGATCACACGACAAATTCCAAAATTGTCATTAGAAATTGATTTTTGCAATTTGAAAAGTTTTCTAAATTCTTAAAAGACCTGCTAGGGCCTTGTGTTAGATCCTGTTTAGCATTTCTTTTAGAGTTTAAAAGTTTGTTAAAAGTTTGAATTAGATTCTAGAACCAGTTTAGTTTCTTAAAAAGTATTCCAACTTTTAGAAGCATAATGTCTAGCACAGATGTGAATGTGGTGGAACTCGACACCACACCTTACCTCCATCTACAGATGAGAGAGCTAAGGTCACTCTGTAAACTAAAGAAAATAGCAATGGGCTCCAAACCTACCAAAGTACAGCTCCAGGAGCTTTTGGCAGAGTTTGAAAAAGCCAACCCCTCTGAGGATGGCAACACAGAGGATGAAGATAGTGACTTGGAGGGAAATTCCCCCCCTCCAGTCCTACTTAGGGAGAACAGGGCTTCTCAAGCCCTGACTCCACAAATAATAGTCAGAGATGCTGGTTCCCTCACAGGAGGGACCAACAACTCTGAAATCACTGAGGATAACTCCAGTGAAGAGGACATCCAGTTAGCCAGGATGGCCAAAAGATTGGCTTTGGAAAGACAGATCCTAGCCATAGAAAGGGAAAGACAAGAGATGGGCCTAGGACCCATCAATGGTGGCAGCAACATAAATAGGGTCAGAGATTCTCCTGACATGTTGAAAATCCCTAAAGGGATTGTAACTAAATATGAAGATGGTGATGACATCACCAAATGGTTCACAGCTTTTGAGAGGGCTTGTGTAACCAGAAAAGTGAACAAATCTCACTGGGGTGCTCTCCTTTGGGAAATGTTCACAGGAAAGTGTAGGGATAGACTCCTCACACTCTCTGGAAAAGATGCAGAATCTTATGACCTCATGAAGGGTACTCTGATTGAGGGCTTTGGATTCTCCACTGAGGAGTATAGGATTAGATTCAGGGGGGCTCAAAAATCCTCGAGCCAGACCTGGGTTGACTTTGTAGACTACTCAGTAAAAACACTAGATGGTTGGATTCAAGGCAGTGGTGTAAGTAATTATGATGGGCTGTACAATTTATTTGTGAAAGAACACCTGTTAAGTAATTGTTTCAATGACAAACTGCATCAGCATCTGGTGGCCCTAGGACCAATTTCTCCCCAAGAATTGGGAAAGAAGGCGGACCATTGGGTCAAGACTAGGGTGTCCAAAACTTCCACAGGGGGTGACCAAAAGAAAGGGGTCACAAAACCTCCCCAGGGGAAAGGTGGTGAGACAGCCAAAAATAAAAATAGTAAAGAGTCTTCTACAGGCCCCCAAAAACCTGCACAGGAGGGTGGGCCCAGAGCCTCTTCACAAAACAATCCTGGGTACAAGGGTAAAAACTTTGATCCCAAAAAGGCCTGGTGTCGAAACTGTAGTCAGTCTGGACACCAAACTGGAGACAAGGCCTGTCCCAAGAAAAGTTCCACTCCAAACTCCAATCCAGGTAACACTGGAATGGCTAGTCTCCAAGTGGGATCAACAGTGTGCCCGGAGCACATCAGGGTCCACACTGAAGCTACTCTAGTCTCTGAGGGTGGGGTAGATTTAGCCACACTAGCTGCCTGGCCGCCTAACATGCAAAAATACAGGCAGCAGCTCTTTATTAATGGGACAAGTGTAGAGGGCCTGAGGGATACAGGTGCCAGTGTGTAGGAAGTTGGCTCTGTATGCACTATTTCAAAGTAAGGAATAGTATGCACAGAGTCCAAGGGTTCCCCTTAGAGGTAAGATAGTGGCAAAAAGAGATAATACTAATGCTCTATTTTGTGGTAGTGTGGTCGAGCAGTAGGCTTATCCAAGGAGTAGTGTTAAGCATTTGTTGTACATACACATAGACAATAAATGAGGTACACACACTCAGAGACAAATCCAGCCAATAGGTTTTTGTATAGAAAAATATCTTTTCTTAGTTTATTTTAAGAACCACAGGTTCAAATTCTACATGTAATATCTCATTCGAAAGGTATTGCAGGTAAGTACTTTAGGAACTTCAAATCATCAAAATTGCATGTATACTTTTCAAGTTATTCACAAATAGCTGTTTTAAAAGTGGACACTTGTGCAATTTTCACAGTTCCTAGGGGAGGTAAGTATTTGTTAGGTTAACCAGGTAAGTAAGACACTTACAGGGCTTAGTTCTTGGTCCAAGGTAGCCCACCGTTGGGGGTTCAGAGCAACCCCAAAGTCACCACACCAGCAGCTCAGGGCCGGTCAGGTGCAGAGTTCAAAGTGGTGCCCAAAACACATAGGCTAGAATGGAGAGAAGGGGGTGCCCCGGTTCCGGTCTGCTTGCAGGTAAGTACCCGCGTCTTCGGAGGGCAGACCAGGGGGGTTTTGTAGGGCACCGGGGGGGACACAAGCCCACACAGAAATTTCACCCTCAGCAGCGCGGGGGCGGCCGGGTGCAGTGTAGAAACAAGCGTCGGGTTTGTAATGGAAGTCAATGGGAGATCTAGGGATCTCTTCAGCGCTGCAGGCAGGCAAGGGGGGGGTTCCTCGGGGAAACCTCCACTTGATCAAGGGAGAGGGACTCCTGGGGGTCACTCCTCCAGTGAAAGTCCGGTCCTTCAGGTCCTGGGGGCTGCGGGTGCAGGGTCTCTCCCAGGTGTCGGGACTTAGGATTCAAAGAGTCGCGGTCAGGGGAAGCCTCGGGATTCCCTCTGCAGGCGGCGCTGTGGGGGCTCAGGGGGGACAGGTTTTTGTACTCACAGTCTTAGAGTAGTCCTGGGGTCCCTCCTGAGGTGTTGGATCGCCACCAGCCGAGTCGGGGTCGCCGGGTGCAGTGTTGCAAGTCTCACGCTTCTTGCGGGGAGCTTGCAGGGTTCTTTAAAGCTGCTGGAAACAAAGTTGCAGCTTTTCTTGGAGCAGGTCCGCTGTCCTCGGGAGTTTCTTGTCTTTTCGAAGCAGGGGCAGTCCTCAGAGGATGTCGAGGTCGCTGGTCCCTTTGGAAGGCGTCGCTGGAGCAGGATCTTTGGAAGGCAGGAGACAGGCCGGTGAGTTTCTGGAGCCAAGGCAGTTGTCGTCTTCTGGTCTTCCTCTGCAGGGGTTTTCAGCTAGGCAGTCCTTCTTCTTGTAGTTGCAGGAATCTAATTTTCTAGGGTTCAGGGTAGCCCTTAAATACTAAATTTAAGGGCGTGTTTAGGTCTGGGGGGTTAGTAGCCAATGGCTACTAGCCCTGAGGGTGGGTACACCCTCTTTGTGCCTCCTCCCAAGGGGAGGGGGTCACAATCCTAACCCTATTGGGGGAATCCTCCATCTGCAAGATGGAGGATTTCTAAAAGTCAGAGTCACCTCAGCTCAGGACACCTTAGGGGCTGTCCTGACTGGCCAGTGACTCCTCCTTGTAGCTTTCTTTGTTCCCTCCAGCCTTGCCGCCAAAAGTGGGGGCCGTGGCCGGAGGGGGCGGGCAACTCCACTAAGCTGGAGTGCCCTGCTGGGCTGCGACAAAGGGGTGAGCCTTTGAGGCTCACCGCCAGGTGTCACAGCTCCTGCCTGGGGGAGGTGTTAGCATCTCCACCCAGTGCAGGCTTTGTTACTGGCCTCAGAGTGACAAAGGCACTCTCCCCATGGGGCCAGCAACATGTCTCTGGTGTGGCAGGCTGCTGGAACTAGTCAGCCTACACAGACAGTCGGTTAAGTTTCAGGGGGCACCTCTAAGGTGCCCTCTGTGGTGTATTTTACAATAAAATGTACACTGGCATCAGTGTGCATTTATTGTGCTGAGAAGTTTGATACCAAACTTCCCAGTTTTCAGTGTAGCCATTATGGTGGTGTGGAGTTCGTGTTTGACAGACTCCCAGACCATATACTCTTATGGCTACCCTGCACTTACAATGTCTAAGGTTTTGTTTAGACACTGTAGGGGTACCATGCTCATGCACTGGTACCCTCACCTATGGTATAGTGCACCCTGCCTTAGGGCTGTAAGGCCTGCTAGAGGGGTGTCTTACCTATACTGCATAGGCAGTGAGAGGCTGGCATGGCACCCTGAGGGGAGTGCCATGTCGACTTACTCGTTTTGTCCTCACTAGCACACACAAGCTGGCAAGCAGTGTGTCTGTGCTGAGTGAGAGGTCTCCAGGGTGGCATAAGACATGCTGCAGCCCTTAGAGACCTTCCTTGGCATCAGGGCCCTTGGTACTAGAAGTACCAGTTACAAGGGACTTATCTGGATGCCAGGGTCTGCCAATTGTGGATACAAAAGTACAGGTTAGGGAAAGAACACTGGTGCTGGGGCCTGGTTAGCAGGCCTCAGCACACTTTCAATTGTAAACATAGCATCAGCAAAGGCAAAAAGTCAGGGGGCAACCATGCCAAGGAGGCATTTCCTTACACAGTGTCACCATGGTGACAGAGAAACTGGTTTCCCCTGGCCAATACCTGACTGGAAAAACCTATACAGTCACCAACGCTGACAATCAGACTAAAGCACATCCCATGGCAATGGTAACTTTAGAATGGGGAGGGGTCAATGGCCTGAAACAGGTGGTGGTCTCCTCAAACATCCCAGTAGACTGTCTGCTTGGAAATGACCTGGAGTCCTCCGCATGGGCTGAGGTAGAACTGAAAACCCATGCAGCCATGCTGGGTATCCCTGAACTGGTGTGTGTAAAAACAAGAGCACAGTGCAAGGCACAGGGTGAAAAAGTAGAGCTGGAGTCTGGAAGAAAGGCCCAGCCTATCAAGAGAAAAGGAAAGTCAGTTGGGAAACCAACTGCAACACAGTCAGAAAAAGAGAACCTCTCTTCTCAGGAAGAAGTTCTGCCCTCTGAGGGAACTGAGCCTTTGGAGCTTGAACCTTATCAGGTTGAGCTCTTAGGCCCAGGGGGACCCTCAAGGGAGGAGCTGTGTAAGGGACAAGAAACCTGTCCCTCTCTTGAAGGCCTTAGGCAGCAAGCTGCTGAAGAGTCCAAGGGCAAGAAAAATTGAACACATAGGGTCTATTGGGAAGATGGACTCCTGTACACTGAGGCCAGAGACCCCAAACCTGGTGCCACTAGGAGAGTGGTAGTGCCTCAGTCGTTCAGAGAGTTTATTCTGACCTTAGCCCATGATATTCCCCTTGCTGGGCATTTGGGACAAACCAAGACGTGGGAGAGGTTAGTCAACCACTTCTACTGGCCCAATATGTCCCACAAGGTTAAGGAGTTTTGCCTCTCCTGCCCCACCTGTCAAGCCAGTGGTAAGACAGGTGGGCATCCAAAGGCCCCCCTCATTCCACTTCCAGTGGTGGGGGTCCCCTTTGAAAGAGTGGGTGTGGACATAGTTGGTCCACTAGAACCTCCCACAGCCTCAGGAAATATGTATATCCTAGTAGTAGTGGATCATGCTACTAGGTATCCTGAAGCTATTCCCCTTAGGTCGACTACTGCCCCTGCAGTAGCCAAGGCCCTCATTGGTATCTTTACCAGAGTGGGTTTCCCTAAGGAGGTGGTGTCTGACGGAGGTACCAACTTCATGTCAGCATACCTAAAACACATGTGGAATGAGTGTGGGGTGACTTACAAATTCACTACACCATACCATCCACAAACTAATGACTTAGTTGAGAGATTCAACAAGACATTAAAAGGCATGATCATCGGGCTCCCAGAAAAGCTCAAAAGGAGATGGGATGTCCTCTTGCCATGTCTGCTTTTCGCTTACAGAGAGGTGCCACAGAAGGGAGTAGGATTCTCACCCTTTGAACTTCTGTTTGGTCATCCTGTAAGGGGACCACTTGCTCTTGTTAAAGAAGGCTGGGAGAGACCTCTTCATGAGCCTAAACAGGACATAGTGGACTATGTACTTGGCCTTCGCTCTAGAATGGCAGAGTACATGGAAAAGGCAAGCAAAAACCTTGAGGCCAGCCAACAGCTCCAGAAGTTTTGGTATGACCAAAAGGCTGCAATGGTTGAGTTCCAACCAGGGCAGAAAGTCTGGGTTCTGGAGCCTGTGGCTCCCAGGGCACTTCAGGACAAATGGAGTGGCCCTTACCCAGTGCTAGAAAGGAAGAGTCAGGTCACCTACCTGGTGGACCTGGGCACAAGCAGGAGCCCCAAGAGGGTGATCCATGTGAACCGCCTTAAGCTCTTCCATGACAGGGCTGATGTAAATCTGTTGATGGTAACAGATGAGGATCAGGAGGCAGAGAGTGAACCTCTCCCTGATCTTCTGTCATCAGACCCAAAAGATGGCTCAGTAGATGGAGTGATCTACTCAGACACCCTCTCTGGCCAACAGCAAGCTGATTGTAGGAGAGTCCTACAACAGTTTCCTGAACTCTTCTCCCTAACCCCTGGTCAGACACACCTGTGTACCCATGATGTGGACACAGGAGACAGCATGCCTGTCAAAAACAAAATTTTTAGACAGTCTGACCATGTTAAGGAAAGCATCAAGGTGGAAGTCCACAAGATGCTGGAATTGGGAGTAATTGAGCGCTCTGACAGCCCCTGGGCTAGCCCAGTGGTCTTAGTCCCCAAACCTCACACCAAAGATGGAAAGAAAGAGATGAGGTTTTGTGTGGACTACAGGGGGCTCAACTCTGTCACCAAGACAGACGCCCATCCAATTCCTAGAGCTGATGAGCTCATAGACAAATTAGGTGCTGCCAAATTCTTAAGTACCTTTGACTTGACAGCAGGGTACTGGCAAATAAAAATGGCACCTGGAGCAAAAGAGAAAACAGCATTCTCCACACCTGATGGGCATTATCAGTTTACTGTTATGCCCTTTGGTTTAAAGAATGCCCCTGCCACCTTCCAAAGGTTGGTGAATCAAGTCCTTGCTGGTTTGGAGTCCTTTAGCACAGCTTATCTTGATGATATTGCTGTCTTTAGCTCCACCTGGCAGGATCACCTGGTCCACCTGAAGAAGGTTTTGAAGGCCCTGCAATCTGCAGGCCTCTCTATCAAGGCATCCAAATGCCAGATAGGGCAGGGAACTGTGGTTTACTTGGGCCACCTTGTAGGTGGAGGCCAAGTTCAGCCACTCCAACCCAAGATCCAGACTATTCTGGACTGGGTAGCTCCAAAAACCCAGACTCAAGTCAGGGCATTCCTTGGCTTGACTGGGTATTACAGGAGGTTTGTGAAGGGATATGGATCCATTGTGACAGCCCTCACTGAACTCACCTCCAAGAAAATGCCCAAGAAAGTGAACTGGACTGTGGAATGCCAACAGGCCTTTGACACCCTGAAACAAGCAATGTGCTCAGCACCAGTTCTAAAAGCTCCAGATTATTCTAAGCAGTTCATTGTGCAGACAGATGCATCTGAACATGGGATAGGGGCAGTTTTGTCCCAAACAAATGATGATGGCCTTGACCAGCCTGTTGCTTTCATTAGCAGGAGGTTACTCCCCAGGGAGCAGCGTTGGAGTGCCATTGAGAGGGAGGCCTTTGCTGTGGTTTGGTCCCTGAAGAAGCTGAGACCATACCTCTTTGGGACTCACTTCCTAGTTCAAACTGACCACAGACCTCTCAAATGGCTGATGCAAATGAAAGGTGAAAATCCAAAACTGTTGAGGTGGTCCATCTCCCTACAGGGAATGGACTTTATAGTGGAACACAGACCTGGGACTGCCCATGCCAATGCAGATGGCCTTTCCAGGTTCTTCCACTTAGAAAATGAAGACTCTCTTGGGAAAGGTTAGTCTCATCCTCTTTCGTTTGGGGGGGGGTTGTGTAAGGAAATGCCTCCTTGGCATGGTTACCCCCTGACTTTTTGCCTTTGCTGATGCTATGTTTTGAATTGAAAGTGTGCTGAGGCCTGCTAACCAGGCCCCAGCACCAGTGTTCTTTCCCTAACCTGTACTTTTGATTCCACAATTGGCACACCCTGGCATCCAGATAAGTCCCTTGTAACTGGTACCTCTGGTACCAAGGGCCCTGATGCCAGGGAAGGTCTCTAAGGGCTGCAGCATGTATTATGCCACCCTAGAGACCCCTCACTCAGCACAGACCCACTGCTTACCAGCTTGTGTGTGCTAGTGAGAACAAAATGAGTAAGTCGACATGGCACTCCCCTCAGGGTGCCATGCCAGCCTCTCACTGCCTATGCAGTATAGGTAAGACACCCCTCTAGCAGGCCTTACAGCCCTAAGGCAGGGTGCACTATACCATAGGTGAGGGTACCAGTGCATGAGCACTGTACCCCTACAGTGTCTAAGCAAAACCTTAGACATTGTAAGTGCAGGGTAGCCATAAGAGTATATGGTCTGGGAGTCTGTTTTACACAAACTCCACAGCACCATAATGGCTACACTGAAAACTGGGAAGTTTGGTATCAAACTTCTCAGCACAATAAATGCACACTGATGCCAGTGTACATTTTATTGTAAAATACACCACAGAGGGCACCTTAGAGGTGCCCCCTGAAACTTAACCGACTATCTGTGTAGGCTGACTGGTTCCAGCAGCCTGCCACACTAGAGACATGTGGCTGGCCTCATGGGGAGAGTGCCTTTCTCACTCTGAGGCCAGTAACAAAGCCTGCACTGGGTGGAGATGCTAACACCTCCCCCAGGCAGGAGCTGTAACACCTGGCGGTGAGCCTCAAAGGCTCACCCCTTTGTCACAGCACCGCAGGACACTCCAGCTAGTGGAGTTGCCCGCCCCCTCCGGCCCCGGCCCCCACTTTTGGCGGCAAGGCCGGAGAAAATAATGAGAATAACAAGGAGGAGTCACTGGCCAGTCAGGACAGCCCCTAAGGTGTCCTGAGCTGAGGTGACTCTAACTTTTAGAAATCCTCCATCTTGCAGATGGAGGATTCCCCCAATAGGATTAGGGATGTGACCCCCTCCCCTTGGGAGGAGGCACAAAGAGGGTGTACTCACCCTCAGGGCTAGTAGCCATTGGCTACTAACCCCCCAGACCTAAACACGCCCTTAAATTTAGTATTTAAGGGCTCTCCCTGAACCTAGAAACTAGATTCCTGCAACTACAAGAAGAAGGACTGCCTAGCTGAAAACCCCTGCAGAGGAAGACCAGAAGACAACAACTGCCTTGGCTCCAGAAACTCACCGGCCTGTCTCCTGCCTTCCAAAGAACTCTGCTCCAGCGACGCCTTCCAAAGGGACCAGCGACCTCTGAATCCTCTGAGGACTGCCCTGCTTCGACGACGACAAGAAACTCCCGAGGACAGCGGACCTGCTCCAAAAAGACTGCAACTTTATCC
Organism: Pleurodeles waltl; assembly: GCF_031143425.1. Classification (NCBI taxonomy): domain Eukaryota; kingdom Metazoa; phylum Chordata; class Amphibia; order Caudata; family Salamandridae; genus Pleurodeles; species Pleurodeles waltl. Next base: position 1,703,720,175 of record NC_090445.1, on the reverse strand, counting down.
AAAGGAGCAGCTTTAAAGAACCCTGCAATATCCCCGCAAGAAGCGTGAGACTTGCAACACTGCACCCGGCGACCCCGACTCGGCTGGTGGAGAACCAACACCTCAGGGAGGACCCCCGGACTACTCTACGACTGTGAGTACCAAAACCTGTCCCCCCTGAGCCCCCACAGCGCCGCCTGCAGAGGGAATCCCAAGGCTTCCCCTGACCGCGACTCTCTGAAACCTAAGTCCCGACGCCTGGAAAAGACCCTGCACCCGCAGCCCCCAGGACCTGAAGGACCGGACTTTCACTGCAGAAGTGACCCCCAGGAGTCCCTCTCCCTTGCCCAAGTGGAGGTTTCCCCGAGGAAGCCCCCCCTTACCTGCCTGCAGCGCTGAAGAGATCCCTTGATCTCTCATTGACTTACATTGCGAACCCGACACTTGTTCTAACACTGCACCCGGCCGCCCCCGCGCCGCTGAGGGTGAAATTTCTGTGTGGGCTTGTGTCCCCCCCGGTGCCCTACAAAACCCCCCTGGTCTGCCCTCCGAAGACGCGGGTACTTACCTGCTGGCAGACTGGAACCGGGGCACCCCCTTCTCTCCATTGAAGCCTATGCGCTTTGGGCACCACTTTGAACTCTGCACCTGACCGGCCCTGAGCTGCTGGTGGTCGCTCCCCCTGCCGCTGCAGCTCCTCCAAGTTCCCGAGTTCCTGTGTTCCTGAGACCCACCTAACTGTAAGTACCCCCCTCCTCCCAGCCCCTCGCCCTGCCCCGCGCCACTCACCTTCTCTCCTGCTCCTGCTTCTTTTCCTCCTCTCTGTCTCTTCCTCCTCGCTCCCCCTCTGCAATCTTCTTCTGTGTTCTTCTGTTCTTCTCTTCTGTTCTTCTGTTCTTCCCTTCTGTTCTTCTGTGTTCTTCCGGTCTTCTGTGTTCTTCTTCTCTGTTCTTCTCGGTGCTTCTGTGTTCTTCTTCTCGGTTCTTCTGTGTTCTTCTCTGTTCTTCTCTGTTCTTCTCTGTTCTTCTCTGTTCTTCTGCTCTTCCGATCTTCTGTGCTTCTGTCTTCTGTTCTTCTGTTCTTCTGTTCTTCTGTTCTTCTGTTCTTCTGTTCTTCTGCTCTTCTGCTCTTCTGCTCTTCTTCTCTTCCGGTCTTCTGTTCTTCTGTCTTCTGCTCTTCTGTCTTCTGTTCTCCTGTCTTCGGCTCTTCTACCTCCTCCGTCTTCTTCCCCCGAGCCTGCCCTCCTGCTCCTTCCTCATCCCCCTCCCTCACTCGCCTCCCCCTCTCTCACCCCTAGCTAACCCGTTCGCTATCTACCTCCCTCACTCCTCCTATCTTCCTATCTCTCTAGCTCCCTATCTCACTATCTAACTCCCCCACTCTCCACCTCCTCCTACCTATCTGTCTATCTATCTATTTCCCTATCTATCGACTTCTCTATCTATTTTCTCTATCTATTTCTCTATCTCTCCCCCCCTCCCGCCACCCCCTCTACTACCTATCTCCCTATCCTCTCACTCTACCTCTCTCCCTCACCCACCTCTACAACCCCCCCTCCCCTATCTTCACAACCCTACTCCTATCTCTCTCCCTAATCTCCAAACCTCCTAACACTCACCCTCCTCCACCCTAAACCCCCTCCCCCAGCTCCTCTCACTCTACCTGTCCCCCCCCTCCCTCGCGCTTTCCCGCCGCGACCTCCTGCACGCCCCCGCCCCCCAGCTCCCATTCGCCCCCAGCTGACCCCTCCCCCCCCCTCCTACCTCTTATGGCGGCCGCTGCGCAACAGTGGTAGCGACCCTTGACCCAAGGGTAGGTCGCTCCCCCTGCCGCTGCAGCTCCTCCAAGTTCCCGAGTTCCTGTGTTCCTGAGACCCACCTAACTGTAAGTACCCCCCTCCTCCCAGCCCCTCGCCCTGCCCCGCGCCACTCACCTTCTCTCCTGCTCCTGCTTCTTTTCCTCCTCTCTGTCTCTTCCTCCTCGCTCCCCCTCTGCAATCTTCTTCTGTGTTCTTCTGTTCTTCTCTTCTGTTCTTCTGTTCTTCCCTTCTGTTCTTCTGTGTTCTTCCGGTCTTCTGTGTTCTTCTTCTCTGTTCTTCTCGGTGCTTCTGTGTTCTTCTTCTCGGTTCTTCTGTGTTCTTCTGTGTTCTTCTGTGTTCTTCTCTGTTCTTCTGCTCTTCCGATCTTCTGTGCTTCTGTGCTTCTGTTCTTCTGTTCTTCTGTTCTTCTGTTCTTCTGTTCTTCTGTTCTTCTGTCTTCTGCTCTTCCGGTCTTCTGTTCTTCTGTCTTCTGCTCTTCTGTCTTCTGTTCTCCTGTCTTCGGCTCTTCTACCTCCTCCGTCTTCTTCCCCCGAGCCTGCCCTCCTGCTCCTTCCTCATCCCCCTCCCTCACTCGCCTCCCCCTCTCTCACCCCTAGCTAACCCGTTCGCTATCTACCTCCCTCACTCCTCCTATCTTCCTATCTCTCTAGCTCCCTATCTCACTATCTAACTCCCCCACTCTCCACCTCCTCCTACCTACCTATCTGTCTATCTATCTATTTCCCTATCTATCGACTTCTCTATCTATTTTCTCTATCTATTTCTCTATCTCTCCCCCCCTCCCGCCACCCCCTCTACTACCTATCTCCCTATCCTCTCACTCTACCTCTCTCCCTCACCCACCTCTACAACCCCCCCTCCCCTATCTTCACAACCCTACTCCTATCTCTCTCCCTAATCTCCAAACCTCCTAACACTCACCCTCCTCCACCCTAAACCCCCTCCCCCAGCTCCTCTCACTCTACCTGTCCCCCCCCCCTCCCTCGCGCTTTCCCGCCGCGACCTCCTGCACGCCCCCGCCCCCCAGCTCCCATTCGCCCCCAGCTGACCCCTCCCCCCCCCTCCTACCTCTTATGGCGGCCGCTGCGCGACTGCGCAGCGGGCGCGCGCAGCGGGCACGCCGCTGGCGCGCCGGAGGCGCGCCAGAGGCAAGCCCGTCTGCGCCCGTCCGCGCCTGGCCCGCGCCCAGCGCCACGACCCCTGGTCCCCAGCTCCCCCAAGCCCCGCTGATCCGCTACGACCCCACCACCCTCCACGCCCTCAACCCAGGGCGCTCCAAAACCTGCTTCCTAGCTCACCCCAAACGCACCCATGGACCCTTCGCCTGCAACTCCTGCAAACGCATCTTCCACCACGCAACTACCACGACCACAAGCCCACGCGCCATCAACCACCTCAAGTGCATCCTGATCAACGCTCGTTCCGTCCACAAGCACGCCGTTGAACTTTGGGACCTCCTGGACTCCACAGCCCCGGACGTCGCCTTCATCACGGAGACATGGATGAACGCCTCCTCTGCTCCAGACATCGCTACCGCCATCCCCGAAGGCTACAAGATCTCCAGAAAAGACCGCACCAACCAAGTAGGAGGAGGTGTCGCCATCATCTTCAAAGACTCCATCAGCGTCACCACCTCCACCGAAGACCCCCCCCCTCGCCGCTGAACACCTGCATTTTCAGATTCGCACCGACCCAAGGACCACCCTCAGAGGATCCCTCGTCTACCGTCCTCCCGGACCTCGCGCCTCTTTCAGCGACGCCATCGCCGACTTCATCTCCCCGCACGCCCTTGCCTCACCGGACTACATCCTCCTAGGCGACCTCAACTTCCATCTGGAACAAAACAACGACCCCAACACCACCACCCTGCTCGACAACCTCGCCAACCTCGGCCTCAAACAACTGGTGAACACCGCCACCCACATCGCCGGACACACGCTCGACCCTATCTTCTCCGCCAGCAAACACGTCTTCTTCAGCCACACCTCTGCCCTACACTGGACCGACCACAGCTGCGTCCACTTCACATTCCGACGCGAGACCTCCCACCTCCGCACTCAACCCATCCCTCATCGACAGTGGAACAAGATCCCTGAAGAGCAACTCTTCTCCGCTCTCGCCGCCAACCAACCCACCCTCACCACCGACCCCAACTACGCAGCTCTCAACCTCACAAACTGGATCTCCAACTGCGCTGACAACCTTGCTCCCCTCAAACGCACGCATCGACAGACCAACACCAAAAAACCTCTCTGGTTCTCTGACACCCTCAAAGAATCAAAGAAAACTTGTCGTGCCCTTGAGAAGGCCTGGCGCAAGGACCACACCGCTGACAACATGACCGCCCTCAAGAACGCTACACGCGAACACCACCACCTGATCCGCACTGCCAAAAGGAACTTTTTCACCGACAGACTAGACAAAAACAGCCACAACAGCAGAGAACTCTTCAGCATCGTCAAAGAGTTCTCCAACCCCAGCGCCAGCGCCAACGCCGTCACGCCCTCACAGGATTTGTGCGAATCCCTCGCCACTTTCTTCCATCGCAAGATCAGCGACCTCCACGACAGCTTCGGACACCAGACCCAACCATACACCACTGAACCCGCTTCCCCGGACATCACCCTCAACAACTGGACCCACATCAACACGGAAGAAACCAAATCCATCATGAACTCTATCCACTCCGGCGCCCCTTCGGACCCCTGCCCGCACTTCATCTTTAACAAAGCCGACGACATCATCGCCCCGCACCTCCAGACCGTCATCAACTCTTCTTTTTCTTCTGCTACCTTCCCCGAATGCTGGAAGCACGCTGAAGTCAACGCCCTACTAAAGAAACCTACGGCTGACCCAAGCGACCTGAAAAACTTCCGCCCCATCTCTCTTCTACCTTTCCCAGCCAAGGTAATAGAAAAGACCGTCAACAAACAGCTGACCACCTTCCTGGAAGACAACAACCTGCTCGACCCTTCACAAACCGGATTCCGAACCAACCACAGCACGGAAACCGCCCTCATCTCAGTCACAGACGACATCAGAACCCTGATGGACAACGGTGAAACAGTCGCCCTCATTCTCCTCGACCTCTCGGCTGCCTTTGACACCGTCTGTCACCGCACCCTAATCACCCGCCTACGCTCCACCGGGATCCAAGGCCAGGCCCTGGACTGGATCGCCTCCTTCCTCGCTAACCGCTCCCAAAGAGTTTACCTCCCTCCGTTTCGCTCAGAACCCACCAAGATCATCTGCGGCGTACCTCAAGGCTCATCGCTCAGCCCGACACTCTTCAATGTCTACATGAGCCCCCTCGCCGACATCGTACGCAAGCACGACATCATCATCACCTCCTACGCCGACGACACCCAACTTGTACTCTCCCTCACCAAGGACCCCGCCAGCGCCAAGACCAACCTACAAGAGGGTATGAAGGATGTCGCAGATTGGATGAGGCTCAGCCGCCTAAAGCTGAACTCTGAAAAAACGGAAGTCCTCATCCTCGGCAACACCCCGTCCGCCTGGGACGACTCCTGGTGGCCCACGGCCCTCGGCACCGCACCGACCCCCGCAGACCACGCCCGCAACCTTGGCTTCATCTTGGACCCTCTTCTCACCATGACCAAGCAAGTCAACGCCGTGTCCTCCGCCTGCTTCCTCACTCTCCGCATGCTCCGTAAGATCTTCCGCTGGATCCCAGCCGACACCAGAAAAACCGTGACCCACGCCCTCGTCACGAGCCGCCTGGACTACGGCAACACCCTCTACGCCGGGACCACAGCCAAACTCCAAAACCGCCTGCAACGCATCCAAAACGCCTCGGCCCGCCTCATCCTCGACGTACCCCGCAACAGCCACATCTCCGCACACCTGAGACACCTGCATTGGCTCCCAGTCAGCAAAAGGATCACCTTCCGTCTTCTCACCCACGCACACAAAGCCCTCCACAACAAGGGACCGGAATACCTCAACAGACGCCTCAGCTTCTACGTCCCCACCCGCCCCCTCCGCTCCGCTGGCCTCGCACTTGCTGCCGTCCCTCGCACCCGCCGCTCCACGGCGGGTGGGAGATCTTTCTCCTTCCTGGCGGCCAAGACCTGGAACTCCCTCCCCACCAGCCTCAGGACCACCCAGGACCACTCCGCTTTCCGGAGACTCCTAAAGACTTGGCTGTTCGAGCAGCGATAACCCCCCCTTTCCCCCCTAGCGCCTTGAGACCCGCACGGGTGAGTAGCGCGCTTTATAAATGTTAATGATTTGATTTGATTTGATTTGGTGTGGTAACTTTGGGGTTGCTCTGAACCCCCAACGGTGGGCTACCTTGGACCAAGAACTGAACCCTGTAAGTGTCTTACTTACCTGGTAAAACTAACAAAAACTTACCTCCCCCAGGAACTGTGAAAATTGCACTAAGTGTCCACTTTTTAAATAGCTATTTGTGAATTTGTGAATTTGTGTAACTTGAAAAGTATACATGCAATTGAAATGATTCAAAGTTCCTAATGTACTTACCTGCAATACCTTTCAAACAAGATATTACATGTTAAATTTGAACCTGTGGTTCTTAAAATAAACTAAGAAAATATATTTTTCTATACAAAACCTATTGGCTGGATTTGTCTCTGAGTGTGTGTACCTCATTTATTGCCTATGTGTATGTACAACAAATGCTTAACACTACTCCTTGGATAAGCCTACTGCTCGACCACACTACCACAAAATAGAGCATTAGTATTATCTATTTTTACCACTATTTTACCTCTAAGGGGAACCCTTGGACTCTGTTCATGCTATTCCTTACTTTGAAATAGCACATACAGAGCCAACTTCCTACAGTTGGTATATGTCCACATTTATTTCACTATTAAACTTGCACTCATGCTTTGATTCCTGTCGCGTTTTAGCAAACTAAACAAAACACTACATCCACCATATTAGCACTATATTCAGATACATGTTAACAGGCGCCTGCATTGTACGGAATCTCATCCCGTTTCTAACTCCCCATGGTGTCTGTCTGCTGAGCAGTTGGTCTGGAATTGGTGAAGGACAGCATGGAGAGTCACTCACAATAAGCACAACTTTCTGTATGTTTCCCCTTTTAAACTAAATACAGACAGGTAATAGATTGTTTTCTGTCTGTATTTATCTGTAAAAATCAGTAGAAATGGTAAACAGGGAGCCTTACCTTTAAATAAGCTGAGTTCCATGTAGATATTTGGTCAGTATTGCTATTATACAAGCCAAAGAGCATAGACCTATTTTCACTTGCACTTGTGTGATCTGTCTGATCAGTTCACTTTTGTGTTCTTGCCTGACCTCCTCCAGTATGTCTGTAAAATTGACGTTTTGTCCTGAAGTGTTGCAGTCCTGCCAGAATCTGCCTCCAAGCCCGGCGGCCGCCCTAGTTGAGATATTACACTAGAGTAGATGATGTTGTTTCACTTGTGTACATTGGGGTCCTGAAATGTAGTTCTTGTGGAAACAGAATGTTGTAGTTGTCACACAGACGCTGAGTGAGTCTGATGTCCAAAATGCAACTTAGATCACAGAGATAAAGTGGGTTTAGGGTCGAAAGAATTCAGTGGAGATGTCTCAAGGAGCTGATCAGGGTTGCTTTGACTTCAAGTTTTTCAGTTCCCAGCCATAGACATGTCTAGAGCTGCCAGATATGGTCAATTAATTAATCAATCAATTAGAGCGCTCCTAGTCACCCGTGAGGGTATGCAGGCGCTGGAACTGCTGGGGTAGGCCTCACCAACATGCAATGAGAAGTGCACCTGGGAATTGTTCTTGTGATGTCAATGTGAACCCTTATAGTAAGAGGAACGCCCTACGGAAGGGGCTGATGGTGAATGGAACGCTGCCAAGTTGTACAGAATCAGGTCTCCAGGAATAGAGGAGGTTCAAAATTCTCTGGGAGCTGTAGAAAGTTTCTTTTTCCAGAGGACCTCTTGCAAGATTTGGCCAGCCTGGTTCAGAGTGGAGAAGTTTAGGGCAGCAAGTTTTATCCTTTTGACTTCTGTGGACCCAAACTTTGTCCTTACTAGAACCTGGGGACCCTTGCTGAGTCATGAGTCGAATTGGGAACCCTCCACTGAATCATCACTGGAAGCCGGCAACCCTGGCCTAAACATTTTTGATGATTTGAACTACAAAGCAATACACAAAAAATACAGAAACAAGCATTCATCGAACACACACAAATGATAGCACAATTAATTTGCAAACAAATATAAATCAAACAAAAATAACAAATGTAATTTTAATAGGAAGGTTGGAGCTTTTCTAAATTAAATTGAAGCCACACATCGTCCATACTATATTCTGTTGGATGCACCCGCACTGCTCCCACCAATCAATCTGAGGATACCAATTTAACCGTTAGCCTCCAGTTTCCAAATTCCTTGACATTTACAGTGCGTTTTAACATTTTCAAGTGTAGATTTAGCCACTTTCTATACACTTTATTAATCTTTTAATAATATTTCATTTTCCCTGAGGAGGCTTCGTGGCCCCCAGGGGTCCCAGACCACAGGTTGGGTACCACGGGTCTAGCGTAGGAGCCACCCTATGTCATCACCAGCTGTCAGGACCACGTAGGACCACAGGTTGGGGACCACGGGTCTAGTGTAGGAGCCAGCCTATGTCATCAACAGCTGTCGGGACCACGTAGGAGCCGGTTGTGCCTGCTGACGGTCCAGCAGGAGTCTGGCTTCCAGCGCCGCTGCCCCACCACCTTTCCTGTCCCACGGTGTAAGTTCACAGCAGACCCCATGTGGCGTAACAGGTCTGTGGTTCTACTGCTGCCCGGGACTCTTTAGGAACAGCCTCCGTTCACTTATTCAGTGTCTGAGAAGTTTACCAAGAACGAGGGTGGCTGTACACTAGCTAGGAGTGCAAGTCGTTTCGAGTAGTGCGTAAAAAGGGACAAATCAGGAACAAGCTCTGTGGTTAACACATCGGTAAGAGCAAGCTCAGCCCAGATGCTAGAGGGCTGTGGGTGCGAGAGTCGTGGCTGTTATGAGAGCGCCGCCTCTGTTGCTGCTGTTGGGTGGGAGAAAGCACGCAGCTTGTTGCGTCATCCCTAGAAGGCTTGGATTTCAGTGTAGTGTGAACCTGAAGTACAACTGTACAGAGCTGTACAGAGCTGTATGCTAAGGTGTGGGGGTTTCTGTGTTCCTATGTTCTCAGAGTGTAGGTTTTCTGCGTCTTGCCATAATGCTGTGGCTCTTGAGGGTGTTTGAAGAACTCAACACATGGCATCCCCAATCAGTGCCCCTGTCCTGTGTGATCAGACCACACGAAGGGCCTCAGTACCCGGCTCCTCCCCGCTAACTGTAACTGTGTGCCACTGTTCAGCTTAAATCCAATACTTGCCAGATTTCCCCCTCTTGACAGGTACCTTCCTTCCAGTCTGGGTTCATCTGTACCTCAGTTGGGTTTGCAAGAATCTGATGTGAATGGTTGTAAAGTGCCCTGTGCAGAAGTTACAAGTAAAGTCACTTTATTTAATTGATTGGTCATTTGTGCATTTCACTAGTCTGGCAATTATCAGGGTGCAGTCACTGTCACCTGTTACTGGAGCCCTGTGTTCAAGGACCCTAGTTTCCCAAAGGAAGGTGGTTTAGCTGTGCTGTGTGTTAGGTGGATCATTTTTTGAGTCTGAGGCCCTGCACTATGACTGATCCACTCCCATGCATTTGTATTAGTAGGCCAATATTGACCAGCTTGAGGTTATGCTCAGTGCATGGAAATGGGACACCATCTCCCAGGACCAATACCCGTGCTCCAGAACCCCCTGATCATGGATCTCCTGTGACCTGTATCCATACTCCAGAACTCCCTCTGCATGGATCTCCTGTGACCTATGCTCGTGCTCCAGAACCCCCAGGCATTGATCTCCTGTGACCTATGCTCGTGCTCCAGAACCCCCTATGCATGGATCTCCTGTGACCTATGCCCATGCTCCAGAACCCCTTCTGCATGGATCTCCAATGACATATGCTCATGCTCCAGAACCCCCTCTGCATGGATCTCCAGTGACCTATGTCATGCTCCAGAACCCCCTCTGCATGGATCTCCAGTGACCTATGCTCCAGAACCCCCTCTGCATGGATCTCCAGTGACCTATGTCATGCTTCCATGCTCCAGAGCCCCCTCTGTATGGATCTCCTGTGACCTGTGCCCATGCTCCAGAACCCCCAGGCATTGATCTCCTGTGACCTATGCTCGTGCTCCAGAACCCTCTCTGCATGGATCTCCAGTGACCTATGTCATGCTCCAGAACCCCCTCTGCATGGATCTCCAGTGACCTATGTCATGCTCCAGAACCCCCTCTGCATGGATCTCCAGTGACCTTTGTCATGCTCCAGAACCCCCTCTGCATGGATCGCCAGTGACCTATGCCCATGCTCCAGAACCCCCTGTGCAGCATTGATCTGCTGTGACCTATACCCATGCTCTAGAACCTCTGCATGGGTATCCAGTGAGATATACTCATGCTCCAAAACCCCCTGTGGATTGATTTGCTGTGACCTATATCCATGCTCCAGAACCCCCTGTGCATGGATCGCCAGTGACCTAAGCCCGTGCTCCAGAACCCCCTGTGCATTGATCTTCAGTGAGCAATATCCTTTCTCCACAAGTGCATGACAAACATCGCAGACTGGAGGAGAACCAACTGCCTCCAACGAAACACAGACCAGACAGAGCTAGTAATCTTCGGAAACACTTCCCCGTAGAATGATGCATGGTGGTCCCCTGAACTAGAAACTCCACCAAGCAGCCACGCCTGCAACCTTGGCATCATCCTGGCCGATAGACTCACCATGAGGAAACACATCATCGTAGTCTCCTCCTTCTGCTTCCTCGCGCTCCGCAATATTTTTAAGTGGCTTTCCTTTGACTCTAGACGAACCGTCATTCAAGCCCTGATCACCAGCAGAATGAACTTGGGGCAACACACTCTATGGCGGGATCACAGCACAACTTCCCAAGAGACCACAAGCAATATAGAACTCGGCAGCCAGACTCATCCTCGACTTCCCCAAGCAGGTCCACATTACCCCCACCTCAGAAAGCTCCACTGGCTTCCCATGCAGAAGAGATTTCAGTTCAAGATGTTGATCCATGCCTTCAAAGCCCTCCACAACCAAGGACCCGAGTACATCAACCACAGACTGAGTTTCCACCTCCCATCCATACACCTGTGATCCGCCTCCCTCTTCTTCACCCACACCCCCGCATACATTGCAGCAATGTGGATGATGCTCCTTCACCTGCCTCGCCGTGAAATCTTGGAACAACTTCCCACTTCTCGTACGTACCTCACCCTTCCTGCTGGAATTCAGAAGAGGACTCAAGACTTGGTTGTTCAAGTGAGCCCTAGCAGCAACACATATCACCAACTTGATACCCTCACGAGTGATTAGCAGCACTTTACAAATCCAATTGGAATGGAATGCTCCAGAATGCCTTGCACATTGATATCCAGGGGCCTGTATCCATGCTGCAGAACTCCTTGCGCATTGATCTCCATGGACCTATACCCATGCATCAGATTGCCTTGCGCTTTGATCTCCGTGGACCTATACCCATGCTCCAGAATGCCTTGCGCATTGATATCCAGCGTCCTGTATCCGTGCTCCAGAACGCCTTGTGCATTGATATCCAGCGTCCTGTATACGTGCTCAAGAACGCCTTGCACATTGATATCCAGGGACCTGTATCCATGCACCAGAGCGGCTTGTGTATTGATCGCCATGGACATATGCCCATGCTCCAGAGCACCTTGCATATTGATCTACAGCGACTACTACCCATGCTCCAGAATGCCTTGCTCGTTGAAAAACACAGCCAACATGTGTTTCGTCACGGGAGAGTGATCGCACGGACTTCTTCAGGGCTCAAAAAATTTTATTCCCAAAACAATAATCCTCCACAATTCACAGTAGTTCACTGCAACAAGATCCGGGTCCAGCTTAAGCTTTGAGCCCTGAAGAAGTCCGTGGGATCACTCTCTCGTGATGAAACACGTGTTGGCTGTGTTTTTCTTCAGAATATTGTGTGAATTTCCAATTACTGGATTTGTTGGGACTTCAGCTTCTTGAGGATTCTCCTTCAATAAATCATAAGAATTTGACCATACATCCATGAACTGATTGGTTGCCTATCGTTCATTACGCATTACTGCATTGTAATATTATATACGGAATATTATTCTATTATATATTTTTTGAGTGCCTCGCGTAGGTGTTTTCTCTTGTGCATTGCAACTCGAGCTTAATCCTGAAGTTCAACAGAAACCAACGGAGCGCACTTAAGGCGCATTCGTACTACGTTTTGCCACAGCTTGGCCACTGATGGTGAAGTTGTTCTGAGTTGTTGGTGTGTGTTTTGGGGGGTCCAAAATGCACTCTGCTGCAATAGAACAGCGCTTCAACATTCTCAGGCTCCGGGGATGTGGTGGTGCCCTCCCCCTTTTCAGGGGCATGGCCATATTTATCATGCTATATCGCTCAAATCAGTAAAGATTTTGCAAGGTGCTGACTATAACAACATCTCTCAACCCAAGGATTGATAAATTACAAATCCAGGTCTTTGCCAGAGGATCCTGTGTGCATCGGGGATCATGCTAGCCAGGCTTCATTTTCGGCCAACAGCAATACGGAGACCTTGGAGTCCATCTTCAGCTATGTGACCACCACTGGTCGGTCAAGGTCTGTAAACTCCTTCATTTAGTGGTGAAAAAGTTTGAGAGGTGCTGCTACTAACATGTTGCATTGCATCTCTTCAACTCTTTAAAAACAGGTTTGGGCATCAGGGAATGATAGTCGATGTGCTACAACTGTTGGACGATTGTAGGGAGCAGAGGCTGTTGTACGAGTGGGTGAAGCGGTGTGAAACACGTCATAACAACCTCATTAGATGCTGTTGTAAGGAGGCAGCTATGCACAGAAACCATCTTCACAGTTTGGATTCAATCAACATGTCCAAGCCCACCTTCTTGACACCCACCTAAGATACCATCCTGGTCTGGAGTGAGGAGTAGGAACCCGATGATGACGCGTGTCAAGACTGCTGGGAGGGTCCTTTTAAATAACAAACTCAGTGGAACCACTGGTTAATCCCAGTGGATTTTGATACCTTTCCCGCCATACTCAGTAGATCCGGTCTCATTTTTTTTTGTTTACATGTGTTTGGCAGGAAGTGTGGTGGACAGATGTAAAACATAAGCCCCTCTTGCTACTCATGTGTTGACTTTTCAACATCATTGGAAGTGCCATAATGTCTCCACCTAAAAATGAAACTACATTTGCCAGTAGATGGCATAATAGTGTTCAATATGTAAATCAAGAAAAGTTTCAAGCTGGAAAGCTTATTCTAGGTATTTAGTTTCCTATTGAGACTTAGAGGTGTGATTATGGAAGTTGTGATTCTGAGATTGTCTGACAGTGGTGTACCATCTATCGAAAAATGATGGTGCCACGCACAAGGCGGGTGTTGATAGAGGGGTATCAAGAGAAAAGAGGCTGTGATGGGTTTCGGTGCAGGGTGGGAGATATTCTGTAGAGTACACATGCTCCTGAAAGCCTTTATACATATCATTGCATTGCGAGTTGCGTACAAAGTCTTTGATAGGGGACTGTTTACTGTTTAGGCCCCCTTCCCCATGACTCGGCATCCATGGGTTTCCTCAGCCTCTAAAATCCAAATCCATGAATGAGGTTAACATTTTTTGCTAATAGCTCAAAAACCCTTGTCCTATTGTAGATTAAATTAGGGTGTGCTACAAAAAAGTGCAGGGCAAAGTTCTGCGTCAGTCGGTCGCAGTTGGAATGCAAAGCTGAGTGCACATAGAGAGCGCCTAGGAGCTATACAGACGGATAATGTCTGAGAAGTACTAGATCGAAGTGGAAATGGGTTGCAGCAGACTGTGCCATAAAAGATGTTAGACTGGTTTTGCCTTCAGGTTAGATTCCTGATTGGTCGGCTCCATTGCATGGATTTTGACTCGGATCTTCCCGGGGTGTATGCTGAGTCTGGTCCCTACTGTTATTTCTGAAGCCTCTCAAGCACTGGAGACTGTTTCTCAAACTTTAATACATCTGGCTTCAGAGGCAAACAGTAATTCTGACTCTGAAGACAGGTTTGAGGAGATGTGCTCTTTTTCTGCGTCACCAGAAGAATTGCTTGGTATCCCAGCAATAGAGACTAGATCTTAGCCATTCTTTCATGATGGGTATACTGCTTTCTTTGGACAATCTTTACTTCTTTCACAGTGAGGAACTGTGGTGCTGTGATGGGATTATGTGCTACAAAGTTCATCTTCTCTGCAGAGCGCTGCATTTCCTTGAGATTTAGACAGTAGGACACTGGTTACTTCCCATTGTAAAACAAAGGGATTTGGAGACCGTCCCATGGTATCACGTCTCGCAATATTTCACCAAGTAATGACGAACCACGTGTGATATCAAGCACAGAAAAGAGCTTCACTGTAAGTGCCGCCTCAATAAGTGCATCAGGAAGGGTTGAAAGGAATATCAAACGCCTCACGCCAACTTTTTCCAAAATCTTCTTAAAAAACAGGTTGGGGGAGCCATGTGTAGCTCCTTCCATGTGGGAGGGTGGGTTGTAAATGTAAGCAGAATAACACTAGGTCCTAGATCTTTAGGTGCTTTGATCCTAGATGACGAGACTGTACAGGTCACCTTGGTCCTCCAGGCCATGCGTGGCTGCTAATGTCCTACCACCATCTCTCACCAAGAGCTCCACCTGGTCTCTAACCTTAAGCCATTGACATGACATCCTCTATGTCCATCCCAGGTCTTCTGTACATTTGTTTCGTCCTTCTCTCCTTTTGGATTTGTTCCATCACCTTTTCTTGTTCCTCTCTCTCTAGGAGATTTACAAGGACCGGCAGAAGTTCTCAGAGCAGGTTTTCAAGGTGGCATCGTCAGATCTTGTGAACATGGGCATCAGCGTTGTCAGCTACACTCTGAAGGACATTCACGATGACCAGGTAGGGAGGTGGCATCTTTGCCTACAGTGAGAAGAGGGTCTAGAGATGGGCACTGCATGACCATCAGTGTAGGTCATACTGGAGACATCTGATTTGGGGCTCTTGGGAGGGGCGAGTGTTCTTCAAAGCCATACTACCTGCACTCTCTCAGCTGACACATATGTATTACTTTTCCCTACCTCTCTTGTGATTATCTGTATTATATTTTAATTATATTTCTAAAGCTATTCATGCCGTTGCCAAGGCACCAAAGTGATCTGGGAACAGAAACCACCCCACTCTGTAGTTTGCTCATGGCTGTTGTGTTGCTTCTGTGGGGTGGTTTGTGTGCTGTGTGTGATGGCTGGAATGGTTCTCTTACCTTGTCATTTGTTGCTACACTTGAGTGTTTCACAGAAAAGGAGAGGGGAAGTCGGCTTTGAGTTTTCTATGAATGCTGTGATTGGCGGGAAGGATGTGGTTTGTTGGTCTGGCCTTTGTGTGACACGTTTCGATGTCACCTGTGATGAGCAGTGAGTTGTCTTCCTAGTGTCTCTGGGGTCGGGTAAGTGCACACATGCTTGGAGAGGAGCCATGTTTAGTGAGAGTGTGGTCTTTCCATATCATCCTTTTGGGAAGGTTTGG
This sequence comes from Pleurodeles waltl, assembly GCF_031143425.1. NCBI lineage: Eukaryota > Metazoa > Chordata > Amphibia > Caudata > Salamandridae > Pleurodeles > Pleurodeles waltl. The sequence goes on along the minus strand of NC_090445.1, from coordinate 1,703,704,732 downwards.
TTCTAGATCTTGGAGGGTAGGATGGAGTTCCTGTGCAGGTCATACTCTTCTTGTGATGCTGAAGGGTTCTGTGTGGGGTCGGTTAGGGAAGAGCCTGATTTTACCACCTTCCTGAGTTCCAGTGGTCTTGGGGGACTCTGAGCTTTAGTGGGAGAGAGTGTAATGATTTTGCTGCCTGTGTGGAGAAGGAGGTTCCTGCTGAAGTATAACTTTTTGTAGGGTTGGACAGTCAGTGGGGTGTATAAGAGTGGGAGAACTTGCAGGATTTATTTGGATGGCGTTAGGAACGTAGCAATAGGTGTCCACTTAGGTGATGCATAGTACCTTGAAGAGTAGCGTCTGGCAACGAGTAAGCAGTGAAGGTCTCGGGTATTGTGGTCACGCATGTAAAGATATAGTAGTTTTATGGCTGCCACATTTTGGATTCCTTGAAGTAGGTAGAGTGGGCACCTACTTGGAGTCCAGGTGTGACTGCACTAGGTAGATGCTTGAGTGGAGCTTCTACGGTAAACCTAGGTGTAGGGAGGTGCACTGAAGGGTTTATACATGTAGAAGGCTCTTCTTATAACTTGGTTCGCTTGAGGGACTGCTTCTCACTCGCTAATCCTATATGTGCTTATTCCGTGCCCCACTGCCCTTCCCTTTCTTAGGATTGCTTGAACTCCCTCAGCTGATGTTTACATATTGCTTCTGTTCACCCTTCTCTTAGGATTATCTGCACTCGCTGGGAAAAGCCAGGACGGCACAAGTACAGAAAGATGCCAGGATGGGAGAAGCAGAAGCGAAACGTGATGCAGGCATTAAGGTGAGGCCATCCAGGTGCTCCCGAAATTGAGCATGCGTCTCGTCTCAGTATATTGATCATTGAAAAGAGCGGGACTCGTCTCCCTCACACCTTCTTACCTTCTCCCACAGCGCCATTATCACGTTTTTTGGTCTAATTTTGTAATATCTTCTGATAGAACAGCACTTCTGGTATCTGCCATCTGTGAGCTAAGCCTCCTTTTTAACCCTGACTCACTCACTGTCTTCATTCCCTGGTGACATCACAACATTCTAAATGTTCTGAAGCTTCTGGCTAGCCCTAGAATGATCCCCGAGAGCAAGCAAACACATCATTCACACAAAGACATGATCACAGTCATGTAGAAAGCTCAGGAGCATAAAACTCCTCAATCTAACCTGAGGACATACCCTGTTCTGAGTAAAATTCAATTCAGATATGTCCCTTCTGCCAAGCAGTTCCAATAAACAGACAATCTGAACGTATGCCTTCTAAGAGCTACACTAGGTGCTCTAGGAGCTGCACTAGGTGCCTAGAGCTACACTTCCAAAGAGCTGAACCCAGGCAACTCCCCCCCCCTCCCCCCCCCCCCAGCCCCTGCTCTTTACTTCTTCCGACAGTCCTTAAAAGTATGCACAGTTCATAGTGTTGCCGGCACTTCAGAGGACCGAGGACCCTCTTCTGCTCACCTTTGGGTTGGTACCTCCTCGCTACAAGTCCTTCTTCTAATCTGTGCCCTCCTCCTTGCCTCTACAGGAAGCAAGGGCCATGCAGGAGAAGGTGTCGGCGCAGTACGTCAGCGAGATCGAGATGGCGAAAGCCCAGCGAGACTTCGAGTTGAAGAAAGCGGCCTATGACATCGAGGTGAACACTAGGAAGGCAGAGTCAGACCTGGCCTACCAGCTGCAGGTGAGGAACCTTTACAGGAATCAAGGGTGAGGCTCTGTGAGTGAGTTCAGTGATGAAGCACTGTGGCAGGGGGAGAAGGCTGGGGTCACCGGTGTGTTTTGTTTTAGGGCCCTAAGTCAAGTGAGTTATCAATACCTGTGTGAGAAAGCGTTCATGGAAATCTCTATGTGCCTTGTTTCTCTCAACTCAGACATGTATTATCACACTACAGGCAGGAATGAGGGAGATAGTTCTTCGGAACCCCATGCATGAGCTCAATCTAGTAGTGACTGAAGTCTAACACTACCCAATCTAATATCAATTTAACAGTTGTGAGTGTGGTTTAACACCACACTCAAAAGTATTTCATAAAAAAGATTTCAAATTAGTTTATTGAAGATCATTTCATGTTCACGGGACATACAGTATCCAAAAAGGAAAGAAAGGAATTCTCTGGCGTGTTTCACGGCCACAAAGTCCGTATGTCACATGTCTGCTCTGGTTTCTGAATGCCACCTTGTAATTGTCTCTCTGCTTCTCTGTGCTTCCTAAAATTCATCTGTAAAATTCCATATATGGGTCACTCTTTGAGAAAAATTAAATGGGATTCAGTATGTGCTCCTCTGTAATCCTACTGCTTTTATCTTTTCTGCAGTATCTCTGTATTGCTAAATAGTCTGCGTTATTAAAATAAGGATTCCTAAAAGGGCTGTTTTGTGAGTCGCGTCTGTGTTCCAGTCCAAATGTGTTTACTCTGGATCCTGCGTGGCGGAGGTGGATGTTGATTCACAGACTGATTTCCTGAGTTCTCCTTGTCACACGGGTGATTGACGCTGTTGTGTGTTTCCCATCTCTCGTCTCCCTTCTGTGAGTGAGCAGAGTGACATGACCAGGTAGTGTGTGGTTGAAGGTGATTTTTGACCCCCCCCCGCCTGACTCCTGTCAATGTCCCCCCCGCTCCTGCAGGTGGCGAAGACAAAGCAGAAGATCGAGGAGCAGAAGATGCAGGTTCAGGTGGTGGAACGCACGCAGCAGATCCAGCTGCAGGAGCAGGAGATCATCCGCAAGGAGAAGGAGCTGGAGGCGCGCATCATGAAGCCGGCCGAGGCGGAACGCTTCCGCCTGGAGAAGCTGGCCGAAGCGGAGAGGTAAAGACGGGAGGGTGGAGAGGTGGAAGAGGGGCGGCATGGGCTTAAGACAAAAGGTGGCCCAGGAGGTGCATCATGATTGAGTCAGAGGTAGCTCTTTGAGGCACTAGTTAGCTTTCAAGAAACCAATGCAGTTACTGCTTCCCTTCCAGACGCACATTTTCGAGCAGGCACCACCAACCAGCTCATTGGAGATATTCACCATGGAGTCAACCTCAGCCCTTCTAGTCTATGATGTGCCTACTTCGTGGCACTGGCTTTGACCTGTCAGTGGCATTTGGCACCATTGGCAGTCTAGCCACTAGAAACTTTTGTTTCATATGGGCCGCTGGCATTACCACTCGGCCAACAGAACATCACCCTTCACGCATATTCCAGCATCACATGATGATACCCATCATAGTGCAGACAGCCAGATAGATCAGTAAACTTTGTTTCTGCCAGGGCACCATTCAAACTTTGACATCTGCCTTCCAACTCAAACTCAACCAAGTAAGTGCCTTCATTAATGGTGGCTCAGTTTTAGCTTAGTTCCAGGCTTGGCTCAACCGCATGCACCTCTTAATGGACCCTAAATGCATAGGCTCTCCTAAAGCCTCTTCATTAAACATCAAGTGAAGAAGAGTTCAAATGGCTGATTTCAGATTGAACTACTGTTTAACATCATCCTTTCATCTCTCTCAAACAACTTATGTCCCATGATCCACACTATAATTTTTCCACCCACGACATGGGCATCACTCTCCCAACTATTGTTTCAGGGGCTGTCACCACCAAGTGCCAGCCAGCACAAATGTACACACTACTGGCAAAATTCACATTTATAGATGCATCTGCACAACCACAGCACCTATCTTTCAAGATTTAAAATCATAAGGAAGCATGCAAAAGTAGGCATTCTGCATTTCTACACTGACCATGGAATTCTGGGCAGAGGTCAGGCAGACAAGATGGCCCCCAAATTAGTGACAAGAGACAGAAACATGGGCAATGTATCTGCACGCATGCGCACTCTTACTCTCTCTTTTTCTCTCTCCCTCTGTCTCATCTTTGCCTTACTGTGTAATCTAAAACATCACATACTGTGGGAACTAGAATAGAGACTTATTCATAAAGCTTAATCAGTAACCAGTCCTCCGCAGGTTGTCCTACAAACAGGGAATCAACAAAGATTGTACTGTACACAGATAACAAGACTACAGTCGCCCATCCACTGGGAATGCCAGCAGATGCCCTTGTTCTCCAAGTGCTAGGTTAATCTTTGGCTGTCCCCAGCACTGCACTACTGTTTACACGCCTCAAGGATGAACATAGTAGGTGTTTCGAACCCAGCGTCTCAGGAGTGACATACATTCCATCTAACTAAACAATTTCTTGCAGTCAGTCCATTACAGTACAAGGGATATGTTAGGGGAAAAGATATCTTGCAGATGGCAAGAGTGTTGAGAAATAGGTTCAGTTTCAGAACTGAGAGACGGGAAGTGAAGAGAGAAGGGGAGCTGGAACAATAGAGCCCATCACAAAATCACAAACGGCTACTTTTTCTGAGGTCTTCTCCTTTGACAGCTTCTCTGTCGATGAAAGTTCACAAGACTCTCAGTTCAGCATCTGGATGTACGGAGAGTTAAGGGTGATTGTGGGACCATCTGTCCAGGCTGTGAAGAATGTCTGTTTCCATATATAGTTGAGGGTCAAAAGATGGGTTGTCCTTGCGGAAACACTTTGAGCAGGCTAACACTTTGGGCCTGATCTAGATCTCGACAGAGGGGTTACTCTGTCGCAACGGTGACGGATATCCTGTCCCCCGAAATCTAAATCCCATAGAAAACACTGCTATGTAGATTTTGGCGGACAGGATCTCCATCACCTTTTGTGACAGAGTAATCCGTCTGCTGAGATCTAAATCAGGCCTTGGTCTCCTCGCCAGTCTGTTGAATATTTTACATGTTGCCCTCCATCGTCTTCTTGTGATGATGATGATGAGGCCTCCGTTCACCTATGTGTGGATGTGGCCAGCGGAAGAGCAGTGTGCAGGTTATGGACCAGTAGCAGTTCAGCTGGCGACCTCTGGGTTGTGCATTGAGATTGCTGCAGTACTCAAGTAACATGACATAAAGCTCCCTTGAATTCATTGTACCAGATGTGAGAGGGTGGGAAACTTACAGTGATGAAACGTCATAAATAATAGGAAGCATTTCAAGGCCTTGCAGATGGCGGGTGGTCTGTAATCAGACTTGATGGTTGAAGGAATGCAAAAGGTTGAGAATATGTTCTTAAGAGCCAGAAGCACCATGCTAGGAGCAGCCATGACTTAAGGAAACCCAAAGAAATCATGTGTCACAGCAAAATGATGTTGACCCAATGTGATTGGGGCACAGAAGGCGATGGAAGCCTCTTCCCAGATTTCCTCCAGCAGCTACGCCATTGACTGGAGGTGAAGAAAGCGGTCTACCAACACCTCTGTTTAGAACATTATGGGTACCAAACACCTTCCTCAACAGTTTACCTAGACATTGAAATCACATCTTCTGTCTCAAGAGAGTCTTGTTTGCCGACATACTTTGATTACCGTCCTGAGTGAACTTCACAACTCGTGTATACTTAAGGCTTACTACATTTCTGATTTATTATTCCTCAATTTCATGTTCAGTACAACATCTGTGTGAGAAAACATCAGCTGGATTCTGACCCTTCCCAGTCTTATGAACAATCTAGTCAGTATTCTTGTAGTTACAGTTCAATGCAGGAGTCATCCTGGTCTTGGGATCTCCAGAAATGGACACAAGGGCACCACGATCAAGCAGTATCATGACTATCTTCCCCTAATGAACAAATAGTAATGTGTGCGAGCTCATACTGTTGACAGACATGCCCTCTGTGCTTGTGAAGGCTTCTTTTAAGGGTCTTCAAGCTGTGGCTGGTGAGACAGTAAGTTGCCTGGGGACTTTGGGAATCAGGTTACGCTGGGCCAGTCCAGCACAGAGACCAACCACATTGACATCAACAATTATTTCTGTGTGAAGAGCAAGGTCAAAGTAAGCCACAGTCTCTGTCTTAGCACCGCATGACTTGAATGTTTCAACAGTGGTGTTAGCACCGGTATGATTGGTCTTTCTTCGATCACGCAATGATGGTGTGCTTCCAGAAGCGCAGTCCTGGTTTTACCATTTACAGTAACTGCCCACGCCCAGGATCAAGAGCAAAACACTGCCAGGAGCAGGCACCAAGGTGAGTACTTCAGTCTGGTCAGGGTGTCAGATGCTTGTAGAGAAAACGTGCGCAGAAAACTTGAGCAAATCATCACTTCTGGGAAATCCTCTGCTACCAATAAGGGCACCCCAAAGCTGAGTCCTTTGTATGTAAAGGGGCATGCGTGCGACAGATGTGTCAATACAAGAGGATGACTCTCCCAGCTAACAACAGACTTTGTCAGCTCATGAATCATCCTGTATGTGGAAGGGAGATTTCTGTCTCTCTCTCGCTGTATGGCCTAATATCCTGTGCGTCTTATTATGATTCCCATAGGATATAATGGGATCGTAATCAGAGGAGCAGACACGATATCTGTCACATTCGTGACGGACAGGAGCGACAGGCTATCCTTCGCGTTTGTGACGGATTAACCCCATCGCCAAAACCCAAGTCATGGCTTAAGCCTTTTTATAAGACAAAGCAACTCTTTGTAACTTTAAGCTAAACCTCACATAAGACACCCCATCTGATAGGTATTTCAAGATGGATTGTTAAATGAAATCCAAAGCTAAGGACACACTGTCTGTGCCTCGTAAAGCACGTTCCACATGCAAAAAGTGTAACATACCCTTAGCAGACACTTGTAAAGCTGCTTCAGAGTTAACATCACGTACCAAACACTACTGTGCGGACATCCAAGCTAATCAAAGGCTTTAGTTGAACTGACTGTGTTAAAACTTTACACCAAATGTCTGTATCATCGTCTCTCCACCCATCACTTTGGAGGGAATCTGCTTTACAGTCTGTGCAGAGCATGTGCATCTACAACGACTTGTGCTACAAAATGACAATTTTGAAACCAGCCTTTACTTTTTGTCCTCTAGCCATCTTTTCATAGCGTGTAGTGGTGTAGAGTCACATGTGTCCACCTCCTCCATGGATGCCATCGATGATCCCAGATGTTTTGTTCTTGCTTTTAGTTTACAATTCACAGTGCACTACATTTGTCATTGACAGAGCACTGCACTCACTCTGCTCACCCGCTGAGAGAAAAATACCTTGCAAATCTCTAAGCCTAACACTAGATGGCAGGAGTGTGCGCGGCATGGGAATCTACAGCAGTACACAGTACGAACAGATGCTTACAGCGTATCATTCTCCTTTCACACCATTAACATCTAGTATTAGTTCAGTAAGGTTGATATCATTGTCTTCGTTGGAGAGTAGACTTTTCACACTTTCATGATCTGGGCATCTGGATTTCTCAAAATAGCTTCCCCTGCTGGCTTGATCCCTCGATCTGGGACTCGAAATGTGTTTATTCATCACACACACAAAAGATGATGGCGGGTGTGAATTCTTGCAATAGATCGAACTAATGGCAAACGCTAGGGGGTAGCCTTCCAACTCCTCGTACTTTTGCCTACATCAGATTAGACCCAGCCATATGCAAATCATTTTTGGTCCTGCTCCAATCGAAACCGTTCCGAACTGCCAAGCTAGGTCCCCTCTAAAGCAGAACACAAGCAACCCAAGACCAGTTTCGGCCTGATTGGGCCTCTTTAGTCAAGTTTAGCTTGGCTTCAGTGGCACAGTTAGTTGGGCCTCGCCGTGCAGTTCTGGAAGGGCTGCTCCCATGAGGAGCAGGGTCCGCACTGATTTGCATTAGACAGGCCTTTGTCTAGAGTGCACAGTGGGTGAAAAAAGATGGATTGGAATGCTACCGCAGGCAATTGCCAGCAGTTAGACTATTTGCAGGCGTTCTCCGATCACCTTTTCTGTGTATTATGAAACGCCTTAAGTGGCCAAGGGTGTGGCGAGATGTGGGTCCCTTGTTCACTGTGACATACGAGCTATAGTTTACTGTTGAGATCTTACTAGGCTAACACTGGTGTGGTGTTGGGTGCTGGCCCTTTTGAAGGGGCCCTCGCCTGGCAGTTCGGGGTGGACTGTTCTCATGAGAAGTGTCAGTACTGATCTGCATAAGACAGGCCTTTGTCTAGAGTGGCACAGTGGGTGTAAAACGATGGGTTGGAATGCTTTCTGAGCGATGGCCAGTGGTTAGTCTATTTTCAAGAGTTCCTCCCATCACCTTTTGTGTGTACTCTGTGTTTAGGCTTGTCAGCCTTCAGATGTGACACCCTGTGTGTGGAGGAACCAGAATACCCCGGTGCACCTCTAGCCATGTATAATACTGAAGTGGCCGACCTACACATTCTTCACACCTGCGGTCAGTGGCAAAGCATGCACACGGATGCAGGAGGCTGTGAAGTGTGTGCATTTCTGTGGTAGAGCGCTGTGTGGCTCGAGTGTCTTGGAGGTGACAGAATGTTGCCGGCACCTTCCTCCCTCGTACTCCATGCGGTCCCCTCCAATTGAAGCTCAGCAGTGTGAGCAGCCATTGCCCAGGGTCCCAGCGACATCTATGTTGGCTCGTGCTTTGCCTTATCGTGGTTCGCCTCACCATGAACACAGGCAGTTAGCATGGCCGCCTCTGCTAGACCTGTCTCTCCCTCGACACAGGGACGGTGCCTCTCCAGTCAGTGAGAAGCTCTCCTGTGCAATCCTCTCTAGGGACACCATCTCACCAAAACACCACTTTTCCAGTCCTAGGAGGAATTGTACAAAATCAGTGCATTGTGAATTTTAGATGCTTGGTCTGATGCATTGAGCCAGATGAACTTACACACCCAAATTTGGTTAGAAAAGAAGGGAAGCCCTTGCCTTGACATGGAGCCGTCTGGTCATTCTGGTCATTCTGCTCATCTCTCCATCTTTCCACTCCCTGGAACAGAATTAATTCCCTCTTTTTCTCTTTTTTCTCTGTGCTCCCCTGCGAGTTGTCTCCCCTATCTGAGACACTCTTCCATGTGTTCACTTTTTACTTCTCCCCGCTCTTGGATTTTCTCCAAGGCGCCTCCCTCTGAAGCCTCTGCCACACTTGTCTCTGGCCGCCACACTTGTGAGCTTTCTCTGTTTTGTGCTCCCACTACTGAAGACTGACGTTTACCTGCATTCTCTCTCCTCTCCAGGTTACAGCTGATTATGCAGGCGGAGGCAGAAGCTGAGTCTGTCAAGGTGAGTTGTCACTTCAGTGACCCCACAAAGGAGGTCCTTTAAGAGTCATCACCTATTTCAAGCCCTTCCCATGGGTGGCAGATATGTAGTGTTTACAAGCCCAGGTCTTTCATCCTGTTTTCTGGCTCTCTGGAAATGGAGACACCATCTTGTTGTCTTGTCACAGGAGCACCACAAATAATGTCATGCAGTTGCTCCCCTTCCTTGGGCCGTGTTTCTAGTTCCACTCATGCTGTGGCCTCCCTGCAGGCCATGCCTGGTTCCTCTGTGATTCACACACTCTGAAGACACAATTGGAATACACCTTCATCTGTACTTTCTTCTTGCCCCACTGACCCCTGACATCCTGTGTGCTGCAGACACCTTTGGCCCTCTAACTCCACATGTGTTATCTACTGTCCTTGTTAACCCCCTGGTGCTGCAGGCTTTCTGCAGACCTCCCTGAGCCATGAGAACAAGTGCGCTCCCTGCCTCCTGTGTCCTGCATACTGCACTCTCCCTGCCGATTCTTGTGTCTCCTGACTTCATGTGTGCTACCTGCTGCCCTTACTGGCGCCCTGTGTGCTCTGTGCAGCCTTGGGAACCAACTGTCCCCCGAGTCCCTGCATGCTGCACACTCCATTGTCGCCTGATTTCATTTGTATTCCCTGCTCGCTGTGTACTGTCTCATCCTAGGCTTATTAACTCCTGACTCTCTGTAGTGCGCATTCCCTGCGCGAATCCCTTTTGTGGCATGAAATGTCATACATTATTCCACCATCCCGCGGTTGGGCCGGAGGTGATATGTGCTGACATAGTTGGAACACCTTTGATTCACTGTGATGCTGATTAGAAGACCAAATTTCCCCCAGAAGTGACATTTAGATTTTTTTCTGCCACTGTATTCAAAGGTGCACCACGTGAGCTCCAGAAATTTTTGTAAAACAAATATAGGGTAGGCAATGAATTGCTGAAAGTTATCAAGGGCCAGATGTAGGTACATTCCAAATTGCGACCCGCAAATTGTGAGTCAGAGCGACTCGTCGCAATTCGGAATGTTGGATGGTGTCCCTGACACCATCTGCGACTCGCAAGGGGGTTGCAAATGTCCACTTCATGAATAATCATGAGGTGGGTCGCAATTTGCGACCCCCTTGGGAATGGCGACCCTCACAGGGATGGTGGCCTGCTGCGGACAGCAGACTACCATGTCTGTGACTGCTTTTTAATAAAGCATTTTTTTTTTTTGTAACGCAGCCCGTTTTCCTTAAAGGAAAACGAGATGCATTACAAAAACGAAAAATGAGCACTGCCTGCTCTGAAAAATTTTTTGCAGTGCCATTCACAACGGGGAAGGGGTCCCATGGGGAAGGGGTCCCACGGGGACCGCTTCCCTTTAGTGAATGGGTTACCACCCATTACAAAAGGGTGCAAACTGCGATTGGTTCGCGGTCACAAAGCAATCCTGCATTGCACTGCGACTCGCAATTAGGAAGGGAGCTCCCCCTCCTCATTGCGAATCGCAAAACGGGGTTTGTGCATTGCAAAGTGCTTTTTGCACGTCGCAAACAGCCAAATTCGCTGTTTGCAATGTGCAAAAAGCTTTGTACATCTGGCCCCAAGGGAGTAGAAGGGGTTGACACTGGAAGGAGGTTTTCAGGATTATCCTGGGAGGGGGTGGGCAGATCTATGCTGTATTCCGAGAATGAAACTTTGTGGCAATGGGAGTCCCTGAGATTCCTCAGCGCTGTTTAGTATTATGAGCACAAGCTTCAAGTTCTGCTGTAATTGTCATCAGACGTTTGCCTTCAGCATCCAGTAAGTGGGTTCTCCCTTCCAAAGAATCAAATGTCTAAGGATTGCTACACAGCTTTGCGTTTTAAAAACCCTGGTACCTAGAAGATAGGCTTCACTTGCTCACTGACCAGCAACAACCATGTTAGGACAATTGGAACTGGAAAGGCAGGAGAGAAACAATCAGTCAATGGAGTAAATGGGTTTCTCGAAGGAAGAGGATGTAAAGGCTGAGAAAGCTAAAGGCAGACCTAGACCTTGAGGAACTCACACCAAAGCTCCATCTCACAGGAAGTCTGAACCTAAACCTACAGTGCATCAAAGTAAGAAGCTTCTGATAAGATGCTCCAAAGTCGAAAGCTTCAAGCGAAGATGAGGGATCACACAAATCCAAGAAAATCTTCAGTCGTAGACGTTACCATTACTTGACATCCTCTTGGGTCTAAAGACAAGGTTCCTAAGAGGGTGTCGCTGAAGAGCGTTAGCGCAACTTCAACCGACGTTTGCGCTTCAAAACGGAAGGAGATACAGGTGGCCTCAAAGTAACAGCTGCGGATCAAAGGAAGAAAAGGGCACTCGAGGTAGAAATAGAGTCTGTAATAAAAACAAGAGGTTCTTTGAGGAATCTATGGCAGCACCCAGGAATACCTAAACCTTTGGAGGTCAGGAAGCCTAGACAAGAGTTGGAGTAATGACAATCAACAAGAGGTTGATGAGGCTTTCTTACACATATAGAGGCAGACACAGAAAACTTGGTGTTCGAAATAGAGGAGGAAGAAAAGACCCCAGGGGAGGATATTGCGGCAGACTTACCACAGGAAGAGGCAAACAGATTGCATTTCAGTGTATGATGGAGGAGTTAAGAGGGCAGCAGATCTGTTTGCTGACAAAATAGAGGTTGGAAAGGCAGGCGCACGATTCCTTCGAGAGACCTTAAAGCCAGTCCATCAGAAAAATTCGTTTTTCTCTTTGCTCCTTCGTATACTTCAGGGCAGCAGGGAGGAATGTAATAAGCCAGTAATCTCTAAAGGCTGTGACACCATCCATCAGCATTTGTAGAGCACAGTCACCCGAGGGGTATCCAGGTGCTGGGTGTGCCGCTGTGTAACTGGCGGCCTCGCATCCAAGAGCCAGGTCTTGAGTTTCTTCCTGAAATCGGGAGGTGGTGTGTGGTTCTGAGGTGGAGGGGAGGTCGTTCCATGCTTTGGCGTCGAGCCCACAGCGACTCCGGTGGATGCCTGGGACGTGAACCAGGGAGGTCGATCAGAGTTTTCTGTCTGGTTGGTGGAAAGTCAGCCGTGGATAACTGATAGAAAACAAATATAGGGCATCAGTGCAGGACCAGGAGTAAGTAAAACACATGTAGAGTCAGACCTCCTCATAGTCAATGCCACCAGGAAGAGAGGTGAACCACTAGCAACTGTGGGCCCGTTATCAGACAAGGTCGATAAAAGGTTGACGCATTGGGTAAGAAATGAAGAGGGCTGTAGTCACCCAGCGGAGGATTACCAGCCCTAATGCACAATTAAATAGGTATGCCATTCAGCATTGTGAAGACATGGTAGTGCTTAATTTGAGCCGGTGGTGGCCACCGGCACTTATTTTTGAGGACCAGCAATTATTTTTCTGCAAGAGATGAAAATGTAAACAAAGCAGAAAGATGGAGGAAGGATAGAAAAGCATCACAAAAGGAGAAATCTGGAACCTGCAAGAGAGATATAAAGGAGCAACAGTATTTGGTTGTATATTAAAGAGGCCTGAGGTCAACTCACCAGTACCCAGTTTTGGTATTGGGCACAATGGCGCTTAATTGCACCGGTCGCGGACTTCTGAGCAGAGCTTTGGGCACCAGTACGCTTTCTTGTACAAATTAAGCACTGCATGGAAGATCTTATGAAGCGTCCCCCAGAGGAGTACCAAAAGAGGGCTAAGTCCGTGACTGAAGAGGAGAAAACATTATCGGCTCATGTCGAAAATGAGCCCTTGAATCAGTGGACACAGCAAGTACAGAGCAGTACAGGTTAACACCAAAGACCTTCCACTCATGGGAAAGCACTTGTCCGGAGGTAGCTCAATCCTGGGAGAGCAGGAGGAACGTTTACACAATGGCAAAGGCCATATGAGCTTTGCAGGAACCCTTGAAAAAGAGGTTGTCGCAGATAAGAGATCAGGGAAGACCGCTCTACACTCCTCAGTTTCATCAACAGACCACAGGGAGCCAGTTCACCCAGGCTACATGAAGTGGTAGCCACCACAAGATTATTTACCAAGATTCTAGCCGCAGGAGCAGCACGGCTCAGGAGACGCACCATTCATGTCTACCCCTGTGTGCGCGAGTGGCTGGTAAAGACAAACTCATGCAAACAATGCAATAGGAATATTCAGGTAGTGGTAATGGTGCTTTTCCAGTTGGGGTTTACAGTAAAGATATGTTCCCCAGTACTGGTGAAGAAAAGACGCTTCTGGAGTCAGAATTGGACACAGTGAAGGCAATATCAGACCCAACCATGAAGCATGTTCAGGAACTGCAGGATCAGTTCGCTTGTACAGACGTTTGTGATGGTCACCGCAGTTATGAAGTTGTTTGGTATGAGGCCTTCTTGCAGTATTTTGTTCCAAAGCACAAGACCAACTTCTGAGGCCCACAGAGGAGCAGCTGAGCAACCAGTGGTCCCAAACTCAAGGCAGACGGGAGGATCTAGTGGTTCTAAAGTACAGAGTCAGCAAAGTACTGATATGGTGGAACAACCCAAGTGTGCTTAAGAGGAGGCACTTCAAGACGCCTCTTCTGCAAGCCATGATGACAACAGAGCCATCACACGTAGGCTGAGGTGCACACATGGGATAGCTCAGGATAGTGGTCTCTGGTTGCCCTCAGGGGACAGAAAAGTACACCAATTAGAAAGAGCTCAAAACTATCTATCTAGTAATAATAGCTTTTCAAAGTCAAATCAAAAACAAGAGGGTTCGGATTTTGACAGACAACACAACAGCAAGGTTCTGTCTGAACAAGCTGGGACGCCGTCTCTTCCCACCATCAAGACCAGCGCACAGCATCTGCAGGTGGGCAGTTACAACAAACATCTATCTGGAGTCAGTCATCTACCAGGGGTAGAAACACGCATATAGAGAAGGTAAGAAGACATCAAGCACCTCTTATGAGTCTAACTACAACAGTCACTGGTAGAGAACTTGTTCTACAGGTGCGGCATGGCACCAGTAGACTTATTTGCAACAGTTGAAAATAAAATACCAATTCTTCTCATGCAGCTGTTATAATTCCCAGTCAGAGGAGAATGCACGGTTGTTAAGCTGGTACAGGAAATGTGTGTACAATTTTAGTTTGTTGCACTGACTGCGGAGGTTTTGGAGAAGTTCAGAGCATCTAAATCCAGGGGACCTGCAACTAACAGCCTGGCCCCCGAGGTAGCTGAATTCAGTCACTTAAACCCACCGGAAAAGACACTTAACATCGTAAGGGAAGCCCCGGAACCTTCCAACGGAAGGGAAACAGATACTTTGCATTTCATGGCTAATGTGATGGAAGCACAGGTCCATAAGGCACTATTGCATAGATCTAGACATGCACAAAGAGGAAACAAGGGGACAATCAGTACTGAGGCATCTGTTTTCTCCCACCCCCTCTTTAGGCCCCCTCCACAAGGGCAGTGATACCGCTAGACTGTCAATGCGCACCATGTGATTCTATAAGAGATTTCACGCAGCAAAAAATCCAATAATTTTAAGAATTTTTGGGGGACGTTCAAATTCTTCTGGAGTAGCATGTTACTCCCACACCTCCCCAATGAAGGAGGGTAGTGGAGGAAATTGTTAGAAAAATGTTCACCTCAGAGTGTAAAAAAATATCTGTATTCGAGTACTTCCGGATCCAGCTAGTAGATGGCAGACTATGAACCTAGAAACGTTAAAGCTGCCAAACCATTGTTGCAGGCAAGTAATTGGTTTCTTTCATTGACTGATACTTTCTTCCTGTATACTGCTCTCGCCTTGCATGCTGCACATCGTCTGCCAGCCACAGTGACTCGTGTCTTCTTGTGTACTACGCTTTCTCTGTTTGCGGCGCTCTGCCGGGAGGCTTCACTGACGCCTGACCACCTGCATGCTTTACACTTCCCAGTACCTTGAATATTGCCTGCATGCTGCTCACTGCTTTTGGCTCTCCCTGCTCGTTTCACACTCTGCATGCCACACTCTATGTTCGCTTCACACTGTGCATGCTGCGCTGTTCGCTTCACACTGTGCATGCTGCGCTGTTCGCTTCACACTGCATGCTGCGCTCTCCCTGCAAGGTTTTTACCACTATGAGCTGACACTATGAATTTTCCCTCCAGGTGAAGGGAGAGGCCAAAGCGTTTGCCATTGAAGCTAAGGCCAGAGCTGATGCGGAGCAGATGGCAAAGAAGGGAGAGGCCTTCCAACAGTACAAAGATGTGGCCATGGTGGACATGCTGCTCGAGAAGCTTCCTCTGGTGAGAGGCCAAGGCACTAAAGGGGGCAAGTGGAGTGACCTGCAGCTCCTTCTGCTGAGATGTAGCTATAGCGATGCACTACACTACAGAACTTCCTGTGATTTCTGTACTAGGGTCCATGCCCAGCACTGACCGTGCACCTCAGTTCAGGTGTTTCAGACCTTTTTGAGGTGCATGGTGCAAAAGCTAGATTTGAGGCCCTATTGTTCTTTTTGCCAGCTGCAATGAGCACCTCATGTTAAATATAAAACATACTTGTCATCCTGGGAAACAGAAATACTGTAGTTCTCAGTCTGGCACCATCTACAGTTATGGCCATAGAACCTGCCTTATTAATAATAAAGAAGATTGTCTTCCTTTAAAAATCTTTGCATACATTTTTCTGGAGGAGCACAGGACCCTGACAAGTACTGTGCCTGGGTCATGATGCCCCATCACACTCTCCCGCCTCTTATGAGGACACTTCATCAACACAACTGGCAGCACCCCTATTATCCAAGCGCTGTAAACCATATAGAACTCACCGGTTCAACTTACTTCAGACCTGCTGTGCACCCTCTGGTATTCCAGTACAAGTGCCTCCACAGAGCGCTACCAATACCCTTAAATTCAAATCTGCATACCCCTCTGATTTCAGTGCTGAGCTCTACACCTGCAGGGCCCCTTATGTAGCTTTGCTGCTCGTTGCTGTTTATGCTAGTGTGAATTGCCTTATACCTCTTCTCTGGTGTTTTCAGATGGCAGAGGAGATCAGTAAACCTTTGAGCCAAGTCAAAAAGGTGAAGATGGTGTCGAGCGGCAACGGGGAGGTGGGAGCCGCCAAACTTACTGGAGAAGTGCTGGAGATTCTCAACCGGCTGCCGGACACTGTGGAGAAGCTTACCGGGATCAGCATTAATCAGGTTGGTATCACCCAGTATTGGTACCCAACCTGGGCAGTGGCTAGCTGTCAATCTGTTGTGTATATGCACAGACCACTACTGAGCCGAGTGTTCTCTCAGTCTGGTATACGTGGCACGAAACTGGATGTGCCCTTTCATATGGCTGCAACATGCATGCGGCCAGAAAACAGAGCCCAGCTTGATGCACAGGCAGCAGAGAACCACTGATAAAAAATCAGAGTCTAAATTGTTCTTGAGTGCTTGTGTAAAGATGGAATGTGATGCAGTATACCCTTGAGGAAGTCGATTCCATTTTACGTGAGGTCTGCCTAAAGAGAATGTAAAAGGAATTCGATTATCAGGATGTATGGGGTAAAGAAGAAGACGGAACTTAGATCCACAAAGTAAACCGGAAGGTGATAGGAGGAACACATGACAGAATGGTAGCATGGTTTGGCACAGCAGGAAAACTTGACCACACACTAGCCTTAATAACGCGTAAGTCTGCACAAACTGACATGTATCTTTACCAGCCTTTCTGGTAGGCAGGATTGGTGTTTCAGATGCTTACATTGAGAAACCGAATCTTGTACTTTAAAAGAGCATCAATATCTGGGGGGACTTCTGCTTCTGCCTCAGGATGCAATTGGCATTGTGGCAGATTAGACAGCTTCTTCTTTTAGTCCAACCTCGTTTTGACAGGATCTGCATTTAAATGCAAACCACATCACAAGTGTGCTGGGACCAAACAAAAAGAGGTTGGAATTTGGGCCATAGTTTTGGGAGTCGTATTCATACTATTATGAACAAATCATTTACACATAACCCAGCTAAAGTAGCCTTTTCATTTTCAATCAGAACATACAAATAAAGAGTGCCACTGTTGAGTTCACAGTACAGTTCATTTCACAAAGTAGTTCCCTTTTAAGAAGGCTTGCCGGAGAAGTGGGACTGAAGTGGAAGGTGTGTTGCTGTGTAACCAGAGCCAAAGAAGTAGAGACAGGGTCGATGACGTGAGAAATGCCAAATGCACCGACCACATTGCCCACGAGAGGAAGGGATCAGTAGGGCAGGAAGTGGGCTTCCCACTGATAACATATATTTCATACCACCCTTTCTCAGCTGATGGGATGAAAGCGTGCACAATACTCCCCTTGGGCTGACTGAAAATGAGAGGTAGCTGTTTGGTGGAGGAGGAAGGAAGTCAAATTATTCTGACTGATCATGAGAATTCTGGGGCAGAATTGGGAACCATGTTTCCAGTTCCTTAAATGATCACAGTTGAAACATGAGGAGTTACTAGGTGGAGCCAATTTTCTCCTTCACTGCCCTTCAGCCCTCCCACTCTCCTGCCTCCATCCACCCTGCCCATGTGGCTCACCCTCTCATTCCAGTCTCCTAATGCCCCATCCCCTTTGAATTTTTGCTGAAAGGATTGCATTTGAAATTACACTGTTTTGGGTTCCGTGGATTCTTTCTTACACTAAACCCATTACACAGTGATAAGCCACAGAAAACAATTAAAGATTTTTCTTGCCATCCAATACGTGTATTTTTCAATTGCTCTTATACCTTTGGCAATAACCCTTTAACGAAAGCATCTGTCACATCTTGAGCTGCTTCTGCAGCATTTCCAGTACTACAGTGTCAAGCAAATACGTCTTTAAAATGATGAAGTGAATCAAAGAAATTTTGTTCGGTTTGCAATCGTTAATTTAGGTTCAATCAATTTTTGTAGGGCAGACTTTCAACACTGCCCGCTTACGGAACACAAAAACACCCCAGCCAACACTAGGTGCGTAACTTGTATTAGTCCTCACAACACGATTGTACCACGTGTGACAGAGAACCTTTGTCACCATAGACGCAGACACTGGGCACATCATCAGATATATCAGACACTCCACAGGAAGCACCCTGAACATCTTCGAGGAAAGAACCCTGGCGGCAAAGAAGTCCAAAAGCCAGACCTGCAGACATTGTGGCCCACCATCCATCACTGGAAGTGGCCTTTTCTTCCAGCTTAGATGAGGAGGAGAACCCCAGCTCATGGTCATGGTATGAAGTCCTCGCAAACGGATAACACAGCGGGCTGTCAATATAACAGAGTTGTAAGGAAATGGGCTGTATTATATGGTGTGGTTGTGCAACCCCACAGTGAAATACACTTACCAAGCCCTTTAGGTCCCCTAGGTGTCGTGTGCCTCAATTCCTCAGTTCAACCCTGGGTAGCTGTGGCACTGAGCTACAAGATCTACACAGGTGAACAAGTATTAAGCATTTAAACAGCTCCAAATCAATTGAAGAAGAAATCAACACTATACTCAAGAAATCCAACACCAATTCCTAAAAATAGACTGTATTTTTATAAAAATGTAGACTCTAGAATGAAAAAGATTCACTGAAAGGCTCCAAAGGTAACGATTTTGCACGCAATAATAAATCAAAGCAATTTCACTCAACAAGCCTTGGCAAACTCACTGAATTGGACACTTGGAAATGTTTTGAAAGAAAACTTAAGTGTCATTGCGGTCAGTTAGTATTTGGGGTGACCAACTCCGGCAGGGAGCTAGTCAGGGGGACCAGCAAGGTCTTCAACAACAGTTACCTTTACAGAAGTAGCAGTCCTTCAGCAGTTCCAGGCACTTCATCCGCATTACAATGGATTTGTAAGGAAATGCCTCCTTGGCATGGTTGCCCCCTGACTTTTTGCCTTTGCTGATGCTATGTTTACAATTGAAAGTGTGCTGAGGCCTGCTAACCAGGCCCCAGCACCAGTGTTCTTTCCCTAACCTGTACTTTTGTATCCACAATTGGCAGACCCTGGCATCCAGATAAGTCCCTTGTAACTGGTACTTCTAGTACCAAGGGCCCTGATGCCAAGGAAGGTCTCTAAGGGCTGCAGCATGTCTTATGCCACCCTGGAGACCTCTCACTCAGCACAGACACACTGCTTACCAGCTTGTGTGTGCTAGTGAGGACAAAACGAGTAAGTCGACATGGCACTCCCCTCAGGGTGCCATGCCAGCCTCTCACTGCCTATGCAGTATAGGTAAGACACCCCTCTAGCAGGCCTTACAGCCCTAAGGCAGGGTGCACTATACCATAGGTGAGGGTACCAGTGCATGAGCATGGTACCCCTACAGTGTCTAAACAAAACCTTAGACATTGTAAGTGCAGGGTAGCCATAAGAGTATATGGTCTGGGAGTCTGTCAAACACGAACTCCACAGCACCATAATGGCTACACTGAAAACTGGGAAGTTTGGTATCAAACTTCTCAGCACAATAAATGCACACTGATGCCAGTGTACATTTTATTGTAAAATACACCACAGAGGGCACCTTAGAGGTGCCCCCTGAAACTTAACCGACTATCTGTGTAGGCTGACTAGTTTTAGCAGCCTGCCACAAACCGAGACATGTTGCTGGCCCCATGGGGAGAGTGCCTTTGTCACTCTGAGGCCAGTAACAAAGCCTGCACTGGGTGGAGATGCTAACACCTCTCCCAGGCAGGAATGGTCACACCTGGCGGTGAGCCTCAAAGGCTCACCTCCTTTGTGCCAACCCAGCAGGACCCTCCAGCTAGTGGAGTTGCCCGCCCCCTCCGGCCAGGCCCCACTTTTGGCGGCAAGGCCGGAGAAAATAATGAGAAAAACAAGGAGGAGTCACTGGCCAGTCAGGACAGCCCCTAAGGTGTCCTGAGCTGAGGTGACTCTAACTTTTAGAAATCCTCCATCTTGCAGATGGAGGATTCCCCCAATAGGGTTAGGATTGTGACCCCCTCCCCTTGGGAGGAGGCACAAAGAGGGTGTACCCACCCTCAGGGCTAGTAGCCATTGGCTACTAACCCCCCAGACCTAAACACGCCCTTAAATTTAGTATTTAAGGGCTACCCTGAACCCTAGAAAATTAGATTCCTGCAACTACAAGAAGAAGGACTGCCCAGCTGAAAACCCCTGCAGCGGAAGACCAGAAGACGACAACTGCCTTGGCTCCAGAAACTCACCGGCCTGTCTCCTGCCTTCCAAAGATCCTGCTCCAGCGACGCCTTCCAAAGGGACCAGCGACCTCGACATCCTCTGAGGACTGCCCCGGCTTCGAAAAGACAAGAAACTCCCGAGGACAGCGGACCTGCTCCAAGAAAAGCTGCAACTTTGTTTCCAGCAACTTTAAAGAACCCTGCAAGCTTCCCGCAAGAAGCGTGAGACTTGCAACACTGCACCCGGCGACCCCGACTCGGCTGGTGGCGATCCAACACCTCAGGAGGGACCCCAGGACTACTCTGATACTGTGAGTACCAAAACCTGTCCCCCCTGAGCCCCCACAGCGCCGCCTGCAGAGGGAATCCCGAGGCTTCCCCTGACCGCGACTCTTTGAATCCAAAGTCCCGACACCTGGGAGAGACCCTGCACCCGCAGCCCCCAGGGCCTGAAGGACCGGACTTTCACTGGAGGAGTGACCCCCAGGAGTCCCTCTCCCTTGATCAAGTGGAGGTTTCCCCGAGGAACCCCCCCCTTGCCTGCCTGCAGCGCTGAAGAGATCCCGAGATCTCTCATAGACTAACATTGCGAACGCGACGCTTGTTTCTACACTGCACCCGGCCGCCCCCGCGCTGCTGAGGGTGAAATTTCTGTGTGGACTTGTGTCCCCCCCGGTGCCCTACAAAACCCCCCTGGTCTGCCCTCCGAAGACGCGGGTACTTACCTGCAAGCAGACCGGAACCGGGGCACCCCCTTCTCTCCATTCTAGCCTATGTGTTTTGGGCACCACTTTGAACTCTGCACCTGACCGGCCCTGAGCTGCTGGTGTGGTGACTTTGGGGTTGCTCTGAACCCCCAACGGTGGGCTACCTTGGACCAAGAACTAAGCCCTGTAAGTGTCTTACTTACCTGGTTAACCTAACAAATACTTACCTCCCCTAGGAACTGTGAAAATTGCACTAAGTGTCCACTTTTAAAACAGCTATTTGTGAATAACTTGAAAAGTATACATGCAATTTTGATGATTTGAAGTTCCTAAAGTACTTACCTGCAATACCTTTCGAATGAGATATTACATGTAGAATTTGAACCTGTGGTTCTTAAAATAAACTAAGAAAAGATATTTTTCTATATAAAAACCTATTGGCTGGATTTGTCTCTGAGTGTGTGTACCTCATTTATTGTCTATGTGTATGTACAACAAATGCTTAACACTACTCCTTGGATAAGCCTACTGCTCGACCACACTACCACAAAATAGAGCATTAGTATTATCTATTTTTACCACTATTTTACCTCTAAGGGGAACCCTTGGACTCTGTGCATGCTATTCCTTACTTTGAAATAGCACATACAGAGCCAACTTCCTACATTGGTGGCAGCGGTGGGATACAAGACTTTGCATTTGCTGGACTACTCAGCCAATACCTGATCACACGACAAATTCCAAAATTGTCATTAGAAATTGATTTTTGCAATTTGAAAAGTTTTCTAAATTCTTAAAAGACCTGCTAGGGCCTTGTGTTAGATCCTGTTTAGCATTTCTTTTAGAGTTTAAAAGTTTGTAAAAGTTTGAATTAGATTCTAGAACCAGTTTTAGTTTCTTAAAAAGTATTCCAACTTTTAGAAGCATAATGTCTAGCACAGATGTGAATGTGGTGGAACTCGACACCACACCTTACCTCCATCTACAGATGAGAGAGCTAAGGTCACTCTGTAAACTAAAGAAAATAGCAATGGGCCCCAAACCTACCAAAGTACAGCTCCAGGAGCTTTTGGCAGAGTTTGAAAAGGCCAACCCCTCTGAGGATGGCAACTCAGAGGATGAAGATAGTGACTTGGAGGGAAATTCCCCCCCTCCAGTCCTACTTAGGGAGAGCAGGGCTTCTCAAGCCCTGACTCCACAAATAATAGTCAGAGATGCTGGTTCCCTCACAGGAGGGACCAACAACTCTGAAATCACTGAGGATAACTCCAGTGAAGAGGACATCCAGTTAGCCAGGATGGCCAAAAGATTGGCTTTGGAAAGACAGATCCTAGCCATAGAGAGGGAAAGACAAGAGATGGGCCTAGGACCCATCAATGGTGGCAGCAACATAAATAGGGTCAGAGATTCTCCTGACATGTTGAAAATCCCCAAAGGGATTGTAACTAAATATGAAGATGGTGATGACATCACCAAATGGTTCACAGCTTTTGAGAGGGCTTGTGTAACCAAAAAAGTGAACAGATCTCACTGGGGTGCTCTCCTTTGGGAAATGTTCACAGGAAAGTGTAGGGATAGACTCCTCACACTCTCTGGACAAGATGCAGAATCTTATGACCTCATGAAGGGTACCCTGATTGAGGGCTTTGGATTCTCCACTGAGGAGTACAGGATTAGGTTCAGGGGGGCTCAAAAATCCTCGAGCCAGACCTGGGTTGACTTTGTTGACTACTCAGTGAAAACACTAGATGGTTGGATTCAAGGCAGTGGTGTAAGTAATTATGATGGGCTGTACAATTTATTTGTGAAAGAACACCTGTTAAGTAATTGTTTCAATGATAAACTGCATCAGCATCTGGTAGACCTAGGACCAATTTCTCCCCAAGAATTGGGAAAGAAGGCGGACCATTGGGTCAAGACAAGGGTGTCCAAGACTTCAACAGGGGGTGACCAAAAGAAAGGGGTCACAAAGACTCCCCAGCAGAAGGGTGATGAGACAACCAAAACTAAAAATAGTAAAGAGTCTTCTACAGGCCCCCAAAAACCTGCACAGGAGGGTGGGCCCAGAGCCTCTTCACAAAACAATGGGTACAAGGGTAAAAACTTTGATCCCAAAAAGGCCTGGTGTCATAGCTGTAAACAGCATGGACACCAAACTGGAGACAAGGCCTGACCCAAGAAAGGTTCCACTCCAAACTCCCATCCAGGTAACACTGGTATGGCTAGTCTCCAAGTGGGATCAACAGTGTGCCCAGAGCAAATCAGGGTTCACACTGAAGCTACTCTAGTTTCTGAGGGTGGGGTGGATTTAGCCACACTAGCTGTCTGGCCGCCTAACATGCAAAAATACAGACAGCAACTCTTAATTAATGGGACTAGAATAGAGGGCCTGAGGGATACAGGTGCCAGTGTCACCATGGTGACAGAGAAACTGGTTTCCCCTGGCCAATACCTGACTGGAAAAACTTACACAGTCACCAACGCTGACAATCAGAGAAAAGTACATCCCATGGCAATGGTTACTTTAGAATGGGGAGGGGTCAATGGCCTGAAACAGGTGGTGGTCTCCTCAAATATCCCAGTGGACTGTCTGCTTGGAAATGACCTGGAGTCCTCAGCATGGGCTGAGGTAGAGCTAAAAACCCATGCAGCAATGCTGGGTATCCCTGAACTGGTGTGTGTGAAAACAAGAGCACAATGCAAGGCACAGGGTGAAAAAGTAGAGCTGGAGTCTGGAAAGATGGCCCAGCCTACCAAGAGAACAGGAAAGTCAGTTGGGAAACCAACTGCAACACAGCAAAAGAAAGGGAACCTCTCTTCTCAGGAAGAAGTTCTGCCCTCTGAGGGAACTGAGCCTTTGGAGCTTGAACCTTATCAGGTTGAGCTCTTAGGCCCAGGGGGACCCTCAAGGGAAGAGCTGTGTAAGGGACAAGAAACCTGTCCCTCTCTTGAAGGCCTTAGGCAGCAAGCTGCTGAAGAGTCCAAAGGCAAGAAAAATGGAACACATAGGGTCTATTGGGAAGATGGGCTCCTGTACACTGAGGCCAGAGACCCCAAACCTGGTGCCACTAGGAGAGTGGTAGTGCCTCAGCTGTTCAGAGAGTTCATCCTAACATTGGCCCATGACATTCCCCTTGCTGGACATTTGGGACAAACCAAGACGTGGGAGAGGTTAGTCAACCACTTCTACTGGCCCAATATGTCCAGCATGGTTAAGGAGTTTTGCCTCTCCTGCCCCACCTGTCAAGCCAGTGGTAAGACAGGTGGGCATCCAAAGGCCCCCCTCATTCCACTTCCAGTGGTGGGGGTGCCCTTTGAAAGAGTGGGTGTGGACATAGTTGGTCCACTGGAACCTCCCACAGCCTCAGGAAATATGTATATCCTGGTAGTAGTGGATCATGCTACCAGGTATCCTGAAGCTATTCCCCTTAGGTCAACTACTGCCCCTGCAGTAGCCAAGGCCCTCATTGGTATCTTTACCAGAGTGGGTTTCCCTAAGGAGGTGGTGTCTGACCGAGGTACCAACTTCATGTCAGCATACCTAAAGCACATGTGGAATGAGTGTGGAGTGACTTATAAATTCACTACACCATACCATCCACAAACTAATGGCTTGGTTGAGAGATTCAACAAGACATTAAAGGGCATGATCATGGGGCTCCCAGAAAAACTCAAAAGGAGATGGGATGTCCTCCTGCCATGTCTGCTTTTCGCTTACAGGGAGGTACCACAGAAGGGAGTAGGGTTCTCACCCTTTGAACTTCTGTTTGGTCATCCTGTAAGGGGACCACTTGCCCTTGTTAAAGAAGGCTGGGAGAGACCTCTCCATGAGCCTAAACAGGACATAGTGGACTATGTACTTGGCCTTCGCTCTAGAATGGCAGAGTACATGGAAAAGGCAACCAAAAACCTTGAGGCCAGCCAACAGCTCCAGAAGTTTTGGTATGACCAAAAGGCTGCACTGGTTGAGTTCCAACCAGGGCAGAAGGTCTGGGTTCTGGAGCCTGTGGCTCCCAGGGCACTCCAGGACAAATGGAGTGGCCCTTACCCAGTACTAGAGAGGAAGAGTCAGGTCACCTACTTGGTGGACCTGGGCACAAGCAGGAGCCCCAAAAGGGTGATCCATGTAAACCGCCTTAAGCTCTTCCACGACAGGGCTGATGTCAATCTGTTGATGGTAACAGATGAGGATCAGGAGGCAGAGAGTGAACCTCTCCCTGATCTTCTGTCATCAGACCCAAAAGATGGTACAGTAGATGGAGTGATCTACTCAGACACCCTCTCTGGCCAACAGCAAGCTGATTGTAGGAGAGTCCTACAACAGTTTCCTGAACTCTTCTCCTTAACCCCTGGTCAGACACACCTGTGTACCCATGATGTGGACACAGGAGACAGCATGCCTGTCAAGAACAAAATCTTTAGACAATCTGACCATGTTAAAGAAAGCATCAAGGTGGAAGTCCACAAGATGCTGGAATTGGGAGTCATTGAGCGCTCTGACAGCCCCTGGGCTAGCCCAGTGGTCTTAGTCCCCAAACCTCACACCAAAGATGGAAAGAAAGAGATGAGGTTTTGTGTGGACTACAGAGGGCTCAATTCTGTCACCAAGACAGATGCCCATCCAATTCCAAGAGCTGATGAGCTCATTGATAAATTAGGTGCTGCCAAATTTCTAAGTACCTTTGACTTGACAGCAGGGTACTGGCAAATAAAAATGGCACCTGGAGCAAAAGAAAAGACAGCATTCTCCACACCTGATGGGCATTATCAGTTTACTGTTATGCCCTTTGGTTTAAAGAATGCCCCTGCCACCTTCCAAAGGTTGGTGAATCAAGTCCTTGCTGGCTTGGAGTCCTTTAGCACAGCTTATCTTGATGATATTGCTGTCTTTAGCTCCACCTGGCAGGATCACCTGGTCCACCTGAGGAAGGTTTTGAAGGCTCTGCAATCTGCAGGCCTCTCTATCAAGGCATCCAAATGCCAGATAGGGCAGGGAACTGTGGTTTACTTGGGACACCTTGTAGGTGGAGGCCAAGTTCAGCCACTCCAACCCAAGATCCAGACTATTCTGGACTGGGAAGCTCCAAAAACCCAGACTCAAGTCAGGGCATTCCTTGGCTTGACTGGGTATTACAGGAGGTTTGTGAAGGGATATGGATCCATTGTGACAGCCCTCACTGAACTCACCTCCAAGAAAATGCCCAAGAAAGTAAACTGGACTGTGGACTGCCAACAGGCCTTTGACACCCTGAAACAGGCAATGTGCTCAGCACCAGTTCTCAAAGCTCCAGATTATTCTAAGCAGTTCATTGTGCAGACTGATGCCTCTGAACATGGGATAGGGGCAGTTTTGTCCCAAACAAATGATGATGGCCTTGACCAGCCTGTTGCTTTCATTAGCAGGAGGTTACTCCCCAGGGAGCAGCGTTGGAGTGCCATTGAGAGGGAGGCCTTTGCTGTGGTCTGGTCCCTGAAGAAGCTGAGACCATACCTCTTTGGGACTCACTTCCTAGTTCAAACTGACCACAGACCTCTCAAATGGCTGATGCAAATGAAAGGTGAAAATCCTAAACTGTTGAGGTGGTCCATCTCCCTACAGGGAATGGACTTTATAGTGGAACACAGACCTGGGACTGCCCATGCCAATGCAGATGGCCTTTCCAGGTTCTTCCACTTAGAAAATGAAGACTCTCTTGGGAAAGGTTAGTCTCATCCTCTTTCGTTTGGGGGGGGGTTGTGTAAGGAAATGCCTCCTTGGCATGGTTGCCCCCTGACTTTTTGCCTTTGCTGATGCTATGTTTACAATTGAAAGTGTGCTGAGGCCTGCTAACCAGGCCCCAGCACCAGTGTTCTTTCCCTAACCTGTACTTTTGTATCCACAATTGGCAGACCCTGGCATCCAGATAAGTCCCTTGTAACTGGTACTTCTAGTACCAAGGGCCCTGATGCCAAGGAAGGTCTCTAAGGGCTGCAGCATGTCTTATGCCACCCTGGAGACCTCTCACTCAGCACAGACACACTGCTTACCAGCTTGTGTGTGCTAGTGAGGACAAAACGAGTAAGTCGACATGGCACTCCCCTCAGGGTGCCATGCCAGCCTCTCACTGCCTATGCAGTATAGGTAAGACACCCCTCTAGCAGGCCTTACAGCCCTAAGGCAGGGTGCACTATACCATAGGTGAGGGTACCAGTGCATGAGCATGGTACCCCTACAGTGTCTAAACAAAACCTTAGACATTGTAAGTGCAGGGTAGCCATAAGAGTATATGGTCTGGGAGTCTGTCAAACACGAACTCCACAGCACCATAATGGCTACACTGAAAACTGGGAAGTTTGGTATCAAACTTCTCAGCACAATAAATGCACACTGATGCCAGTGTACATTTTATTGTAAAATACACCACAGAGGGCACCTTAGAGGTGCCCCCTGAAACTTAACCGACTATCTGTGTAGGCTGACTAGTTTTAGCAGCCTGCCACAAACCGAGACATGTTGCTGGCCCCATGGGGAGAGTGCCTTTGTCACTCTGAGGCCAGTAACAAAGCCTGCACTGGGTGGAGATGCTAACACCTCTCCCAGGCAGGAATGGTCACACCTGGCGGTGAGCCTCAAAGGCTCACCTCCTTTGTGCCAACCCAGCAGGACCCTCCAGCTAGTGGAGTTGCCCGCCCCCTCCGGCCAGGCCCCACTTTTGGCGGCAAGGCCGGAGAAAATAATGAGAAAAACAAGGAGGAGTCACTGGCCAGTCAGGACAGCCCCTAAGGTGTCCTGAGCTGAGGTGACTCTAACTTTTAGAAATCCTCCATCTTGCAGATGGAGGATTCCCCCAATAGGGTTAGGATTGTGACCCCCTCCCCTTGGGAGGAGGCACAAAGAGGGTGTACCCACCCTCAGGGCTAGTAGCCATTGGCTACTAACCCCCCAGACCTAAACACGCCCTTAAATTTAGTATTTAAGGGCTACCCTGAACCCTAGAAAATTAGATTCCTGCAACTACAAGAAGAAGGACTGCCCAGCTGAAAACCCCTGCAGCGGAAGACCAGAAGACGACAACTGCCTTGGCTCCAGAAACTCACCGGCCTGTCTCCTGCCTTCCAAAGATCCTGCTCCAGCGACGCCTTCCAAAGGGACCAGCGACCTCGACATCCTCTGAGGACTGCCCCGGCTTCGAAAAGACAAGAAACTCCCGAGGACAGCGGACCTGCTCCAAGAAAAGCTGCAACTTTGTTTCCAGCAACTTTAAAGAACCCTGCAAGCTCCCCGCAAGAAGCGTGAGACTTGCAACACTGCACCCGGCGACCCCGACTCGGCTGGTGGCGATCCAACACCTCAGGAGGGACCCCAGGACTACTCTGATACTGTGAGTACCAAAACCTGTCCCCCCTGAGCCCCCACAGCGCCGCCTGCAGAGGGAATCCCGAGGCTTCCCCTGACCGCGACTCTTTGAATCCAAAGTCCCGACACCTGGGAGAGACCCTGCACCCGCAGCCCCCAGGGCCTGAAGGACCGGACTTTCACTGGAGGAGTGACCCCCAGGAGTCCCTCTCCCTTGATCAAGTGGAGGTTTCCCCGAGGAACCCCCCCCCTTGCCTGCCTGCAGCGCTGAAGAGATCCCGAGATCTCTCATAGACTAACATTGCGAACGCGACGCTTGTTTCTACACTGCACCCGGCCGCCCCCGCGCTGCTGAGGGTGAAATTTCTGTGTGGACTTGTGTCCCCCCCGGTGCCCTACAAAACCCCCCTGGTCTGCCCTCCGAAGACGCGGGTACTTACCTGCAAGCAGACCGGAACCGGGGCACCCCCTTCTCTCCATTCTAGCCTATGTGTTTTGGGCACCACTTTGAACTCTGCACCTGACCGGCCCTGAGCTGCTGGTGTGGTGACTTTGGGGTTGCTCTGAACCCCCAACGGTGGGCTACCTTGGACCAAGAACTAAGCCCTGTAAGTGTCTTACTTACCTGGTTAACCTAACAAATACTTACCTCCCCTAGGAACTGTGAAAATTGCACTAAGTGTCCACTTTTAAAACAGCTATTTGTGAATAACTTGAAAAGTATACATGCAATTTTGATGATTTGAAGTTCCTAAAGTACTTACCTGCAATACCTTTCGAATGAGATATTACATGTAGAATTTGAACCTGTGGTTCTTAAAATAAACTAAGAAAAGATATTTTTCTATATAAAAACCTATTGGCTGGATTTGTCTCTGAGTGTGTGTACCTCATTTATTGTCTATGTGTATGTACAACAAATGCTTAACACTACTCCTTGGATAAGCCTACTGCTCGACCACACTACCACAAAATAGAGCATTAGTATTATCTATTTTTACCACTATTTTACCTCTAAGGGGAACCCTTGGACTCTGTGCATGCTATTCCTTACTTTGAAATAGCACATACAGAGCCAACTTCCTACAGGATTCCTATGACGTGGTCCAGATGCAAGCGATGAAGGATGCAGAACATGCTTTAAGAATGCTGTGGATGAGATACCGTCAATGGGGGGGGCTTCCTATAGGGATTCTTCAGTTCACAAAGGTAGTGATGGGGGTTTTGCTTGCAGGACATCCCACAAAGCCCTCGCCGGTCTTACCTAAGTCAGGTCACCACTGGACTACTAATCGCCCTTTGTCGCGGTCACAGGCCAATCCTTCCTGTGTTGATAACCCACCTTTCTGAGGGTCCCTACAACTCTCCAACAGCACTCCTGGGCTCAACGAATGCAAGTGCAACTTTGTGTTTTTGGGGCTTGGTCCTTAGTGCTGCAGGTCGGCAGTGGTGGCGGCTTGAAAACTTTGGACTACCAACTTGCCCCAGCAGGCTTCTTCAGTTGTTGCGTACCTGTGCTACAAATAGGAGGCCAGTCAGCTGGCCTTTGGAGTCTTTTGGCTTGACTGGGCTCTGGAGACAGATCCTCCTTGAGCAGGACACAGCAGGCACAGTCCCTGTCTTTGCTAGCCACCAGGTGCAGTCTTTGGCAGTGCAGCCCCTCTTTGCTGGCCCTCAGTGCAGCCGGGCAGTCCTCTTTTATTCCTTCTTCCAAAGTCAGTTGAGGTCTCGTGGCTCTGAGTTTGATGCATTCCTCACGCCCCTGTTCAAGCCCATCTGGTCAATTCGAAAAATAGGCTTCATCATCGTTTTTTCTCTGCAACTGTTTCCCGGACACAGACTGAAATTGACTCCTAACTGTCAGGGCCATGTGCCTCTCATCTTCATCAACTTCCTCAACAACTCCTTCCCACAGAATGCACACATGGTGGTGGATAGGATGCCCATCCAGGACTGTCCCCTGTGCCATGTGAAGTTCCGAGGACCAACGGACACGAGCTTTGTAACCTCTGCCTCTCCTCTGAATTGAAACCAGCACTTGTAGAAGGTGTGCACATTAGGTGATGTAGAGAGAAGCCTTCAAAGACACCCAGGACATCTTTGGATGGGCCATAACCTCTCTTAGATGTATTAGTAATTAGATGCCCTCGCGCTCCAAGACCCCTTCATTCAAGTTCACAAAAGTAGGTAGTTCTCAGAACTCACCCAAAGTTCGTCCCAAAAGTGTTTTTTCCCTTTTCATCTCAACCAAGCCATAGAGCGCTCGGCCTTCAACCAGTCTCTGTAGCAGAGAAAGCTCTACAAAGCTTAGATGTCAAACCTGCTGTCATGTATTACCAGCTCTTTGACAAAGCAGTAAAATTGTTTGCCTTTGCTAAACCTCTTGAGGGCCGTTCTACACCAAAACAGGCATTGCCAGGTGGATAGTCAAATGCATCCATACCTGTTATCACAAAGTTAGAAGAGCTCTCCTTGTCACCCCCAGGGTGCACTCTACATGAAATATTCCTTTAGCTGGAAATTGTAAAGCTTGGTTATCACCACACACCTTCACTAAGTATTATTGTGTGGTTACCATAGCGAGGCAGCAGGCTGTGGTTGGCCGCTTATAGGGGATACTGCTTTACAGTCAATGCAGAGAATGTGTATCTACAGCATCGCTTAAAGTAGAAAATGTTCCGTACCCTGTAAGCATCTGTTCATA
The DNA here is from genome assembly GCF_031143425.1 of Pleurodeles waltl. Classification (NCBI taxonomy): domain Eukaryota; kingdom Metazoa; phylum Chordata; class Amphibia; order Caudata; family Salamandridae; genus Pleurodeles; species Pleurodeles waltl. The sequence goes on along the minus strand of NC_090445.1, from coordinate 1,703,673,770 downwards.
GCATGTAGTGCTGTACATTCACATGCGCCCACCCTCCTTCCCGAGAGCATGTAGCTTTGATGACGGATCTCTTCCTTTATTAACTAGCTTCCTTTTGCAATTCTGATGTGCACCTTACTGTGTTTACTTACCACTCCATACAATTCATTCCCGCTGTGTGAACAACAATCTAATATAGAGTTTGGTGCCCCATGCACATTGCCAACTAAAGGAGGAGTCCCTTTAATACCTCATGACTCAAAAGGCTTCTTTCAAGAAAAACAATTTGAAAACATCTCAGCCCACCACTAGATGCCAGGAATAAGCAGAGCATGTGAATATACAGCAGTACACACAACAAACAGATGCTTACAGGGTATGTAACGTTTCCCATCCATGGCATAATTTATTTCTGTGTCGCACGTTAACTTCCTTCGATATTTAGTCTTTTGGGAATAATTGCACAAACTCCTCTTTAAGCCGGGTTTTGGTGGGTTTTCTGCTCTACATCATGGGATTCATTGCCTTTGTTAGAATCCCTGTTTCCTTTCCATCCTTCTCCTCCTCATAGGGTCAGGGAAGATGTCTGCAGAATATAATTTTGTAATCTAATTGTTTTTTTGTCTCCCATCTTTCACTCTTTCTGCAGTGCTCTCAGATGAAGCCTGGAAGGATGGCCTAATGGAGGAGGTGTTAGCGGCGTCTCCGTGGTGCCTTTATGCATGCAACCCCCTCAACCCTCTCAGCACTTGTTTCCATGTACCTGGACTCCTTCTTCAAGTTCACCCCGCCATGTATGAGCACCCCAAAGTACTAGTTCCTTATTGTGCACCCCTCAGGCCAGTGGGGGCTGTTCTAATCAGACTGGTCATAGATGGACACTACCACTCAAGCGGGGGTGCATGGCTTTGCAGCATCTCCTGAGTTCCCCCTCTTCACCCACTTGCAAAGGTGGTTTAACCCTTACTGGATTACCCTACCTCAGCTAAACCTGGTGTAAACTGTTGCAAACCTCTGTGGCCTCTAAGTTTTCTGAAGACCCCCAATCTGTTTCGTCTTAAAGATTCCCCTCTTCTCTCTGTCCCAGAACTGGGGTGGGCTGCAGGATTTCTGTTTTCCAAACTACATGGTGTGTTAACTGTCCGGGTATGAAGTGCATCCCTCTGCCGTGGCTGCTAATGGGTTCAGGAGTGCATAGGGTGTAGAAACATGAAGGAATGACAAATCCCACACAATGTCTGCCCTAAAAACTCCTTGCCTTCTGGCCATTCCAAGGCTTGCCTACCCAGAAGCCTCTGCCAGGGATCAGTGAAGCAGTGTGAGTGATAGTAATGGGCATGTTTCATCACTGGGATCCAGGCCGCCTGGAGAGGGGGCACTCAAGGGATCTGACAGTGATAGAGTGGGTTGTCACCCTTCAAGAACACTCTCAGTCTGGTTACCCTCAATTACTGGCCGAAGATATCCCTTTCCAAAATCCCAAATATTTTCTATCAAACTACTATGTACAGGCACACCTCTGCCCTAAGGTCACATGACACCAATTGCCCTAGAGTCACATGACACCCACTACCCTATGGTCACATGAAACCTAGCACGCCCACTCTTATTACAATGTGAATCTGTGTTTTAATTATTTTTGAAGGTTTGTTTTACTGCTTTTGCCTCTGGTGCCATACAATTTACCTGACAGATCAAAAGAAGGCAGGGATAGTACTGACTTGCTTGCTGTCATACCTTTGCCCCCTATATCTGTCACACGCACACACTTCCAGGTCCCTCTCACCCACCAAAGTATAAGGCTTCATGTATTATAAAAGCTGCAGCCTGAATCCCTACTTTACCTTTTCAGCCCTGCCAAGTTTCCCAGTTCTGTGCATGATGTGTGCTCCAGTCCAGGCCTTCAAAAGGAAAAATCTGAACTGAAGTAGCACATCACGCATGGACCTGGTAAACTTGGCAGCTATACCTTTTCATTTTATTGGCTGACTTTGGGTGCTGACAACTCATATCCATGGCCCCAACTCTGTCTTTCAGCAAGCAGTAAATCATAAGCCACCCCGTTCCCATCCATCCCCTTTCCATCTAGGTATCAGGGCTGGATGGAACGGCTTCTCCACCCGCTCCTCCTTCCTGACACCTTGTGGCCAGGGGAGGTACTTGTCACTGCTGGAATCTCTGCCTGCCTGCCTTATACGGAGCATCCACCAGAGGGCGCCGCTGCTTCAGAGGTGACGGAGCTGTAAGGAGCCTTCTTTTTAAAGGAACGTTACATGTATCAATGTCTTTTATATTATTGTATATGACTGTTCGTGTGTTAGGAATATTGTTCTACAACATAATGTGCTATATTTACTGAGTTCAATATAGAGAGATCAATATAGAGAGATCAAAAAACAGAATTCTTGAAATGTTGAATGAGGGTCGGAGGACCTGCCCTTTCTCTGCTCTCTAGAGTTCACACCTGAGTTTGCTCCTTTTGACACAGGGGAGATGAGGAATGGTGGGGAAGGTGGACTGTGGTGCCAGACTGTACCATTGAAACAAGGAGTAAGGGGTCGTAACTGTGCTGGGACTATGAATGAACTTGTGGCGAGGAGGGGGGCTACACACCCCAAAGGGAAGGAAGGAGAGACTGGGTGTGTGGAGGAGTGAGGCCTTGTATATTAAGGAGGGGAGCTTGGCCTGAGGAAGGTGGAATAAGATCTAAATAATGCAGCGCAGAGGGAGGTTGGTGGGGTTGGGCTGTATAAGATGGACTAATGGGACTGGGGGGTGTTAGATGTATTGGGGGGGCTGGAGTGTCCTGTCTCCACAAACACTGGCCTCGGCTTTGCCCCAGTCTCTCAGGAACACCACGCCTTGGTTGGCTGTACAATATGGCGTACCCTTTTCGATTATCACAGGTTCTTCATTGCTCTCCAACAAATAGACTTACAGTCAGCTATCTTTCCCCATTCTCCACCTCACCAGAGCGACCCTGCTCCTTGGTCTGCGCCGTACATGTAATGTCATCACCTGTGTCTTGTGAAATAAATATGTATGATATGGATCAGTTTACATTTTCTTGAAGATCTGTGTACTTTCTGTTGCTTGACATTCTTGACAATGAAGCAGCGAAAAAAATCTTGTAGTGTGGTTTGAGTTGTGTGTGTGTGTGTGTGTATGTGTATATATATATATATATATGTTCGATGGCATGTGTAGCTGCAGATACACATGCTTTGCACATCCCGCCATCTAGTGTTGGGCTCGGAGTGTTACAAGTTGTTTTTCTTCGAAGAAGTCTTTTCGAGTCACGGGATCGAGGGACTCCTCCCCTTTCGGCTCCATTGCGCATGGGCGTCGACTCCATCTTAGATTGTTTTTTTTCCGCCATCGGGTTCGGACGTGTTCCTTTTCGCTCCGTGTTTCCGTTTGGAAAGTTAGTTATAATCTCGGAAAAATCGACGGTATTGTTTGCGTTCGGTATTGGGTTAGTTACAACAGATCAACACCGACTTTTGAAGAGCTCCGGTGGCCCTTCGGTGTTTTTTCGATCCCCCGTCGGGGCCTGGTCGGCCCGGCCACGTGTCTCTTCAAGGCTGATGGAACGGACCCCATTCGCTTCTGCCCAAAATGTCACAACAAGTATCCGTATACAGATCAGCACCTGGTCTGTAACTTGTGTTTGTCTCCAGAACACAGAGAAGATACTTGTGAAGCCTGTCGAGCGTTTTGGTCGAGGAAGACATTAAGAGACCGAAGAGCGAGAAGACTGCAAATGGCGTCGGCGCCGACAGGACAAAGGCATTTGGAGGAGGAAGAAGAAACCTTCTCCATCCAGGAGTCGGACTCGGACGAGCTCGATCCCGAAGAAACGCCTAAAACCGTGAGTAAGACGTCGAAACATAAAACTCACGAGAAGACCACAAAAGCCCAGGGGACGCCACCGCCAACAGGCCATGGCTTAACCCGAAAAATAGGTGACCGATCATCGGCACCGAAAAAGGGCACGCTTGTGTCGAAGTCATCTGACTCCGGTCGAGATACCGGCACATAGCAATCTCGGGCCCGAGACAGCGGCTCCGAGCAAGTTCAGCACCGAAATGGGTCGGCACCGAAAATAAAGAAAGTGTCGTCGGAGCCGAAAAAGGCTACCGAAAAGGTTTCCATTCCGAAACATCCAGCCTCTGAACCGAAATCAGGTTCCTACACAGAGGAACAGGGATTGTTCTCCCAAATGCAAGGACATAAGTTCGGACAAGAACTAGAATCAATGGAGCCAAACTACACTCAAAGGAGGCTCCACACTCAAAAGGACACAGGGAAGATAAGCACTCTTCCCCCAATTAAAATGAAAAGAAGACTTGCCTTTCAAGAAAAGGACAAGCAGCCACAGGCAAAGGTGGCAAGTCAAACAACTCCGCCACCATCTCCACCACCGTCAATGCACACATCACCGGTAGTCACTCCACCACTGATGCAATCCCCAACTCATACTGCAATGAGTCAAGATGATCCCGACGCATGGGACCTTTATGATGCGCCAGTATCGGATAACAGCCCAGACTGTTACCCAGCGAGACCATCGCCACCTGAGGACAGTACATCCTACACGCAGGTGGTCTCAAGAGCAGCGGCTTTTCATAATGTCACCTTGCATGCAGAACCGATTGAGGATGACTTTCTGTTTAATACACTATCCTCCACTCATAGCCAATACCAGAGCTTACCTATGCTACCTGGAATGCTAAAACACTCCAAACAGGTGTTTCAGGATCCTGTGAAGGGCAGGGCCATAACTCCAAGGGTGGAGAAAAAGTACAAGCCACCGCCTACAGACCCTGTGTATATCATGCAGCAATTAACACCAGACTCTGTGGTAGTAGGGGCAGCTCGCAAGAGAGCTAACTCTCACACCTCGGGAGAAGCACCACCTCCAGACAAGGAGAGTCGCAAATTCGTCGCCGCAGGGAAAAGGGTTGCAGCACAGGCAGCAAACCAATGGCGCATTGCCAACTCACAAGCACTTCTGGCAAGATATGATAGGGCTCATTGGGACGAAATGCAGCATTTCATAGAACACTTACCCAAAGAGTTCCAGAAAAGGGCACAACAAGTGGTGGAGGAAGGACAAAGTATCTCAAATAATCAGATACGGTCAGCAATGGATGCAGCAGATACAGCTGCAAGGACAGTAAATACTGCAGTAACAATAAGGAGACACGCATGATTGCGTACATCAGGATTCAAGCCGGAAATACAACAAGCCGTGCTGAATATGCCTTTAATGGACAGCAGTTGTTTGGGCCGGAGGTGGACACTGCTATCGAAAAACTTAAAAAAGACACTGATACGGCCAAGGCCCACAGAGCAGAGGCACATTTCGCAAAACACAGTTTAGAGGGGGGTTTCGAGGACAAGCTACAGAACCCACAATCTCACAAACAAGGCCCACTTATCAAAGCCAATATCGGCGGGGAAGTTTTCGGGGGCAATATAGAGGGGGACAATTCCAAAAGAATAGAGGGAAGTTCCAAACCCCCAAAACTCCTCAAAACAAGCAGTGACTTCCAAGTCACAAATCCCCAACACATAACACCTGTGGGGGGGGGGGAAGACTAAGCAATTTTTACAGACATTGGGAGGAGATATCAACAGACACTTGGGTACTGGCAATTATCCAGCATGGTTATTGCATAGAATTTCTCAGATTCCCTCCAAACGTCCCACCGAAAACACACAATATGTCAAGACAACACATGGATCTTCTAGGACTAGAGGTCCAGGCATTGCTACAAAAAGGAGCAATAGAATTAGTACCAATTCAACAGAAAGGAACAGGAGTTTACTCTCTGTACTTTCTCATACCCAAAAAGGACAAAACACTGAGACCTATATTAGATCTCAGAACATTAAATACCCACATCAAATCAGACCACTTTCACATGGTGACATTACAAGACGTAATCCCACTGCTCAAACAACAAGACTACATGACAACACTAGACCTAAAGGATGCATATTTCCATATACCAATACATCCTTCACACAGAAAGTACCTAAGATTTGTATTCCAAGGGGTACATTACCAATTCAAGGTGTTGCCATTCGGAATAACAACTGCGCCAAGAGTTTTTACAAAATGCCTGGCAGGAGTAGCTGCGCATATCAGAAGGCAGCAAATACATGTGTTCCCGTACCTAGATGATTGGTTAATCAAAACCAACACACTAGAACAGTGTTCACAACACACAAAGTACGTCATAGAAACCCTACACAAACTAGGTTTCTCAATCAACTACACAAAGTCACACCTTCAGCCGTGTCAGACACAGCAATACTTAGGGGCAACAATCGACACAGCAAGAGCGATTGCCACTCCAAGTCCACAAAGAGTACAAGCATTTCACAATGTAATACAGGTCATGTATCCAAACCAAAGGATACAAGTCAAAATAGTAATGAAACTCCTAGGCATGATGTCCTCATGCATAGCCATTGTCCCAAACGCAAGATTGCACATGCGGCCCTTACAACAGTGCCTAGCATCACAATGGTCACAGGCACAGGGTCAACTTCTAGATCTAGTGTTGATAGACCGCCAAACATACACCTCGCTTCAATGGTGGAACAATATAAATTTAAACCAAGGGCGGCCTTTTCAAGACCCAGTGCCTCAATTCGTAATAACTACAGATGCCTCCATGATGGGGTGGGGAGCACACCTCAATCAACACAGCATTCAGGGACAATGGGACTCTTGGCAAAAACAGTTTCACATATATTTTTAGAACTATTGGCAGTATTTCTAAGCGTTAAAAGCATTTCAACCAATAATAAGCCACAAACACATTCTTGTCAAAACAGACAACATGACAACGATGTATTACCTAAACAAAGAGGGAGGGACACACTCGACACAGTTGTGTCTCCTGACACGGAAAATATGGCATTGGGAGATACACAACCACATTCGCCTAATAGCACAGTTCATTCCAGGGATTCAGAATCAGTTAGCAGACAATCTCTCTCGGGATCACCAACAGATCCACGAATGGGAGATTCACCCCCAAGTACTACACACTTACTTCCAAAATTGGGGAACACCACAAATAGACCTGTTTGCAACAAAAGAAAACGCAAAATGCCGAAACTTCGCATCCAGGTACCCACAAGATCAGTCTCTGGGCAATGCGTTATGGATGAGTTGGTCAGGGATATTTGCATACGCTTTTCCCCCTCTCCCACTCCTTCCATATCTAGTAAACAAGTTGAGTCAAAACAAACTCAAACTCATACTCATAGCACCAACTTGGGCAAGACAACCTTGGTACACAACACTACTAGACCTCTCAGTAGTGCCTCATATCAAACTACCAAACAGACCAGATCTGTTAACTCAACACAATCATCAGATCAGACACCCCAATCCAGCATCGCTGAATCTAGCAATTTGGCTCCTGAAGTCTTAGAGTTCGGACACTTAGACCTTACACAGGAATGTATGGAAGTCATAAAACAAGCTAGAAAACCAACCACTAGACATTGCTATGCAAATAAGTGGAAAAGGTTTGTTTATTATTGCCATAATAATCAAATTCAACCCTTACACGCATCTGCTAAAGACATCATAAGCTACTTGCTACATTTGCAAAAGTCAAAACTAGCTTTTTCATCCATTAAGATACATCTTACCTCAATTTCAGCTTACCTGCAAATTACCCACTCAACTTCACTATTTAGGATACCATTCATAAAAGCCTTTATGGAAGGCCTAAAAAGTATTATACCACCAAGAACACCACCAGTTCCTTCATGGAACCTCAACATTGTCTTAACACGACTCATGGGGCCACCTTTTGAGCCCATGCACTCATGTGAAATGCAATATTTAACATGGAAAGTTGCATTTCTAATTGCCATCACGTCTCTAAGAAGAGTAAGTGAAATCCAAGCATTTACCATACAAGAACCATTAATTCAAATACACAAGCATAAAGTAGTTCTACAGACAAATCCAAAATTTTTACCAAAAGTCATATCATCGTTCCACTTGAATCAAACAGTAGAACTACCAGTGTTCTTCCCACAACCAGATTCTGTAGCTGAGAGAGCACTACATACATTAGACATCAAAAGAGCGTTAATGTACTACATTGACAGAACCAAACAAATTCGGAAAACAAAACAATTATTTGTTGCTTTCCAAAAACCTCATTCAGGAAATCCAATTTCAAAACAAGGCATTGCTAGATGGATAGTTAAATGCATTCAAACCTGTTATCTCAAAGCAAAGAGACAACTGCCTATTACACCAAAGGCACACTCAACTAGAAAGAAGGGTGCTACTATGGCCTTTCTAGGAAACATTCCAATGACTGAGATATGTAAGGCAGCCACATGGTCTACGCCTCATACATTTAGCAAGCACTATTGCGTGGATGTGTTAACAGCACAACAAGCCGCAGTAGGCCAGGCAGTACTACGAACTTTGTTTCAAACAACTTCAACTCCTACAGGCTGAACCACCGCTTTTGGGGAGATAACTGCTTACTAGTCTATGCAAAGCATGTGTATCTGCAGCTACACATGCCATCGAACGGAAAATGTCACTTACCCAGTGTACATCTCTTCGTGGCATGAGACGCTGCAGATTCACATGCGCCCTCCCACCTCCCCGGGAGCCTGTAGCCGTTTCGAAGTTGATCTTGAACATTTGTAAATTTGTAAATATATCACCTTAAACTACATTATGTACATACATGTTTACTCCATTGCATGCGCACTATTACTGTAGTACATAACTCCTACCTCACCCTCTGCGGGGAAAACAATCTAAGATGGAGTCGACGCCCATGCGCAATGGAGCCGAAAGGGGAGGAGTCCCTCGATCTCGTGACTCGAAAAGACTTCTTCGAAGAAAAACAACTTGTAACACTCCGAGCCCAACACTAGATGGCGGGATGTGCAAAGCATGTGAATCTGCAGCGTCTCATGCCACGAACAGATGTACACTGGGTAAGTGACATTTTCCATATATATGTTCGATGGCATGTGTAGCTGCAGATACACATGCTATGCATAGCTCTTCTGGCATCTAGTGTTGGGCTCGGAGTGTTACAAGTTGTTTTTCTTCGAAGAAGTCTTTTCGGAGTCACATGATCGAGTGACTCCTCCACTCGGTTACAGTGCACATGGGCATCGACTACATTCTTAGATTGTTTTCTTTCCACTGTCAGGTTTTGACGTGTTTCCTCCCACTCCGAGATTTCGAATCAGAAAACCTATTTATTCGTCGGTATTGTTTTGATCGCGTTTTCCATCTAGCATCGAACAGATAGTTCTAGATTTCGCCCTTCTGGGCGCGTGCGCCCGACTCGGGCCAGTTCGGGCCTGCTGCGTGGAAGCCTGTTGGATCGGACTCCATTTCGATTCTGCCATCGGTGCCACGTGAAGTTCCCATATACAGACCAACATCTGGTTTGTAATTTGTGCCTTTCTCCGAACCACGGAGAAGAAGATTGTGAGGCGTGTAGATTGTTTCGATCCAAGAAGACATTAAGAGATCGCAGAGCCCGAAGGTTAGAAATGGCGTCGAAAAGTACAGAACATCTCGACGTCATGGAGAAGAACAGGTACATACAGCAGTCTCCAGCCGAGATACCGACTCCGAGCAAGAATCGGAAGAAGATAGGCCTATCACTGCTGGCCAGCACGTCAGTACGTCTGCCCCTACGCCCATATATAAAAAACTACCAAAGGGCTTGGGTACACCTCTGCCAGAAGGCCATGCTTCGACCTGAAAAAAGACTGTCGTCAACCGACCTTCAGGTTCGGCGCTGAAAAAGGCCACTCCACCGTCCACTTCGGAGTCGAGCAAGTCGGTTAAAAGTTCCACCTCGGACTCCAGTAAGCGTCCTCACTCCTCGGAGTCGAAGATTCGATGCCCGGCTTCGGGGCCGAAACAACCAACTTCATTTTCGGGACCAAAAAAGATTCAGACTTCGGAACCAAAAATTCCTCATACACGGAGGAACAAGGACTTTCGAGCACACTTAAACAAATCTCGAAGTCGATGCAAGACTCTTACAAGCCTTCTGATGAGCGCCTTGAGATTCAGCCAATATTGGAGGTTATGGATGAAAGACAATCTAGGATCTATATACATAAAGAGACTGGCAGAATTATTACTGCACCTCCTTTAAAAACTAAAAGAAAGCTGGCTTTTCAAGAGGAATTAGACTCTGCTCAACCACCAGCAAAAGTTAAAAAAACAAAAGGAGAAACCAGCACCTGTCCCTACTTCTCCTCCTCGTTCTCCACAGCTTTCTTTTTCACCTCCACACAATAGTCCACCAACCTTGCCTTCTCCAACTCACTCACAATACTCTCATGGAGATACAGTGGATCCTTGGGATCTATATGACCCAGATCCTACTTCGGATAATGATCCTGACCTATACCCCTCCAAGCCTTCTCCACCAGAGGACACTACTGCCTACTCTCAGGTCATTTCTAGGGCAGCTACTTATCATGGGGTGCTTATGCACACTGAGCCCCTAGAGGAGGACTTCTTGTTCAACACTCTGTCTTCCACTCACTCTAGCTACCAGTGCCTCCCCATGTTACCTGGAATGGTCAAACATGCCGACCACATTTTTAGTGAGCCAGTAAAAGCTAGAGTAACTACTCCCAGAATTGACAAAAAATACAAACCTGCTCCTACAGACCCAGACTACATCACACATCAAGTTCCCCCAAACTAGCGGTGAGTGCGGCTAGGAAAAGAGCTAACAGCCAATCATCAGGGGATGCTCCTCCACCTGATAAAGAGATTCGAAAGTTTGATACTGCTGCCAAGAGAGTAGCCACGCAAACGGCTACCAATGGTGAATTGCAAATTCGCAAGCACTTCTTACCAGGTATGATAGAGCCCACTGGGATCAGATACAAGAAATCATACAGCACCTCCCAAAAGAGAGCACAACAGGTTGTAGAAGAGGGATAGGCCATAAGTAACAACCAGATAAGGTCTGCCCTCGATGCTGTTGATACAGCTGCAAGGAGTGTAAATACTGCCATTACAATTAGAAGACATGCATGGCTGCGCTCCTCTGGCTTTAAACCAGATATTCAACATGTTGTACTTAACATGCCTTTTGATAAAAAACACTTATTTGGGCCTGAAGTAGATACCACCATTTAAAAACTAAGAAAATACTCTGATACTGCCAAAGCAATGGGGGCATTATATACCACACCTTATAGAGGCTCCTTTCGCAGGTCACAGTTTAGAGGAGGATTCAAACCACAATCCTCTGAAGCTTCTACCTCCCAGGCAAAGCAGGGACAACAGCAGCAACAATGTCAAAGTGGGGGGTTTAGAGGGTCCTATAGAGGACAATATTTCAGAAACAGAGGCAAATTCCAAGCCTCAAAACAAGCCACTACAGTATCCAAACAGTGACTTCTTTCCCACCCCTCCACCACACACATGTCCTGTAGGGAGAAGACTACGGCAATTCCACTCATTGGCAAAATATCACGACAGACATTTGGGTGTTATCAGTTTTCCGCAATTACTATTTCCTAGAATGAATCTCCACCCCTCCGAACATTCCACCACATTACGACAAACTGTCCCCAGAACACAACATTCTGTTGCAACAGGAGGTACAATTGCTACTAATAAAACAAGCAATATAATTGGTCCCACATTCTCAGCAAGGAACAGGAGTATACTCACTATATTCCTCATTCCCAAAAAAGATGGCACTCTAAGGGCTATCCTAGACCTCAGACCTCTCAATTTATACATCCTGTCAGAACACTTTCACATGGTAACTCAACAGGATGTCATTCGACTACTACAGAAACAAGATTACATGAATGCTTTTGACCGCAAAGATGCATATTTCCATATATCCATCCATCCAGCTCACAGAAAATACCTCAGGTTCATCATAGCCGGAAAACATTACCAGTTCAAAGTTTTGCTGTTCGGCATAACAGCTCCAAGAGTGTTCACAAAATGTCTAGCAGTAGTAGCAGCCTACTTAAGAAGGCAACACATTCACGTCATTCCATATCTAGACGATTGGCTAATAAAATCAAGCAATTTTACTCAATGCCAACAACATACTCAGTATGTAAAAGAAACCCTGCATACACAATGGTTCACTCTAAATGATCCGAAATCACACCTTCAGCCAGAACAGATACAACCTCACCTAGGTGCTATTCTAAATACTCAAAAAGCCCTAGCATATCCAAATACACAAAGAATACAGACTTTCCAAAATCTCATCCCGCATATACAACCAAATCAACAATACACTGTAAGATTTATCATGAACATTCTAGGGATGGCATCTTGCATAGCAATAGTTCCACATGCAAGACTAAACATGAGGCCTTTACAACAATGCCTCTCACATTGATGGTCTCAGGCACATGGTCAACTTCAAGATCTAGTGTTGATGGACCGCCAAACGCACTCGTCCCTTCAATGGTGGAATCTCAGTAATCTAATGAAGGGGCGGTCATTTCAAGACCCTGTGCCTCAGACCATAATCACAACAGACTCATCCATGTTAGGTGGGGAGCTCATCTCAACAATCATACCATTCAAGGGGAATGGGATCCCAAACAGAAACAACTTCACATAAACCACCTAGAATTATTGGCTGTGTTTCTTGCCCTAAAAGCGTTTCAACCCCTTCTCAAACAGAAGACTGTTCTGATAAAAACAGACAACATGACTACCATGTACTATCTAAAAAACAGGGCAGACACATTCATCTCAACCGTCTGTGCTAGCCCAGACAATATGGAAATGGGCAATTCACAATCACATTCGTCTATTAGCAAAATACATTCCAGAAATACACAATCATTTAGCGGATCTCCTAAGCAGGAATCACCAACAAACTCACGAATGGGAGATTCACTCCCAAGTACTTTCAAAAGTGTGGAACACCAGAAATGAACCTATTCGCAAGAAGCGAAAACGCAAAATGTCAAAACTTTGCATCCAGACACCCACATCCCCTATCCAAGGGGAATGCTCTATGGATCAATTGGTCAGGGATATTTGCTTATGCTTTTCCCCCTCTCCCACTCATTCCATTTCTAGTCAACAAACTGCGTCAAAACACGCTCAAACTGATACTCATAGTGCCAACGTGGGCACATCAACCGTGGTACACAACACTATTAGACCTGTCAGTAGTACCACATATAAAACTCCCAAACAGACCAGATCTATTGACACAAAACAAAGGGCAGATCAGGCATCCAAATCCCAACACACTCAATCTAGCGATTTGGCTCCTGAGATCAGAGAATTTGGGTATCTACAACTACCAACTGAATGTATGGAAGTAATTAAGCAAGCAAGAAAACCCACTAACAGGCAATGCTACACCAACAAATTGAAAAGATTTGTGTATTACTGTCAATCTAAACAAATGACCCATCTTTCAGCATCAATACAAGATATTGTATGCTATTTGCTTCATTTGCAAAAATCTAATTTACTTTTTCTTCCATAAAAATACATCTCACTGCAATTTCCACATATTTGCAAAATATACAGCACAGCTTTTTATTTAGAGTTCCTGTTATCAAAGACTTCGTGGCAGGGTTAAAACGCATCATCCCACCTAGAACGCCTCCAGTGCCTTCGTGGAATCTAAACATAGTGCTCACGCAACTTATGGGCCCACCATTTGAACCTATGCACTCATGTCAAATACAATTCTTAACATGGAAAGTAGCCTTCCTAGTCACAATTACTTCATTGCGAAGAGTTAGTGAAATTCAAGCTTTCACAATTCAAGAACCGTTCATACAAGTACATAAGCATAAAGTTGTACTACAAACTAACCCTAAATTTCTTCCAAAAGTAGTATCACCTTTTCATATCAAACAAACAGTGGAACTACCAGTCTTCTTCCCACAGCCAGATTCTGTGGCAAAGAGAGCCCTGCATACATTAGATATTAAAAGAGCCCTAATGTATTACATAGATAGAACAAAATCATTCAGAAAAACTAAACAGTTATTTGTGGCCTTCCAGAAACTTCATACTGGTAACCCCACTTCAAAACAAGGTTTAGCAAGATGGATAGTAAAATGCATCCAAACATATTACCTTAAAGCTAAAAGACAACTTTTTGTTGCACCTAAAGCACATCCCACAAGGAAAAAAGAGGCTACAATGGCCTTCTTAGGAAATATACCAATGGCTGAAATATGTAAAGCAGCTACTTGGTCAACACCACATACATTTACTAAACATTATTGTGTAGATGTGTTAGCAGCGCAGCAAGCCACAGTAGGTCAAGCTGTATGTACTAAGAACATTATTTCAAACAACTTAAACTCCTACAGGCTAACCACCGCTTTTATGAGAGGACTAACTCCTTTGTAGTCTATGCACAGCATGTGTATCTGCAGCTACACATGCCATCGAATGGAAAATGTCACTTACCCAGTGTACATCTGTTCGTGGCATGTTCTGCGTGAAATATCCCTTAGCCGATCTCCACCAGGTCTGTAATCTTTGCCTCTCAACTGAGGCCTTGTGCAACTCATGTAGGTCTTCCTGTTGAAAATGACGCTTCGAGACCACCAAGCCTGTCAACTAAAGATGTCACGCAGAAGCCGCAAAGATACCCCTTAACTCTTTGACACCCAGGACCATAAGGGGGAACATCATTCTGAGCTTTTGGCAGCTGATGAGGACTCTTTTTTTTTTTCCATCCTAGGAGAGTTCCACCTCTGATGTAGATATCAAAGACCTCCCGTCCACTCAACAGGTTGTGAGTACAGCTCCTGCTTACCCTCCCTCCTCGACCTAGACAGCACTACAAGCTTCCACCCCGCAAGGGGCGCTTAGTCGCTATAGCCCCACAAAGCAATTGGTGTTGAAATGCAGGTTGGCGCTGGTGCTGACTGGAAAATCAGCCCTCAAACCCATTGAACTGTCCTCCAGAAGCTGCAGGACGAATTTGATACTTGCCAGAGGCAGATAGTCATCCATCCCCAGAAGGGCCAAAAACTCCCAAAACCTCCGGTGCCAGGCACTTGACCTCCTAAGAGTCAGCTCAGCTTTGAGGAAGCTCTGGAGCCCTCTCCACCATGGAAACTCCATAGTTGGCAACATTGTTGGTCACTATAACAACACTTCATACTATTAACCTGGTCATCTTATTCTTAGTGGCGAAAACGACCACTAGTGCTCCTGTCTCTTTCCTGGTGTATGACACAGACAGGACTGGAAGCTGATAGTTAGCTGTGTGTCCATGTCAGTGTTTCAGCCAATGAGTCAACCCGCCAGAGGTGAAGCTGCCTCAGTGGTAGCTCGAGACTTACAGCGACGTGGAGAGAAAGATTAGGAGTAAGGAAGGTACCCGTACAGCAATTTCCTCGGCAAGTATGTGGGAGCTCATCACCCCATCATTTGTGCGTATCATTTCCTGTTTCCTGTAGAAATCACCCAGAGAGCAACAACACTAGGCCATGTCAGATGTAATTTTGAATGTAGTGGTGCTGCAATGCTGGGCCATGTCAACTTGAACAGCATTTTGAGTGTACCCAATTCATTTTATAACACAAGGTCCATTGCTTTCAGAAATTGTTTAACAATCATAATTTATCATGCCACCTGCCTGCATTTCAGTACTAAAGCCCTTCCTTAAAGTAGCAATATTGGATTACATTAGGGTTTCAAAAATATTTTTGGCTTGGTGTTAAGGGATGTTTTAAAGCATTGCATTCCAGAAAAGTGTTGTGTGCATGAGAGACACACATTCCCGACATATCCCCATTCCTTCACAAAACAAAATGAACACAAAACATGCTATGCTAACAGAAAACATATAAACAGAGCACACCAGCACCATAACAGAAAAGTCAACATAAACCATATACTTCCCACTTCACATAATACAATCCTTAAAGCATGCAGGGATTACACTGTCACAAACTGGATTCACCCTGAGGACCTTTGTTTCCTTAATAGACCATGGAAGAGTCACCCCCCTAACCAAATTTACTGTATACAAAATATTTGGACCCTGGAACCACAGATGTTGCTCTCTTATTCCACATTCTTCCATCATCACCATGTCTTCCCTCATGTCCTTGACATGCTTAGGCGATGCAAAGCGAGCATGCACTTTCGAAGTGAAAACTGGTTTCTTGACTTAAACAAAATCACCCACCTTCACAGACAATTTCCTTCCAGACATTTCATCCACATATTTATTTGGCACAGAATTTTGCACAACCAGTACCTTGCTCCACTTATCCTTATTTACCTGCTTCAGACACATCCATTCTCTATTCAGCTGCAAAGCCCCCACTCTTCCCTGCAGCATCGTGAAGGAGAGACACCCATACTGATATACAGTGTTGGCCTGTATGCCCACAAAATATCTCTCATGACTTTCTTCCTATTTACATTATTTATAAGAGCCACTTGCAGGAAATCTTTAACCACTCAATCAAACCTCTCAACCAAGCCATTGTTGTGGGGATGGTACAACAATGTGTTGACATGCCTGATACCTACAACGTTTAAGAATGCCTTCATCTCTAAGGAAACCAGCAGGGTGTCATTAACTGTTACAATTTCCTCTGAAAAAAACACTCAGTTAAACACCTCATGGAGAAAGTCAATGACCGCCCATCTAGTGATGTTGCCAGAAAATTTGACTTCAGTCCACTTGGAGCATTGATGGTTGCACGTAATAAAGGCTGCCTACTACTAACCTGGCCATCTTATTAGTTATTGGGTCACGTGATTACAGTGTGACTCCTCTCTAAGTAAATTTCACATGGGGACTGACTTCATTTTAGAATGTATTTTCCGCCATCGAGTTTGGACATACATCACGTGGGCTCGAAGTTTCAGTATGGCCTTCCGGTGTTCATCTGTTTTTTGTTTTTTGTGCATTCTTCTGAATAATTCTCTTTCATACTAGCTCACAGATGGTTACACATCAGACTCTTGCTCCATGGTTGAGCACCATCAGGGCCTATCCTCAATCATTGCTCGAAGACTCCACGTGGCACACCCTCCAATAATGAGTATGGGTAATGAAACAATCAAAGTTCTAATATTGCCCTGGATGCCATGCGAAATACCCATGGACCAATCACCATCAGGTCTACAATCTGCCTGCCACCTGACCGTGATGACACAAACCTCCTGCATGCCAAGCATAGAGATTAAAAAAGACCATTGGCCGTCATAGGGAGCATCAGTGGGTATGCACCCTGCAATGAGAAGGTATTGTGGAGACCCCCTATAAGAAGAAGAGGAATTTGATGCCCACAAGAATGAAAAAGCAGTGCCTTCAGTAATCACTGTTGTGCAAAGACTCACTATTCCACTGCCACGCAACTCTGACGACGACCATAAGTATACCCCACCTCAGGCCCAGCCCTCGAATGAAAACAACTTTGAGAATCATGAGTACACAAGGTTGCTCCAACAGCCAAGATATAGCACCACTCCCAAGAGAGTAGGGCATCACAACCGCTGCCCCCCCAGCCTGTTGGGACAGATCAAGCTGCTGAAAGGCCACCGCCCACCAAAGAGTCTGGTCGGCACTGACAGAGATAGCTGCACAGACACAAAAGCCAGCCACTCGTAGGTTTCGGCTCCGACACTGAAACCTACATCGGCTCAAAAGGCAACAGGTGCTACCCGCACATTGGTCCCGTGAACTTCATTGGCTCTGAAGGGTTTAGCCTGGAGCACCACACCCTTGGCTCTGAAGAAATCCGTAGGGGCCAGGATGCCATCAATGTCAAAGCCTCACTTGCCACTGAAGGCACATTCTGCTCCAAAGCAGCATCACTCTAGAGACCAGAAAGACACAGAGCCTCCACCAACCTCCATGGAAGGTGTGGCCAAGGCCTCCATTCTTGAGTGGCTAT
Source organism: Pleurodeles waltl (assembly GCF_031143425.1). Taxonomy (NCBI): domain Eukaryota; kingdom Metazoa; phylum Chordata; class Amphibia; order Caudata; family Salamandridae; genus Pleurodeles; species Pleurodeles waltl. Next base: position 1,703,655,854 of record NC_090445.1, on the reverse strand, counting down.
AGCAAGTACTGGATGCAAGACAACAGCATCTTTTTATGGGCCCGCTCACAGGGAAAATTTCCACATGCATTCCTCCACCACTAGAAACTATAGTACGTAAAAGGAAGCTGGCTTTCCAGGAAGAGACTGCCCCAAAGCCTTCCACATATGAGCCTATTCATAAGAAACACAGAGATAGTTCCACCAGTCCTATACCCCATGCCACACTCTCCACCACCTCTACCTCTCCCACGAGCCACTCCCCACAGATGCCCCTCTCATATTCCAGACAAAGGTCACCATATTCTCCTTCAACCTCTTGGCTTGACCCTTACTACCACCCAGCAGGATAGGAACCAATAGATGATGCTTGGGACCCTTATAACATTGACTCACCAGGGGATCCTAACTTCAACCATTACCCGGTAAAACCCTCCTTTCCGAATAATGCCATTCTCATATCATGAGGTTACTTGGTATACTGCCACCTACCTTAAGGTGGATATTACCAGGACGAGGACGACTTCCTTTTCAAAACCCTCTGGAAGGCCATACGGACCATTCAATTCTTCCTAATGCTTAAGGGGATGTTAAAATCCACCTTCAGAAAAATGTAGACCCATTTGAGCCAAAGTTATCGCTCTGCAGGACTAAAAGAAATTTAAACCATCCACCCAGTGATCCCACATACAATAAGTAACAGGCCCCTTCAGACGCCTTAGTGGTCCACACCCGCCCGCAAACACGCCTTAGCCCAGGTCACACGTGATGCATCTCCAGACAAGGAGAGTAAGAAAATAGACACAGTGGGCAGAAGGCTTAGTAGTTCAGTAGCGCACCTGTCACTTCATGACCGGGCACAGTGGGAGGAAATGGAGAGTCTCTCCCAACACCTGTCTGACCAAAACCATGAAAGAAGGGAGGAAACTGTGAGGAAAGGCAAGATAATTTCCAATGGTAACACGGACGTCTCCTGTTTTTAAACCTGAAGTGCAACAATATTTCATCAATATGCCTTTTGACAGAGAACACCTCTTCGGTCTGCAAGTTGACCGGGTAAGTCATGAGTATTACAGAAAATAAAACAGCAACAATATTGCAACTTCTTGAAACTTTTAAAGGACTTCACTCTTCTTGCCAGAAGCGTGAGACTTCACCCTGTGCACCCGACGACCCCGGCTCGAGATCCAGAGAACCAACACCACAGTGAGGACTCCCAGGCGACTGCGACCTCATGTGTAGCCTGAGACAACCCCCCTGAACGCCTTCAGCGACGCATGCAGAAAGAATCCAGAGGCTCCCCCTGACCGAGACTGCCTGTAACAAGGGACCCGATGCTTGGACCAAGCACTGCACCCGCAGCCCCCAGGACCAGAAGGAACCGAACCTCAGTGCAGGAGTGACCACCAGGTGACCCTCTGCCTAGCCCAGTCAGATGTTGGCCCGAGAAGCCCCCCTGTGCCCTGATTGCACCGCTAGAGTGACCCCCGGGTCCCTCCGTTAAATCCAATACGAAATCCGATGCCTGCTTTGCACACTGCACCCGGCCACCCCTGTGCCGCTGAGGGTGTGTTTTGTGTGCCTACTTGTGTCCCCCCCAGTGCTCTACAAAACTCACCTGGTCTCCCCCCCAGGGACCAGGCAGACCGGAACCGGAGCACCCCTGTTCTCCATAGGCACCTATGTGTTTTGGGCACCTCTTTGACCTCTGCATCTGACTGGCCCTGAGCTGCTGGTGTGGTAACTTTGGGGTTGCCCTGAACCCCCAACGGTGGGCTGCCTATGCCCAGGAACTGAGACTTGTAAGTGTCTTAGTTACCTCACAATGTAACCAATACTTACCTCCCCAGGAACTGTTGATTTTTGCACTGTGTTTATGTAGTGCTTTCCTCTTATCTAGTTTCTAAGCACTAACATAACACAACAGAAATGCACTTCTGAGGTCAAAGAAGACTTTTATTGTTGTTAATTCTTCCCCAACCACAATATTTATGAATGACGAATTAGTAGCTTTCAAGTCCGCGTTAATCAAACAAAATATATCAGTTTGCAATATACACAGCATGTTATATTTATAAGATATTGAATGCAAAGCAAAACAAATACTTCACCGTGTGGGAAACTATCTACAGCTTCATCTTTCTAAGGTCTGCAAGCTGATGACCCCTGTCAGCCGCGAGAAAGAGATTCATCTACCCACACGGGATTGCTGGCAGCTGGCGCCAAGCTCCAGCACGAGGTCCGGCAGATTCGAATCTGACCCTAAGCAGCCTGTTACATTCGTTACAAAGGTGTGCCCCCTCCTCTCAGACCTGGGAAACTGAGCAAGCCTTTTGGAGACTGGCCAGGTCTCCAAGACTACTCCTGTTCCCAAGCTCAAGCGAAGAAAAATAACATCCATGTACTCTCTCTTATCATGTCTAGTCTACTGTGAGAAAAACATCTTGGTTCTCTGGTGCAAAAACACAGCTTGGAAAAATACAGCTTGGATTCTCACTGCAATGTCTAACTCCACGTTAAAGGCAATGGGCAGCTAACCAAAGTATCAAATGCAATGTCTAGTGTCATGTCAAAGCCAATAGGCAGCTGAGCTGAATACAAAATGCAATATATAATATCATGTCAAAGCCAATAGGCAGTTAAGCTGAATATTAAATGCAATGTATAATATCATATCAAAGCCAATAGGCAGCGGAGCTGAATACAAAATGTAATGTATAATATCATGTCAAAGCCAATAGGCAGCGGAGCTGAATACAAAATGTAATATATGATATCATGTCAAAGCCAATAGGCAGCGGAGCTGAATACAAAATGTAATATATGATATCATGTCAAAGCCAATAGGCAGAATATCTAATAGCATGTCAAAGTCAATAGGCAGCTAAACTGAATACATCATGTCAAAGCCAATAGGAATGCAATGTCAAAGCCAATAGGCGGCTAGACTGGATACAGCATGTCAAAGCCCATAGGCGGCTAAACTGAACAAAACATACCATGTGCTACTGGTGAACATTGAGCAACTAATATGCGCAGTGGTGAAACACAAAGTCATTGGTCAAAACAAACTTTATCAAATGGCAGTACATTCCGCCCTTTGACCAATTAATTTTTGTTTCACATATCTCTTGTTTCAAACAAAAACAAAAAAAAACATCAGCACAAAAAAAAACATTATCAGCAAGTCACATTTGAATGATCAAAACAATCCCTGTAAAGCAATAGAAGTGAATTAACACATTGATTTCATAACTTTTCACATCAGATACATCTACATAGAAAAGACTGAGCAATTTGTACTCTGAATGAGTCTCTAATTCAACAGTGTTAGCAATTTGATGTGGCATGAGTACTACTCATGTAAAGGTGCACGGTCCACCTGAAATGTTTGAGTTCCATACGAGAAGGGAAAAAAAAAAAAACACAGCTTAGTTCCAGTGGAAGAATGCAATCAAACAAGTTGAACTTGAACTGAAGGCGCAGTTTGCGCAAAATGGATCCATGGTGCCGGCACTTTACTCAGCCAGGTTCAGGTTGGGGGTTCGGTCCCTTCCCCGACCCCACACGCACACACTGGAAAGGGGGACCACACAGCACACTCAGGGACAGTGGCGAAACGTGGTAGGATCTGCAAAAGAAACAAGTATGACTTTTCTTGCAAATAACATTTTTCATTTAAACTGCACCCTTCCTCTTTCTTTCCCTGTTTTATAATCAGCAGGACGTTTTTGGGGCCCTTTGTTATATTCTCTGCAGGTTCTGGAGGGTCACTTGGGGCTTCAGCCCACACATCAGCACTGAGGTTTTTATCTGCTGCGCCACAGCTTCCCTTTTCTTGCACTGTCAGAAGGGCTGGGGCAGACTCCTTCTTTAACAAACCTCCATTCACTGCACTTTTGCCAATTTGGGCCATTCTGTCTCCAATTTGTATGACTAAATCAGATTCTTTTCTAGGTATCAGCATAATTTCGATTTTTCCTTGGTAATTTGCAGCAATCACTCTCCCTAAAACCTGATCAATTTGCCATTTCTGTCCTGGTAACTTTCCTCTCCCCAACTGCTCTGTGACTGCTTGCATGACAGATTGCTTTTGTGCGTGCTGCACAGTTTTTATCAAAGCTAGGGAAATGTGCATCTCTCTCATCTCTGCCCACCTGTAAGTGGCTTTTTCTCTCAGCTGTTCACATTTCTGGGGCACTCACTTAGCCATCCCCACTAAGGCAGAATTCTGGGTGAACACTTCTCTCTCTGAATTTTTCTCATTAACATCTGCAAGGTAATTGAACCAGTTAGGTGCTAAAACATTAGCAATAAACCAAAAATCAGCGTAAAAATGACACATCTCACGTAGCTCTTGCTTTAAAATCTGACACACATTATACAACGCTGTTCCTTCTACTGTGCCAGAAAGCAACATTTCAGTCAATGAATCATTAGTAAAACAAACATGCTTTTTATCTTCAGTGGACACGAATTCAAATGGTGCACTCATCGGTAACTCTTTTATCTGTGGTACTCTAGCCCTGTCTTGCAAGTACCAGATCCAATGTATGATTCTAGCTAGGGGCACTATTTTCTTCCCTTGTTCTTGAATTACATGTACATAAGTATTTCCTTCTTGCACTGCGCAGAAACCTAAAGTCTGCATTATTTCATTTGCCAAATCACAAGCGCGCAACTGCATATAATTTTTCACAGTGACCATATACAAAAGTGTTAGGATTTCACTCAAATGAGGGCTTTTCTGTTTCCAAAAATCAAACAAGCTAATGCAACTCGGTGTCTCTTTCCCTAAAATCTTTCCTTTTACTTGTGCATTTTGCAACGGTAACTCGTAAATCACATTCTGAGCTCTCTTCGTGTTATCAGTTAAGGAATGCATTTTGTCTGCCAAAAACCCTGGCTCACACGGAAACTCAGTGCAGCTCGGAGCTGTCTTAACCCCCTCATTACTGGAATGGGAAAAGAAAGATTCTTAATTTTTATAACTTTCAGCATTATTTTGAATTATTGTATCCTGGCTAATTTGCTCACGTAAATTCCTATTTTCATGTTCCAACTTCCTACATTTCTCCTGCATTTCTCTGTAAGCAGATAAAGGTATCCAGACCTTTCTGTCATCATTACTTCCAAGACACACGTTTTCTACATATGTACAACAGAAATTATTTCTCAAAGCATTATCAGGCATTTTAGCTACACATGCATTTTCAGACATGGTCTGCAGTGCTACTGTGATTCTCCAAACAAAAAAACAATTTCTGTAATTCTCCAAACAACAAAAAAAACAATTACACTTTTAAAGTGTGCACTTAGAAATCTACCAACTCGTCAACACCCTCTTAATCACTTCTTAATGACCGACCCCACGACTCCTGGTACCAATTGTAGTGCTTTCCTCTTATCTAGTTTCTAAGCACTAACATAACACAACAGAAATGCACTTCTGAGGTCAAAGAAGACTTTTATTGTTGTTAATTCTTCCCCAACCACAATATTTATGAATGACTAACTAGTAGCTTTCAAGTCCGCGTTAATCAAACAAAATATATCAGTTTGCAATATACACAGCAGGTTATATTTATAAGATATTGAATGCAAAGCAAAACAAATACTTCACCGTGTGGGAAACTATCTACAGCTTCATCTTTCTAAGGTCTGCAAGCTGATGACCCCTGTCAGCCGCGAGAAAGAGATTCATCTACCCACACGGGATTGCTGGCAGCTGGCGCCAAGCTCCAGCACGAGGTCCGGCAGATTCGAATCTGACCCTCTGCAGCCTGTTACATTCGTTACAAAGGTGTGCCCCCTCCTCTCAGACCTGGGAAACTGAGCAAGCCTTTTGGAGACTGGCCAGGTCTCCAAGACTACTCCTGTTCCCAAGCTCAAGCGAAGAAAAATAACACCCATGTACTCTCTCTTATCATGTCTAGTCTACTGTGAGAAAAACATCTTGGTTCTCTGGTGCAAAAACACAGCTTGGAAAAATACAGCTTGGATTCTCAACTGCAATGTCTAACTCCACGTTAAAGGCAATGGGCAGCTAACCTAAGTATCAAATGCAATGTCTAGTGTCATGTCAAAGCCAATAGGCAGCTGAGCTGAATACAAAATGCAATATATAATATCATGTCAAAGCCAATAGGCAGTTAAGCTGAATATAAAATGCAATGTATAATATCATGTCAAAGCCAATAGGCAGCGGAGCTGAATACAAAATGTAATGTATAATATTATGTCAAAGCCAATAGGCAGCGGAGCTGAATACAAAATGTAATATATGATATCATGTCAAAGCCAATAGGCAGCGGAGCTGAATACAAAATGTAATATATGATATCATGTCAAAGCCAATAGGCAGAATATCTAATAGCATGTCAAAGTCAATAGGCAGCTAAACTGAATACATCATGTCAAAGCCAATAGGAATGCAATGTCAAAGCCAATAGGCGGCTAGACTGGATACAGCATGTCAAAGCCCATAGGCGGCTAAACTGAACAAAACATACCATGTGCTACTGGTGAACATTGAGCAACTAATATGCGCAGTGGTGAAACACAAAGTCATTGGTCAAAACAAACTTTATCAAATGGCAGTACAGTTTACCTTTAAAATAGCTTATTGCCATTTTAACAAAAACTGTATATGATATTGCTCTAATTCAAAGTTCCTAACTTACCTATGTGGAGTACCTTGCATTTTATGTATTTAATTTAAATCTTGAACTTATGGTTCTAAAAATAAATTAAGAAAATATATTTTTCTATCTAAAAACTATTGGCCTGGAGTTAAGTTTTTGAGTGTGTGTTCCTCATTTATTGCCTGTGTGTGTACAACAAATGCTTAACACTACCCTCTGATAAGCCTACTGCTCGGCCACACTACCACAGAATAGAGCATTAGAATTATCTAATTTTGCCACTATCTTACCTCTAACAATCTTACTTTGAGATAGTATATACAGAGCCAACTTCCGACAGACTGCCTTTTCACTTTTCGCAAGACAATGCTTGTTTCGACCACCATAGTGTATGAAGCTTGTGCCTTTCACCCCACCAAAGGAGTGGGACTGTGAGGACCGCCTCACATTTGATTGGGAAAAACCTGAAACACTGAAGGGACAGGCACTGGGTGCATTACAATATACAACGTGAAAGCCTATCAGATATACTCATCGTCTTTGGCATCGAAGATATTCCAGACATTAAAGATCTCCAAAGGACGCACCAAGAAGAGGATGGCGAGGCTGGTCCCTCAACCTGCCAATTTGAGTAAGAGGCAGAGGCCTTCTCTAGCAAACCCTAGATGCCAAAGAGCGAGAAGCGCAAGTGCACAATTGAGTGCTGAATACGAAGTCAACATCCCGCACCTTGATGGTGCACGCAGGTCAGCATCACGCCCTGACAACACCAGCTGTCAAGGTAGAGCACTGCTCCCAAGTTAGGCATCGAGTCCACAGCCTAATCCCAAAAAGCCAAAAGCCCTGATGCATGCTTCTCTAAACATAGGATTGGCATTGTGCAAAGCAAATGGCACCAACCCTCATCATGCACCAAGACCACCAAAGGGTGTAGAGAGACCACTCTTGGTGTTGAAACCACAGGCTTCATCGGGACATAAGGTACAACCACACGCGGGTCGAAACCTTCACCACTGCACAACCCTGTCCACCGCTCACTTCAGAGTCGATGGCGAAAAATCACCACACTTTGATCCTGAAATCAAAGTCAAACCTTGCGCCTATACCCAAGTGTAGGAGGCTGGACTGGCTTGTAGTGAGTACCAAGGGGTACTTGCACCTTGCACCAGGCCCAGTTATCCCTTATTAGTGTATAGGGTGTCTAGCAGCTTAGGCTGATAGATAATGGTAGCTTAGCAGAGCAGCTTAGGCTGAACTAGGAGACGTGTGAAGCTACTACAGTACCACAAGTGTCACTTGCACAATATCATAAGAAAACACAATACACAGTTATACTAAAAATAAAGGTACTTTATTTTTATGACAATATGCCAAAGTATCTTAGAGTGTACCCTCAGTGAGAGGATAGGAAATATACACAAGATATATGTACACAGTACTAAAAATATGCAGTATAGTCTTAGAAAACAGTGCAAACAATGTATAGTTACAATAGGATGCAATGGGAACACATAGGGATAGGGGCAACACAAACCATATACTCCAAAAGTGGAATGCGAACCACGAATGGACCCCAAACCTATGTGACCTTGTAGAGGGTCGCTGGGACTATTAGAAAATAGTGAGAGTTAGAAAATTAGCCCTCCCCAAGACCCTGAAAAGTGAGTGCAAAGTGCACTAAAGTTCCCCAAAAGACAAGGAAGTCGTGATAGAGGAATAATGCAGGAAAGACACAAACCAACAATACAACAACTGTGGATTTCCAATCTAGGGTACCTGTGGAACAAGGGGACCAAGTCCAAAAGTCACAAGCAAGTCGGAGATGGGCATATGCCCAGGAAATGCCAGCTGTGGATGCAAAGGAGCTTCTACTGGACAGAAGAAGCAAAGGTTTCTGCAGGAACGAAAAGGGCTAGAGACTTCCCCTTTGGTGGACGGATCCCTCTCGCCGTGGAGAGTCGTGCAGAAGTGTTTTCCCGCCGAAAGAACGCCAACAAGCCTTGCAAGCTGCAAATCATGCGGTTAGCGTTTTTGGACTCTGCTGTGGCCCAGGAGGGACCAGGAGGTCGCAAATTGGACCAGGAGGTAGAGGGGACGTTGAGCAAGACAAGGAGCCCTCTCAGCAGCAGGTAGCACCCGGAGAAGTGCCAGAAACAGGCACTACGAGGATGCGTGAAACGGTGCTCACCCGAAGTTACACAAAGGAGTCCCACGTCGCCGGAGACCAACTTAGAAAGTCGTGCAATGCAGGTTAGAGTGCCGTGGACCCAGGCTTGGCTGTGCACAAAGGATTTCCGCCGGAAGTGCACAGGGGCCGGAGTAGCTGCAAAAGTCGCGGTTCCCAGCAATGCAGTCTAGCGAGGTGAGGCAAGGACTTACCTCCACCAAACTTGGACTGAAGAGTCACTGGACTGTGGGGGCCACTTGGACACAGTTGCTGGATTCGAGGGACCTCGCTCGTCGTGCTGAGAGGAGACCCAAGGGACCGGTAATGCAGCTTTTTGGTGCCTGCGGTTGCAGGGGGAAGATTCCGTCGACCCACGGGAGATTTCTTTGGAGCTTCTGGTGCAGAGAGGAGGCAGACTACCCCCACAGCATGCACAAGCAGGAAAACAGTCGAGAAGGCGGCAGGATCAGCGTTACAGAGTTGCAGTAGTCGTCTTTGCTACTATGTTGCAGGTTTGCAGGCTTCCAGCGCGGTCAGCAGTCGATTCCTTATCAGAAGGTGAAGAGAGAGATGCAGAGGAACTCGGATGAGCTCTTGCATTCGTTATCTAAAGTTTCCCCAGAGACAGAGACCCTAAATAGCCAGAAAAGAGGGTTTGGCTACCTAGGAGAGAGGATAGGCTACTAACACCTGAAGGAGCCTATCAGGAGGAGTCTCTGACGTCACCTGGTGGCACTGGCCACTCAGAGCAGTCCAGTGTGCCAGCAGCACCTCTGATTCCAAGATGGCAGAGGTCTGGAGCACACTGGAGGAGCTCTGGACACCTCCCAGGGGAGGTGCAGGTCAGGGGAGTGGTCACTCCCCTTTCCTTTGTCCAGTTTCGCGCCAGAGCAGGGGCTAAGGGGTCCCTGAACCGGTGTAGACTGGCTTATGCAGAATTGGGCACATCTGTGCCCAAGAAAGCATTTCCAGAGGCTGGGGGAGGCTACCCCTCCCCTGCCTTCACACCATTTTCCAAAGGGAGAGGGTGTAACACCCTCTCTCAGAGGAAGTCCTTTGTTCTGCCATCCTGGGACAAGCCTGGCTTGACCCCAGGCCGGCAGAAACCTGTCTGAGGGGTTGGCAGCAGCTGCAGTGAAACCCCAGGAAAGGCAGTTTGGCAGTACCAGGGTCTGTGCTACAGACCACTGGGATCATCGAATTGTGCCAACAATGCCAGGATGGCATAGAGGGGGCAATTCCATGATCTTAGACATGTTACATGGCCATATTCGGAGTTACCATTGTGAAGCTACATATAGGTATTGACCTATATGTAGTGCACGCGTGTAATGGTGTCCCCGCACTCACAAAGTTCAGGGAATTGGCTCTGAACAATGTGGGGGCACCTTGGCTAGTGCCAGGGTGTCCTCACACTAAGTAACTTTGCACCTAACCTTTACCAGGTAAAGGTTAGACATATAGATGACTTATAAGTTACTTAAGTGCAGTGTAAAATGGCTGTGAAATAACGTGGACGTTATTTCACTCAGGCTGCAGTGGCAGGCCTGTGTAAGAATTGTCAGAGCTCCCTATGGGTGGCAAAAGAAATGCTGCAGCCCATAGGGATCTCTTGGAACCCCAATACCCTGGGTACCTCAGTACCATATACTAGGGGATTATAAGGGTGTTCCAGTAAGCCAATGTAAATTGGTCACTAGCCTGTTAGTGACAATTTAGAAAGAAATGAGAGAGCATAACCACTGAGGTTCTGATTACCAGAGCCTTAGTGAGACAGTTAGTCACTACACAGGTAACACATTCAGGCACACTTATGAGCACTGGGGCCCTGGTGAACAGGGTCCCAGTGACACATACAACTAAACAACATCTATACAGTGAAAAATGGGGGTAACATGCCAGGCAAGATGGTACTTTCCTACACAACCCCCCCCCCAAACGAAGGACAATAAGACTAGCCATGACCTGATGAGTCTTCATTGTCTAAGTGGAAATATCTGGAGAGTCCATCTGCATTTGGAGTGGCTACTCCCAGGTCTATGTTCCACTGTATAGTCCATTCCCTGTAGGGATATGGACCACCTCAACAATTTAGGATTTTCACCTTTCATTTGTTTTAGCCAAAGTAGAGGTTTGTGGTCTGTCTGAACAATGAAGTGAGTGCCAAACAGGTATGGCCTCAACTTCTTCAGAGCCCAGACCACAGCAAAGGCCTCCCTCTCTATGGCAGACCAACGCTTTTCTCTAGGGGTCAACCTCCTACTAATAAAAGCAACAGGTTGATCCTGGCCCTCAGAATTAAGTTGTGATAGGACTGCCCCTACTCCTAATTCAGATGCATCAGTTTGGACATAGAATTTTTTAGAGTAACAAGGGCTTTTCAGGACAGGTGCAGAGCACATGGCCTGCTTCAGCTCCTCAAAAGCTTTCTGACAGTTTGCTGTCCATAATACCTTTTTAGGCATCTTCTTGGAAGTGAGGTCATTAAGAGGGGCTGCAATGGAGCCATAGTTCTTAATGAACCTCCTGTAATACCCAGTGAGGCCTAGAAAGGCTCTCACCTGAGTCTGTGTAGTAGGGGGAACCCAATCAATAATTGTTTGGATTTTCCCCTGTAGTGGTGCAATCTGTTCCCCACCAACAAGGTGTCCCAGATAAACCACCTTACCCTGCCCTATCTGGCACTTTGAAGCCTTGATAGTGAGGCCTGCCTTTTGCAGGGCCTCTAAAACTTTCCATAGGTGGACCAGGTGATCATCCCAGCTGGAGCTAAAGACAGCTATATCGTCCAAATATGCTGCACTGAAAGCTTCCAGCCCTTGCAGGACTGTGTTCACCAGCCTCTGAAAAGCGGCAGGTGCATTTTTCAAACCAAAAGGCATTACAGTAAACTGGTAATGTCCTCCAATGGTTGAAAATGCTGTTTTAGGTTTAGCATCTTCTGACAATTTGATCTGCCAATACCCTGCAGTCAAGTCAAAAGTGCTTAGATACTTGGCAGATGCCAGTGTATCTATGAGCTCATCTGCCCTGGGTATAGGGTGAGCATCAGTTTTGGTTACCAAGTTGAGACCTCTATAGTCTACACAAAACCGCATTTCCTTCTTTCCATCTTTGGAATGGGGTTTTGGTACAAGTACCACAGGAGAAGCCCATGGACTTTCAGAGTGCTCAACCACTCCTAGTTCTAACATTTTCTGGACCTTTTGCTTTATGCAGTCCCTGACATGGTCAGGCTGCCTATAGATCTTACTTTTGACAGGCAAGCTGTCTCCAGTATCTATAGTGTGCTCACACCAAGAAGTGGTACCTGGCACAGTAGAGAAGAGTTCAGAGAATTGATCTAGGAGGTTTATGCAATTGTCTTTCTGCTCAGCAGTAAGACAATCAGCCAAAACTACACCTTCCACAAGAGCATCTTGTTCTGTGGAAGAGAAGAGATCAGGTAGAGGATCACTGTCGTCTTCCTGTCCCTCATCAGTTGCCATGAGCAGGGTGAGATCAGCCCTGTCATAGTAGGGTTTTAGGCGGTTTACATGGAGTACCCTAAGGGGACTCCTTGCAGTGCCTAAGTCAACTAAATAGGTGACTTCACCCTTTTTCTCAACAATTGTGTGGGGACCACTCCATTTATCTTGGAGTGCTCTTGGGGCCACAGGCTCCAAGACCCACACTTTCTGCCCTGGGTGGTACTGAACCAAAACAGCCTTCTGATCATGCCATTGCTTCTGGAGCTCTTGGCTGGCCTGAAGGTTCTTACTGGCCTTTTTCATGTACTCAGCCATCCTTGATCTGAGGCCAAGTACATAATCCACAATATCCTGCTTAGGAGCTTTTAAAGGTTGTTCCCAACCCTCCTTTACAAGTGTGAGTGGACCCCTAACAGGGTGTCCAAAAAGAAGTTCAAAGGGGCTGAAGCCCACTCCTTTCTGGGGTACCTCCCTGTAGGCAAAAAGGAGGCATGGTAGAAGGATATCCCATCTCCTGCGGAGTTTTTCAGGGAGACCCATAATCATGCCTTTGAGAGTTTTGTTAAATCTCTCCACCAGTCCATTAGTTTGTGGATGATAGGGTGTAGTGAACTTATAAGTCACACCACACTCCTTCCACATGGCCTTTAAGTATGCAGACATGAAATTGCTTCCCCTGTCTGATACTACTTCCTTTGGGAAGCCCACCCTGGAAAATATTCCCAGGAGGGCCTTTGCCACTGCAGGAGCTGTAGTGGTCCTTAAAGGAATAGCTTCAGGGTATCTTGTGGCATGGTCCACTACCACCAAGATGAATCTATTGCTTGAAGCAGTAGGAGGGTCAAGGGAGCCAACTATGTCAACCCCTACCTTTTCAAAGTGAACCCCAACCACAGGCAGTGGAATAAGGGGTGCCTTTGGAGTTCCACCTGTCTTGCCACTGGCTTGACAGGTTTCACAGGACTTACAAAAATCTTTTGTGTCCTCAGACATCCTAGGCCAATGAAACAAGGGAACAAGCCTGTCCCAAGTTTTCATTTGTCCTAGGTGCCCAGCTAGGGGAATGTCATGTGCAAGAGTTAGGAGGAACTTTCTGTACTCCTGAGGAATCACTAATCTCCTGGCAGCTCCAGGTTTAGGATCCCTATGCTCAGTGTACAAGAGGTTGTCCTCCCAGTAAACTCTGTGAGAGTCACTGACATCCCCATTAGCCTGTTTGACAGCTTGCTGTCTCAGACCCTCTAATGTGGGACAGGTTTGCTGTGCCACACTCAGCTCCTCTCTGGCAGGCCCCCCTTCACCCAAAAGCTCAGCAGTATCTGCTTCCAGCTCCTCTGGTGTAGGTTCTGCACAGGGAGGGAATTCTTCTTCCTCTGAAGTTGAATCCACTGTAGAGGGAGGGATAGTAGGAAGTGGTTTGCTTCTACTAGCCCTAGCTTTAGGGAGCACTTGGTCCATTGTTCCAGGATCCAAGCTTCCCTGTCCTTTTTGCTTTTTGGCCTTAGCCCTGGTTAAAGCAAAAATATGCCCTGGGATGCCCAGCATTGCTGCATGGGCCTCCAACTCCACATCTGACCAAGCTGATGTCTCCAAATCATTTCCTAGTAGACAGTCTACAGGTAAATCTGTGGCTACCACAACTTTCTTTGGACCAGTAACCCCCCCCCCCCCAGTTGAGATTAACAACAGCCATGGGGTGGCTAAGTGTGTTGTTGTGAGCATCGGTTACTTGGTACTGGTGACCAAGTAGGTGTTGTTCAGGGTGGACCAGTTTCTCTATGACCATAGTCACACTGGCACCAGTGTCCCTGTAGGCCTGAACCTCAACACCATTTATTAGGGGTAGCTGCTTGTACTTATCCATATTAAGGGGACAAGCAGCTAAGGTGGCTAAATCAATAGCCCCCTCAGAGACTAACACAGCCTCTGTGGCCTCCCTAACAAGGCCAACCCCAACTAAGTTACCAATAGTGAGCCCAGCTACTCCCTTGGATTGGCTATTAGTAGGTTTGCTCCCACCACCACTGCTATTAGTAGGGACACTAGGTGTAGCAGTAGGGGTTGTAGTGGTAGGAGGCTTGGTGCCTTTCTTTGGACAACTGGGATCTGTTGTCCAATGGCCTTTTATTTTACAAAAATAGCACCATGGTTTCTTTTCCTTGTTCTGATTAAAAGAGGATTTGGGCCCACCACCCCCACCAGAGTGTTTTTGTGGGCCTGATGAAGACTCATTTTTAGATTTGTCCCCACCCTTGTCTGAAGACTTACCATCCTTCTTTTTGTTGCCATCTTTGTCACCCCCTGTATGAACGTTTCTGTTCACCCTTGTTCTGACCCATTTGTCTGCCTTCTTTCCCAATTCTTGGGGAGAGGTCAGATCAGAGTCTACCAGGTACTGGTGTAACAAATCAGACACACAATTATTAAGAATATGCTCTCTCAGGATTAAGTTATACAGGCTTTCAAAAACAGTAACCTTACTGCCATTTAACCACCCCTCCAAGGCCTTCACTGAATGGTCAATGAAATCAACCCAGTCTTGTGAAGACTCCTTTTTGGTCTCTCTGAACTTTATCCTGTATTGTTCAGTGGTTAAGCCATAACCATCCAGGAGTGCATTCTTAAGAACTTGGAAATTATTGGCATCACTTTCTTTCACAGTAAGGAGCCTATCCCTACCTTTTCCACTAAATGATAGCCATAGGATAGCAGCCCACTGCCTTTGAGGGACATCCTGTACAACACAGGCCCTCTCAAGTGCAGCAAACCACTTGTTAATGTCATCCCCCTCCTTATAAGGGGGAACTATCTTGTGCAGATTCCTGGAATCATGCTCTTTTACAGGATGACTATGGGGAATACTGCTGCTGCCACCATGGGTTTCTAAACCCAACTTCTGTCTTTCCCTCTCTATTTCTAAAGACTGTCTATCCAAATCCAGCTGTTGCTTTTTAAGCTTCAGTCTGGTTTGTTCCACCCTCAACTTATTGAGTTCCCTTTCTAACAATCTGTCATCAGGGCTGGTGGGAGGGACATTTCTAGATACAGAGGTATGATGGGAATGAACAGAAGGAGACCTGTCCCTTACAGAGGCCACCCTAACAGCTTGGCTGACAGTGTAATGTGAGAGCACATCATCTGTATGATGTGACTCCACCTCAGTACCAACTATGCTAGACTGTCTTGTAATGAGCAGGCTAAGAAGTTTCTTCCCTGAACCTTTTCCTGGGGGAGTCCCTGGATCAGATTGAGAACCATTAGCTACTTTTTCAACAGATGGGGCACTTATGGCCTTATCCTGTTCTCTAAGCATGTTAATTAACAGTTCTAAGGAAGGATTCTTCCCTACACTCAAACCTCTCTCTATGCAGAGACTCCTTGCTCCTTTCCAGCTAAGGTGATCATATGCAAGTTTGGACAGATCAGTATTTTGGCCTGTGCCAGACATTTTTAGAGAGAGTTAAAGTGATAGAAAAAGAGAAAAAAGTTTTCAGAACTTTTTGGAAAGACAGAAAAAAACTTTTTAAACTTTTAAGAACTTTTTGAAAGTTTAGAAGTACTTTTCAGCACTTTAGAAAAGAGTGAAAAGAGGAAATGCAAAACTTTTTAGCTATGTGTACACACACTGACCTTGTTTTGTATATTTTTCTCTTATGAAAAGTACAATGACAAGAGTGGTAAGTAGTCTCAAAGCACTTATCCCACCGCTGCACAACCAATGTAGGAGGCTGGACTGGCTTGTAGTGAGTACCAAGGGGTACTTGCACCTTGCACCAGGCCCAGTTATCCCTTATTAGTGTATAGGGTGTCTAGCAGCTTAGGCTGATAGATAATGGTAGCTTAGCAGAGCAGCTTAGGCTGAACTAGGAGACGTGTGAAGCTACTACAGTACCACAAGGGTCACTTGCACAATATCATAAGAAAACACAATACACAGTTATACTAAAAACAAAGGTACTTTATTTTTATGACAATATGCCAAAGTATCTTAGAGTGTACCCTCAGTGAGAGGATAGGAAATATACACAAGATATATGTACACAGTACTAAAAATATGCAGTATAGTCTTAGAAAACAGTGCAAACAATGTATAGTTACAATAGGATGCAATGGGAACACATAGGGATAGGGGCAACACAAACCATATACTCCAAAAGTGGAATGCGAACCACGAATGGACCCCAAACCTATGTGACCTTGTAGAGGGTCGCTGGGACTATTAGAAAATAGTGAGAGTTCGAAAATTAGCCCTCCCCAAGACCCTGAAAAGTGAGTGCAAAGTGCACTAAAGTTCCCTAAAAGACAAGGAAGTCGTGATAGAGGAATAATGCAGGAAAGACACAAACCAACAATGCAACAACTGTGGATTTCCAATCTAGGGTACCTGTGGAATAAGGGGACCAAGTCCAAAAGTCACAAGCAAGTCGGAGATGGGCATATGCCCAGGAAATGCCAGCTGTGGATGCAAAGGAGCTTCTACTGGACAGAAGAAGCAAAGGTTTCTGCAGGAACGAAAAGGGCTAGAGACTACCCCTTTGGTGGACGGATCCCTCTCGCCGTGGAGAGTCGTGCAGAAGTGTTTTCCCGCCGAGAGAACGCCAACAAGCCTTGCTAGCTGCAAATCGTGCGTTTAGCGTTTTTGGACAATGCTGTGGCCCAGGAGGGACCAGGAGGTCGCAAATTGGACCAGGGGGTAGAGGGGACGTCGAGCAAGACAAGGAGCCCTCTCAGCAGCAGGTAGCACCCGGAGAAGTGCCAGAAACAGGCACTACGAGGATGCGTGAAACGGTGCTCACCCGAAGTTACACAAAGGAGTCCCACGTCGCCGGACACCAACTTAGAAAGTCGTGCAATGCAGGTTAGAGTGCCGTGGACCCAGGCTTGGCTGTGCACAAAGGATTTCCGCCGGAAGTGCACAGGGGCCGGAGTAGCTGCAAAAGTCGCGGTTCCCAGCAATGCAGACAAGCGAGCTGAGGCAAGGACTTACCTCCACCAAACTTGGACTGAAGAGTCACTGGACTGTGGGGGCCACTTGGACACAGTTGCTGGATTCGAGGGACCTCGCTCGTCGTGCTGAGAGGAGACCCAAGGGACCGGTAATGCAGCTTTTTGGTGCCTGCGGTTGCAGGGGGAAGATTCCGTCGACCCACGGGAGATTTCTTCGGAGCTTCTGGTGCAGAGAGGAGGCAGACTACCCCCACAGCATGCACAAGCAGGAAAACAGTCGAGAAGGCGGCAGGATCAGCGTTACAGAGTTGCAGTAGTCGTCTTTGCTACTATGTTGCATGTTTGCAGGCTTCCAGCGCGGTCAGCAGTCGATTCCTTATCAGAAGGTGAAGAGAGAGATGCAGAGGAACTCGGATGAGCTCTTGCATTCGTTATCTAAAGTTTCCCCAGAGACAGAGACCCTAAATAGCCAGAAAAGAGGGTTTGGCTACCTAGGAGAGAGGATAGGCTACTAACACCTGAAGGAGCCTATCAGGAGGAGTCTCTGACGTCACCTGGTGGCACTGGCCACTCAGAGCAGTCCAGTGTGCCAGCAGCACCTCTGTTTCCAAGATGGCAGAGGTCTGGAGCACACTGGAGGAGCTCTGGACACCTCCCAGGGGAGGTGCAGGTCAGGGGAGTGGTCACTCCCCTTTCCTTTGTCCAGTTTCGCGCCAGAGCAGGGGCTAAGGGGTCCCTGAACCGGTGTAGGCTGGCTTATGCAGAATTGGGCACATCTGTGCCCAAGAAAGCATTTCCAGAGGCTGGGGGAGGCTACCCCTCCCCTGCCTTCACACCATTTTCCAAAGGGAGAGGGTGTAACACCCTCTCTCAGAGGACGTCCTTTGTTCTGCCATCCTGGGACAAGCCTGGCTTGACCCCAGGGGGGCAGAAACCTGTCTGAGGGGTTGGCAGCAGCAGCAGCTGCAGTGAAACCCCAGGAAAGGCAGTTTGGCAGTACCAGGGTCTGTGCTACAGACCACTGGGATCATCGAATTGTGCCAACAATGCCAGGATGGCATAGAGGGGGCAATTCCATGATATTAGACATGTAACATGGCCATATTCGGAGTTACCATTGTGAAGCTACATATAGGTATTGACCTATATGTAGTGCACGCGTGTAATGGTGTCCCCGCACTCACAAAGTTCAGGGAATTGGCTCTGAACAATGTGGGGGCACCTTGGCTAGTGCCAGGGTGTCCTCACACTAAGTAACTTTGCACCTAACCTTTACCAGGTAAAGGTTAGACATATAGGTGACTTATAAGTTACTTAAGTGCAGTGTAAAATGGCTGTGAAATAACGTGGACGTTATTTCACTCAGGCTGCAGTGGCAGGCGTGTGTAAGAATTGTCAGAGCTCCCTATGGGTGGCAAAAGAAATGCTGCAGCCCATAGGGATCTCCTGGAACCCCAATACCCTGGGTACCTCAGTACCATATACTAGGGGATTATAAGGGTGTTCCAGTAAGCCAATGTAAATTGGTAAAATTGGTCACTAGCCTGTTAGTGACAATTTAGAAAGAAATGAGAGAGCATAACCACTGAGGTTCTGATTAGCAGAGCCTCAGTGAGACAGTTAGTCACTACACAGGTAACACATTCAGGCACACTTATGAGCACTGGGGCCCTGGTGAACAGGGTCCCAGTGACACATACAACTAAAACAACATATATACAGTGAAAAATGGGGGTAACATGCTAGGCAAGATGGTACTTTCCTACACCAAGTCACCAACTTCACTGGGAGTCTATGAGGAGCTTCATAAGCACCTCAAGGAGGAACACAGGAAAAGAGTGTAAGACCTGGTTTGTGAAAGGAAAACAATGTGCAATGCCTCCATTAGGTGAGCATAAGACTCAATCGATACAGCAGCCAGAAGCATTAATACTAGTATACTACTCTAGCGGCATGCTTGGCTTAAAGTGTCAGGGTTTCTGTCAGGGGTACAAAACACAGGTTTTAAATGCACCATTTGATAGGGAGCATCCGTCCAGCTCCCGGGTCGATTCGATGTTGGAAATATCAAAAAAGATACTGACATTGCGAAGTCGATGAGCACCTTTCAAACCCCTTTGAAAAAACCTCCTTTTCACAAGCCATACACCAGAGGGAGAGAACAAACAAGGGGGCTCCATCCAAAGGCATGCTTATCAGTAATATCAGCAGTCATTGCAGGAGTGTCAGCAGGGCGAAAGCTTCACCAGGGTTCCTACAGAGTCAAAGGTAGAGGTGGACCCACAAGGCTTCTCTTCCCCATATCACACCACACCAGTAGGGGGAGGAATTGCCTCTTCCTGACAGAAGAGGAAAATAATACATCAAACCAGTGGATCCTCTCCCTTGTTCAGGAAGGGCACTGTCTCGAATTCCACACACCCTCCTAATATTCCACCTCACAGTCATGTGCTGAGTTCGGACCATCTGCACCTTCTGCAGGAAGAGGTACAAACTCTTCTATTAAAGGGGCCAGCAGAACCCGTGCACACATGCCAACAAGGACAAGAGATCTACTCCCTCTATTTCCTCATTCAAGAAGGATCACCCTGAGGCCCATCCTTGATCTGCGGCCACTGAAATGACTTAAGTCATTCAGAACATTTTCACATGATCACCTTACAAGATGTCACGTTGCTGCAGAAAGGTGACCTAATGTCTGCATTGGACCTAGATTCTCAACCACCAGGTGAAATTAAGCACCCAGTACTTTTGTTTCACAATAAGTGGAAAACATCAACAATTCAAAGTTCTCCTCTTAGGGGTAACCACAGCCCCAAGGGCTTTTTCCAAGTGTTTAGCAGTCTTTACAGCTAGTCTGCACAGACGTATCATCCATTTATTTCCATATCTGGACGATTAGCTGATAAAGAGCAAACGCCAAGAAGGAGTGTTGTTGCTGCCCAAATCGGCTTGTACGATCAATGTGAAAAGTCACATCTTCAGCCCCAGAAAACTCTACCGCTCTTAAGGCTCATAGCAAACACAGAAACAGGCAAGGCATCCCCCATGTAGAGAGAGTTATGGTATTCCAGCCTTTCTTTCAGACACAATGTCCCATTACTGTAAGAACTGTAATTAAACTTTTGGGCATGATAGCTTCCTGCGTAGCAATAGTACCGTATGCCAGGCTACCTATGTGCTCTTTACAGGATTGTCTGGCAAAACAGCAGGCATAAGCCTAAGGCCGTTGGGAGAAGTTAGTGTTGATAATGACCAGGGCCCAGCCTTCTCTCCACTGGTAGAGCACCAATAACCTTTTAATGGGCAGACACTTCTAGACCCCATTTAGCAAGGGACAATAACCACAGATACCTCTGTAACAGGGAGGGGAGCCCACCTTCATCACATCACAATCCTGGGCACTTGGCCTGCACGCTACCAGGGGCACTACATAAACTACCCTGAACTGCTAGTCGTCAAGTTAGTCCTCAATGCTTTTCTCCCAATGCTTCAGAACAAGACTGTTGTCATAGAAACAGACATGATGGCCACATCCTACATTTAGAAGCAAGTTGCAGTTGCACAGGTGTTTTGGCATTTGCCATTGTGCAGTCCATCACAACACTTACCTCTTTGACAGACCACCTTCTGGGAGTTGATAACTGTTTTGCAGAGCTGCTCCACAGGACAAATCAGCAAACTCACAAGTGGGAACTCCACCCACAAGTCCTCCACACTTTCCACGCTTTGAGACTCCCACAACAGATCTGTTTGCTACACCCAAAAAAAGGCAAACAACCAAACTTTTCTAAAACCGAATGCAATGCACCATGAATGCAGCAGGCCTCACTGACCCACCCTAATCCTAGTTGCTGCAACATTGGCAAGACATTCTTGAACAAGGGAGGAGTAAGAATAAGTCATGTGATTTGCATTTCTTTGAAGAAAAACAACTTGCAAACACCCAGTCTGAACACTAGAGGACAGGGGTATGCAGAATATGTACATCTACAGCACTACACACTCCAAACAAGTAGCTTTTTCCATATATATATATGTATAAATGTATATCTATCTATATCGTTGGGCAGTTGCTAAGTAAACTTAAAAACTGACCAAGAGTTTAAAAAGCTTGACCTCGCAGTGGCCAGAAGGCATGGTCACATCTGTCAGATTTCTGAAGGATTGCACATCCTACCTTGTATACCACTGGCCCATATTTCATATTTATTTAAAGGTTTTTTTGTTTTTTTTTACTTGTGCAGACCACATCAGGACAGCAGACCACATCAGAACAGCATTTTTTTAAAATTTGTGCAGACAATCAGCAGGGAAGACAAACTTTGTAAGAAAGTTTTACAGAGCAGTGCTCAGTTGTGCTGCTGGTTTATTGCTGACTGGTCAACACTGAACACCTGTCAGTTCTACTGGTTGCTCCCGAATCCCTTATCCAATCAAGCCTCTCTGGCCTCCACCAGTCTTAAGCTCGTAGACCAGTGCATAAAGATTCCTCCTTTTTGGAGCCAGCACATGTGGGTGAATGGTGCCTCCCCAACAACATTTCATGCCCAAGAACTTGTAGTACAAGATTAGCTAAGAGTAGTGGCCATTTACCTTGTCACTCACATCCGGGTCACCCTAAAACACAGAAGAGCAAATAGGGTCTGAGGGACGCGTCTGTTCTTTGTTCAGGGACATGAAGATTTGTTCAAGGGGGTGGTAAGGAATCCTGTGTGTCACTGGAACAATCCAGTGCCACAATTCACAGCTCATGCATTCAGGTTGAAACGAGACCACAAATAGCTGTTTGTCGAGTTTCCTGTTGTAAGCTTACCAGCTTTGTTATGTGCATCTACTTGGAACTCAGAGCACTATTGTGTTCTGAGTTCCAGTAGCAGAGCCAGCATTCCAAGGATGTCAGTTAGAAGCTGACTGGCTAAGGGATAGCCACACTCTAGATGTAGGTACTAATTCCTGAATAAACTACGTTCCTACATATCATGATTGTTGGATTCTTCTCTCCGGCTCTACACTGGCGATGAGCTTCAGTCGGTCAGCACCTACTACCGATTGGGTTAGCTTCAAACCCATTTGTGGTGTGATTGAGCGATAATCAGGCTTAAAGAGCTCATTTATGGTGAAGGTGCTGGCGTGGTGACGAGTGTGTCTTTAAATCCTGGTACTGTATAAATTTGTTTTTAATTGGAGTGGTGAGTGCTTCTTTGAGAAGCACAGTGGTCGTGAGAGGTCTGCGCGTGAGCCCCGTTCCTCTCTATTTGTTACAGAAGGCCGAGACTTCGACGTGCATCCTCACCTCTCCACACATTGGGAAAGTATTGAGGACGTTCTACATATTACGTAGGCGCCATATTGCTTTGGGCCTACAATGGTGATATGCACAGCATTATCCCGGTGTGCGTTGAAGACGTTCTACGTCATACATCATACGCAGGTGCCATATTGCGTTAGCCTTGCAACAGTGATACGCACACCAATATCCCTTTGTGCGTGTGCCTGGAAAGACGGTGATACGCACACCAATTGCACCGGCACATCAATTTCTTAATTATACTACAAAACGCATTGCGATTTACATAACTGTGCACATTATTTTTTTTTACGGTGATTTACACACCAATCGAACTTCAAGTTTGTGAATGCAGGTGCATGAACAGCATACTTTTCTACTACATCAATAACTTTCTTTCATCAACACAAGCAAATCGACAACGGTGTCATCGTTTATGTATTAAAAGAAATTGATATTTATATTTGCAATGCAATCTATTAGTGCCATTAATAATCCTTCAGTGTTTTTTCCTGAACAAGGATTGCTCTCAATCGAATGGGAAGATTGGGTGTGCATGTTTGAGACTTATTTAGAAGCATTGGGAGGACAAGTATTTAGTGCTTCTAGAAAGAAAGCTCTACTTGTAAATGCTTTAGGGAAGCAAGGCCAACATATTTTTAAATACTTAGCTGTGGTAAGAGCATCTTATGGTGAACCTATTGAAGATGTTTACATAGAAGCAAAAAGTAAAAAGATGTAAATATAGTAATGAACTGATATAAGTTTTACACTCCCTCTCAGGGTGAGGGAGAGACCATTGAGGACTTTGTCTCAAAATTGAGAGAATTATCTTTAAAGTGTAAATTTGGTGTAATGGCTGATGAGTTAGTTCGTGACCAACTTATGGTACATTGTAAGAGCAAGAAGATTCAGGAACGACTTTGGGCAAGCAAGAATCCTTCGCTTAAAGATGCTATCGATATTGCTAAAGTTGTGGAGCAATCCGAACTGTGTATGAAATAAATGGAGAAAGGGAACAATGATGTGGGCACTATTGGGGGGGAAAATGCTTCAGATATGGGAGCACCAAATAAACATAGTGGCAGTGTGCCACGATCCAAACAGCAACCAAATTCATGCTATAGGTGTGGTAGTACATTTCACACTGCGGAGTATCGCAATTGTATAGCCGTAAATAAAACAGAAGCAAAATAGCTACAATAGAGGCTGATGAACTTTTACATTCAGAATAAAGTGATAGAATTCTTTGTGTATGAAGCGCTGGGATGGAACAGGGACAGAAGAAAAGACCGATGGCTGGGTTTGTGATCAATGGGAAAACTATTGAACTTATGATAGAATCGGGTTCTATGTATACGATTATTCCCTGGGACATGTTCACCAAACATTGGATGCAGGTACAATTGTCTCCAAAAGATATCAATCCAGGAGAGTATCAGGGAGAGAGAATTGAGCTGGTGGGATGCATGGACAAGACAATAGCATTTGGGGGAAGAGAAATAGTGGGTAAAGGATATGTAGCCAAAGATGGTCCACCGATATTAGGTTGGAGGCATCAATATCACCTCAATATAGTGGTGAACCCAAGGGCACACAATCAAGTAATTGTGATGGAAGATGTTACTTTGTCTGACATTTTAGATGAGGCACAGGACGTATTTCGGAAAAATTTAGGATATTTGAAAGGATATGTCCATAAAATTGTGCTCAATGCAGAAGCCATACATGTTCAACATAAGGTACGAAGAATACATCTGGGGACTCGGGCTGCAGTGAAGGAAATGTTGGCAGACATAGGGGGTCATTCTGACCCCGGCGGTCTAAGACCGCCGGGGCCAGGGTCGGCGGGAGCACCGCCGACAGGCCGGCGGTGCCCCGCAGGGCATTCTGACCGCGGCGGTTCGGCCGCAGTCAGAAGAGGCAAACCGGCGGTCTCCCGCCGGTTTACCGCTGCCCTTAGAATCCCCCATGGCGGCGCAGCTTGCTGCGCCGCCATGGGGGATTCTGACACCCCCTACCGCCATCCTGTTCCTGGCGGTTCGCCCGCCAGGAACAGGATGGCGGTAGGGGGTGCCGCGGGGCCCCTGGGGGCCCCTGCGTGCCCATGCCAATGGCATGGGCACGGCAGGGGCCCCCGTAAGAGGGCCCCGAAAAGTATTTCAGTGTCTGCTAAGCAGACACTGAAATACGCGACGGGTGCAACTGCACCCGTCGCTCCCCTGCAACTACGCCGGCTCAATTCTGAGCCGGCGTCCTCGTTGCAGGGGCATTTCCTCTGGGCCGGCGGGCGCTCTTTTGGAGAGCGCCCGCCGGCCCAGAGGAAATGTCTGAATGGCCGCCGCGGTCTTTTGACCGCGGTGCGGTCATTCAGCGGCGGTACCCTGGCGGACGGCCTCCGCCGTCCGCCAGGGTCAGAATGAGGCCCATAATCTCTAATGGGGTTATTGAACCAATAGAAACATCGCAGTGGATATCACCAGTAGTAATTACTAAAAAATCTGATGGAAAATACGGTTTTGTGTTGACCTTCGGTCTTTAAACCAGAATGTTGTAGCAGACACGGATCCTCTGCTGAATATAAATGAATTGATACTGGCATTGGGCCGAGGGAAGTTCTTCTCTAAGTTAGACTTAAAAAATGCGTATCATCAGTTCAGATTGCATGATGTGTCTAAACCTTTATCCGTATTTGTCACGATGGAAGGTACATTCCAGTTCACATGCATGCCATTCAGTTTATGTTCGGCAGCGAGTGTATTTCAGAGAATGATGGGTGAAGTTTTCAAGGGAATGAACAACATTTGTATTTCTAGGATGACATCTTGGTTTTCGGTAATACCATCTATTAACATGACATGGTCCTCATAGAAGCTCTTCATAGGTTAAATGAAGCTGGTGTGTCCCTTCGTCGTGATGAAAGCAAATTTGTGGTACACCAAGTAGAGTATTTGGGGTTTAGTATCACAGCTGATGGTGTGAAGCCTAAGGAAAATGTATTGGATGCGATAAGAGATTGTTATTGAAGAAGGGAACCAATTTTGTTTGGGAGAAGCAACAGCAGGAGTGCTTTGAACACATAAAGGAAGAGATTTGTAGTGCTGGTATTTTGACATCATTTGATAAAAAATTTAAACCCTTACTGTAGATGCTAGTGCCACAGGGGTAAGAGCAGTTTTGTCACAACTTAATGGAAATCTTAATGCTTCTAGGACACTGACGGTCTCAGAAAGGAATTACTCAATAATTGAGAGAGAAGATCTTGCGACAGCATGGGGAGCTGAAAACTTTAGGACATATTTGTGGGGAAATAAAAATTTTTAAGGACAGATCATAAGCCCCTAGTTAAAATTCGTCTTCCGGAAGGGGGTGGTAAAGGTTCTGTGAGATTAGCAAGATTTGCAGCTCTTCTACAAGAATATTGTTACACTATTGAATTCCGGGTTGGAAGAGCTCTCAGGCAAATTGTTTATCTAGGTTGTTCTTGAATTGGGAGGAAGTGGATGGATCTTCTGTCAGAGCTCGAGAAGCAGAAGGGGCAGTTGCATCAGTACAGGATGTGACGGATGTTGAAGGAGCGCAGGTTATTACGGAACAAGAGTGGATCAGGGAAATGGAAGAAGATTCTACTTTAAAAGAAGTGAAATGCTTAATTTTGTTAGGGAATAGGAGAGAGAGCAGTGTGTCTACACTGGTGAGACCATATGTAAAAATGATAGGTGAATTTTTGATTTGTGATGATTTTGTCATAATGAGAGGAACAAAATGAGTTCCTCCCTCTGGGGTGAGACCTAAATTGATAAAGACATCACACGAAGGTCACTTGGGACAAACCAAAACTAAGAAAAGGTTAAGAGCAGATTGTTGGTGGCCTGGAATAGATGACCAGGTAGATGAGTGGGTGAAGAGGTGTTTACTATGCAAGGAAGGTGAGAAGCGGTTAAGAGTGGGCAATCAAACTGACCTAGGACAGATTTCAGATCCAGGGAAGCCTTGGCACACGTTGTCTCTGGATTTCATTGGACCCATTCAAGAAGTTGGAATGGATTTGAGATATGCTGTGGTGGTAATTGATGTTAACACCAAATGGTTGATAGATAGATTTATGAGAGATATTACCACTAGTGCAACTATAACTGGGTTAAAAACCATATTTAGTAAGGAGGGAATTCCATTGATCATTCTGATGGATAATGGCACTCAGTTAACATGTCATGAGAGGAAAACATTCCTAGACTCTTTGGGAGTAAAACATAATCTCACTTCATTATATAACCCACAGGGGAATGCAATTGTCGAGAGGGCTAAGAGAATGATGAAAGGAGCTATTCAAATGATTGTAGTTGGTGGTCAAGATGTTGAAATATGGTGACATGGTGATATGGTATGGGCATATAGAATGAGTGATCATGGAGTCACGGGAAAGATGCCATTTGAGATGATGTGGGGACAAAATTAGTCCCAGCTTGGAGTAAAGAAGTGGTAGTGTGGTCACAAGTGAAATCTCGAAGGTGGGAACGAGTGACAGGAGTGGAGGTTCCGGGATGTATTAGAGTGGGTTATTTGGTGAAGTTTCACTGTGGTCAAAAGGGGAGTGGTCTTATGAAATTTAGAGGTCTGTTTAGAGTTCTGGAGGTTCATAGTTTTTTTGTTGTATTAGATAATGGATAGAGGCGGAATGGTAGGTGTGCGGCCTTGTATAAAAGGAGGTATTGTAATGCTGTGAATAGAGGAAGACAAGAAAGCAATGCTTACATGATGATGTCAGATGAAGAACTGTGCCGTCCCTTTCAGAGGTCTGAGAACATTGGTATGGGTGAGTGGGATAGATGGGATATGATGGTGAGAACGTATGCCTCATCCTTTTCTTGTTCAAGCCATTTGGGTTCGGGTTTAAGAAGCAGATGTAGATGTCATCCCCCTCATACTTAGAAGATTATGTTCCTATTTATTATGAAATGTGTGTTTATTAAGGTACATTTCATGTGTAATAAATGTCAACTCTGTGTTCTTTAATGTACGCATTTGTTCTCATTTGCTGTGTATAAGGAAATTAGATATGTTGTGAGCTTACCAACTTTGTTACGTGCATTTACATGGAACTCAGAGCACTATGGTGTTCTCAGTTCCAGTAGCAGAGCCAGCATTCCTAGGATGTCAGTTAGCAGCCAAAGTGGTGGCCATCTTGGAATGGTTAAATCAGTGAAACTATGGACAATGCCATTCTATGATGGAAGCCTGGTCAGGATGCAGTACACTGCAGAGAAAATGAATGGCAAGCAGCCTGTTAGTCTCTGAGAAGCTCTAGTTTGATCTAAAAAGCATGCTTTAAAAATAATAAGATACAAAGGTGAGGCAGAAAGAAATGAGAGGAAAAAATGGAATTGCTGGTGCACCAGCCCTGGCACTTAAGCACACTCATTTTGCAGGTGGAAATGTACATGATCATATAAATAGGACCACTCATGGGACAATAGAACCAATGTCTGAAGTGGCTGACCCATGGGTCCATGCGGAATGTTATGGATGCAAACCAAGCGCTTCAGCTGTAGACTGTTGCATTGGCTGAATTGTCATGTGAGTCAGATTTATTCATATTTGTAGAATGTATAGCTGTAGCTATATATGCTCTGCATACTCCTGCCACTGAGGGTTGGGCCATGATGTTTTGAACTTGTTTTTGTTTGAAGAAATTTCAGTCACAGGACAGTTTGTAACTCCTTCCTTAGTCCAGAATGCGTTAACACACGGGCTGCACTTTAGACTGTTTCCTTCCAGCATTCGGCTCGGATGTTTGAGAACACTGCTCTGAAGTCAGAGCTTATTATGCACCAGGTTATTAAATTCCTATGTTCAGTCTTGGGTTCTGTAGCTCCCTCCTTCACCCCACAGAAAAAACAGCAATACTGCATGAAGAAGCTTTCTATTCATACTGATGAGACTTTCAAATCAGTAGTTGAAGCCGGAGAGACTTTAACGCATCATGGCCTCAGGTCACCTTCTCCTTCAGGGTTTATTGAGGCTTTCCTCAAGAATGCCTGTAGGATCATGTTATGGAATGGTCTCCATTCCATTTCTGACCTAACAGCAATGCAAAATACCCCTGGACCGACCAACAGGAGGTCTGCAGCCTCTCTTCCCCCGAAGCATGCATAGACATCCATTGAAACCTGCCTCACCTTCTGCTGCAAAAAGACCCTCAGGCACCTGAGTAGGAAAAGGAGTCGCATCACAAAATGCACCACCAAGAGTTATCAGGTATGCCTGACATTTTCAGGCTGAAGAGATCCCCAGTACCCATTAGGAAGAGGCCGGCCCTTCCTTCATTTCCCAGAGCCACATGCAAGTAGCCCGTAGGTCCTGTTCTTCCAATCCCCGGACGTTGAGGGGAAGGTCAGGTTCCTCAAACCTGCATCGCAGTGTGTCCTAGTGTCTGGGACAAAGATGGTTACACACTGTGCATCGGCTGTGCCTCACGGTCAGTCTCATGACCCTAAACAAATAAGAGCTGAGGCAGAGCACTGCTCTGGCCTAAGTTGGATGTCAAGCTGAAAACATCTTCAGGTCCTATACCTCCTGCCAATACACCCCGGACTGGAAAGAATGGTTCAAAGACAGCATAGCCCCATCCAACGGCACCAAACCCCAACCTGCTCCGTTGCCCATATGGTGCCAAGGCACTGAAGGACCTTGCTTTGTACTAAAGCCACCACCAGCTCAGCCCCAAGGTATCGACAAACCACAGTCAAAGACATAGTTGACACCAACGATCCAACACTTCCAAGTACCACAGTTGACAATGAAGGCCCATCCTACATTGAGGTCGGGCACCTCAGATGGGTCATCTTCGGAATACTGGTAAATGTCCTAGACAAAAAACAGACAGACGAATAGTAGCAAAATACTGGGCAGACCTACTGCGCCAGGGCTCTTCCCTATTTCTAAGAAGAGTTGCTTCACCTTCAGGAAGAAACTCAACCCCACCTCCTCATACACCAGAAAGGGTTAGACATGCAGCTACTAACCCTATACCCTCTCCACTACTACCTCCACCCCTCTTCCCCCCTACCTCCTTTGCCTCCCTACTCCCCTCCACTTGACATTCATGGAACTGACTCTGTCGTAGGTAGTCCTTACTATCAACTGGACCCATATGAAGAGCCTTCTAGGCCTCTGGAGGTAGAAGTCTGATATAAGCCTGTCTTAGATAATCCCACTTATATTCGTGGAAACATTGCCCTAGGCTCCCTGGTGGTGCACATTGCTCAAACGTGGGGGTCCTCCACAGGCCACGGTATATACTCCGCTGATAAAGAGTCCAAAAAGATTGAGGCTGCTGGAAAGTTGGTGCCACTTGTATCAGCCACACATTGAGAATTGCCAACTCGTTGTGCCTCCTCTCGAGGCTCGATCGTTAGCACTGGTCGTAGCTGGAGAAGCTCCTAAATCTCACCACAAAAGAGGACATGAGCTGATCAGCAAGAGCAAGGCAATATTAATGTTCAGTGGCCCTCGATGCAACAGACACAGTGGCTAGAGAGACAAGCCCTATCGTCCTTCTTCAACGGCATGTCTGGGTTAAGGTGGTGGAAAGGCATAGGTGATGCCACAAGCATCTCCTCTGCTACAAAACAGTGACTTCCCTTCCCCTGACTAAGTCACTTCCTGTAGCACGCAGAAAACATTGCTTTGGATCAATGAGTCCACTCGATGTGTGAAGGAAGAGTACTTCCTTGAATTTCAAACACCTCCTCCCTGCCATCAGGTACTGAGTTCACACCATGTTTATCTTCTGAAGGAAGAGGTGCACTCGCTCTTGCCAAAGGGTGTCATAAAACCAGTGTAGGGTTTGCTACTCCTTGTATTTACTCATCCATAAAAAGGACAGAGCGATCTTTGACCTCAGACCACTGAACAGGTTCATCTTGTCATCCTGCCGCTAAGACGAGATGTCTTCTTGTCCAGGCCGGCTCTGAATGATGTACAATTCCACATGCCTATACAGCAACCACACCACCAGCAGCTTCACTTTATGGTAATATGTGCTTCCGTATTTAGATGATTGTCTGATTACAGGCAGCAGCAAACAATGCCTAAAACACTCTCAGCCAGCAGTGTCTCTACTTCACAGCCTAGGCTTCACCATCAATGCAAGAAAGTCGAATTTTGATCCCCAAGAAATTCAGCCCTTCCTCGGCTCTATTCTAAATGTGAAAAGAGGCAAAGAATACCAAACCAAAAGGAGGTGATGGCATTTCAACAACTGCTCCTTCTTGTTCAGACACACAGTTCTATCATTGTCATGAAACGTTTGGGGAGGATGACTTTGTGCATCGTGATTGTGCCACATGCCAAACTACAAGTGCCCATTATAGGAGTGCCTCACATGCCATGGTGCACAAGCAGAAGGGCATTACGATGATCTAGTGTTGGTGCACACCGGAGCCCAGCATTTTCTCCTTTGGTGGAGCAGCAACAAACTGTTGCTCAGCAGACCCTTTCTAAAGTCCCTTCCGCTGGTGACCATCACCACAAATGTTTGGTGGGGTCAGGAGCTCCACTTCACCACCTGACTATTTCAGGGCACTTGGGTTTCACATCACAAGGAGCACCACATAAACTACCTGGAGCTTTATCCATCAGACTAGCCCTGATGCTCCTAAATTGCTAAATGTGTAAACTGAGCATCCAGTTACTTTACAGCTGACAGCAATGAAATGAAGTTTCATTAAAAGACAGATATTCCTGAAGAAACTGACTTCCTCATTCAGGATATTAAACTGAAAGAACAAAAGTCTCCAATACATCCAGGGGGCATCTTATGGCCTGAAAGAGAAAGTGAGTGAGATGGTAGAACAGGTGAAACGAAGGGAAAGCGGACATAATGAGGAGAGTGGAAGTACAGAACTGACTCTGTTGAGCGCTGTTCCCTCAATTGGGGGGAGGCCATCCTGGAACTGAAGAAGGAGCATCTGAAGTGTTGGTTTAGGAAGCATGAAGTGATTAGGCTGTCTGAGGCAACCCCAATAATGGAAGAACTTTGAGCCTTACAGTAAGAGTAGTGGGGGGTCTCCTTTGTGACCTTGGTTAATGTGGAAAAACAATTGGATAAATGGTTAAAAGGGTGAACACAACAAATTACGCTTCACTGATCTAAAGCAGCTAGCAATATCTGCAGACAAGTGGACAGTCTTTAGTGTTCAGCAGAAAGAGCATGGTCAGGAGCCATACAAGCCCAAGTGAGACAAATGGTCAAATGCTCGAAAGAAACAGTATTGGCAATTCCCAGGGAACCGCAAGGTAATAGGTCTGTTCAAGAAGAATAGGGCAAGGATGACTGCCCAACAAAGATGCTTCTCCCATTATACTGAATAGGACCGTGGACCACACTGGTGTTCTGTAAGTGGTAGCTAGGGATTGTTTAGCTGTGAGAGGGACAGGCCTTGATGTTTTAAACCATGTTCCATTAACCAATACCTCTACACTGCCCTTGTAGGCAGAGAAAGTCAATGCTTTCAGAGAAACTGGAGCCACCTTGTCCATGGTTGAGAAGTTAGCTTAGCGTGAAGAGGTCCTTCCATGAAGATGCGGTATGGTCAGGGCTGCCAGTTGTATCTTCACTCATACTCTGGTGCAGGGGTAGCTCCTGTAGCCCGACCAGTTAGAAAGGGTAGTAGTGGGCATGAAGAACAACACTGGATGCCTGCCTGTGATGTTATTGAACTGAGGTTAGTGTTATCACATCTGGCTCGTTCTCAAGCGGTCTGCCTAGGAACAACCACCATCAAGGAGGTAATTCCAGAACTGAAGTCCCCACATTAAAAAGGCAGGGGAGAGTGTCAGCATCAGGGAGACTCCACTGTGAGGTCTGTGCAGGACTGCCTCCTCCAGGTGCAGATGTCTGAACATTGTGAGGGTAACTAGGTGCTGGAATCTGGATTTTTCACAGAGCTGTGGGAGTTGCTGGCAGAGAGAGCTTTGAGTATCCCACTCTGAAATGCTTGCTGACGTAGGCAGTGATTGAGGTCCATTAAATTGCAGGTGGGCTCTTCAAAGTAACATAGAAACAGGATCATTTACTGTGATCCCTTTGTTCCTAACCCCGGGGCTATCAAACGGTCAGTGTTCGTTATGGGCACAGGAACTTGCTAATGCTGGTGGCTACTGAGATACCTTTAGCCAGGTACGTGAAGATGTTTAAAGGGAATGATTTATCAGGAGAACAGCATGCAACTACTTAGCTCCTCACTCTCCAACAACTGTCATATAAATTCCCATAACGTCACTTACAAACAACATTCCCATTCATTCAAATTCTACTTCTCTACTCTGGGACAAATAAAAAGGCAAAAGCACTTTCCCCATTTAGATTTCCCAGGACTATGACTGCCACGCCAACCTAAAAGTAACTGCATGTACTCTTACATGAAGGCTATGTGGAATGAATATGGAGTGAACTACCACATCCCCTCATCCTACCATCCACAGACCATTCGGATGGTTGAGAGGTTTAAAAATACCTTAAGGAGCACTACATGTGGTGTGGAGAAGTCTCTAGGGAGAAGGTGTATGTATGTAAGTATATGGTATTTGCATAACCTACTCAAAAGACAGCAGAGCACTGTACATGGTCAAAGTGAAGGACACAATGAGTGATTGGAAAGGTAGTTCTGAGAGTGGAATTGCACAGTTACTGCATCATTCATGATGCAGTTATGTAGTGTTCTTTTTTAAAGAGGTTCATTTCGGCACTTTCCTTTATTGGAGATGGGTAAGGGTGATCATGATGGATATAGTAGTGTCATTCTAGATCCTCAGTGCATAGATAGAGATGGCCTGTTGCTATGCTTCTTTTTTGCATTTTTTTGTCTCCAGTCTGATAGTGTCTTGGCTGCAAGTGTGGGGAAAGCTACCGGAGATGGTGAGTGTGATGGCCAAATACTGTTGGTTGTGATGGTTTTGTAGGTGACGCAGCTGGTTTTGAAGAAAGTGCGGGCTGGCGAGGGAAGCCAGTCAAGTTCTATCAGGGTGGGAGTAATGTGGTCATCTTTGTTCAGGCCCTTGATGAGGCATGCTGCAGCGTGTAGAATGCCTTCAAGTTTGAAGTCTGAGAGGCTAATGTGCAGGGCATTACCGCCATTCAGATGGAAAAGTACGTAAGCTTGAATAGCAGTTCTCAGTTCCTTTTCTGGGAGGAATGGTTTCACTTTCTTTAGTAGAAACAAATGGTACTAGGCCTTTTTGGTTGTCTTCGTGATGTGCTCATTATATTGAGGTCAGTGTCAGGAGGAACGCACCTGAATTGTGTGAAAGTTGGGGTTTAAATATAATAAGGTTTCTTTTGTTGTGCAAAGCTAGAACTAGTTGAAATGGAAAATCTTTCTGCCATGACTCTTGTTCACCAATTGGAGGATGCCACAGCAGCAGAGAAGAGTTTAGCCCCTTTAAATGCATCTATAGACCACAGATTATAATTTCCCCCAATTTCTGGTGAGAATGCTGGGAGGAGAACCAGAGTTCATTCATGATGTGGTCAACTACATGCTCTACCGATCTAAAAAGATCACCCAACAGATGAACAATACTAAGAACAACCTTCATGCAGCCACATGCTCAAGAAGGAGTGGTCTGACCAGAAGGTATCCTATGCCAGTCACCCTTCCAGATCCTGAAACTGATTTGTTCATGAGGCCTGGGGACTATGGAGTGCACTATACACTATGTTGAAAGAGATAATTGAGGTAAATTTTTGGATCTAAATTGTTGCCACCATAGAACTCAACAGGGCTTACCATGTGAACTATTTTCCCCACAGCTGGGTGCTAATGACTCTGAGATAATAACACAAGGAGAGTGTGCACTTCAAGAGCAAGACATATAGGATGTAGGATCAGATGCAAGAGCATCAAAGATGAAGTAGCTGGAATGGTGGGCCTGGAGACCATTGAGGACTACTGGCAGCTCATTGACTGTCCCAGGAGTACCGGTTTCCAAGCAGAATTGTACTAAGTAAGCTTTTAAATGAACTACCAAAGCCTAAATACTTCAATGAGGATTGATGCAAGCTCAGGAATAAGTTGGCCTCTTCAAAGTACCTTAGTACTTTTTTCTGATGGCCCGTTTTAACTGCAGATTTAGGTGAATACCTCTAATCTATTTCCCTGCCTTGTGAATCACCGTAGATTTGCTTCTCTGCTCCAGCAGGTGGCATCATCAGTCTTCGTTGCAAACCCATACCACTTTCAAACATGATGACATTGAGCCACATATAGGTGCCATCCCTGTGTACTGATGTCTGTTCCTCTTCTTCTGCTCTCATTGATGTGTATCTTTGCTCTTACAATTATCAGTTTTGTACTAAAGTTTGTTCAAACAAACTTTTTTGGCAGTGTACCGATTTGTCTCTGAAAAATACAGTTTTTAATATGTTCTGCACGTGCCACAAACAGATGTCAGTCACAGGTCTATATTGTGTACCTTGAAACCATACATGACTCCAAGTCCTGTGACAAATGCTTCCTGATACATCTGAAATATGGAAGCCAAACTCAGTGAAACCAAGTACATAAACACAGGGTCAGTCCTCCTCTAGGTGGTGAGGCTGCTTCTGGTCCCATTCACCCTTTTTGTGCAAGTCCAAATCAAAGTTGAGGGACCAGTCAAAGTAAAACCATGTGGAAAGCATCAAATAAAACTCTTTGGTGTCTTATTGTTGGTATCCCAGGAATTAGACTCCAACTTTGAACTATGATTCAGATCTGACACTTATTCAGGAGCCTGTGTGACCTGAGTTTATTGTTGATTCCAAAGCAGATTGCAGTCTGCAAGGAGACCATGCTTTAACTTTTCCGGATCCCTCTGGTGTACCTTCCAGCCCTTATGGACCTATTCATCTTTTATCGATGGGCCATCCCTCGGCACCGACTAACCTGCGACACAGCCAACCTGCCCTTCCAGTTCTTCATTCATCCGCACCGCCCCAGCGATTCTGGTGGCGGAGCCGCCTTACACGACTGACTTAGATATACAACCAGACTGGAAAAGCACTCATCCTATGTCGCATTACACCATGAATGAAGTCCAAACCTAGATGGAGGTTGACTTTGTGCATAGTGATTGTGCCATATGCCAGGTTACACGTGCCCATTACACATGGCCACGTATAATGGGCACGTGTAACCTGGCATGTGGCCATGTGTAGATGGAGGATGACACAGGATGGAGGTTCCTTCTGGCAAAGGTTCTGATGCTGTACTAGGCTTAGAGCATGTTCCCTGCAATGAAGGCGGCAAATCAATTAATATCTTAGTTCCTGCTCTTGAGACCAGCTTGAGACTGTGCTGCATAGTGCCAGTGGCTTGGATACTTTGCTAGACGATGAAGTTGATTCGCCTTTAGGGCTCCCAATAGACGAGACTGGTGGTGGCCTGTATTGCTATAAATGCACTGGATCTGCCCATGGTGGAGACTAAAGCTGAACTGCTAACTGAAATTTTGCTGCTGTGGTCTTCAACTTGCAAACCCTTGTTGCCCTTTAACGGATCCCTGTCTGAGTCTATCCAAGGCCTTGTTAAACTCCATCAATGGCAAGAAGATTAAGATGATTGAAGACAATAAGATTGCATGTGGTACTACAACAATCAGGGTAAAGAGGGGTCTTGAGCCATCTGCCGTAAGGCATTGGTGATGGCTGGGACTTCGAGGCATTTCCATGATAGTCACCCACCTCGTCGGGTCCCTCGATACCAGGGCTGATGAACTCAGAATGATTCATCTTGCTGGTCATCAATGGTGTCTACTCCCTGTGATGGAATAGGGTAAATACTTTTTTGTACTACAAAAAAAATATGCATTATCTGGCCTTCTGCATTCTAAAGTTTCATCCTCAAGGGGCTTTAGGGAATACATTCCATCTTTTAAAGGGAATCTTGTCTCCTGTATGCATTATCCCAGCTGTGCCTTTGATCCTGCAGTTCCTGAAGGTCTGGTGGGACCAAGAACAGCTCATCCTGTTAGTCCAGGACAGGGCTAGGGAAGTTTGGTATTCCATAATCCTGACTCTGAGCATATGTAAGTGGCCTCCTCGTGAAAGGCTTGCTTTGTCCATGTTAGACATATATTGCGCATCCTGACCTGAGTCGATCTCCTTGAAACTGGCTGTATCTGGTGGGTTGAGGGGGGTACCAGCCCAATCCTTTATTTATATTAAGAAGACTTGAACCTAAGTTGGTGGGCGATGACTGGACTACAGCCCACCCGCATTCTTTGTTCATAGGCAGTGATACTTCGGTAACGGACGATACCTGCCAGGGTGATAGTTTGTAGTAGAAATGCCCAAGTGTCCTGCAATGTTTGGGAGCTGGGGACAGAATATGAAGAAAAGAGCCCAGAAGTTCCACTATCGCCAAAATCAAAGATTGTGCCATCAGTTCTGGAAGCTCGAACATCACCAGCGTTACTGAGCCTGAGAGAGTCGGTGTGAACAGGTAAACGTGCGGTGTTGGAGGTGCAGAGGGTCCAGCAGTCCAGTGCAATTCCTTGCCCACCCCTCGCCCCACCTATCTCGCCCTGGCATCTGCCAAAGAGGAATCTCCAGGGAGGTGGTGGAGAGGCCAGAGGACCCATCAACGGTAGCAGGTTGGTGGTTCAGAGGAGTGTCACACGCTTGGACATAGTTGAGGGTTGACCATGGAGGACAACAGGTGTGGTTGGTGTGCTCCTCTCCTGGGAGCACGAATAGCTGGGGGTTGGAGCCACAAAGAGGAGACCGGCTGTCCCTCCTCGTAATAGATATGTGAGACCTGCATGGTTTCTGGACCTCCTATCAATTTGGGGGTGCACTTGATGGCCCCACTCGATCAGACACAGGTGAACTGAGCCAAATAGAGGATCTGCATTTGTAAAGTGAACAAAAGGATCAAGAGAGGGAACCTAATGAAATACTTGTGACAGTCTGATACCGGAAAAGTACGAAAGCGCAGGAAAAATGGCATTGGGGTTTCCAATGGTATGGACAGGAGAACTTGGAAATCTTCCTGGTGGGACTTAGATGGACCTTGGGAAAATAGCAGTGGAATGCCTGGTGAGATCATGAGAGGGCTTAGGCAGGGACATGACTGGCATCAAGTCCAATGCGCAGTCAATCTGCGGACAGCCATCTAGGGGAAAATGCAGTGTGAGAATCCGCTCATTCACACCGTGATATTACATACCCCCTCCTCTTGTGTTTTATGTGGCCTACAAGGCAACAGGACCTGATATGGGTCTCTGTCTTGCCTGCAGTAGTTAATTTGTGGTTGCTGTTTCTGGTTGGAGCACCAGCATTTATTTTTGAGGGCCAGAACTTATTTTTCTGCCTCAGGCATTTACTGCAAGCAAAAAGACACATGTGGGAAATACAGAGGAAGGGAAAAACAAAAAAGCGTCACAATAGGAGAAAGCTCCAAGCTGCAAAAGTGTGTTGAAGGGGCAGAGAGTGACTGTAAATGGATTGAAGAGGCTCAATATGGCTTCAGGATTACACTGCCTCAGTATTCCATGTTCCCACATTTAATTGCAGCAGCCGCTTGTTTAAGAGGAGGGCTTTGGGCACGGGCATTTATTTATTTACAAATTAAGTACTGCGGCAAGCAACCACAAACCTTGGATCTTTTGCAAAGAGCCCCCTCGAGGAGCAGGCCCTATGATGAAGCATGACATCCATTGGGTGCATGAGGGCCCTGACTTCCACTTTCAATAGCACCCTTTTGACCTGTGTTCTTTCCTTTGTAACAGGGTACCTTATTCATTTGTATTGGACTAGAGTGCAGCCTTCCTGCGGAAAAACAATCATTACCCATACGTTCCTCTTTCTACGTGTGCTGCAGAATGGAAAGAGGAAGTAACAAGGAGAAGTAATGATATTTCTCCTTGCTACGCCTCGGCCAGGTTGGCGCACAGTTTTGCCGCATACTCAGCAGGTTTACCATGCACATGCTCCACCCATGTAACACCTACCCAACCTAAAGTAATGCAAGGCAGCACTAAACGCCACATTAATTTGTGTTTACTGAAGCAAGGATGTATGGCTTAGTAAATACCAAACATGATTTTGCATCAGGTGTGATGCAACCACATCGAAAAGTGATAGAAAATCTGAGCCTTGGGTCATATTTTGCATACAACGTTAGTTCTTCTTTGTTGAGCCAAGTGTTAACCAATACGTATACATTTATATAAATATGAGACCCTTTCTTCTTCCAAGTTACAGCAGTAACAAGACATTGAAGTTATTGAGTGTTATTTACTCTATCATAATCTATCTGAGTATCTCGTTTTTATTGTATTTCTATTTTTGGACATTTTCTGCATTTATCCATATTTATTTTTTACTTATTTTCTATGTAATTTATGTTGTGCTTGGTGTAAACATGAAGCTTCAATGGGTACATTTATTCAACCAATAAAAGTACACTCATGTTTGAATGTCCAGTGGGTTCAAGAACTTTCCAGTACAATGCAACCATCTGAAAACATTTATATTGGAGAACTTCTCAAAACCCTGTACATCTACAGTTATTTAAACTTAAGTAGGATTTTTTTTCTTTTTTTTGACTGATTTACCAGTGAATCTGCACAGCTACTAACGTATCACCCATGGGTGACAGGAGAACTGTCAAAGAAGACCTATTTTTGGTATTTTTCCAGATTTAAAACTAAAAGACAGACTTGAAAATAAATGTTTTTTACCTGTATTTAACTGTAAGAATCAGTAAAAACGGAAAACAGGGAGCCTTAAATATATCTATGTTGAATACTCACCATCTCTCTGAGTAAGCGGTGACGCCCTCCCTGGCTACCATGGGAAGTAGAGTGCCCTAAGAGGAGTGAGTTGGGGGCACATTTATGAGCCCTTTTTGTGATGCAACGGGGGGCAAACCTTGAAATCATATCTCTGCCACTTCGCATGACTTTGAATGGCCTCATAGATATGGAGTAAGACAAAACAGAGCAAATCACTGCATTGCCTTAATCTGACAAGGGCTGCATTCCATGGGTGTTGCGGTGGGGGTTCCCACGCAACACCGATGGATTTTGACGCATCCCAGATTTACAAGAACTTGTAAACCTGGGGATGCGCAAAAACCTTACGCCTCCCCAGGGGAGGCGTAATGTGGAGAAATATCTTTATTTCTGCTTGTTTTTTAATTCGCACACATAGGAAGAGGAAAAAGCTTCCCAGGATTGTTTTTGTGCAGGAAGGTGTCTCTTCTTGCACAAAACAATCGTTCCTACAAAACAGACTCCAGTGCACCATGGTGCAAGGATGCACCAGCGCAGTGGGAAAGGACAGGAATGCGTTGTGTGCCATGGATACGGCACATTCCTGCCCTATCCCTTTGAGGCAACGCAGTACGGTGAATCGCTGTGCTGCCCTGCGCCAAAAGCTCATCAATATGGGCCTTGGTTTTTCTGTTGGAGGGCAATGGTTTTGTGATAGAAACTGTATCCAGATAGGGTACTACTGCCCAGAACACACTGGCCACTGGGGGGCCCATGAGGAGGCCTTGCACCGGGTGTAATGCACACAGTAGACATCCCTGACAGGTGGTTCGTGAGCACGGGGGAGGGGCAGACTCTGTCCATGTCAGACTGACATACAGGAACCCAATATGTATTTACCAAAATACTAACTGTTTCTTGGATAAAATGTGTGTTTTGTGCTTGAAAGTGGTAGGTTATTTTATCAAAAACACAAAGTTTCCCTTTGATAGGAAACATATATTTTTAAAAACTGATAAAATGATGTTAGGCAACAAAATGAATGTTTTTGAAGTAATTAATGATAATTTGTGCTGGGTGTGGGAGACTTGTTGCTAATGTTGTCTCCGTGATGCAATGTCTATGATTTGACCTAAGTGGAGACATTTCACTATCACTAGTGATAATGCTCTTGTGAGATTGCCACTAGTGCTGTGTGAGACCCCTAGGTTCGTGTCGGTAGTGTTGAGGACCCTCTGTCTGTGACAGCCACTAAAGACTAAGGCCCTCATTACAACTTTGACGGGCGGCGGAGGCCGCCCGCCAAAGTTGCGCCGCAGGAATACCGCACCGCGGTCTGAAGACCGCGGCCGGCATTCCAAGTTTTCCCCTGGGCTGGCGGGCGGCCGCCGAAAGGCCGCCCGCCAGCCCAGGGGAAAACGACCTTCCCACCATGAAGCCGGCTCGTAATCGAGCCGGCGGAGAGGGAAGGTGCGACGGGTGCTACTGCACCCGTCGCATATTTCACTGTCTGCTATGCAGACAGTGAAATACAAGCGGGGCCCTCTTACGGGGGCCCCTGCAGTGCCCATGCCATTGGCATGGGCACTGCAGGGGCCCCCAGGGGCCCCGCGACTCCCCCTCCCGCCATCCGGTTCCCGGCGGGAGAACCGCCAGGAACTGGATGGCGGGAGGGGGAGTCGGAATCCCCAAGCCGGCGCAGCAAGCTGCGCCGGCTTGGAGGATTCCTTGGGGGCAGCGGGAAACCGGCGGGAGACCGCCGGTTTCCCTTCTCTGACCGCAGCTAAGCCGCCGCGGTCAGAATGCCCCGCGGGGCACCGCCGGCCTGTCGGCGGTGCCACCGCGTCCCGCGGCCCTGGCGGTTACAAACCGCCAGGGTCGTAATGAGGGCCTAAGTTTCCACCTGTCCTTTCCAAGTATTTCCTCACTCACAGCATGAGTAGAGGTTTACACAGGGTGCTGTGATGAAAGTGAATGGAAGTGGAAGGCAGACCTGAAAGAGATATTATATACATTTTGAAAATGTATAGGCCATGTGAAACTTCAAACCTAGATCTTGTAACTGTCTGAAACACCCGGAGTTTCATCAGTTTCCACCATGGAAATGGTGCTGGAAAGTGCACTGTTTTGCCACCATTTGTCCAATGTTTTCTTGAGCGGGGGGCTTTTAACATCCTTCTCCATGAAGGTGATTGCTTTGAAGATATAAAAAGTATTGGAATATATAAAAAATGCTGCATGATACTTTCGAACCAAAGATGTTTAGCCAAATTGTGTCACAATTAGTTATTTCTTTGTTTATTATTAATTTGTAGGGTGCAAACTTAGCTGAAAGGCAGCGGGCCGTTTACATATTGTAGTATCCACCCAACCGGGGTCTCCACCCATGAATATGCCGCACCCGGAGGTAAGTATTACACATCCTTATCAGCGGCAGCTCGTCTGCTATGGCGGAGGGGCGTCACCCCCCCTCCTTCAGCAGCAGCAGGAGCTGCAAACCGTCAGAAATAAAATTATAATAAACTGTGTTTATTATTGTTTGATTTTTAAAAGGGCGGGCCATGGCGGTGAAAAGAAGTGAGGGGAGTGCACAGAGCACTCCCCTCAGTGCGCATGTATGTTTGGCCGGCCATCTCGGTCCGGCCAAACACATATGCGCACAAGGGCTCTCTCCAACTGGCCACTGTGTATCCGAGTTGGAGAGAGCAGGCCCAGGCTCCCAGTCTGCATTA
Source organism: Pleurodeles waltl (assembly GCF_031143425.1). Taxonomy (NCBI): domain Eukaryota; kingdom Metazoa; phylum Chordata; class Amphibia; order Caudata; family Salamandridae; genus Pleurodeles; species Pleurodeles waltl. The sequence continues at coordinate 1,703,613,864 of NC_090445.1, read as the reverse complement.
GAGCGCCCAGCCGAGGCACTCTAGCCAATCGTAACGCTGCTCTGAATAGTGTCTGGAGTGCAGTGGCGACCAGGTAAGTTAAAAACATTTTTATATATATTTTTTTTATTTTTTGTTTTGCTCCCTCGCCCCACCACCATGCCCAGCACCAGCCACGACTGGCCTTTACTCGCCAGCGTGTAAACACAAACTCAACATTCTAAACCTGCATTCACTCCATTATGTTCTAAATCTTACATCATCACTCTACAGAGTCTTTCAGGATCCAGAAAAAGGTTCCATCATACATACTCGCAAGACACAACACATATAACGTCGATGCATACAATAGTTGTATCCCCTGTTTCCAATGACTGCGTCTATGGCTATCTACAGCAATCACCATAAGTTGGTCTCCCTAAAAGGGATGTAGAACAACAGTAGAAGCAGCTGAAAATGTGTATTTTTTATCTTTATGCAATGTCAGGAATTTAGGGACTGTTCTTCTAGGTTAATGGACCTTGCTCCATAGTCTGGTGGCTAGGAGAGAGAAGGCCTGTATTGTGGTACCGGTCTTCTGTGTTTTGGGTACCTCTACGGTCAGTCTTGTTTTTCTCTTGTTGGTTTAAGTCGTCCTGTGGTTTGTAGTTTTTCTTGCAGATAGCCTGGAATTCAAAAGTGTATTATCTGGTTACCTTGCTTTTGCCACTAACTATACTGCAACAAGGCTTTCAGGGATGAGATTATGGGTATTGTTAGCCCTCCTAAAATGCATTGCCATTGAGTACATGGCTGAAGAGCTGACTTTAAGGGTTGTGTTTGTTTTATCTCCTGCATCCCAAACATATAGCACTGGATGTAAGGCCATTGGCTGCACATACACAGCTAGTGTCTGAGGCAGAAGGCGTACTTAGCATGACACTTCCCCTGGTTACCCATAAACTGTTCACTGGGCAGCTGCAGAGGAGCAAATTGATGACTCCAGAGGAAAGTCATTTAGGCCTTGTCAAGCATTTCCCTTTACATTCTGACACTTCCCTTATTCTTTATAAAAACTGTTCAGAGTTTCCTGAAAGAAAGGTATTTGAAAACGAAGACATGCCACTTATAAAGATCAAAAACATTGAATTCAATGTACCATTTGGAGATACCTTAAGGTATGTGGTTGCTTAACCTCCAGTAGTTTGCAATGTTTTTCTCAGTTACTTTTTTCAAACAATGCTCTACATACAAACATTGGCAAAGTCAACAAGCTTGGCATGACCTATTGGCTTTGCCAATGCTTGTTCAAAGTTGAAAGCTGCAGCCATTTCAGCTATGTGTTGTGGAACAAACTCTGTGCATTACTTAAATGCACTCACAACTTCAAGATGAAATGTAACAGTTTTTTGGATATATATCTGTGAAGAAAGCAAATTAAAGTAAAAATATGTTGAAACTGCAACACGTCGAGCTGGTGAAGTATTTTCACTCATATTTATGAGTCCAACTCTCATGTCAAGGATGAATGCCAAACCTTTAGAGAATGTTTTGAACGCAGACGCTGCCACCCCTCCCCTCTTGGCGTGGCACCTGTTGAGAGCCACTGGCAGGGACACACTGTGGAGCTGGCAGACACTCTCACAGAGCCTGCCAGACCACGCAGCTGTGTCTGGGCTCCACTCCTCTCCCCTTCTTCCCTCGACGGTGGCATGCACAGCTGGCACAGCTCCAGCAGCCTTGTATCCGGCAGAGCACGGTGCCAGGGCGCCATGCCAGGCAGCTAGCCAGGGTAGGGGAGTTCAAGGGGAGTGCTCCTTAACCTGTGCTACTCGATGCCTACTCTGGGGTCTGCGACTGTTTGACAAAAGCAAATAATATTACAATGAATGAAGTATATGCAGATAAGGAGACAAAACTGAAAATATGAAAACTTTTTTCTCTATTGGATTGTGAATTTAACACAACATTTCAATATTTCAGCATTTCATTGCTGGTTACTTGCTTTTTAGGGTCGAGCCTACGTTGCATGCGCTCGCGCATGCGTATCACAGCGAGGTGCTTTAGTAATTAGAAAAGGGGCCGGAGCCCTGTTGACGTTACGTCACTGTTTTTTATTGGTTCGTGGGCTTGCCTAATAAAATCTGCTTGCTTTCATTAGTCTAAGGCACGCACACGTCATGCCTTTTCCGGTGGCTAGCCCTCTTCGAGCGCAGCGACCAAGTACAGAAAACATGCGAGGCTCGCTGTTTTCCATTGGGCTCGTGGACTACTTTTTCTCTAATTTACGAGTGCGATCTCGCTTGGCAGAAGTCGAGCGCTTTACATAGTTAATTGCACTTTTTTGGGTTACGTACATAAATGCACTTTTGCTGATTGGTGAAAAGTCGGGTTAGGAGTTTACAACGCGATCAGCTCTAACATGAGCAAACGCGAGACCCATTGCATTGCAAATGCTTGTTTGTATTGTTGTGTACTGTTTTGTGATTCAAATAATAGAAATTGCTTAGTCTGGGGGTCCCTAGATTCCAACCATGACTCAGTGGGGGTCCCCGGATGTCAGTAATGATTCCGCGGGGACACAGAAGTCAAAAGGTTAAGAACCACTGTGCTAGGCAGTGGTGCTGGAACAATTTTGAGAGTGGGGGTGCTGCTGTTAATGTTATATCACTAAAGTCACAGGAACTGTGAAAATTCCAAGCATCACACAAAGTAAAAGTGTAACAAGTGTGCCACTCAGCGGGCGAGCGGTTAGGGTGGGGTACACACTGGATCACTGGTGAGCTACTGCACTGTCTCTCACAGACAGAACATTTTCTGTTGAAATGGCACAACATTTCCATAGATTATTTACTATTGACGAGTAAAGTTATATAGCGCAAAAATGATGTCTACAAATCGTTTGATTTCATCCTTTTAAAATCTTTGGCCCAGATGTATGGCCAAGTCATGCAGCGTAACGCAGCGAGCCACCTTACAGCGCTACACTGCATGACAGGGAGAGGGCAGGAATGGGCCATTTATAAGGCAATTCTGCCCATTCCGATCCTTTTCCCTGCGCTGGTGCACAATGGGCTGCCTAGCGCCAACGCAGGCATCCTTGACCCATGGTGCAAGGATGCCTATGTTGCATGCAGGATTGTTTGTGCACAGGAAGGGGCACCTTCCTGAACAAAAACAACCCCCTAGGGATTTGTCCTCTATCTGTGTCTGCCGCACATGTAGAAAGAGGAAAAACAAGCAAAAATAAAGGTATTTCTCCTCGTAATGCCTCACCTGGGGAGGCGTAGGTTTTTGGCACATTCCTGTTAGCTGTTCTTGTAAATCTGTGAATGCGTTAAAATACATGGATGTTGCTTGGGAACGCCCATGCACACGCATTCAAAAATCTCCCTGGCGCAGAGTAATGCAAGGCAGCAATTTGCTCTGCGTTACATTACTCAAGATTTATGAAGCCACACAGGGCCATGCAAGGTAGCCTGGCGTAGTTTCAAGAATCAAAGTTTTCATTTGCGTCACGCTTGCACCACGTTGCATGGTGCAAGAACGACGCAAAGGAGCTCATTCAGCTGCTCCTTAGTTTCCATCCCAATTCAGGATTACAAAAAAATGCTTCATTTGTGCTTTCCTAATTGCTGATATAATTTGAAATATGTGGATAGTAAATTTACCAAAATGTAAATGTTGTGTGTTAGGAAATAACTGAGATAGGCCAGCCTTTCCAATCCTTACATGTACCCCGGTAGGATGGTCACCTAGATCAGTTTTACAAAATACTCTCACTTGCAGCAGGAGAAATAAAAATAAACATCACTTTCGGAATAAACACAGGGGCGGCTCCTCCGCCAGCAGCAGCAACTGCAAACCTTTACAATAAAACCATAATAAACTACATTTATTTTGTTTTTACTGCAAAATCGGAGGGGCCACAGGCGTGAGAGGGACAGAAGGGAAGTGGCAGGATGGCAAACTTAAAAATCCTGTTGTTGTAAAAAACAAAAGCATGCTTTCTCCATAAATACATCGAGGAAATACATTATTTTTTTAAATATATCTGTACGTTTGGGATGTAAAACAGTCTCTCGTGCAGTTCAAGCACGCCACAGGAGCATGAAATATCAAACAGCCGGTAGCATGCTGTGAGAGGAAAAACACTCCTCTGGGTGAATTGGCAACAGCAAGGCACCAGACAGCTGTGCGGCCAGGCCAGATCTAATGATGAGCTAATCATCCCCTCCAGCCTCAGAGCAGTGCTCTCATGGTGTACCGTTGTGATTGGCTGGGTGAAAGACTGGCTACCCAATCAGGACACTTGCACTCTCTCATGAAAATTCCTTCCCAGGCTTTCTCAAAGCTGTATTGTTCTCTGTAAGATTCTGCTGCAAATGTCTAAATATAGCACACCCCTCACCCAGGGCCGGCTTTAGCGCTGGTGGCGCCCTGTGCAAGTCTTTTTTGGCACCCCACCCCGTGTCCACCGCCTCGGATACACTCACTACCATTCGGGGCAAATGTGCCCCTCATCTCTCCATAGCCCAGTGTCGTAACAAAGGCCCCTTCAGCCCCTGCGGTGCAGGGGGCCCAGCTCACAGTACACAGTGCTGGGGTGGCATGTTCCTGACTGGGTCCACGGAGGAGGGAGCCCCCTACAGGTACTTTGCAGGGGGGGGCCCTTCAGTTTCCTTAGGCCACTGCCATAGCCCCCCTTTCACATACATCCAATTGGCAAGAAGAGACAATCACTTCAGTACCTGCCGGTGACCCCACACTGGCCCAAAGAGGCAACTATGACCAAAAAACATTGACAAAGCCAATAGTTCTTGCTAGTGCTTGTTCGTTCTCATAGCAAATGAGGGCTGTAGCGCTATACCCCTTTCTCTGCCGGGAGTTGGCCTAATGCATCCTATAGGCCGAACAGCATGACCCCCAGGGGCCGTCGAGTGTGCTTACTGATCTCTCCTCCCAGAGGCTGCTGCTGGCCCCTACTGGCCCCTACTGGCCTCTGACCTGTCGTTTGAGAGATCTTTTGTTAACTTAAAAAAAAAATTAAAAAGGGCTTAGACCCTGCCCATTACTTACAATTGGCTGTCTTCATAATCACTCTCATGTCCTTCATTCTCATTGATCAGCACGTGCCTGTTTCACTTTCAGGGCATGTGTTAATCTCTTCAGTGGAACATGGACCAAGTGCAGGTTCCTGTCAACGTCCAGTGTCTTTCCACTGGTCGCTCGCTTCTGGAGGTACTTTTTTTAAATTTCAGTTTTAGCACTGAATAAGAGTGCATGTGTAAGCAAACTATCTCCCCTCCTCCCTCATTGTAGCTTGCACCCTCCCACCGCCCCTTCAGTGTTGTTGCTGCTTGCATCCCCACCCAAATCCTCCCTTGTCATTGCTGGGTCCCCCGCCCCCAGCCCACTCCTGTGTCATTGCTGTTCCCACACACTGCCCCGCTCTCCCATCATTGCTGCTTCCACCTGCCCCCACATTAAAAAACAATCACAGACATGGTCGTCTGCTGTCCGCCGCAGACCACCATCACTACGATGGCTGCAATTCCTAATGGGTCCCAAAGTGTGACCTACCTCATTAGTATTCATGAGGCAGGTTGATTTGCGACCCACTAGGAATCGCTATTTAAAACGTACGTTTTTGTACATTCGTAATTGTGATTTCCTAATTGCGATTTGGTAAGAATCGCAATTAGGAAATCACAATCCCTAAATTCTGTACACATGTCCTTGAGACTCTAGGCGCCCACGTGGACAAACAGAGGGGTACTACTGGGCTACCATGTGGCACCCATGAAGGACCTTGGGTCCATCTCCGGGGTACCCTGAAGCTCCAAAAAGTGAGCCGAGCAATGGCTGGTGGTGGAGGGCCAGCCCTTTCACCAGGGCGCTCTGTTCGGTGGCTCAAAGGCTTTGAACCAAAGTTTTAAAAAAATCTGTTGTTTTCTTGGAAACAGGCAGGGCCACTGGAATTATGCAGCAGGGGTGGGCCAAATTATATGTCAGGGTTAAGTAAATTATGTGGCAGGAAAGGCAAATTATGGGACGTAATGTGTCCTTTTTTTGTGCTAGTATTACTTTATTATTTTGTCATTTTTACTCTTGTTAACACTGTCTGGCATGGGTTGCACTGCTTTACTGTCAGTTTAACACCCAAATATAGCAATAAGAAAGGTGACCAGTCAACCTTTGCAGGGGGCCTTCCGCTGTGCACCAACATGTGTTACTGCATTTTTAGTAACTTTTGAACCGTTTGAGCTAGAAACATTTTTTTTGTTAAAACCTGCAGATTATGCAGCAGATGATAGATTATGTAGCAAATGCGGCAAATCCATAACTAGGCAAAAGACACAGCAGCTGCACAATTGCATAATTCCGGTGGCCCTGGAAAAAAGAGGCATAAAATTCAATGATTTTTCTTAAAGTCCTTAATTTTTCTTGCATCAATGACAACCCCGCTTTAGACTGAAGAACAAACCCTTTAGCTTCAGTCGACTTGTGGAACAGAATAGCTGAACCTCAGTTTGATGGGGTGGGAAGGGACCTGGGAAGGGACATTTCAGATACCCTTCAAAGCATTCCTTGTGTCCACCTTAGAAAGAGGATCATCTGAAATGCTGACCACTATGGCTTCCCTGTCTGAGCTTTTACCTTCTTCTTTCTAGAGGGTTTTTCTAGTCTCTTTGATTTGAGTGCCTGTGTTTTTAAGCCTCTTGGGTTCTTAAAATGCCACTGGCACCTTTGCTGCTAGCCAATGCTTGTTGACTCTGAGTCCCCGATGTGTAATTGTTGTAGCCCAGTGTTGAGCAGTGTATCTGTGATGTGATTACAATGTAGCCCAGTGTTGAGCAGGGCAGCAAAGTGCCGCTTTTGATATGGTCACCCCCCCCCCCCCCCACACACACACACACACACGCTTTTTGGCTAGTTTCTGGTGTGTTTCGACTGAAAGTGCATGGATTCCTGCTAACCAGGTCCCCAGTGCCAGATATCTTTCCCTAAAACTGCAGAGTCATTGTTCCCAATTGACAAAACCTTCAGCAACCACTGTAAGTTCCTAGTAAATGGTGCCCCTGGCACCTAGGGTATGGGGTACTAAAGGAGGGTCCTGAGGGCAGCAGTATGAATTGTGCTACCTTCAGAGACCCTCTCACTAAGTGCAGAGAGTGCTGCCAATGCGGGCTGCATGTCTTGGTGCAGAACTAAAATGAAAACACGACATAGCACATAGCCTGTGCATCATGTCCCCTCACACTGCATGCAATACATGTAAGTCACCCCTCTGGCAGGCCTTACAGCCCTAAAGGCAGGGTGCATTATATAGCATGTGAGGGCATATCTGCATGAGCAGATATGCCCCTGGTATGTCTTTGTCGATTCTCGGACATAACGAGTGACCAGGGAAGCCATTTTAAATGCATGTGCTGGACACTGGTCATTACGAGTTCCCCAGCTACATGATGGCTCCTCTGAATATAGGGATGTTTGGCATCAAGCATCAGAGATTAATAAATCTTCATTGATGCCAGTGAGGGATTTATTAATAAATGCACCCAGAGGGCGCCGTAGAGGTGCCCCCTGAAAACCTACCTAGCTACTGGTGTGTTCCCTGACTGGTCAGAACCAGTACAGCCACCCTAGACAAAGTCCTTGGCCCCTAAGGTGAGGGCCCACGCTCTTGGATGCCCAGAACAAAGGCGTGCTCTGGGTGGAGTTGATAACACCTCGTCCAGAGCAGGATGGTGATTCCAGGATGGGGAGCTTTAGAAGGCTAGCCGCCTTTGTAATGCGACCCAGGTCCTCCTGATGGTTGAGATCCCCCTGTCCTGACCCCGCTTTTGGCAGCAGCACAGGGGGGAAACTTAGTTGGATTAGGAGGTGTGTGCATTTCATGCCAGCCCCACCCCTAATTTGGACAAGCTGAAGTGGACACTACTTTTTAAATTTCTTCATCCTGTTTGGAAACACATTAGGTCACTAGAGTTAGAGTGGTCATAGAAAGGGTGTGGTCAACACAAAGGAGGTCAGCCCATTGGCTACTGCCTGGCATGCCCTGTAATGGCCCTAAATTGAGTATTTAAGAGGCACACCTGAACCCTAGAACTCATATCTCTATGACCTATGAAGAAAGGACAAAGCAGAATCACATCCCTGCAGAAGAGGAAAGAAGAAGCAGCTGACTCTCCACCAGCCCTACCTGTCTGCCTGCTGACTTCACTCGGCTCTGCGGTAAGACGGTGACTCATCCTTCAGCTTAGCCTCCAAGAAACCAGGAGGACTGCCTGCCTTCTATAAAGACTCAAGATTCCCGTGAGCAACGGACCTGCTCAGCAACAAAGTAACCAGAAAGAACTCTGCAGCCCCAGGAACAGCAAAGACCTGACCCCTGAAGTGACCTCTGCACCTGACGTCCATGACCCGGGGCAAGGCAAACCAACGATGCTGGCAAGGTTCCCCGGCTGTCCAGAGTCTGAGTCCACCCGAGTGTCACCACTCTTGCACTCAACAAAGTCGCCTGCAGCCTCTCTCTCCCGTAGCCTGGTGGTGAGAGAAAACCCAACACCTTGAGTAACCACTGCACCTGTCGCCCTCGGTGGAATCTGAGGTGAGTGACTGGTGCCAACGGTGTCCTCCGGCTCCCCTGAACTCAAGTCCACACTGGGTCCACCCCTGTTGGACTCCCCGATGATACCTGCAGCCTCAGCACACAGGAAACCCTAACCCTGAGTGCTCCCGGACAAAGAAATCTGACACCTAAGTACACCCCTGCATCTGTCGCCCATGGGCCCTGGAGAAAAGGACCAAGGGTGCACCTACGTCCCCAAGCACCCCAAGCGTCCCACTTACCTGTTTGTTGTCTTTAACCAGCTTCTTAGGCAGAGCCTGTAGCCTGACTTCACGAGGTCCAACTCCCATAAAGAACTATTGTGCACCGGACACCTACTGCACCCCTGCACTCAGCCGCCCGGTGTGACCTGCTGGTGTGGTTCTGATCAGCGCTCAGTACTTACCTTTGCTTCCTGAGCTTGACCGTGTAAGTCGTTTTCAACCCTGTGTTTGCTGAACATTGTTTTCTCCCATAGGATAATATTGAAGGAACTCTGAACACTGCACTGTTGATTTCTGAAACTGCAAAGTATTTATGCTTCAAAGTATACTTACCTGATTACGAAGTCCTTGGGTTTGAAACATATATATATATAAAAAGAATCTTTATTTTTCTAAATTGTTGTCAGATTTATTCTTTGAGTGTGTGTCTAATTTATTGCCTCTGAATACAACAAATGCTTCACACGACTCCTTGACAAACCTAACTGCTCTCCGACACTACTACAAATAAAGCATTAGACCTATCTACTTTTTCCTCTGCAAAGCAACTGGGGATTCACTGAACTCTCTGCACAGTGTACTGCATTTTAGTGCACCAAATAGAGAGCCAGCATCCTACAAGCAGTGTATGGGGTGAGATGATAGTGTAGCCCACTACTTAACTCGTGAAGTCATTACAATGTACCCCAGCAGTGAGCAGTGTGTCTATGATGTAATTACAGTGTAAACCAGTAGTGAGCAATGTGCCTGCGTGTAAATATAGTGCAGTCCAGTACGTAGCAGTGACTGCGGTGTAATTACAGTGCAGTCAGGCACTCTGCAGTATCAGTGATCCACTTACAGCATAGACGAAAACTTGCCAGTGTCTGCACAGTAATTTCAGTGTAGCCCAGTACTTAGCAGTGTCTCTGATGTAATAACAGTGTGGTTCAGTAGTGAGCGGTGCATCTGTGGTGTAATTACATTGCATAACATATAAACCCCTTTATCTTGCAGGGCTTGGGGGCAGGAGAGAGAGATAGAGGGCAGACCTTTGAGCTCTCCCAATACAGCAAATGAACACACGAAAAAACAAATGTGCCCTTGTAACATGAAAGCTCTAGTTGTCAGTTAAACCACCTAGTTGTAGGAGAAATTCCTCTGTCATGGGCGTGTTTTAAAATCCTGGCGTGCCGCTGTTGAGTTACAGAGGGCATTTGCTAAAAGAGAATGGGATGGCCTCGCACACCCACCGAGTGTCATGCTTCATCATCGGCCATCCGCCAAAGCATGCTCTAACGGCGGGTGGGTCCCCATCACCAGAGTGACGAGAAATCTAGGGAGAATCAGGGAAAGGGAGGTATCCAAATAAAAAATCCCTACTAAAAGTGCAATCCAAATTTTATTAAAGAGCGGAGAAGAGATGGTTAAAATACACAACAGGACAAGTGAGACACAAATATGATGCTCTTGTCCACCTTAGGTTGACATGTTTCAGCCCTTACTTGGTTCATCAAGGGATGTGGGGCTTTCTTCAGTTGCAAACAGACACTATATAACCCTGTCTGTTTCCCTATTCATTATGTATATACACACTCATTGTGCACATGCATACAATACCAGATCTCTAATTTCTGGTTGCTTCATTTAGGAAAGTGTGCCTTCTTAGAAGGAGGTACCCAACTTAGGAATATTCACAATGCATTGAGGAGTGGAGAGGGGAGCCTTGTTGTCACACATTGGTCAAAGGTCACCCCCACCAAACCACCTATTTAGTGTTCCATGCTCCTCCCGACGCTTCTCATACAACTAGGTGGCTTAGCCGACTGCTAGGGCTTTCATGTTACAAGGGCACATTTGTTTTTTGTGCATTCCTCAGTAATTACATTGTAGCCAGTACTTAGCAGTGTCTGTGGTGTGGTGTAATTACAATGTAACCAAGCATGTATCAGTGTCTGCAGCCTAGTAGTGAGGACTGTAATATAGTTACAGAATAACTCAGTACTGGGCAGTCTGTCTGTGTGGTGTAATTACGACATACTCCTGTATTTGGGAGTGTCTGTGGTGTAATCAAAGTGTACCCCAGTACTTAGTAGCCTAAGAGGTGTGTCTACGGTGTAGCCCAGTAGTGAGCAGCGTGTCTGCGTGTTATTACAGTGCAGCCTAGTACTGAGCGGTGTGATTATGGCATAGCCAAGTACTTGCCCATTTCTGCAGTGTAATTAAGGTGTAGAAAAGTACTAAGCAGTGTCTGCGGAGTTATTACAATGTAGCCCAGTACTTAACTGGGTTTGCAGCGTAATTGCAGCGTAGCCCAGTATTTAGCAGTGTCTGCGATATAATTACAGTGTAGTTCAGTATTTAGCAGCATCTGCTGTGTAATTACGCTGCACAGTGTAACAAATGCCCCCACGGTGCGGGAATTCCTTAAGGTCCAGACGCCCCCCTCAGACTAGTGCACTGTGCACAGGGGGTTGGCCCCTGAATGAGCTCAGGTGGGAGGAGGCCCCCTCCAGGGAGTTCCAGTGGAGCCTCCTCAAGTTTTATTACTCCATTGATGGTGCATCCCTGTACTTTGTCCTGCCTAAGGTGTAATATCAGCAAGGCCTGTACTCAGCGGTGTCTGCAGCATAATTACAAGTGTAGACTAGTGCTTAGCATTGTCTCTGGGTAGAACAGTGCTCAGCACTGATTATGGTGTAATTACAATGTAGACCAGTGCTTAGCAGTGTTTGCAGTGTAATAGCAGTGTAGTCAGGTACTCAGCAGTTTCTGCGTGGCAGTTATGGCATAGCCAAGAACATAGTCATGTACACAGTACAATAAATGCACAGCCCGGTACTTAGCAATGTCTGCAGTGTAATTACAGCCTACCCAGGTACTTTGCAGTTTCAGCAGTGTAACTATGGTTTAGACCAGTAGTGTGCAGTTTGTCTGCAGAATAATTACGGCAAAGCCTAGTACTGCACAGCCCGGTACGTAACAGTACCTGTGGTATAATTACAGTGTAGTCCAGTACTCAGCAATTGTCTGTTATCTAATTACAATGTAGCCCAACACCTGGCAGTGTCAGCATAGTAATTACAGTGTCGCTCAGTACTTAGCAGTATCTGTGGTGTTATTAGGGTGTGGCGGATTTGTGAGCTGTGTGTATGTGGTGTAATTACAAGTTTAACAAGTACTTACCAGGGTCTATGATGTAATTACAGCGTAGCCCAGTATTTAGAAGTGTCTACGTTGTAATTGCAGTGTACTGTCTGTGATAAGATTTCAGTGTAGCCCAACTGTGAGCGGTGTCTGTAGTGCATTTAAAGCATATCCCAGCTCTTAACAGTATCTGTGATGTAATTACAGTTTAACCAAGTGCGTGTCAGTATCTGCAGTGCAATTACAGTGTAGCCCAATAGCAAACAGTGTGCCTGAGATATAAATACAGTGTAGCCCAGCAATGAACAGTATATGTGCTGTTAATTACACTGTACTGAGTACTGTGCAGTGTCTCCTGTTTATTTACAGTGTAACATAGTGCTTATCAATGTCTACTGTGTATTTACAGTGTAGCCCAGTATTCAGTATTTTCTATGCTTTAATCACAGAATAGTGTCTGAGATATAATTTACAGTGTAGCCCAGTATTTAGAATGTTCTATGTTTTAATCACAGAATAGTGTCTGAGATATGATTTCAGTGTAGCCCTGTTGTGAATAGCGTCTGTGGTGTAATTAAGCCCTATACCTATTCTTAGCAGGGTCTGAGATGTCATTACAGAGTAGTCCAAACCTTAGTAGTATCTGTGGTGTAATCACAGCAAAGGCCATTTTTTGGTCTCTGCTAGACAGTGCTTGCGCTGTTTCTTCGAGCCATGTTGTATATACTTTGTGGGATTACAGTCCACCCATTACTTTTCATTTGCTGGCTCCATCGTTGCTCACCAATTCTTTCACCCCATTGTCCATTGTCCAGTGCATGCATTTGTCATGACTCTTCCTGTGTTTATTCCTCTCTGAGAGCAGGAACCAAGTACTATATCAATACACCGGTCACCATTTTAGCATCTGTTTTAGTTGAATAGCAATTCACACAAACAGTCCTGCTTTCACTCCCTTTGAAATCTGCTCAGTTTCTGTAAACAGGCCTGTAAACCTTTTTCTTATCTTGTCACATTTGCTGTGCATACAAAGACTGAGATCAAATGTTGGTCACTGTTTTCCGAGGGGGTCTGCTCCATCACCCAAATCCCTCCTGCTTTGATGCTTGTTTATGAAAGGGTATATATTATGATGGCTATCTTCTTCAGCCTCCTCCAGCTTGCATTCGCCTATGTGTCTGCTCTTCCTCTCGTGCATGCTCAACTGAGCTTCTCTCAAGTTGCAGACAGTGGCTGTAAATGGCGAATGGGCACAAGCCGGCAGTACAAAGCTGAGCTCTAGCAGTCAGTGCCAGAGAGAAAAGGGAACTTTTGCTGCTACTGGCTGCTTCCCAGGCACGTGACCTTGAAGTGGAAGATGCAGATGGAGCTAGCAGTGGTTTTTGCTGACACCATTTTCAATGCAGGAGGAACAGGACTTGCAAGAGGGTGGAAAGTGGCAGTCCGTTGTGGAGAGGAAGCAAAATCTCCTGCTATGTTTGTTCCTTTAGCCGCCCTTGAGCTAAGAGCAACAAATTGTATTTTGAATGCTGTATGGTGAACCTGCAAGGGGGTCCGCCGTACACCTACCCGAGGTCGCGTGCCTGACAGTAGTAGTCGCAAGACTACAATGAACTCTCCTTTGGTCTGAGGTTTACGCGTCCCTATGATGCCTTGTCTCTACATGGGATGGACGACTTACAACTCTACTGACTGTGACGACTGGTCCACGGACTGTAAGTGACCTTCCAGCACTTACTGTTTTGTTGTGTGTCTTTTAAGGAGAAGTTACAATTTACGGTCCTGATGAAGCACCATTGGATCAATTTCTGACCGTATAGGCGCGAAACATGTCGACCTTCTAGCGTTAGGATAGAACACATTTCCTCCTTTCCATTTTTTAGGAATACAGGGGACATTACTCCCCCCAAGTACTCCTGTATTTATTTTTAATCTTGGCCTGACCCTTACTTTGAGCAATTAAATTGAGGCACGAGGTGTTCAGAGCCAATTTTAACATACACTTCACTCTCCTTTCCTTCCTTGTCAGCACGTACTGCAGACTCTATTGGATCTGCGATACAACTTTCGGTCTAGTGCCACCACCATTTGTGTGGTGGCCCGTCAGACGTTGCAGTGCCGGTCTGACGAGGAGTTAGCCCGATGATGATGCGTAGCATCCTATTGTGATGCTTGAGGGCACTCCTACAACATTACTTTCAATCTTTCTTTCGTCCTCATTGACAGATTTCTCTGGAACAGTGTACTCATTTCAATTATAGGTTCATGTTCAGGGAGAACGTACACTGTACCATTAACCTCCCAGTCCCTCTCTTTTTTGTAGTACACTTGGAGAGGACACAGGGGACGTGTGAATGGTAGTGGGGGTGGTGACTGCACGTGAGCGGGGTGTGCTGGTGGGTGTGCTGGTGAGGGACGTAGTGGCTGTAGAGGTAGTGCATGCAGGTGTGTGTGTAGACGAGACTGGGAGGGAGGAGGGAGACGACGAGGAAGGGGACATAGTGGAGGCAGTGGATGTTGGTGTGTCTGCATGTGTCTGATGCTTGCGTGAGTGCCTGTGGGATGTGTGGTGCTTATGTTTGCCTGAGCTTCCCTTGTGTGGTGAGGTGTGTGCAGGCTGGTCTGATGGTGTGCTTGGGATAGGCAGAGGTACAGGGGATTGGGTCTGGGTGGAGGAAGTTGGAGGGGGGAGGCTAGACACAGGGACAATGGCTACCATCAGTGCTGAGGCCAGAGTTTGAAAGGCTCGGTGAAGGGCTGTCTGACCAGAATGAATGCCCTCCAGGAATGCATTAGTTTGTTGCAACTGCCTTTCTACACCCTGGATGGCATTCAAAATGGTAGACTGCCCAACAGTGAGGGACCTGAGGAGGTCAATGGCCTCCTCACTGAGGGCAGCAGGGCTGACTGGGGCAGGGCCTGAGGTGCCTGGGGCGAAGGTGATGCCCACCCTCCTAGGTGAGCGGGCACGGGGCGAAGGCTGAGGGGCTGCTGGGAGGGTGGTGCTGGTGGCTGTACCTGTAGATGCGGGGTGCACAGATGTTGCCGCCACCACAAGGGAGCTCCCATCAGAGGACGAGTCCGTGTCACTGGTCTCAGCTCCTGTCCCCGCCGTGGAGCTCCCCTCGCCCTCCGTCCCACTGGTGAATTCAGATTCCGTAGTGAGGCCCTCCATGGCCATGTGGGATGCAGCTCCCTCGTGCTCTGGTGCCACTGCTCCTCCGCCTGATGATGCTAATGCACACAAGAACAGGGAGCCCACAAAAAGGGGGGGGGGGACAGAATAAAGACATGTTGAGTGCATGGATTACCGCTACCGTTGGCGGACAAGACAGACACAGAAGCCCCCTGCATTACGCCGCGCTCTTGGGCTCTACAGTGCAATTCCTGGGAAATGGCCTACAAGGCTATGGACGACATCTGCACACATAGATGACACAGGGGCATGAATAGCTGTACTTGGCACTCTACAGAGGTGGGGTGGGGGGCCACAGGGCCATGGCTTACGGAGGGGCCTAGCCTACGGAACTCGCCCTGGCCTAGGGAAACCCACAGCCCTCCTCCCCCACCCAGACAACTCCACTGCGCGCAAAGTCAGCTGAATGAGAGTGTACTCACCCCCTTGTGTCTGCTGTGATGCCCTCAAGCGCCCATCCAACTCCGGGTAGGCCACCGCCAGGATCCTGAACATCAGGGGGGTCATGGTTCGACGGGCACCCCTCCCACGTTGGGAGGCCATCTCCAGCTGAGCCTCCGCCGTCTTCTTGCTTCAGCGGCGAATGTCCATCTTTTCCGGCAGTGGGTGCTCCATCTGTGGTAGACCCCCAGGGTCCGGACGTCCTTGGCGATGGCACGCCAAATATCTTTCTTCTGGTGGGCGCTGACCTACATGAAATGTACAGGGGAAGAAGAGAAGTCATTACCAACTGCACCGTCAAAGTGAGTGGCCCCTATTCTTTACCCTTGCCATGTGGCACATGCACCCTCCGTCTTTCATGCACGCAGAACTCTACCCCCTTCCTTCTTACATCCAGCCCTCTCCACACAGGCATAGCCCATACAACATGCTCCCTGTGTACTTACCTGTTTGTCTGGAGGACCGTAGAGTAGCATGTACTGGGGGAGGACCCCATCAACGAGCTTCTCCAACTCCTCTGATGTGAAGGCAGGGGCCCTTTCCCCAGACGCACGAGCCATTGTCTCTTACAGACTGAGGTCACAGCAGCACTTGCAGTGTAGGTCCTCTCCTGTCGAAGATCAGGTATCGAGTGATTCAATAGATAGAAAATGGCGGTCACGTCCGCGGCGGTGCGTACCATCACCGCCGGCGTACATCGTCATTGGCTCCTGGGACACATAGGGTCCAATGTTAACCGATGCAGCATTGCGCCGGGGTCTCCGACCACCTACCGCGACGGCGTACAACGCCAGCGCTGTTACCTCACATCCCATTGTCCCACTTTAGAGGTCAGGCAGCCGCCATTTCAGGGGCCCACATGGCCTAATTTCCAACTGCGTCACACATACCTAGGCCTAGTCTCAACACACATACAGGCCACCTTTTGTGTATGATTGGTGTTCTGTGTAAACTGTGGGTACTTACCTCTGAGTTGTTTGACTCTGTGGTCGCTGTTGTCCTTTATAGGCACCGTCCGCTGGGACATGTGAGGAGATGGTGGCATTCTCCGGTGTACCGACCGCTGGTGGACCTGTCGACAATGGAGGAAAGACATTTGATAATCACCTACAGGTTTGACCGTGCCACAATCCAGGAACTGTGTACCCAGTTGGAGCCAGACCTGATGCCAGCAATCCGCCATCCCACAGGAATCCCCCCTCAAGTGCAGGTGCTGTCAGTGCTCCATTTCCTTGTAAGTGGGTCATTTCAAACAACTGTGGCCATGGCATCAGGGATGTCCCAGCCTATGTTTTCAAACGTATTGTCCAGAGTGTTGTCTGCCCTGCTGAAACACATGCAGAGCTACATCGTTTTCCCTCAGGTGGAGGATTTGCCTACAGTGAAAGGTGACTTCTATGCCCTTGGACATATCCCCAACATCATAGGTGCCATTGATGGGACCCATGTGGCTTTGGTCCCCCCCCACAGGAGTGAACAGGTGTACAGAAACCGGAAGAGTTATCATTCCATGAATGTACAGATGGTATGTTTGGCAGACCAGTACATCTCCCATGTGAATGCCATGTTCCCTGGCTCAGTGCATGATGCCTACATCCTTCGGAATAGCAGCAACCCTTATGTGATGGGTCAACTCCAGAGGCACCGTGTGTGGCTATTAGGTGAGCACCTGGAAGCAAGTCATTGGGAATGGTTGTCTGGGTCTGGGGTTATCCCTACAGGTTAGTGTGTGTCTAACAGTTGTCCCTCGCCATTTGCAGGTGACTCTGGGTACCCCAACCTGTCATGGCTACTGACCCCAGTGAGGAATCCCAGGACCAGGGCAGAGGAACGCTACAATGAGGCCCATGGGCGAACTAGGAGGGTGATCGAGCGGACCTTCGGCCTCCTGAAGGCCAGGTTCAGGTGCCTCCACATGACAGGTGGATCCCTATTCTACTCACCAAAGAAGGTGTGACAGATCATTGTGGCCTGCTGTATGCTTCACAACTTGGCTTTGCGACGACAGGTGCCTTTTCTGCAGGAGAATGGTCCAGATGGCGGTGTTGTGGCAGCTGTGGAGCCTGTGGACAGTGATGAGGATGAAGCAGAGGAAGAAGACATGCAGAACAGGGACTCAGTGATCCAGCAATATTTCCAGTGAAACACAGGTGTGAATACATTCCTGCCTACTAGATGTACTTTTACACTACTACCTCTCTACTGTCTGTCGTTTTCACACAGTGTTTGGTCACTGAGTTGTCACTTTCCCTTACGGTTTCAAAGATGTGGGTCCCAACGTGTGTCATCTGCTTAGATTCCTCATGGACTAGAGCTGTGTGACATAGGTATGTTGACATTACTATTTCGAGAACATTTGGTCACTGTAATTGCAAATACACTATTTTGAAATCACAGACAGACTCCAGATCATTTTGTGCTTTAGTTGTGTTTATTTAAATGCAAAATATTGGAGGGGGAAGTTAAGTGGTGAGGGGTGATGGCGGAGGAGTGTCCATGACAGAGTCCAGTCTATTAGTCTCACAGGTGCATTGCCCATATGGGCATAGGAAGTGGAGCTGGGGCAGTTTAATTTTTGGACAGGGTGATAAAGTGGGACAGTGGGATGACAATCAGGGTGGTCTCATTTCTTGGCGGGGGTCTTGGCATCGTGCTCTGTCTTGTTCCTGGCTCTCAGGGACCGTTTGCGGGGTGGTTCTCCCTCTGCAGGGGGTGGGGTGCTGGTGTGGTGGTCCTGTGGCGGGCCGTCCTGTCCACTAGCGCCAGCAGAGGTGGTGGGCAGTTCATCATCCATGCTAGTGTCAGGGGCCCCTTGGAGTACCACAGTGTCCCTCCTGGTGTTAAGTAGTTCCTTTAGCACCCCTACGATGGTGCCCAGGGTGGAACTGATAGTTCTGAGTTCCTCCCTGAAGCCCATATACTGTTCCTCCTGCATGCACTGGGTCTCCTGAAACTTGGCCAGTACCATTGCCATCGTCTCCTGGGAGTGGTGGTAGGCTCCCATGATGGAGGAGAGGGCCTCGTGGAGAGTGGGTTCCCTTGGCCTGTCCGCCCCCTGTCGCACGGCAGCCCTCCCAGTTCCCCTGTGTTCCTGGGCCTCCGTTCCCTGAACCGTGTGCCCACTGCCACTGCCCCCAGGTCCCTGTTGTTGTTGGGGTGGTGGGTTATCCTGGGTTCCCTGTAGTGGGGGACACACAGCTGATTGACGTGTCCTGGGGACGGAGGTATGGGCCCGCTGGGTGGGTGCTGTGCTGGTGTTTCCAGAAGGGGGAAGGTCTGTGGTGGCCTGTGCCTGTGTGAGGGGAACCGACTGTCCTGAGGCCCCCGATGGTCCGGGCTGGTCATCTAGATCCAGTTGGACAGAGGTGCTGTCATCACTGTGGGCCTCTTCTGTTGGTGGAGTGGACATGTCTGGACCCTCCTGTCTGGTGACGTTGGGTAGGGGTCCTGCAGGGGTGGAAAGGCATGATTATTGCATCTGTGTGTGTCATGGTGTGCAATGGGAGGGTGACCGTGTACCCCAGTGCTGGCATTCCTGTGTGGGAGCTTGTGTGATGATGGTTTAGGGGGGTGTATGGCTATGTGCAGTGTGCATGCTTTGGTGATGGGTGTCCATGCTTTGTTGTTGCATGCAGGGCTTGGTGTTGGGATGTGTGGTTTGTGATATTGGTACATTTGTGAGGAGTTGGAGTGATAGGGGTGGGGGCGAGGGTGGGGGTATGTGATAGCATGCAGGTAGGGTGGGGGATGTAATAGTTAAGATTTGACTTACCAGAGTCCATTCCTCCACCTACTCCTGCGAGGCCCTCAGGATGCAGAATCGCCAAGACCTGCTCCTCCCATGTTGTTAGTTGTGGGGGAGGAGGTGGGGGTCCGCCGCCAGTCTGCTGAACCGCCAGGTGGTGTCTTGAGACCACAGACGCACCTTCCCCCGTAGGTCGTTCCACCTTTTCCTGATGTCCTCCCGATTTCTTGGGTGTTGTCCCACTGCGTTGACCCTGTCCACTATTCTTCGCCATAGCTCCATCTTCCTTGCAATTGAGGTGTGCTACACATGTGCTCCAAATAGCTGTGGCTCTACCTGGATGATTTCCTCCACCATGACCCTGAGCTCCTCCTCCGAGAACCTGGGGTGTCTTTGCCGTGCCATAGGGTGGTGTAGGTGATGTGTGGGGTGGTGTGTATGGTGATAAGTGTGGTGATATGTAGTGGTGTGTTGTGTGAGGTGCGTGGAAGTTGTGTGGGTGATGGTGTTATGTGCCTGTGGATGCTGTTGTACTTGCTGGTGGTGTCTCTCTCTGTGCTTCGTTCTCAATTTTTGTCGTAGGGGTTTGTGGGTGATGTGGGTGTGTGTTTTATATTGTATTGGGTGTGTGGGAGTGGTGTGTGTATGTGTATCAGGTGTGTGTATTTTGAATTGTCCAATGTGGCTGTGTTTTGTAAGAGTGTGTGTATTTTAAGCGCGGCGGTGTGTACCGCCAATGGAATACCGCGGTTGAAAGACAGCTGCGTGGATTCGTGTGTCGTGATAGTGTGGTGTATTTCTGTTGGCGTGACGGTAGAGGTTTTGTTTTCGCCAGTTTATCACTGACCTTTGGTGTGGCGGAATTGTGTGGGAGTCTGAATTTTGGCGGGTTCCGAGATGTGGGTCATAATAGCTGTGGCGGAATTCCGCAGCCGCGGCGGTGTGTTGGCGGTCTTCTGCACGGCGGTAAGCAGCTTTTACCGCCAATGTTGTAATGACCGCCTAAATGCCTGATTTAGAGTTTGGAGGATGGGTTACTTCATCAACAAACGTGACGGATACCCTGTCTGTTGTATTACAAGTGCATCACATCCAATGGCACTAGTACTGGATGGTGGGAGCCTCTTCAAACTGCCACTGAATGCCAGATCACTGACCTTGTTAGGTTGTTCCTTGCTGCTTTAAGTCAACCGGTTCTGCTAAGGTAGGTTCTTGAATTGTTTCAAGGATAATCTTTGGAATATATGCATGTTAAGTACGTTAAATTTATAAAGTGTGTGTAAAGGTCATCCTAGTGCTAGCCTCAGGATTAAGCAGAGAAATGTCCTAAATGTGAACTAATTGAACTAAAAGGCCTGACCACCTTGATGCAATTTTTCAGTTTTAGGAATGCAAAGTAAGGAGGCCTGGGCCAACCTGCGGTAGCGAGCAGGGACACAACGAATGAACAGGCGTTGAAGAGGCACTAAGCAGTGTGGTCAAGTGACTTGAAACATAAACAGAGGCTCTTAACATGGTGCACTAATAAATAAGGATGTAAAGTGAATTCCTTTAAATGTGTAGATATTGAGGCAGCACAGGGAAGTCCAAGCCCAAGCCATCCCGCAGCATTCTGAACCAGTTGAAGAGGGTTTTTGTAAAATCTAGTCTAGTCAACCATAGATTGAATGAAATTAAATTGAATATGCTGAGGAATAAAAGGAAGGACCTTCTCTAAAACGTATAATGAAAAGATACATGTAGAAGGTAACTTAGCAACCTTCCGTTTGAAGGCGATCTTATCACTGAATACAACTTCCAGGTTTTATGCAGCTATAGAGGTTGGAGGACAATGTCCCAGACCCTGGCCACCAGGCAGCAGACCAGATCTCAGCGAGGCCATCCATGACTCCTACCTGTGTTCTATTTTTTGTGAACTTCAAGCAATTTTTGTTCATCCATGAAGATACTTCTGAAAGGCAAAAATAAACATTATGGCTAGAGTTTCTATCCAGTCTGAGAATCAACTGAGTATGGTCTGCATAGCACATGGTGGACAGACCAAAAGAATGCTTTGGCGTGGCCAGGGGAGCTACATAGACATTAAAAAGTGTAGGGCTCAAGGAATCCTGAGGGACTCTGCAGGTCTGTGGTACTGATGATGAGCGGGAAAGGGCTACTAGCACTTCCTGACAGCGGTCAGAAACAAAAGAATAAATCCACCAGGAGGCAGCCCTTTGAAGCCCCCTGCACGTAGTCTTGAGATCAGTATTTTGAGCAACATTGTGTCAAAAACAGGGGACAACTCCAGCAGGACAAGGGCTTCTATCCCTCTTCGAGCTGTCCTGTTGTGTTGTTTTCAGCTAGGGTCCTCACGCACACGCCCCGCCTTGCCGGCTTTTTACCGCCCATTATTTTCTGTACACCTGAACACATGGGAGACTGCCTCTTGCCCCAAACAACTTCCTCCCCGCCTACGTCCAGCTGGAAATTCCCCTTCTGGGCTGAAATAATGCTACTGGGCATTGCTTAATTGTATTTGACAGGTTTCCCTCCATGTTTTAAATTCTTATTTGACTTTACCTGCCTTGGGAGTTTTCTTGTGTGTGTAGTTGCCTCCCTGCTTCCGCCTTGAAGTTTTAATTTCAATCATGTTTTCCTTGATTTTGATCATTTGTGCCATTGTGTCATTTACCATGGTCACATATGATGAATCAGGGGAAGGTCCTTACTATGATGACTCTGTGGGGTCTTTCGAACAAGACTTGGTCTATGCACTTGATTCTGGCGTACGCCACACTGTTAATGTAGCTTTGGCTAAAGCTATACAGCCCATTGAGCAGCACTTGTTTGATTTTACCGAACAGCAGGGATCGATCTCAGGCAATCTTTCTAGCGGCAGTGAAGTTCCCTCAGTCTTGCAGGGCTTTGCAGGTTCGATATCTGATAATCCTCATGTGGCCGATTTTGAACAATTTGTGAGGACACTAGCCAAGGACCATGAATATAGTTCCTCCACTACTGCCCCCAAAGCAAGTACTCAAGGAGATTCAGGGTGTTCTTCTTCTTCATCCCGAAGCCCTGATCAAGGGGATGCTTCCATTCCCTGCAAAAGCACGAAGAAGTCTTGCCAATTTCAGGTGGCCTTGGATGCTCCTAAGGTCCTCATATTTGACCCTGAGGATATTATTCATCCTCGGTCATCCTCCTGGACCCCTCCATCTGAGGTGGCGGAATACATTCAGACCCACATATGTCACGGTTTTGATAAAGAGATCAGATCTCGGCTGCGGTCTGAGTGGCCTAGACCCGACCTTCCTTCCAAGCTAGACCCTACTCTGGTAACCTATCTAAAATAGTTCTCAAAAGACCCTAAGAAGGGCATTGATCGTGCATAGCGTGGATGTCAGGACAAGCTTCTCTACGATGCTGGACCTCTGAAAAAGATACTTGAGATGGGTTTTCTCACCCAGGAATCTGGGTGTCCCATTGATCCCAAAGAACTTGTGGGCTGGGCGTATCAGGACATGTGTTTTCTAGGAAACGCCAACTGCGCCATTTCTAGCGAACAGCGGCGTTCTATTCCTATTAAGATGGACCTGAAGTTGTCCGACCTTGCCACATCTGAAGCAGGTCCCTTGGCGCAGGGAATTCTATTTGGGGCCCCTTTTCTTAAGAAACTATCTAGATTTGCAGCAACATATGCCAACCTTGACAAAGCGCAAGTGGCCATCAAGAAGGTCCTTCATCCACTTTTTGCCAGGGGTGGACGCCTTAGAGCAGGAGCTTTCAGTCGCAATTTTCACCAAGGTACTCAGCGAGGATATTACCAGCAATACAGAGGAGGTTATCAAGATTCCTACTCCTCCCACCTTCTACCCATCCTGACCTTGAGCAGGTCGCCACTGCTTCCAAAGGGTGAAATCCAGAGGCTCTCAAGCCTCTTACCAGGACTCCTGTTCTACAGCTGAGCCTAATTTCAATATCAGAGGTCATTTTGGGGGGGGGCAGGATGGGATTATTCCATCACAAATGGAAAAACATTATGCAAAACTCCTGGGTTCTGGAAGTGATACAGCAATACAAATTGGAGTTTTACGACTCCCCAGTTCAACAGTTCCCTCCTCTGAAGATGTATTTTTCCTTACAAAATCAGGAGTTCATCTCCTCAGAGGTTTCGAACCTCACAGCCAAGGGAGCCATAATGGAGGTGTTTCCTCAGCCTCGTTTTCCTAGTGGAAAAGAAGGGTGGTGGACCCCGCCTGGTACTAATGGCCTCATTATGAACACAGCTGGATTTCCCACCGTGTTCAGGCTGTGGTCTAAACACAGACTGCCAGCCCTTTGAAGACCCCGCCGGCTCAATAAAGAACATTCTGCTGGGCCGGCGATTGGAAACAGTGTTTCCGCCAGCAGGCCCAGCGGAATGCTGGACCTGGACATTACCGACGGCTCCATGTGGAGCCGTCATCTATGTCACAGTGCAGCGGGTGCAGCAGCACCCATCGAGCATATCACTGTCTGACATGCGCAATGGGGCTGTGCACGGGGGCCCCTGCACTGCCCATGCCAGGTGCATGGGCAGTGCAGGGGCCCCCATTGCGCCAGCCTTTTCCTGGCAGGGGACACCGCCAGGGAAAGGCTGGTGGACACTGGTTCTTTATCCGGCGGGCAGCGCTGCTTGCAGCGCTGCCCTGTTGGATAAGGAACTCCACAATTGTCAGGCTGCCTGGCAGGGGTAGCCTGGCGGTGGCGGAGTTCCGCCTGTGGCGGTCATGCCATGAACATAATATGGCGGTCCGGACCACCATGCCAGTGGTGGTAATTTCTGCCACCGCCGGAATGGTGGTCCGATCCACCTATGTTCATAATGACTGCCTAAATTTGAAAGACTTCAATGGGTGAGTTGTTTATCGCCATTTCAAGATGGAGTGCGTCCACTTGTTGAAAGATATATGACAAGAAGGGTATTGGATGGTCAGAATAGATTTAAAGGATGCTTATTTGACCATTCCTATTTTCCACCCCACCGACGGTTCCTACACTTTCTTTGGATAGGGCGTTGATTTGAATACAAGGTCCTTCACTTCAGTCTGTCTGTCCTCAGCCCAGTGGTGTTTCACGAAGATGATGTGACCGAATGCGGAATCTCTTTGAGCCAGAGGAGTTAGGTCTGACAATTTATCTAGACGATATAATCATCATGGCTCAGTGCCCTCTTCTGCTACTTACTCGCCTGGAGTGGGCTATCTCTCTCCTTCAGGTCTTGGTGTTCATTTTCAACATTCAGGAGACCATGCTGACCCCTTCACAGCAGATGGAATTCCTAGAGTTTCAGGTGGACCCAGATCTGATGCATTTAATTCTTCTTCCTCCTAGATCCGCAACATCAAGAAGGAACTAAAATCGTTGTTGAGCAAGCAGACGGTATCATTGAGATTCATAGCTCGGACGGTGGGTCTTCTGTCCTCTTCAATACAAGCTATCTTTCCCGGTCCCCTGGACTATCGGGCCCTTCTGCGCCTCAAAATATCTCACCTCCAGAAGGGCCTCTGTTACTCAAAATGATTCCACTGTCCCCGGAAGCTAGGACAGAGATTCTTTGGTGGCTGGAGCATATGGACCCCTTGAATAGCAGAGTGATCTTTGGAGCATCTCCAGACATCGTGATCAAGTCCGATACCAGCCGTTGGAGTTGGGGAGCCCGTTGTGGCCTGAATTCCACAGGAGGTCATTGGTCCAGAGTGGAGCTGGACCTACCTATCAATTGCTAGGAACTGTGGGTGGGTTTCTTTGACATCCTCAGCCTCTCCCCGGAGAAGTCGAACTGTTGCATCCATCTTCGGATGTATAACATCGCCGCAGTGAGGTATGTCAACCGGTTAGGCGGGATGAAGTCTGGCATCCTGGCAGAGATTGCCAAGAATTTCTGGCATTTTTGTGCTCAACATCTGGATATCGGTAATAGCAGAATATCTCCCAAGTCACAACAATTTGGTAGCGTATGGGCAGCCTCATCACCTTGAGACTTCATCGATTGGAGACTTCATCCGAAAGTCTTTCAGTTTCTCGATTAACCTCTTTGCATCCCGACTCAACCGTCAACTGAATCAGTTTTTCAGCTGGCGTCTGGATCTGTAGGCTCTAGCGACCAATGCATTTCTGCAGGATTGGTCTCCGTTCCTAGGGTATGCATTCCCTCCCTTCATGATGATCCCCCGGGTTTTTAGCTCAGGCTAGTCATCAAAGGGTGGATCTGATTCTAGTGACTCCCCTGTGGAAAGCACAGGCCTGGTTTCCTGTAGTGCTGGAACTAAGTTGCTCCCCTCCAATCCTGCTGCCATTGAGATGGAATCTACTTCTAGATCCCTTGGGCCTTCCTCATCCTCTGATTCAGTCGGAACGCCTCTCACTGGTGGCGTGTAAAGTTTCAGGGAGAGATGGAATCTCCTAGGACTTTCGTGAGAATCTAATGAGTTCATCTCTCAGGCCTGGTCCTCAGCACTGGTGTAATTGGTGCAGCGAGCGGGGTGCTGATCCCTCTTCAGAAGATTGCTCTTTGATTTTACATTTTTGACTTCATTAGCTATCTCTGGTATGGCCTATAGATCAGTGAACAACTATGGGTCTGCTGCTTCTGTAGGTAATTTACCTATTGAGAGTAAGCCTGTGGGTGAGCTCCCCATTGTATGCAAACTCTTGAGGGGCATTCGTTCAAGTCATCCTCCTCAACCGAGATACTCCTCTTTATGGGAAGTGAATATCGTTTTGCATGTTTTTTAGACTCCTAGCCTGCGAATTGATATCTTTCCAGAAAGCAACTTTCTGCTAAGCTTACCATGCTCTTGCGCTTGGTTTCTTGTAAACGGGTTTCTGATGTAAGGGCCTTGGATTTTAATGGGTAGAGTGCTTTCTCCTGAAAGAATAACTTGTTCTATTATGCGTCGTACCAAGTGTAATACTAGGATGGTTTCCTACCCTAGTTTCCCTGATAATTCTAAATTATGTGTAGTACAATGTTTAAAGGAGTAAAAGGTGAGTACGGCTGAATTTCGTACTGACATTTGTTGATCTAGTTACAGAAACCTTTTCGCCCTGTCTTCTTAGCTACTTTGGCTAGATGGCTGCGGTGGCTTCTATCTGAAGCAGGTATTGACACCTCCAGATTTGATGCTCATTTGGCCAGGGGTGCCATGGCTTCCAAGTCCTTTTCATTGGGTTCACGCCTGGAGGACGTTCTCAAGGCAGCTGATTGGGAATCTGAGTCCACGTTTAAGTCATTTTACTCCAAAACTATTGTCGATGGCGCTTCAGTGGTGGCAGCTCAGCTTTAAATTAGCATAATCCTGACATAGAATTTTTAAAAATCTAGCATTCGCATCAATAATTTTTCAACTCTATTGGGGACATGGAGGCGAGGATTATCCCACCCATTTTTGTTTGTTTCATTATTGCATTGTTATTTCCTAATTCATGATTATTGCTTGAAATATATTGTCTGTGATATTTTTCAATTGCAGATGTTATTTGAGTGTTTCCTTCTTTCCCTCCCTGATGCTAATTGATTAGGGTCTTGGGGTTTCTGTCAGATCCGTGTTTACTGCTTTGGCATTATTTCTGTGAGGACAAGTGATCCGGGCTCTTCTTCCTGGGTGTCGCAGGAAGTGCTTCGTTTTCTCCTTCTTCCAGTCTTGCAGTTGGTCCGCTCAGGAGCGGCGATCTGAAGTCTCCAGGACCATGGTTCTGCTCCATTCCAGAGTTTTCCCTTGGAGTTCAAGTTCTGGTTGTCTGGTTTTATCCTCTTGTTGCAGGATTGTGAGACTGTTTAACTGTTTTGGATTTACACAAAGAAAGAGGAGGCTTACAGGTCTCATTATGGTTGAATAGGGCTGGAAGCTCTATGATTGATCATGTGATGTCATGCCCATGGGAAGTGTAGTGTTTTCAACTTTTGTTTTGATTGGCTGCTGGAAATTTAAAGCATCGAAAGGGAAGCATGATCCTTGCCCCCGTGTCCTTAATAGAATTTTAAAATTCTTGATGTGAAGGCTAGACATTTATTTACTCTGCATACCTAGGACAGCATCTGCCCACACGTGCTCCCACTGCTAGAGAGCTAGACTGCAAAACGTGATACCAGAAAGATGGCCAATGAAGGGCGGCATGCTGTATAAACAAATCACCAATCTGGAAGGCTCAAACCACCCACCCAGGGGATCAGTGCAAAGTGCTCCCCCTCCCTAAAAAAATAAAACGTTAGTAACGTAAGCAAGCAAAACAATCATAGTTTAGAAGAGTAAATACAACCGTTCTCCACTTGCTGTTCTTGGGTTGACCTCATTTATACCCCCTCCTGCAGGAGGGTCGGTCCCAGTGTGATCAGCAGATAACCACTGGCAACAGTCCTGGTCAATGGCCCTGTGGGTGAGGTAACGTGTTGTACAGTCGCACTGTCTGTCCATGGCCAGCCAGTGTGTTTTATCCGTGGTGTACATCAGCGTGGCTGCTGTTCAGCATGGCTTAAAGATAGTGGCATAGAGGAGAGTGGCATGGAGTGTTGTAGCATAGAATGGCGAAAAGTGGTATAGAGTGTTGTGGAGTATCATAGAGTGAAATGGCGAAGAGTGGCTTAGAGTGGAATGGCCGGGAGTGTTGTGTATTAGAGTGGCATAATGTGCAGTCGCATAGAGTGACATACACTGGGTTCGCATAGAGTAGAGTGGAGTGGTGTGGAGTGCATTATCATAAAATGTTGCAGACTATATTGACAAAGAGTGCAGTGACATTGAGTGTAGTGGCATTGAATTCAGTGGCGTACAATGCAGCATCGTAGAATGCAGTGGCGTAGATTAGAGTGGTGCATAGTATAGTGCAGCGGTGCAAGGTAGAGTGGTGCAAAGTGCAGTAATGTAGAGTGGAGTGCTCAGAGTGGAGTGGAACAGAGTGGGGTGGCGCAAAGTAGTGTGGTGTACAGGGAGTGCAGAATTATTAGGCAAATTAGTATTTTGACCACATCATCTTCTTTATGCATGTTGTCTTACTCCAAGCTGTATAGGCTCGAAAGCCTACTACCAATTAAGCATATTAGGTGATGTGCATCTCTGTAATGAGAAGGGGTGTGGTCTAATGACATCAACACCCTATATCAGGTGTGCATAATTATTAGGCAACTTCCTTTCCTTTGGCAAAATGGGTCAAAAGAAGGACTTGACAGGCTCAGAAAAGTCAAAAATAGTGAGATATCTTGCAGAGGGATGCAGCACTCTTAAAATTGCAAAGCTTCTGAAGCGTGATCATCGAACAATCAAGCGTTTCATTCAAAATAGTCAACAGGGTCGCAAGAAGCGTGTGGAAAAACCAAGGCGCAAAATAACTGCCCATGAACTGAGAAAAGTCAAGCGTGCAGCTGCCACGATGCCACTTGCCACCAGTTTGGCCATATTTCGGAGCTGCAACATCACTGGAGTGCCCAAAAGCACAAGGTGTGCAATACTCAGAGACATGGCCAAGGTAAGAAAGGCTGAAAGACGACCACCACTGAACAAGACACACAAGCTGAAACGTCAAGACTGGGCCAAGAAATATCTCAAGACTGATTTGTCTAAGGTTTTATGGACTGATGAAATGAGAGTGAGTCTTGATGGGCCAGATGGATGGGCCCGTGGCTGGATTGGTAAAGGGCAGAGAGCTCCAGTCCAACTCAGACGCCAGCAAGGTGGAGGTGGAGTACTGGTTTGGGCTGGTATCATCAAAGATGAGCTTGTGGGGCCTTTTCGGGTTGAGGATGGAGTCAAGCTCAACTCCCAGTCCTACTGCCAGTTCCTGGAAGACACCTTCTTCAAGCAGTGGTACAGGAAGAAGTCTGCATCCTTCAAGAAAAACATGATTTTCATGCAGGACAATGCTCCATCACACGCGTCCAAGTACTCCACAGCGTGGCTGGCAAGAAAGGGTATAAAAGAAGGAAATCTAATGACATGGCCTCCTTGTTCACCTGATCTGAACCCCATTGAGAACCTGTGGTACATCATCAAATGTGAGATTTACAAGGAGGGAAAACAGTACACCTCTCTGAACAGTGTCTGGGAGGCTGTGGTTGCTGCTGCACGCAATGTTGATGGTGAACAGATCAAAACACTGACAGAATCCATGGATGGCAGGCTTTTGAGTGTCCTTGCAAAGAAAGGTGGCTATATTGGTCACTGATTTGTTTTTGTTTTGTTTTTGAATGTCAGAAATGTATATTTGTGAATGTTGAGATGTTATATTGGTTTCACTGGTAATAATAAATAATTGAAATGGGTATATATTTTTTTTTGTTAAGTTGCCTAATAATTATGCACAGTAATAGTCACCTGCACACACAGATATCCCCCTAACATAGCTAAAACTAAAAACAAACTAAAAACTACTTCCAAAACTATTCAGCTTTGATATTAATGAGTTTTTTGGGTTCATTGAGAACATGGTTGTTGTTCAATAATAGAATTAATCCTCAAAAATACAACTTGCCTAATAATTCTGCACTCCCTGTAGAGTAGTGTGGCACAGAGTAGAGTGGCACAGAGTAGAGCAAAGTGGCATAGAGTGCAGTGGCTTAGAGAGCAGTGGCGTACAGTAGAGGGGTGCAAAGTGGAGTGGTGTAAAGAAGGCAAGCACACAGAGTAGAGTCGAGTGGCATAGAGTACAGTGGCATAGAGTTCAGAATAGAGTTAAGTGGCATAGAGTGCAGTGGCATAGAGTGTAGTGTTGTGGAGTGGAGAGCAGTGGCATAGAGTGCAGTGAAGCAGAGTAGAGTGCAGGGGCATAGAGTGCAGTGACATAGAATGCAGTTATGTAGAGTGCATTGGCGTAGAGTGCAGTGGTTAACAGCAGAGTGGCATAGAGTACAGTGGCATAGAGTAGACTGGTGTAGAGTGGAGTAGAGCGGCTTAGAGTAGATTGTTTCCGAGTACAGTGAAGTGGTGTAGAATGGAGTGGTGTAGTTTAGAATGCAGTAGCATGTAGTGGTATAGAATGTTATGGCATAGAGTAAAGTGGTGTCTAGTGCAGCGGCATAAAGTGGAGTGGTGCACAGTAGATTATAGTGGCGTATGGGTGATTGGCGTAGACAGGCACAGAGTTGAGTGTTGCAGAGTAAAGTGCATTGGTGTAGAATGTATTGGCATAGAGTGCAGTTGTGCAGAGTAGATTAGAGTGACCTACAGGTGATTGGCATAGAGTGCAGGGGCATAGAGTTGAGTGTTACAGAACAGAATAAAGTGCATTGGCGTAGAGTGTATTGCATGGAATGCAGTCGCACAGAGTGCAGTTTTGCAGAGTAGCGTAGAGTGCAGAGACGTAGAGTGGAGTTGTGTGGAGGAGATTGGTGTGGCTTAGACTGGGGTGGTGTAGAGTGCAGTAGTGTAGAACAGAGTGGCGAAGAGTGCATTGATATAAAGTAGAGTGGTACAGGGTAGAGTAGAAAGGCATAGCATGAAGTGTCATAGAGTGCAGTGGCTTAGAGCAGAGTGGTCCAGAGTGCAGTAGTATGAAGCAGTGACACAGAGTAGAGTAGAGTGGCACACAGTACATTAGAATAGTAATGCAGAGTAGAGAGGTGTAGAGTGAAGTAGTATAGAGTGCAGTGGGGTAGAGTAGAGAGGCATAGAGTGCAGTGGGGTAGAGTGGAGTGATGCAGAATAGAGTAGCGAGGCATAAAGTGCAGTGACACAGAGTGCAGTGCTGTGGAGTGGTGTAGAGTGGCGAGGTGTACAGTAGAGTGGACATACACTTCTACCAATAAAACTATACAGTGCACAGACAAAAATATGTGAAAAGAGCATCACCCAGTTTAATGATTCGTGTTGGTCATATTAATGTATTTGTTTCCATCACACTACAGAGATAACAAGAAATGGGTTTCATTTGTGCGTTCATTGCTCTGATATATTGTGAAATATTTATACAGTTCATTTAAACATTGTTGTGTGCTAAAATAACAATCTTCCTACCCCCTAGTATCCAGCAAGATTGTCACATAAATCCTCTCACTTTTAAGTCATAGAAAGAAAAGTAAACAAGCTCCCTGGAAGCCAGCGCCTGACATTTGACCTTGGTCTTTTAATGCACAGCAAATGTGACAAGATAAGAGCAAGATTTAAAGGCCTGTTAGCAGAAAACGAGTTCGTGGAAGAATACAGAAAACACAGTTTCAGCAAAGGGAGGGACAAACTGAAGCTGGAGAGTCTAAAGCAAATATAATCAGCAAATGAAAAACGAGATAGTGTGAGTTACATACCACAAAGTCAATGGTAATCAATGAGCGGAATGCAGTCCTAGGTCAACTTTCTGAAAGTCTCCAGGATGTCTTTCATTGGGGTGAAGAGAGGCAACAGATGGCTGCCAAGCATGCATTGTGTAACATGGACGGGAAGGTGAACAAGGGAGGAGCTGGGGGTGGGAATGAAAAGAAAGCAGTGAAAAAAGGATGAGTGAGATGAGGAGGTGTGGGTGAACCAAAGGACATGCTGCAGGCTGTAGGGGGACGCAGGGAGGTGAGGATGTGAGTGGGCACTAAAACACAGGAGAGAGCAAGAAAACATATCCACTTGCTTGGGGTGAAGAAAGCAGAAGAAAAGTAGGTCCTGGAATGTGAGTAGTGGAAGGATATACGTCATCCAATCAAACAGCTAGTAAATACACTGTGCCGCAGGGGGCGGAACGAACATAGGAAGATGTGGCAAACCACTGAATAAGTGTCAGAAAATGGGACTGACAAGAGACCAATGGGCTGACTCAAAGTCCCCTGTAAGTACCGGCATTGTACACACTAGGGGGCTGATTTAAGAAAAGTGGCACTGCACCCAGTTCACCCAGAGCAGCGCCACTTTTCTTGCGCCCCTTAGTGCCCCCCTACCACCATCATGTGTGCGCCGTATTTAAGATACGGTGCACCATGGCGCAGGATAGGGGGCAATAGCATGAACATTTTTGACTCTACTGATGTACTGTTTGGGGTTAGCGCCAAAATGTTGGCGCTAACACTGAACTGAACATAGGGGCCAATTGTAACCAATGTAGTGCCCCCCTTTAATGCCTGATTTGAGGTGTTAAAATGCCACAAAAAATGGCCCAAAGAAATCTTTTAGATTTCTTTGTGCCATTTTCTCAGCCCCCCTAACAGGGGAACACCCCCCCTTGCATACATTATGCCTGGCGCAGTCATAATGTGGCGCAGGGAGTTACAAAGTGGTGCAATGCATGCGTTGTGCCACTTTGTAAATCTGTCGCTGCGATTTTGGACTTGTTGGGACACATTAGCGTTTAAAAAAATGGCGCTAATGTGGGGCAGGGAGGCGCTAGGCCCTCTTCGAACTGGATCTAGGTCTTTCGATAAGAAAATATATGCTGTGGTAAGCAAATGTTGGTAAAAAAGCTGTGCTCCGGCACAGGGACAAACATAGAAAGAGAGGATGAGTCATTAAACAAGACTCAAGTATATGAGATTGACAAGAAAACCAACTAATAAGCAATGGGTGACTCTAAGTACTGCCTCGGTAGACATTAGGTCACCAACAGCTCAAGCTGTCTGTAGGCGAGACCTAAAAAGAACATCACCAGCATGGAGAACTGTATGTAACCTGCAGCTTACATGATTAAATCCTGAAACACAGCTCAGGGAATAAATGCACCCACTTCAGAGATGTGGGTGTAACCTGCTGATACTGGTTTCTGTGAGGCCAGAGATGCCTGCTGACACAAGCGCCCATGACACTTAGCTAGTCAGATAAATCTGTGAGTTGGCATCTGGCATGAACTGCACATCAAACGTCCACATTGTAATTGTATTTATATAGCATTTACTACCCTGATGAGGCGTCAAAGCGCTTTTTGGCGAGTAGCACACTACTCCAGAACCCAAAAGCGATTAGTGGTGGATCAGTATAGGAGGAAAATGAGTTAATCTGATGTGTGGACTTCGGAGTCTGTTAGTTGGATTAAATAGGCTAATGGAGGGATACAAAAGGAACGAGTCTAGGAAGTGTTATTTGGGAGATCATGGTAGTAAAATGAGGTTTGGACTGGGCAAAGGAGAGATGGAGGAGGGAAGAGTCTGTAGAAAGGAATTAGGGAGATTACAGAAGTAAAATGAGCTTTGGGATGAGCCAGGAGGGGTGGAGGAGGGAAGAGTCTAGGAAGAGTTATTTTGGAGATCATAGTAGTAGAATGAGGTTTGGGATGAGTCAGAACTTGGAGGTAGAGGATATATTGAGAGAAGTATAGGATGAGACATAGAGTAAAGTACTGAAGACAGTGAAAGGTTTCTTTAGGGGTGAAGTAATAAATATATAGATACATAACTACAAAGGAAGGGTATACGTGTGTAAGGGAAATAATATATCAATATAAAGTTGTATTGTATAAAATCAGACTTTTAAGTGTTGCTGTACTTGAAGTTTACTATTTGTATATTTTTATAAATTGTTTTAATTTACTTTTTTATTTTAAATTATATTTACCTAAATATTTTAATAGTGTTCAATAGTGAAGCACTTGTAGATACAATTGTTATGATCGTATTTACAAATAGTGATAGATAAATAAAACAGAGAGCCATGAACCTTTAATCAAATAATTTGTATGAAAACTGTGCAGCAACCTATATATATGATATATATATATATATATATATATATATATATATATATATATACATTTGTTATGCAGACCTAAATAATATCTATGAATTTGTTTTTAAACATAGTTAGTATACATATTTGTTCAAACAAATACACATATCTAAAAACATACATATAATTAAATTATAAATGTTTTCATACACAGGGTTTGGCTGTACATATGTGTTTGGGTACGGTGATTATGTAGGGAAGAGCCACCCGGATATTCCGTCGGTCGTATTGGTAACTACTTGCCATACTTGACACCAATCGATCAAAGAGTATCAAGGTTATAAGCAAATAAAATGTTATTGACTCCCATCTATTTAACTACGCCACCGCCGTATACAGACTGGCACAAAACCTAATATATTTTTTTTGTAAACAAATTTTATTGCATTTCTTAACGGCAATAAGTAGGAAATTCAACACTTGTGAGTACATAGCAATAAAAAATTTAAAAAAACAACTTTTACATACTCATAAGACCAGTGATCTCCAACCTACTCATTCTCACTTAACTAGCATTCTATTGTCATGTTATCTACCCTACTCCCCCTCCCTCAACCTCCCCAACTGTACCTTCCCCCCAGTGATGAAACTAGTAGTATGCCTAGATTGTCATTTTGTGTGTAGATGTGATATGAAGGAGTCAGCCCTCTGCTCATAACGTGTACGTGGTTCTCCGAATAGCCTACACCTAGAATCTCACCTCTGGGTCATCTTGCACTGCAACTATTTGTTGGGACTGTTGACAGTTTCAAAATGGCATCTTATCACCCTTCGCACAGGGGGACTGGTTCAACCCGGCTTTCTTCTTTAAAGGAATCAAGTATTGCATCCCAGCATTGTGCCGCCCCCAGAGGCCGTCTACCCCTTCTCTCCTCACTATGAAGGACAGAGCTCTCACATCCAGCCCATCTAATTAGCTCTCTGGACCATTGGGACAATCTTGGTCCAATCGGCTTTTTCCAGGATATCGCTATTTCCCTCTTGGCCAACACGAAGGCCAGATCCCTGAATCTGTTGGTTATTTTGTACTTAGCCGTGCGTGGAAACCACCCTAGCAAACATTGCCCTATCGTGCAAGGGGCTTCTCTTCCCATCGCTCCAGACACCAGTCTACACACCCCTGGCCAAAATCCCTCCGCAACAGGGCAGTTCCAGAACATATGTCCAAATTCAGCCCTCTCCAACCCGCA
This sequence comes from Pleurodeles waltl, assembly GCF_031143425.1. Lineage (NCBI taxonomy): Eukaryota > Metazoa > Chordata > Amphibia > Caudata > Salamandridae > Pleurodeles > Pleurodeles waltl. Next base: position 1,703,578,719 of record NC_090445.1, on the reverse strand, counting down.
CCTCGGGCATCCCAATCCCTCCACCCCAAAGTATCTGCTGATCCGTTCAGGAGTGAGATAAGCCCTATGTAGGACATAAAAATTAATCAGCTTAAATCTGGCATTGCGAGTCATCTTAGGGAAACCACCAAGCGTACGCTCCCAATCCTCGTCGGATATAGCTGTGCCCAGGTCTACCTCCCAGGACGATTTGAGCTGAGACAAAGGTGAGGCCATATCCTCCCGAATTCTGTTGTAAAGGTTAGAAACTGCTCTAAAGGCCCCCGAAGAGGTCACCAAATATGTACAGGTTGTTTGTGTTGCGGGCCCCCCAGTTCCTGTTAACCAATGTTTTCTGATACTAGCCGCCACAGAACCAAATAATAAAAAGTGTCCCCTCTGTAGATTAAATTGTGACCGCAGTGCTTCAAATGACATCAGTGTTCCTTCCCTAAACAGTGCTCCCACCGACTGTATCCCAGCTTCCACCCAGGACCGGAGGCCGCCCCAGTCTCCACGATGAGGTAAAGCCCTTAAGGACATGAGGGGCAGGTCCGGGGAGTAAGGAGCCCCTACTTTGATTTTACGCAAAAATCTCCTCCAACATCGCGCAAGGACTTTAAACTCAGGGGAGTCATTCTTCCCCATACTCGGGAACCCTAGTAACAGTTCGTATAATCTAGCTTCTGGGGGAGTAAACGCCTTAACCCTCAACCCTGTTGCAGCCCTGCTGGATATCCATTGTGCCAACCATTGAAGTTGCGCTGCCAAGTAATAAGCCTCAAAATCCGGGACTGCTAGGCCACCATCTATTGAACGCCTCTGAAGTTTGGACAGAGCAACTCGCTTTCGACTGTCTCCCCAGATAAATGCCATGACTATGGTCTCCAGTTCTGTAAATATGGCCTTAGGAACCCATACCGGCAGGACTGTGAAATAGTACAGGAGACGAGGCAGTACCACCATCTTAAGGATGGCTACCCTCCCCGCCACAGATAAAGGCAAGGTTCGCCAAAAAGCCATGTTGGATCGGGTAGAACTCAGTGCGCCTCCAATATTGCTGTCGATTATATCCTGTGGGTCGTGAAAAACCTTGACCCCCAAGTATGAGAGGCATCTTGGAACCCACTGGACATTTCCCAATTCTAATGGAGGTGTTACTGTAGCATTCAAAGGAAACAAGCCGGTCTTACCCCAATTCACCCTTAGACCAGAAAGCTCACCAAACTGCGAAAGCAACTGTTGGGCCCGGGGTAGGTCTCTGTGTATATCGTCTAGGAAAATCAATAGATCGTCTGCATACAACGCTATTTGATGTCTCTTGTCCCCTGCCACTATACCAGGGCCCCCTCTCCCCCCCCCGCGCCGCCGCCGCCAACGGCTCCATAGCCAGTGCAAACAACAGCGGCGATAGGGGGCATCCCTGTCTGGTACCCCGTTCAACGACATAGGGGTTGGATATGATCCGTCCCGTACGTACTCCAGCAATGGGTTTAGTATACAGCAGTCTGACCCAGGCAATGTATTCCGGTCCAAATCGAAGATGGGACAACACTGTATAAAGGAATGACCACTCCAAGCTGTCAAAGGCCTTTTCTATATCGACTGCGAGGACTCCGGGGGCTGAGCTGGACGATTTTCGATCATTCATGACTGCTATAAATCTGCGTATGTTATCCGCTGTGCTGCGCCCCGGGATGAACCCCGCCTGATCAGTATGAATTAGTGTTGTCATGTGGGGGAGCAGTCTAGTGGCCAGAACCTTACTGAGGATCTTGTAGTCCAGGTTCAGCATGGATAGAGGTCTGTATGCCCCAGCTTCCGTTGGATTTTTCCCTGTTTTAAGCAAGGGTATTATTACTGCCTCCCTCGCTGTTGCCGGTAAGATTCCCCTATCTCTGGCTGATTGATATAGAATCTCGAGTCTAGGAGCTAACTGATCTATATATGCGGCATAGAATTCGATGGGGAGACCATCTGTACCCGGAGTCTTTCCCCTCGATAGCTCACTAATGGCCTTCCGAATCTCTGGTTGTGTAATGGGGCCCTCAAGTTGTGGTGTAGCATCTGGCGGCAGTGTCTGCAACTGCAGTCCAGATACATAATTATCGATAGAGCTACCGTCTGTACAGAGAGTGCTTTTATATAAACGTTCATAAAAGGCCATCAGGTGAGAGTTAATTTGCTCCTGCCCGTAAAGGGAATTCCCATCCTCCGAGATCATTTCCAGGATGGGCGACGTCTTATGTGTTTGCGATACCACCCAAGCTAACATCCGACCTGCTTTGTCTCTCTCCTCATGTGCCCGTGTAATATAGTTTTGGTAGTCAAAACATCTAAGGCGCTCCACACAGTCAGCCACCGTTGCTCTAAGCTCTAAGATAGAAGGCTGAAGGAGCGGATTTTCAGGCCTTTTTTTCTCCATCTCCCGCAGTTCACTCTCTGCTTTTTCAGTATCCCTAAGTAAAGACCTTCGGACCCCCACAGCACCCGCAATACAGCGCCCTCGCACTACCACCTTAAAAGCGTCCCATTCAATCAATGGGTTATTTGTCGAAGCCTCATTATCTATAAAGTAATGGACAATATGCTGTCTTAACTCTTCCTGAAAGGGTTTGTCTTCTAGAGATTCAATCTTCAGCCGCCAGGTGGGGATGCGGGAAGGGGGTGAACCCCAGCCTATCTCCAATAAAAGAGGATTATGATCGGAGATAGTGCGGGACAGGTATTCAACATTATGTACTCAAGGGGAAATGTCTGGCGAGCAGAAAAACACATCTAAACGGACATGGAGCTCGTGCCAAGGGGAGAAGAAGGAATAGTCTCTGGCCCCCGGGTGCAGCTTTCTCCAGACATCCACAAGTCCCCAACTCGCCTGCCAGGAAGAAAATAATCTTGCTACTCTCATCAACGGAGAATCGTGTAACGGGGGGTGGGAGCGATCTCTAGAAGGATCGGCCACACAATTAAAATCGCCCCCCATCACGAGGGGGAACTGCATATAGGCGGCCAAGTGGCCCGATAAGCGAGTGAAGAACTCCCCCTGATCCCCGTTCGGGGCATAGACATTAATCAACGCCAGATGCTTCGGCACAAAACCTAATATACCAATAAAAAAACGAATCCTTCCTAGCTTCTTCCAGATTTTATACAGATTTGATTTAACACACACTGGCAAAATTATTAGCAAATAAATACTTCCCGCACCCCTTTTTTAACTGCACCATTAATGGATATGCATGAATTTGAAAATTAAAAGCAAATTAACTAATGAGTTTTCAACTAACAAGATATCCAGCAGCGTTAACCCTTCAAATACCATCAGCATATTTATTTATTATTTTAGTCCCACTGTACAAGAGGAAGAAAAAAACCCTCTCATAAGCTTTACTCTGTCCCCCAGTCACCCCTTACCTCCATCAATTTATCCTCCATCCCAAACCCATTCTACTACTCTGATCTCCAAAATAACCTGCCTTAGCTCTTCCCTCCTATACCGCCCCTGGCTCACCCGAACCTCCGTTTACTACCATGATCTCCTGAACAACCCTACTAAACTCTCCGTCTTTTATCTCACCTTTGACTCATCCAAAACCCCTCCTGCTACTAGGATCTCCCTAACACTTTCCACAGACTCTTCCCTCCTCCGTCCTCCCTTTACTCATCCCAAGCCTCATCCTATTAATGTAAACTCCCAATGAACGCTTCTGGACTCTTCCCTCCTCCACCTCTCCATTGCTCCAGTCAATCCAACTAACAAACTCACATATCCGCGGCTCAAACGAACTCATAATAATACTAAGAGTGCGCTCATATTTCCCTACACTAATCCACCACTAATCCTTTTGGGTTCTGGAAAAGAGTGCCACTCGGCGAAAAGCGCTTCAACGCCCCATCAGGGGTAGTAAGTGCTATATAAATATAACTGTGATCACCTCTGTCCGAACGGGTGCCTAGATCAGCGTTGGTGACTGGTGCTGAACACGATGCAAGGAGGGATATGTGCGGAAAGGAGAAGTGTGGCTCAATGGTTAGAGCGGCAGACCCTGAGGCAGAGATCTGGCTCAAGACCAGGGTTCAAGTCCCGCTTCGGCAGGTCTTGGGCTCAATTCCCCTTGACCAGATAATTCTCGCCTCGGTGCCTAATCTAATTCATGGGTCCCACTCTGCAACTCTGGGCAATAGCTTTGCTTAATCTCCACAGACCCCAACAGCGCTTGGATGCCTGGCTTCACCCTGCTCAGGAGTGGGCGCCTCACAGGGAAAAGCCAGGAGGGGTTCCATAGGGTATGAGTACAGCGCCTTGAGACCCTAACGGGTGAGTAGTGCGCTATACAAGTGCTAATTTACATTTACAATATTACATTCCTCGTATTTGCAGTAACGCGTGCTTTTTATAGCGCCTAGCGCTCGGTGATGCGTTGCAGGCGGATTAGGCATTTAAGATTAATGCCGGTCCCCTTGGCTTCAGATCGCTATTAACATAGAAAGGATTGGCCTAAATCCCTTTGAAATGAACCCAAGTGAGCACCTGCCCCAGGGTGGACACATGTCCAGTGTCCTCCCCAGGCTCGAGGCGGCCATACAGAACTGGCCAGCAGTATCGATTATTGATCGATGGGAGAGAGAGGGGATGACGTGGGGGGGGGGGGGGGCGGCAGGGCGTTGCTGGGGAGGGGGGGAAGAAGGAGGGCGGGGGACAGGGCGTTGCTGAGGGGAGAGAGCTGTCACCCTGCCTCCTCCCTTTTAAAATGCTGATGTCTCAGCAGCTGCTGCCTGCTTCCTCCTCGGTGACGTCACCCCTGCATGTCTGATGAGGGGGGTACAGGCAGTGAGTCATCGCTGCAGCTGGGGGGAGGGGGCTCCCGAGGGGCAGGAAGCGCCCCCCCCCCCCCCCCCCTTTCTTCCTCTGTCTCAGGCTGCAGCCAGCGTTTGTACTTTGTTACTTGAGATTCAGAGCATGGCTCACCCAAAGCCATCTTGCACCGCCCCCCCCCCCCCTCCCAACCGAATAATGTCCTTTTAAACAGTGCAGGTTGGGGGTGTGACCCTGGCCGGCGCTGCGAGCTTCTTAAATAGTCCAGGAATTCACCCCTCTCTGCTGGGGATGGATGTGCGCTGTGGGCCTCTGTCCATCAATGATTCCTTTCTCCTGCCACAGAGCTGCCCTCAGACTGCAGAGATCACAGGCTCATGGGTTGGAGCCTAGATGCTTCATGTCTCAGACGCTACAGGCGTCCTGTGTCAGAGCCTACAAGCTTTGCATGTCTGACTGCAGAGCCTACAGACTTCCTGTGTCAGAGCCTACAAGCTTTGCATGTCTGACTGCAGAGCCTACAGTCTTCATGTGTCACAGCCTACAGACTTCCTGTGTCAGAGCCTACAAGCTTTGCATGTCTGACTGCAGAGCCTACAGCCTTCATGTGTCAGAGCCTACAGACTTCCTGTGTCAGAGCCTACAAGCTTTGAATGTCTGACTGCAGAGACTACAGCCTTCATGTGTCAGGGCTTACAGGCATCATGTGTCAGGGCCTACAAGCTTTGCATGACTGACTGCAAAGCCTACAGGCGTCATGTGCCAGAGCATACAGGCTTCATGTGCCAGAGCATACCGGCTTCATATGTTGAAGCCTAGAAGTTTCATGTCTCAGAGGCTACAGGCTTCCTGTGTCAGACCCTATATGCTTTCTGTGTCAGGGATTACAGGCATCATGTGTCAGGGCCTACAAGCTTCCTGTGTCAGAGCCACAAGCTTTTCATGTCTGACTGCAGAGCCTACAGGCTTCATGTGTCAGACCCTACAGACTTCAAGTGTTGGAGCCTAGAGGCTTCATGTCTCAGAGGCAACAGGCGTCCTGTGTCAGAGCCCACAGGCTTCTTGTATCACAGCCTACACAGGCTTCACATGTCAGAGCTTACAGGCTTCCTGTATCAGAGTCTACATGCTTTCTGTGTCAGGGCTTATAGGCTTCATATGTCAGAGCCTACAGACTTCATGTGTTGGAGCCTAGAGGCTTCATGTCTCAGAGGCAACAGGCGTCCTGTGTCAGAGCCCACAGACTTCTTTTATCACAGCCTACAGGCTTCACGTGTCAGAGCTTACAGGCTTCCTGTGTCAGAGCCTACAACCTTTTTTGTTTCAGAGCCTCCAGACTTCATATGTCAGAGCCTACAGGCTTCTTGTACAACTGACTACAGGCTTTCAGTTTCAGCGCCTACAGGCTTCCCATGATAGACAGCAGTGCCCACTGGCTTCCTGCATCAGACGGCACACGCTTCCTGGTTCAGAGCCTACAGGTTTTGTATGTCAGATACAGAGCCTACAATCTTCGTATGCCAGATGGCAGAGCTCACAGGCTCCCTATGTCATACAGCAAAGCCAACAGGCTTCGTATGTCAGACAGCAAAACCTACAGGCTTCTTGTATGAGACATCAGAGCCTACAGGCAGAGCCTACAGGCCCCCTGTGTCAGACAGCAGAGCCTACAGGCCTCCTGTGTCAGACACAGAGCCTACAGGCCTCCTGTGTCAGACACAGAGCCTACAGGCTTACTTTGCCAGACATCAGAACCTATATATTTCTCAGGTTGGATTCCTACGTGAAACAGCACAGCCACCATGCTTCATGTGTAAGGCATCACAGCCTATAGGCTTTGAATGTCAGACAGCTGCACCTACGGGCTTTGTATGCAAGACTGCGCACCCTACAGGCTTCCTGTGTGAGATAGCAGAGGCTGCAGGCTTCCTGTGTCAGACAAAGAGATTACAGGCTTCCTGTGTGAGAAAGCGGAGGCTACAGGTTTCGTATGTCAGGCAGCAGAACCGGCAGGCTTCATGTGTCTGTATGGGTAGACACTCACCCCAAATAGTTATTGTTAGAAATGGGTTCTGTAGTTGGCAGTCAGTTTACAGTTAACACCCTGTCCAGGTAGGGACCCTCACTCTAGTCAGGGTAAGGGGGATACCCAGCCCAGATAACCCCTGCTCACTACTTTGGTAGCTTGGCACAAGCAGTCAGGCTTATCTCAGAAGCAAAGTGTAAAGCCATTGCACAGAACACACAGTAATACAGTGAAAACACAACAAAAGGACACCACACCAGTTTAAGAAAAATAGGCAATATTTATCTGTGTAAAACAAGACCAAAACGAGAAAAATCAAACATACAGTAATAAAGATAGGAATTTTGCAAGAGTTAACTTAAAAATACAGTTCCTTCATGTCGATAGCTCTGTCTGGGGCTATCACAGCGTTATGAACAACAAATCCAACAGTTCAGGCGGACCGCGGTGTCGCGGGTCAGCTACGGTGTTGGGAAGACCCACAAACAGTACCTTGGAAATGCAGGGTGTCGTGATTCTCACATTGAGATCCGGAGTGCAGCTTTACTGCGTCGCAGGTGTGGTTCCAGAGGTCGGTGTAGGGGTCGTTGGGCCCTTGAAGTCGGGTTGCAGATCGAACACTGGGCTGAAGACGAAGTCAGGAGCGCTGGCGTGGATGGCACCTGGGCTGCAGTGTGAAGCGGGATGGTTCAACGTGCGGTGCCGACAAGTCACGAAGCAGGCAGCAGGTCAATGACTGTGTCCTGCGATGTCTGTGAGACCAGGGATGCTCTGTGAAGTGGGGCGGTGCGACGTGCAGTGTTTCCAGGTCACAGTGCAAGGTAGACCCAAGGAGGCTGTGCAGCGCGGGGCAGGCTCCGTGCGGCGCCCACAAGTCACGGTGTAGACAGGGGTGTCTGTTGACAATGCTAGAGTTGATGGTGCTGGCGTCGGTGGACCGGGACTGAGGTGTGGGATGGGATGGTACCTCGTGTGCCTCACAAGGGGTGTCCTCAGGCCTCAGTGCAGGCAGCGGTGTCAGTGTCAGCATGGAGCGGCGGCATCAGGGATGTCAAGGCTGCGGTACGAGCAAGGCAATGTGGAGTGTGGAGCCCACTGGTCACGGTACAAGCAGCGGCTCAGTGACAACGTCAGGTGGTGGCGGCGGTGAGACCAGTGATTTGGTGCGAAGCGGGGCGCAGCTCCTTGTGGCATTGTCAGGTAACGGTGCAGGCAGCGGCTTAGTTAATTGTGCTGTGGTGGCGTGTGTTCTGTTGCAGCACAAAACACACTGTTCTCAGTGCTGTAGGCAGATGAACCTGAAGTCTTTGATATCCCTAAGACTTCCAACAGGAGGTAAGCTCTATTTCAAGCCCTTGGAGAAACTTAACAAGCAGGATACACAGCAAAGTCCAGTCTTTGTCCTCTTTAAGGCAGAAGAAGCAACTGTAGGCCAACCCAGCAAAGCGCCCACAGCAAAGGGGCAGTACTCCTCCTCCAGCTCTTCAGCTCTTTTCCTTGGCAGAGGTTCCTCTTGATCCAGAAGTGTTCTAAAAGTCTGGGATTTTGGGTCAACTATTTATACTCATTTCTGCGTTTGAAGTAGGCAAACTTCAAAGGAAAGTCTTTGTTGTTCACAAGATCCTGCCTTGCCCAAGCCTGGCCCCAGACACACTCCTAGGGGTTGTAGACTGCATTGTATGAGGGCAGACACAGCCCTTTCAGGTGCAGGTGTCAGCTCCTCCCTCCCCGCTCTAGCCCAGGAAGACACATCAGGATATGCAGACTACTCCTCAGCTCCCTTTATGCCACTGTGAAGAGGGAATTCAGAAACAGCTCAACTGTCAGTCTGACCCCGACAGGGAATACACAAGCAGGCAGAGGCACATCACGGTTAAACAAGAAAATGCTGACTTTCTAAAAGTGCCATTTTCGAACAGGCAATCTAAAAAAACAACTCTACCAAAAGATGTATTCTTAAATTCTGAGTTCAGAGATTACAAACTCCACATCTCTATCTGCTCCCAATGGGAAACTGCACTTAACACTTAAAAGATATTGAAAGGCAGTCCCCATGTTAACCCATGGGAGGGATAGGCCTTGCAATTGTGAAAACCGAATTTGGCAGTATTTCACTATCAGGACATATGACATATAAACACACCAGTATATGTCCTACCTTTTAAATACACTGCACCCTACTTATGGGGCTACCTAGGGCCTACCTTGGGGGTGAGTTACATGTAGTAAAGGGAAGGTTTGGGCCTGGCAAGTGGATACACTTGCCAGGACGAACTGGCACTATAAAACTGCACACACAGACACTGCAGTGGCAGGTCTGAGACATGTTTACAGGGCTACTCATGTGGGTGGCACAATCATTGCTGCAGGCTCATTAGTAGCATTTGATGTACAAGGCTGGGCACTTCTGGTGCACTTTACTAGGGACTTACCAGTAAATCAAATATGCCAATCATGAATAAACCAATCACCAATACAATTTACACAGGGAGAACTTGCACTTAAGCACAGATCTGAAAAAATAGGAGGAAGACGGCAAAAGGTTTGGGGATAACCCCGCAAAAGGGACCATTTCCAACAGTTATCCAATGTTTTACAATTACCTATACCATGGTCTATAGTTGATTGGGGGATAAATGGCACAGTTTCTCTAGGTGTTGATGTGGGAGCTGAATGTCATGGTTGGTCTTCAGAGGAGAATATGAGATCCACAAAAGCCCTAGTTTTTGCTCACCATTCTGCACTAGAATAGTTGCCAAGGACGAAAACCAAAGCGATGGGAGGAAGTGTAACTGGTTGTATGGGACTTTCAGTGCAAGTCAATTGGCCTCCATTCAGCACTGCATGACTGCTGCAGATGGCCTAGAGGGCAATAAGTGGGTGCTTAGAAGGTGGGCTAGGGGACCACCATCAGTCACTCTGTGGGGTTGAATGGCAGAATAGTGAAAACTTGCCTTGTTTGGGGATCCCACCAGTCCAACTGTGTAATACATCTTCCTATATATACCACTAACTTCAGAGAAATAGGAATAAAGGGCCAGATGTACAAAGCTTTTTTGTGATCGTAAACAGCCTGAATCACGGAATTGGGCCGTTTGCGACTACAAAAAAAGCTTTTTACAATGTACCAAAGGCAAATCGTGATTTTGCAACCAAATTCATGTCGCAAAACAGTAATACTTTACCGCCAGTTTACAACTCATAGTAACCCGTTCACAAAGGGGAAGCGATCTCTTGGGGACCCCTTTCCCTTTGTGAATGTTAGAAAAAAAAATATAAGAGCAGGCAGTGGTTCCCTGCCTACTCTTAAAAATGAAACTCCAATTTTCATGTTTTTATTTTTAGACACATCCTGTTATCCTTTAAGGAAAACGTGCTGAATTTTTTTTGTGAAAAAGATTGATTTATTAAAAAGCATTCACAGACATGGCGATCTGCTAACCCCAGCAAGACACCATCCCTTTGATGGCTGCTACAGCTATTGGGTTACAAATTGCGATCTACCTCGTTAATATGCATGAGGTAGGTCTATTTGTTATCCACTAGGAATCGCCAATGAAACTCAATAGACTTCCATGCATTAGGAATGCCCAGTGCTTAATTTTTGCTTGTTGCTTCCGGTGCTGAGCACCAGCACTTATTTTTTAAGGCCGGGGCTTATTCTTCTGCCTCAAGCATTTGCTGCAAGCAAAAGACACATATGGGACAGACGGAGGGAGTGAAAAACTAAAAAGCGTCACAAAGGGAGAAAGTAAAAAGCTGCAAGAGTGAGCTGAAGGGACAGGGATTGGCTTTATATGGATTGAAGAGGCCCGAGATGGCTTCAGGATTACGCTGCCTCAGTATTCCGTGTTCAAACATTTAATTGATGCAACCGCGAATTTAAGATGAGGGTATTGGGTACCGGCACCTTTTTATTTACAAATTAAGCACTGGGAATACCGATTTCTTAATTGCGCTTTGGAAAGAATTGCAATTAGGAAATTGGTATCCATAATGTTTGTACATCTGACCCAAGGTCTGTGATCTAAACCAGTGGTTCCCAACCTGTGGTCCGGGGACCGCAAAGCCTGCTCAGGGGGTCCGCGAGAGCCTGGAAAATTAAAACATATTAACAAATATTGACAAATTAGGTCCCCAGCTTCCAGTAATGACTTAGGAGGGGGTCCCCGGATTCCCATGATGATTCAGTAGGGGTCCCTGGGTTCCATTAATCTTAAAGTGGGGGTCCACAGAAATCAAAAGGTTGGGAACCACTGATCTAAACAATCTCAATGTAACAATTTCTTCAGCTGTAATACGCATTAGTGTTGTGCTCCCCCCCCCACAATATACATTCACTTCCCGACCACTGACAATATCTTAATATCATAGGTGACTCAAAAGTAAGTCTTTACAGTCTGAGGATTCCAATAGAGTTCAGCAGATCCTGGGAGAGGATGCCTCAAGTACTAAGAGCTAAACAAATTCCAAATCCTTGATATCTTGTGTTTCCCTAGACCTCTCCCCTGTATCCAGTGAGTCTTTGCTTATTACAGATAGAAGTGCAATACATTCCAATCTCCAGGCAATGAGATTCTGGCTGCAGCAAGTAGGGATTTTGACTGCCTAGGAAGGAACACTTTAAACTGCAAGGAACTTATGCTATCTCATTCCAAGATGGCTGCCAAGACGACAAGTCTCATGAGAGTCCCAGAGTGCTTTGGGGCATGCAATTTGTCTTCATTCTACTTGTATGTTTCATATAATAATGTAAGCCTTGCACCAAGCTGCGCACCACTAACTTCCTCCGCAGCAGAAGACTTGGGCACCTATAAAATTTGAAGAAGTGCATCTATGTGCCGGCAAATACAGGTGATACCAGGTCATGGAACACAACTGTTTTGAGGTCAGGCCTTTTTGCTAAATGACTGAGGTTTTATTCTTCCAAACCATTATTTGGCAGTGTCCATAGACGGATCTAATGAACTTATGAGCACCAAATGTATTTGCATGTCATCACGGAAGTCAATTCAGAGTGGCCAAGAGTGTACAATTAGCTCATCAAACAACCATATACCTACATCAGAGCAGGATTGGGACGTTTTACTTGGGTCAGTGGAAAAGAGGACACAGAGGGTGTACTAAGTCACCGAAAAACAGGGATGACCCTGCTTGTTTATTGGAAGCCAATTAACATATAGGGTGTCCCGAAGGTGGGCATCCACAGGGCCCGGCTTCAAGCGCTGTCTGTCCACAGTGCATTGCAGGAGAGAGTGAAGTAATGGCAGAGGCATAAGCATGCAAGCGGTTAGTCTTCGCTCACGGCTACAGTGCAAACCTATGCAAATATAAAGTGCTCCAAAACAGAACATATTCACCAGCTCCACCTTTGATAAATGAAGATGTAAAAGAGGGAGTTTGTTTATGTATAGTAAATAAGGCTCCCTGTTTTCAGTTTTTACTGATTTTTACAGATAAATACAGACAGAAACAATCTATTTCCTATCAGAACTTAGTTTTAAAAGGGGAAACATACAGAAGATTGTGCTTCTGGTGAGTAACTCTCCATGCTGTCTTTCTACAAAACCAGACCCACTGCTCAGCAGACAGACACCATGGGGAGTTAGAAACAGGATGAGATTCCATACAATGCAGGCGCCTGTTAACATGTATTTCAATATAATGCTAACATTGTGGTTGTAGTGTTTTGTTTAATTTGCTAAAACAGATACACAACAAAGCATGATTGCATGTTTATCAGTTAAATAAATGTGGAAAAATACAATTTTACAACTTCATTTAGTCTTAAACCACAAAGTAAATATGGATAAATACCAATAAAAAGGCTAAAAGATAAATAAGGATGAATAGGGACAGACATATTAAAAAAAAAAACTTAAAACTGGGAGCCCTAGTTATAAAGCATAAATTGAACTGTTAAGCAACTGAGCACTTTAAGAGTTGGGATAATGGAAGGAGAATCAAGAACAACGTACACACAGACATCAGAGCCGCTCCATATTGTGGCTGTGACAGGGCCTCAGACCCATTAATGGAAATTACTTTGTCATGTGCCATTTTTTGCACCTCTTGCCTCAGGGACAAAAAAATATCTTAGGGTAAAATCTCCAAAACAATATTTGAATAGAAAAGAAAACAGAAAAAGTGCAAGTAAGTATTAGTGGACAGCAGAAGTCGGAAATTAGTCTCAAAGCTTAGATAAAAAACCTGAGGAAAAAACACATAGAACCATACTTACTTGTAGATAGTATTCATTTACATACTAGGACCACTATTATGGGTCCCACGGAATTCCCCATGTGCTGTTTTCAAGTGCTTCACAATTATTCTGAGAAATTTTCATTCATGATAATTTTGTCCACATACCCTTTCTGTAGCAAAACACAATTGAAATATCCTGGTGGGAAGGACTTGAAAATTGGGGGACTATCCTGGCAAGCATGTGTGGTATTCCTAATATCTGTGGTAATTTCTGGTTTCTTAGAGCACAATATGTTTCTAACTCATAATTAAAATGTAATTCTGCACCCGAAATGTTGAATATCCTTGGTATTAATATGTATGTACATATTTATGTATGTATATATCACCAAAAAAAGATACTTAGAAATGGAAATATTGTTTTGTCTCACCCACCACAAACAACTAAAAGTTTCCAGCCATAGTTGTGCTGCATGCATCATTGATGACTTCATTTATAACATCACCACTGAGAACACTGTATCTTTGTTTTGTTTATTTGATTTGTGTTATTATCTATTTTTTTAACGTGATCTCATAATTGCCTGAAGGGCACGTCCTCTGGCCAGGCCTTGTGGCCTACCCACAAGGAGCAGACACTCTTGCCACTCTCAGCTTTCATCGCTGAGACGCAGGGGATTGCACACAAGGACAGGCTTCTGCACCCACCCTTTGGACGTGTGCTAAGATGTTGTCCATAAGACCTGGTCTCCATCTGTGGCTGTGCCCAATCTGCCATTGGTGGCCAACCTCCACAGCATGCAGCTTTCAGCCATACACACTGTGGATTGACCACCAGACCTGGCCTGTGGCCAGCCACTGCACCCAACGAGCCGCAGGGGTTCAACCGCCTCTGAGCTTGCTCTTCAGATGTGCATACCTGGGTCAGGTTGACTGCGGGCCTAAAATTTGGCTCTGGATGTCCTCATTGCATGACTTAGTAAAACAAGCATTTGCAATGCAATAGGTCTTGCATTTTCTTGAGCTGGAGCTATTGGCATTGTAAATTCAAAACTGGACTTTTCTTGCCACATAAATAGGTCAACCCTGTCTCAGAATTTCATCGTTTCCTGTCATGTTTTGGTGGTCACTGGCGGCTACTGACTTCAGAAATCTGAACAGAAATTAGAAAAAAAGGCTGTAAAAGTATTTTATTTTTATTTTAACAGAGTAAACAGTCTTGCAAGCATTCTCTCCTCGCATTTCAATGTGCAGAGCAGCCGGAGAGATTTGTGGCTCCAATAAAGGAGATAAGCAATGCCCTGTGTGCGATTTTGTAAGTGCTGGCAAGGAGGGACCCTGGAGAAAGAGACTCCAAATGCAATGTGAGGCTAAAGAAGTTTCACATTATTGCTTCTAGGTTTAGTTACATTCTATCAGAAAGGGCGTATTGTGGCTTTCGTGAGCAATGAGCTAAACAAGTGGGTGTTTATTTTGTAAAATGAGCTTATTTTAGGAGCTAGAGGTAAACGAGGACAGCGCTGGAATAAAGCCAAAACAAATGTCAGCAACATAGGAGGAGATGGGAGGAACTGAATGCTGCAATAATACGCAGGCAGCTTACAGCCTAAAACACCCACAGTGAAAGGGGAGCACTAAAGAAATGATAAAAATAGTCCGTCACAGCAACAGATAAAGAAACCAAAGTGGAATATTACAGTATTTGGTCACTGTCTAAAACCGAAAAAGGAGGAAGAAAAAGGCAGAACTGACCACTAGCGAGCAAGAGCATTTTAAAGGACACTGCAACCAACAAATGAAATCGCTTTAGGTCATAAGAGGTATACAAAAAGTATATACGAGGTCGAGCTCTTATGCTCGACCTAATGAAGTGCACATGAAATTTTAGGCATTCACATTTTCCTCTTGTGTGGGGTGTGTGAAAAACGCTCACACCAAGGATTTTCATACCGAATGATCAGCACCACCACCCCTTGAAGTTGTTGCGACCTCAACAATATCATGATCTTGCCGTCTCTCAGCAGAGGACTGCTCTTGACTGGTTCCTGTTGCTTTCTGCCTTTGTCCAGTCTGTAGGGAAGCCTTACTGGTCACTGAAAAGTTTCCTTTTTTCGCTCTCAAAGAAAAAAGTGTACAGATTGAAGACTTTTTTTAAATAGTGTTGAGTGTTTAGCAAATTAGAAGCGGCCTTTATTTTTTTGTGTGTTGTTTCTAGATGCACAGACTGTCTGCGGCTCTAATCGAAAACCCGCTACAGTGCCAATAGTGGCATCTCCAGGTTTGTGGCTCTAACAAGACCATGAAGACAGAATTTCCTTTCCTAGCGCTGTGCACCTGGAATGCAAACCATGATTGCACAATATTTACTAAGTTATGTTCGGATAGAAACTTTTTTTGTGTGTTTGATGGTATCACATGCCTAAGGGCAACTTTAAGCTACACCTGTAATAATACATTTAAAACTTTTCAAGTTTTAAAGTTTGTAGGATGTGCAACACCTCGAACTGCTGCCTAGGGAAGGCAGCCAAACCACACTGGCCATGGCCTTTGGCCATGTGAAGAGGGGTTTGCTTGCAAGGGCTGATCTCTGGCCAGACCCTACTCCCAGCTCAATGTGAACAGCAAGCCCATGCTGCATAAGGTCTTTGGCCATGCACAGCAGGATTGCCCACAGAGCTTGGCTTCTAGCTACGCCTTTGTCCAAACCCACCACGGGCTGTCAAATCCGTGTGGCACATGCCCCTGCGCTGTGCACAGTGGGAGTGGCCAGCTGGTCTTTGCTTCTTGACAGGCCCTTCATCCAACCCATGGGGTGCAGAAAACCCCCTCTGTGTATGGCCTTCTATCATGCATAGTGGGTGTTTCCACACAGGGCCTGGCCTCTGAGTGGATGCGTTATCAACCCACAGTGGACTAGAAACAGAGCCATGCACAGCAGGTGTTGCCCGCAAGACTTGGCATCTGGCCAGGTCCTCCATCCTGCCTGCCATGTGCAGACAGCCCCCGGTACGCTTTCAAACCGCTGCAGATGGGCAACCCCAGCTGCACATCTCTCCGGCCAAGCTGTATACCAAATCTGCTTCAGGTGTTCAATTACCTGCTGTGCATAACTTTTGGTGATCTCAGTGGATGTTGCAAACAGGGCCTGGTCTCCGGCCAGGTTCTGCGCCCAGGGCAAGCACAGCGGGCAAATCCCACTGTGCACAGCCTTTGGCTGTGTGCACCTAGAGTGGCCTGCCAGACTTGGCCTCCAGCCACACCTGAATCCAGCTCACTGCAGGCGGCAACAGCTGGACATGAGTGGCCAACTCCTACTGCGCACAGCCAAAGGTGTCTGAGAGAGGCAGTAGCAGACCATGTGAAACTAAGGAATGCTCAGTGAAGGTTGCTCCCAGTGCCTGACAGGCTCGCACCAGCTGCACATGGGTGGCCAACTCCTGCTGCGCACAGCTGAAGGTGTGTGAGAGAGGCAGTAGCAGGCTATGTGAAACTAAGGAATGCTCAGTGGGGGTTGCTCCCAGTGCCTGACCTCTGGTCAGGCCCCGCAACAGCTGCACATGGGTGGCCAACTCCTGCTGCGCACAGCTGAAGGCCTGGTACAGCAGGGATTGCTGCCAATGCTTGGCCTCCGGCCAGGCCTTACACCTACCCGGCCTTGGGCAGTCATCCTCCTCACTGCCCACTTCGTCACCCGTACATAATAAATATTGCTGTCCCACAATACCTGAAATGGCATCCAGGCAGTGCTTAATTTGTGCTTGTTTTTTCCGGTGCTGAGCACCGGCACTTATTTTTGAGGGCCGGGGCTTATTCTTCTGCCTCAAGGATTTGCTGCGAGCAAAAGACACACATGGGAAAACGAATAAGAGTCACAATGGGAGAAAGCAGGAAGCTGCAGGAGTGAGTTGAAGGGGACAGGGAGTGGCTTTGAATGGATTGAGGAGGCCCGAGAAGGCTTCAGGATTGCGCTGCCTCAGTATTCCGTGCTCTCACATTTAATTGCAGCAGCCGCGTGTGTAAGAGGAGGGCTTTGGGCACCGGCACCTTTTTATTTACAAATTAAGCACTGCATCCAGGACTGCAGTTCCTTTCTACTTCCCACGATCCTCGTTTGTAATTTTATGTGTCGGGGATCAGTCATTGGAATCGCCGTTTCAGCGACTCTTGTGATGTATTTTTATGTTTTTTATATAAAGGGAAGATACTTTCTTGGCTGCTTTGCTTTGTCTGTGGGATCCCGGTGTGCCACCTCCTGAAATGGCTGACGCAAGAGCAACTCTTCTCTCGCAGCAGCCAGTGAGATTGCGCAAAAACGCAGTTCCGTGTCTTGAACAGAGAATCCAAAAGGGACAATTGGGAAAAAGGGGTCAATGAGATTGCTCTATTTTTTATTTTCTGACTAGTCGGAAGATCCACTGATCTCAAAAGCCCAAGATATATATGTTAATCCTTTAAAGCCCACTCAGTATTTTTTTCAACAACCTGTCTCAAAAAATTATGACTAGATTTGCACTAAGTCAACAAAAGCATGTTTTCAGAGAAAAGTTCGACTTTCGTGGGAAGATCAGTGTAATTCAGCTCACTGGTTCAGGCTGGTGGCACTAGGACATTCTCCTGTGGGAGCACGCAGGCTTTTTAAGGTCCCCATCAGCTTGGATCTGTATGAAAATTGGCGTGGAGAATCTTAGCTGGTTACACCAAGAGATTGTCAGATTTGGTGCACATCCGGCCACTGTGTTGAAAGGTACAGGTATAGGCAAATCAAAAAATGCCTTTTACATGGAAGGTGCGGGTGAACTGTAACTACACAGAGGTCACTGCCACATGTGCAATATGATTCATAGTGGTGGCCACCACCATGTATTATGGTTCAGTTGCTGCTGGAGCCTCCGTACTTTCTCAGTGACGAGGTTGGTGGCATTGCACTGGACTGTGGAATGTGGGTGAGGGGTGTCAGGCAAGGGTGTTAACACAGAGTTTGGTGCATTGCTTGATTTGTAAATAAATATGTGCCAGGGTCCTCGTCAGGAGGCCACTGCAGCTGGCACAACCCATTGCCCTGCCAGCACTGCCAGTGGCCGCACCAACACACAGACTAAGCATCACCCTCCTACAACTGCGACAATTCAAACTATTCCCGGCCCCAAAAACTATAAGATTGGCTTGAGCGGCAGGTAAGAGTTATTTTTAATGTATATTGAATTATTAAACAACTGCTGCTATGCTCACTCAACATTAAACAGACAGCGCCACCGTGTGGCAGACTGTCCAAAGTGCAGGTGTTGACAAGTAATTGCTGGTGACGAGCACCAGAAACCACTGGCTTAAATTAAGCACTAGTTTGGTGTGAGTGTTCTGCTTCTTTTCGCGGCTTTGTTGATTCTCTTTATTTAGATTGTGTAGTGTTCATGCCTTAGGGTTTGCTACACCTCTATGAAGCAACTGAGTTCTGTGAATGTTGGAAGCCATTTGATCTGGAAAAAGGCAGTTGTGTGGAAGCCGTGACCAGACGAAGAGGCTCCTCCACAGCAGTCTCTCAGATGATAAAAAAACAGAAGATTTCATGCATCGTGACAAGCGTAATTACAACAATTTACCTGGCGACAAGTCTCTGAGAGACCGTCAAACTCACTCTTCGATGATCCACCCAAGAGTCGCTCTCGTCTCACCACCAGTGACAGCGGATGATCCGTCTTTTTCCTGACAGCAGAAGATTGCCAACACTCTCTACAGCTGGAGTGTAACATCAGAGCGCTCATAAGTTTTCTCTACGTGCCATATCTGCAAGAGATTTCGAGTGATCTACGGGGTACTCAACGTTGCAGCGGTCAGTGCGCGTGCATATTGCTCTCCTCGCATGAAGGCAAACTGTCACCACATGCATTTTGCGTTGTGCCGGTCTAGTTTTTTTTTTTCTACTACCATCGCATTTGTTTAGGAGCTTGGCAACCAAATGACACATCTCCCTTTCGTGTCTCCCTCAACAAATACGTGCTGCCATATTGTGTGAAGGTTAAAGCAGCTTTTAGTCTTTGCACCTTCACCAGTCACATGTAACTTAACATAATTGTGCTGCCATTTTAAACAAGGGATACGGTGATGTTCAGAAATAAGAATTAATGCAGTCTGATGTGCACTCCAAAATAAGCGCGCATATCAGCATCCTAATTCAGGGTACACATGATATCATCATTGTGTTAGTCATTGTGTATACCAGCATTTTGCAACGGGAATTAATATGGTCATGTGCACATCTGTCCCCTGTAATAGAAGGTGATCATCTCTTTTTCGCACATATTGGTGATGTGCGCACCGTAACATTACCAACTTGATTGTCCACGCATCCACAGGACAACAGCCGGCGGCAGATCATTCTCCCACCTCGCCGCCAAGACCTGGAACACCCTCCCCATCCACCTGCGGCAGACCTAGGACCTGCTGACCTTCAGGAGACACCTCAAGACCTGGCTGTTCGAGCAGTAGCAGCACCCCTACCTCCCCCTGCAGCACCTTGAGACCCTCGCAGGTGAGTAGCGCACTTTACAAATATATTGATTGATTGATTATGTGCACATTTGGTTCATCATTTTAAAAGTACTCTTTTAAAGTTGAATACTTTAGGACGCTAAACAATAAAGTTGTCACCAAGAAAAATATATAATATTTACAGTAAATTGATCTTGGGAATTGAGTAATTTACTTTAGGACAAGTAAAGCACCAGATCAACTATATGATATTTTGGCAGTGAGACAAGTACTAAGATTGAAAGTGACATGTTAAGGAACACAGTGAAGTGCACACAAACATACAATTAGAAATATTTTGCTACAAGTAACGAGGAGCATTTAGGTGTTGTTGTAAACAATTTATAAACACATCTTGGTTACTGTATTCAATCCTTTAAAATGCAGTCTGTTACGCTGCTACCACCTTTCCTTGAAAGCGCTGGAAATCCTCCTGTCTCCTGGAAGAGTTGGTGTGATGCCTTTGTAACCTATTTAGGGGCTACTGGGGCATCACGTTATAGACCTGAAAGAAATAAATGTTTACTTCTTCATTCATTGGGATTTGAAGGAAGGTCTGTATAGAAACATTTACCCCCTTTTGCAGTTAATGAATGGAATGAAGAACCTGATGAATTAGCAGAAGCAGTTAAAAAATTACAGTTAAGATTTGACATTCAACCTAGTCTAGTTATCATCAGGCATAAAGGCCCTCGTTACAACTTCGGCGGTCTTTCCAAAAGACCGCCGAAGCTGCGGACCTCACTATACCGCCAGTGCTGGCGGTATATCTGGCTCCCTATTATGACTTTTCTGCTGGGCCTAGCGGAAAAGTCACATCAGCATTGCAGCTGGCTCAAAATAGAGCCGGCGGCAATGTTGATGTGCAGCGGGTGCAGCTGCACCTGTCGCGCATTTCACTGCCCAAAATTCTGGAAGTGAAATGCGCAATGGGGTTTTGCCTGGGGCCCCCTGCACTGCCCATGCCAAGTGCAAAGGCAGTGCAAGGGCCCACAGGGGCACCCTGAGTCCCTCTTACTGCCAGCCTTTCCGCCGTGGACAGGCTGGCGGTTGGGGATTATGACCGCCAGGCGGAAGCCTGGCGGTATATTGGAGGGGCCTGGGGATATGGGGTGGCTAATGCGCCACAGTCATAATATGCTGGCGGTACACCGCATACCTGTTGGCGGTGGTACCACTAGCTTACCGCCAGCCGGCAGGGTCGTAATGAGGCCCTAATTCTTCAAGAGAGAGAAAGGAACAGGGGAAGATGTTGACGCATACATTTCAGCTCTCAGAAAATTAGTTACTGATTGTCAATTTGAGGCATTCACTGATCAACTAGTTAGAGAACAATAGATTTCAAAATGATTTGATAAAATAATTCAACAAAAACTTCTTTCAATTGGGAATCCATCACTTGAAGAGACTATACAAACAGCAAAAAGCATAGAGATGTCCAAAACGTCTGTTAGGGAACACGAAGATAAATCCAACAATGCTATAGCTGTAGTTAGAGCCAACGAGGACTAGTTCAACAAAACTATAAAAACGGACAATAATTCTTTCTTTAAACAACTAAATGCATATTTTGGATGTGATAAGAATATGCATAATGAAGGAAACACAGTATGCCCTGCAAAGAATGTCACATGTTGGTTGTGTGGTAAAACTGGTCATTTTGCCAAAGTATGTCAAAGTAACAAACGCAGCAGCAGCAACTTTCAAGCCAATCGTAGTATTATTAGCAATAATGGGGTGGCGAATGTCTCTTATTTGAAAATGATGTGACGGAGAAGATACAGGAAGATCATAGAGCTATGGTATTGGTTGTTACAGATGACTGAAGTTAAAGGAGATGCAACTAGGTGTGTTGATCCTTACATTGATATTGGAATTGGAGACAAAAAGGTAAATTTATTGGTAGATTATGGTGCCAGGATCACCATGATAACACAAGAGTTGTTTGAAGAAAGAGGATACAATAGACCATTGGAACCACCAGGCAGGCTGCCTATGTCAGAGGAAGGACGCAAAACAGAGGTGGCTGGTTATTTTGAAGATGTCCTGGAGTTTAGGGGAAGAAAGAGCCTGGGAAAAGTGTAGGTAGCGATTAAAGGCTTGTCGATTTTGTGGTGGTTTCACCAAGGTCTTTTTCAAATGATACTGAGACAAGGCACTAAGAACCAAGTTTCAGTTGATGAATCCAATGATTACAGTGAAGAACTTATAAAACACTTTCCATCTGTTTTAAATTCCAAGCTAGGCCAGATTAAGGAGTTTACACATCAAAATGAAGTCAAAGAAGGAGCCATTCTGATCAAACACAAGTTGAAAAGCGTACCTTTTAGTATCAGAAAAAAGTTAGAACAAGAATTGACAGAATAGTGTAAAAAAGAATAATTGAGCACATTGAATCCTCTTTATAGTTATCACCTTTGGTTGTAGTGAGGAAAACAAATGGTGATTTACGAGTGTGTGTGTATCTACACAGGTCGAGTAAACACAAATGTGTCAATTCACATCCTCTTCCTAAAATCACTGAGCTGCTAACTATGTTTGGTGGTTCTAAATGGTTCTTGAAACTTGACTTAGCAGCAGCCTATCATTAAGTTGTGTTAGATCCATCGTCCAGACATCTTACTGCTTTTGTATCCCCCATAGGTACATTCCAATATTGCAGGATGCCTTTTGGTTTGCATCAGTTGCAGCTATTTTTCAGAGGATTATGTTCCAAATGTTCTGATTTTGGGGGCAACCAGGGAAGAACACAACAACACCCTGAAAGAGGTTTTGAGCATTATGCAGGAAAAGAGTGTGTAATTTAAAAGTGAGAAATTAAAATTTTTTAAAGGGAGAGTTGAATACTTGGGCATGTGGTGTCTAAACATGGAATGGAGCCAAGACCAGGACTGGTTAACACGATTACGGATGCAACCACACAAGTTGATAAGCTGGTCTTAAGTCCTTTATTGGGTTTTGTGAGTTTTATGCAAGATGTATACCTGATTATGCATCCAAAGTAAGATCTCTGTCCTCTATGTTAAAAAAAATTTCCCTTTTGTGGGGAAAAGGCATGCCAGGAAACATTTCAATGGATCAAATCTCAGTTGGGAGGATCACATTTTTTTGAAGCATTTGATCCTGAAGAAAAATCGGGCTCTGGGCTGTTCTTACTCAAACCAGAGATGGCATAGAAAACCCACTGGGCTATGTTTTGAGGGTGTTGAAAGTTTCGGAAGTTAATTTCTCTGTAATTGAAAAAGAACTTTTGGCTTGCTGGTGGGCTATCAGGAAATTTCATCCATACATATGAGGAAATAATTTAATATTAAAGACTGATCACAACCCATTGGTTTCCATAGTGTCAGGTGGCAGAATTAAGGATCATACCCCACGTATTGCTAGATATCCCATCAAACTCTTACAATATGATTGTGAAGTCTCGTATCTTCCTGGCAAAAGAAACATTAGGGCAGATTACTTCTTTAGGTTCCCTGTTGAGGACGTTGACATTGATATTGTCTCTGAAGAAAAACAAGAAAGTTATTTCATAGCATCTATTGATGTTGAAAACATGTGCACCATTAGTTAGATGGAGTGGAGAAATAGTTTGAATGCAGATTAGACATTGATTCAAGAGATGACGTTTATGAAGAATGAATGGCCTAAAGAGAGAAATGTGTCACACTAATTTCAGACATTTGTTACAGTATCTTCTGAACTTTCTGTGGAGAATGGTATATTTATGCGGGGAGAAAGGTTTGTGCCTCCTGAATGTTTAAAAAAAATCATATGTGGCGCACATGAGGGCCATCTAGGTAAAACATTTACCAAACGCAGTGTGCGCAAGATCATCTGGTGGCCTAGTATGGACAAAATAATTGATGAATATGTGAGTGACTGCTTAATATGTAGTAATTCAGAAAAGGGGTTCATGGTCAGAAATCCACCTACGCAACCTATTGAATTTCTGTCCAGGCCATGGGGAAAAGTGGGTATTGACCTAGCAGGTCCATTCAACTCTCTACCTTGTTCTTCTAGGTTTGCTATAGTTCTCATGGAATATTGTTCGAAGTGGCCTGAAGTCTGTTTCATTGGCGATCCCACGTCTAAAAATGTCATTGACTTTTTTAAGGATTTTTTTAAGAAGCTTTTCCACCTGTCTTTATCTCTGACAATGGTGTACAATTTGTTAGTCAAGAATTTCAAACTTTTCTACAACAGGGTGGTATCAAGCATCTGAAAAGCTCATTATATCATCCACAAACAAATGGTCTAGCAGACTGCATGAATCGGTCTTGGGTAAGTGTGTTCAGTGGGGAATTGCTAACAAATGTGTCATTCAGAATGCAGTAAGATCCATGTTCTGGTTTTATCGTACTACTTCTTGCTTATCTACAAAAGTATCACCATTTGAACTGTAGAGGGGTAGAAAACCTTCATCCAAGATGCAGATTATAAAATGAAGATTTCATGCACCGTGACTAGTGTAATTATAACAGACTGTCCATTGGATCTGAAATGTTCTCCTCCTTTTATCCTATGCTGCCCCGCCCCAACGCTTTGGACCACCTGTGGTCCCCGTACCTGACCCCAATCCTGCTCTGGACCAAGAGATATTGGCAGGGAGTGCCCAGTGGCTGATTAAAGAGGGATGAGGTGGAATTGAGATTACACATTCTTGGTATTTGCCACTTTGACATTCGCTAGTGCCAACTGCAGGTTTTTTAGACAAACCGTGGGCCCAACACTTATTCTTTTACAAATGAAACACTGCCAGTGTCTTTCTGTGGTATTAAGTCTATGGTTCACATTGACAAGGCAAATGTTTAACCAATCAGAGGGGTTCCACTGGGACAGAGGCTGCTGGGAAAAGACTGGCATGCCATGCCATTAAACAATGTCCCATTCACTGGCTAGACCTGTGCAAGTAAAAACAAAAGTCTCTCCAGCATCCTTCTATGCAAACTACAACTCCCAGGAGCGCCTTGCGCCCTGACGCCTGCCCACATGACACGGGAGCGGACCAATGGGCCTCCACCGTCCCCACTCCCCCTCCCTCCTGTGGCCGAGGCTGGTATTTCAATGCGCTGCCCGGCCCAGTTTTTGGCTCTTCCCACATCATTGCATCAGCCTTCTGGTCCCTCCGAATCCTTTGTCCCCGAACGTTCGAAGAAAGAACCCGGCGCCCCGAGCGTTCCATCCGGTCCCAGCAGAAGACAGCATCATGAGGGAGATCGTGCACATCCAGGCAGGCCAGTGTGGCAACCAGATCGGGGCCAAGGTGAGGTGGGATGGAGGGGTGGACCCCGTCCACCTTGCATCCATCACTGCAACTTCGTGCAGATTCTTTTTAATTTTCATACGGCTGTAGCCTCGCGCTCCTAAAGTCCTTATCTTTTTTTAATCTAATGTAAATACATTATTATATTTATAATTACATTATTTTTACAAATATATTTTGTAAAATACATATCTTGCTGTAAAAGCATTTTTTTGTCTCTGCTTGTTAGTTGCGTCCATATGCCATGTAAATTGTGGTTCACTGATTTTTAGTAATATTTGCTGCTAGGCTTTGTATTTGCCTTTTCTATTTCCTCGTCGCCGTTTTTATATATTTCCTGTACATTTTTTTTGTCTCAAAGTATTCTGTCAAATCCTTTCTCTCCTTCGTCAGTGACGTCACATATATGAGAAGGTTCAATTTTTAACTGTCATTGCAGACACGCTCGCCCGGTCTTTTTCTTTGTCTACAAATGACAAAATGTAGTATGTTTCTTTCTTTTCTCCTGGATTTCTCCCCCATTTTTTTCTTCCCTGCTTTCTTGGGGGCTGGGTGGGTGCTCACTTTTCTATTATTTTCAACAACTTTACATTCCATAGGTTGGTTTGTCACATCGCTATTTCGATGTGCTGTGCTGCTGTACGTGTTTCCAGTGGGTGCGGTGTTCCTTCCTGCAGGCTAAACCGTTATCTTCATTTTTTTCTTTCCTATTTTTTCACCCTTGCAAGTGTAAACGATATCATCATAGCTGATACTGTTTTCCTGGAAAGCGGGGTGAGATTTTCTGTTCTAAGGTTGGAAAAGTTCATTGATGGGAATGAACAAACTCCTAGTTCACAGGATCTTTAAATAGCCGTCCTTTAAAAGCCCTTTTATGTAGAAGTGACTCTGTGCGGCTCTTAGCTCGGTTTGGGATTGTGCACACATTTTAACTGCGGAAGACGGGATGAGGGTTCACGGAGGTTTATTTTTATTAGGTGGGGGTAGAGAGAAGGCTTCTTTATTAGATTCGCCCCCCCCCCCCCCACCATACACTGGGGGGGGGGGGGGAGGGTAGCTCCTCGCAGCGCTGTAAATGGATTAGGAGCTGTGGCACACGCTCGGTGCTTGGTATAAGATTCTATGGGGGGGGGGCGCTGTCGTTGGATTAGTGTCGGCCACACATGCGGGGGGGGGCTCCTATTAGAATTTTCGGGGGGGGGGTCTGTGATTGGTTTAGTGAGACCAGCGCATGGTCAGGGAGGGGGTGAATATCTGCAGATATATAATATATTTGTAATTCGTCTGATGACCCTCTTGCCCCCCGGTGATACGGCGGTGGGGGGGATGGATCAGCAGCACGTAGTCGGGGGGTTGTTGCATGGGAGAGGTGAGTGTAAATATTATATAATAATAATATATTTTGTCTGTGCTGTTCTCCTCCCCGCCCCAGTGATTTGGGGGGGGGGGGGGGGCGTTGATGCTGTCAGTGGATTATCAGCACGTGGCCTCGGGGGGCGGGGATGGACACGTGGCCTCGGCGCCTAACAAAGGCCTCGTGGCGCCATATTTGGGAGGGAACCGGCCCGGCCCCTCCGGCTGCTGGGGAGCGTTAATCGGGGCGCGGGCGGTCTGGGGGAGCATTGAGCGCCCCCTCAGCTCTATGCATTCTCCCCCTGCCTAGCCCACCCCCCTCTCGCGGGGGCAGCCTTCAGGTTTGCACAGTGTCCCACTGGGGACCGCATACATAGTGGCCTCCACCCCGAACGGGGGGAGACATTGTATCAGAGGGAATATGCACCCCCCCCCCCCACCACCAGGGGAGACACTGTATCAAAGGGAATATCTATCTCCCATACATCATATGAAAGGGAATATTTACTCCCCCCCACTAGAGGGAGACACTGTATCATTGGGAATATGTAACCCCCCCCCCACTAGAGGGAGACACTGTATCATTGGGAATATGCACCCCCCCCCCACCACCAGGGGAGACACTGTATCAAAGGGAATATCTATCTCCCATACATCATATGAAAGGGAATATTTACTCCCCCCCCACTAGAGGGAGACACTGTATCATTGGGAATATGTAACCCCCCCCCCCCATACTCGGAGACCCTGTATCAAAGGGAATATATAACCCCCCCACCACACTCTGTAACCCCCCCCCCTATAAAAAGTCTCTGTCGCACCCGGTGGGGAGGGGGGGGGGAGCTTCGCTCCTAGTTGATGGAGGTCAATGAAGGATTTCAAAGTGATTTTGTGATTCTTTTTTTGGGGGGGGGGGCTGGAATAAGACTCGTAGGTGAAGTGATGTTTGTCACAGCCTTGGGTGTCCCCTCACTTTCCTGCCGGGGAGGAGGGGGTGGGGGGATATTTAGGGGAGGGGCCGGGGCCTCCCTTTTCTGCCTCTTTGTGACAATAATGCAAGGAGGAGGACCCTCCTCCCCCTTCCCGGCTGCAGAGGGGGGCATGGCTCACAAAAGTGCACTGGTGGATTTATATCAGCAGTGCCCCCCCCGCCCAATAGATCTGCAGGCTTGTGGCACCTCATTAATGAGGGTGGTCGGGGGGGTCGCGATTCCACAGCCCCACTGTTCAGGCGTGCACCCCCCCTCCCCCCTCATCTCCGAAGAGGCTGGCATCTGTGCCCCCCTCCCCCAGCAGGTCTATAAATATTAATATTTGTACCCTTCCGCGGAGCTCTGCACCTGAAGCCTCGCCCTCCCCTCTGTCTCCTTAGCCATTATACACAACAGACACACACATGTGTGTATATATATATATATATAGTTCTAATCTGGCCAGCTCTAGCTTCCCTCCTGCGCCTCCTTCTTAGCCATCTTCTGAAGCACAAACTACACAAACAGCCCAAGTAACGACCCCAGGGGCCGGGGGTGCAGGGCTGCCCTGCGCATAGCGCCCACCGCCAGAGAGGGCCTTGTAGGCGCTGGAATAACGGTTGCCGACACCCCCTGCTGTAGGGTGACCAGATTTGGAGGGGCAAAAACCGGGACAGGTGAGACATAAAAGAAGGACCAACGACTTTACTCTCACCTTTATATGTGGCCTGTCCATTGTTTGTGAATGTGTACCTGTGTGTTTGTATTACCTTCAGGAAATGTCTCAGGGCCTGGGTATTCGAGCAGTAGCAGCAAGGCGACTTGAGATATATCTATATATAAAATCTTTCTTATAGTTAGCTGTGGCTTGACCCCCCCGCCCCCGTGCTCCCCACCCCTCTCTCTGCTGGGAGCAGACAGGGGACCTGACAGAAACAGATACATTACTTTCATGATGTCACACTTTGTGGGCGTCTTTAACTTACGCTCCCCTAGATCACCTCACCTTTGCCCCAAAACTCGCGACACTTATTTGAATTGAAGAGAAGCGTCGGGACACCGGGACTGTGCCCCTGGTGACCGTACCCCGGGGCCCCCCAAGGACAAGAGGACGGATCGGGAACTGGTGCTGAAGAGGACCCCCCTCCGCCCCCAGCCTGAGGCGGGGGCCCCTCTCTGGGGGGGGGGGGGGGGGGGGGGGCGCTCTGAGGCCCACTGTCCTCTTTACATTGCTGGGGTCTCTGGGGTCCCTCGGACGCGGCCTGTAGTGGGGCCCCCTGGGCGTGGCTAGTGCTCTCGTAGGTGCTTCCTGGGGGTCTCGGGCACCTGGAAATCAGAGGGGGGGGGATCTGCTCCGGCAGGTGGGAGCTGAATATAGGACAGGGAGCCGGGGCAGGTGGGAGCTGAATATAGGACAGGGAGCCGGGGCAGGTGGGAGCTGAATATAGGACAGGGAGCCGGGGCAGGTGGGAGCTGAATATAGGACAGGGAGCCGGGGCAGGTGGGAGCTGAATATAGGACAGGGAGCCGGGGCAGGTGGGAGCTGAATATAGGACAGGGAGCCGGGGCAGGTGGGAGCTGAATATAGGACAGGGAGCCGGGGCAGGTGGAAGCTGAACATAGGACAGGGAGCCGGGGCAGGTGGGAGCTGAATATAGGACAGGGAGCCGGGGCAGGTGGGAGCTGAATATAGGACAGGGAGCCGGGGCAGGTGGAAGCTGAACATAGGACAGGGAGCCGGGGCAGGTGGGAGCTGAATATAGGACAGGGAGCCGGGGCAGGTGGGAGCTGAATATAGGACAGGGAGCCGGGGCAGGTGGAAGGTGACTATAGGACAGGGAGCCGGGGCAGGTGGGAGCTGAATATAGGACAGGGAGCCGGGGCAGGGGAGCCGAGGCAGGTGGAAGCTGAACATAGGACAGGGAGCCGAGGCAGGAGGAAGGTGACTATAGGACAGGGAGCCGGGGCAGGGGAGCCGAGGCAGGTGGAAGCTGAACATAGGACAGGGAGCCGAGGCAGGAGGAAGGTGACTATAGGACAGGGAGCCGGGGCAGGGGAGCCGGGGCAGGTGGGAGCTGAATATAGGACAGGGAGCCGGGGCAGGTGGGAGCTGAATATAGGACAGGGAGCCGGGGCAGGTGGGAGCTGAATATAGGACAGGGAGCCGGGGCAGGTGGGAGCTGAATATAGGACAGGGAGCCGAGGCAGGTGGAAGGTGATTATAGGACAGGGAGCCCGGGCAGGTGGGAGCTGAATATAGGACAGGGAGCCCGGGCAGGTGGAAGGTGACTATAGGACAGGGAGCTGGGGCAGGTGGGAGCTGAATATAGGACAGGGAGCCGGGGCAGGGGAGCCGAGGCAGGTGGAAGCTGAACATAGGACAGGGAGCCGGGGCAGGTGGGAGCTGAATATAGGACAGGGAGCCGGGGCAGGTGGGAGCTGAATATAGGACAGGGAGCCGGGGCAGGTGGGAGCTGAATATAGGACAGGGAGCCGGGGCAGGGGAGCCGAGGCAGGTGGAAGCTGAACATAGGACAGGGAGCCGGGGCAGGTGGGAGCTGAATATAGGACAGGGAGCCGGGGCAGGTGGGAGCTGAATATAGGACAGGGAGCCGGGGCAGGTGGGAGCTGAATATAGGACAGGGAGCCGAGGCAGGTGGAAGGTGATTATAGGACAGGGAGCCCGGGCAGGTGGGAGCTGAATATAGGACAGGGAGCCCGGGCAGGTGGAAGGTGACTATAGGACAGGGAGCTGGGGCAGGTGGGAGCTGAATATAGGACAGGGAGCCGGGGCAGGGGAGCCGAGGCAGGTGGAAGCTGAACATAGGACAGGGAGCCGGGGCAGGTGGGAGCTGAATATAGGACAGGGAGCCGGGGCAGGTGGGAGCTGAATATAGGACAGGGAGCCGGGGCAGGTGGAAGGTGACTATAGGACAGGGAGCTGGGGCAGGTGGGAGCTGAATATAGGACAGGGAGCCGGGGCAGGGGAGCCGAGGCAGGTGGAAGCTGAACATAGGACAGGGAGCCGGGGCAGGTGGGAGCTGAATATAGGACAGGGAGCCGGGGCAGGTGGGAGCTGAATATAGGACAGGGAGCCGGGGCAGGTGGGAGCTGAATATAGGACAGGGAGCCGAGGCAGGTGGAAGGTGATTATAGGACAGGGAGCCCGGGCAGGTGGGAGCTGAATATAGGACAGGGAGCCCGGGCAGGTGGAAGGTGACTATAGGACAGGGAGCTGGGGCAGGTGGGAGCTGAATATAGGACAGGGAGCCGGGGCAGGGGAGCCGAGGCAGGTGGAAGCTGAACATAGGACAGGTAGCCGGGGCAGGTGGGAGCTGAATATAGGACAGGGAGCCGGGGCAGGTGGGAGCTGAATATAGGACAGGGAGCCGGGGCAGGTGGGAGCTGAATATAGGACAGGGAGCCGAGGCAGGTGGAAGGTGATTATAGGACAGGGAGCCCGGGCAGGTGGGAGCTGAATATAGGACAGGGAGCCCGGGCAGGTGGAAGGTGACTATAGGACAGGGAGCTGGGGCAGGTGGGAGCTGAATATAGGACAGGGAGCCGGGGCAGGGGAGCCGAGGCAGGTGGAAGCTGAACATAGGACAGGGAGCCGGGGCAGGTGGGAGCTGAATATAGGACAGGGAGCCGGGGCAGGTGGGAGCTGAATATAGGACAGGGAGCCGGGGCAGGTGGGAGCTGAATATAGGACAGGGAGCCGGGGCAGGTGGGAGCTGAATATAGGACAGGGAGCCGAGGCAGGTGGAAGGTGATTATAGGACAGGGAGCCCGGGCAGGTGGGAGCTGAATATAGGACAGGGAGCCGGGGCATGTGGAAGGTGACTATAGGACAGAGAGCCGGGGCAGGTGGGAGCTGAATATAGGACAGGGAGCCGGGGCATGTGGAAGGTGACTATAGGACAGGGAGCCCGGGCAGGTGGAAGCTGAACATAGGACAGGGAGCCGGGGCAGGTGGGAGCTGGATATAGGACGGGGAGCCGGGGCAGGTGACAGGATGTGCAGTAGGAAGCCTAATATAGTGCAGGGAGCCGGGGCAGGTGACAGGATGTGCAGTAGGAAGCCTAATATGGGACAGGGAGCCCGGGCAGGTGGAAGGTGACTATAGGACAGGGAGCCCGGGCAGGTGGAAGCTGAACATAGGACAGGGAGCCGGGGCAGGTGGGAGCTGGATATAGGACGGGGAGCCGGGGCAGGTGGAAGCTGAAGATAGGGAGGGAGCCGGGGCAGGTGACAGCCTCTTCCCCGTGTCTATATGAAGGCACAGAGGCGAAGGGATGCCCTCATTTGCATAGGGCAACACCACCCGCACACACACAAACGAGGGCGCACCCTCTGATGATGGCGCTGGCGCAATATCTGCACCAGCATTATCTGTATTACATAAGAGGACGCACATGCGTCTGCACCCCTTTCTGTAACACTTAAGTGCCCCTGGGGCGTGTAAAGCGGGCAGTATGCCCGTTGCGCCTCTAACCTGTGGCACCCTCTCGGCATCCCGTGGCACTTTCCCTAATACAGCCCCTGATGTCCATGTGATCCATCAGATCCTCATTCACTGCCTCATCTATTCTGGAGTCATCCATCAGTTCTAGGACCCCTCCCCCTGTGTTCTTGCCTCTTGGGGTAGCTGCTTGTAGTTTTAGGTGTCTCAGCAAGAAATGAAACTGCTCATCGTTGGGCTGGCAACTTTTTTTTTTTTTTGATAAAGCGCAAGCACTCTGGCCTGTGGAATTTCTCTGCGCTTTTAACCACGCACGCCCATCACTATCACTTGTTTGTGGGCTTGCCTTAAAAAAATTCCTTTGTTATTATTGGTAAATGCTTTGTGTTTGTCCCGCCTTGGGGCAGTTTTGCTAGCACCTTGGCCATCGACCCTGTTAAATGGATAATTGCACGTTTGCCAATACATTTGACTGGGAGCGAACTTCTTTTTTCTTTTGTGTCTCTCCTTCACGGTCATGTTCATTGCGGCCAAGGCACTTTAAATTGGCTCGCTTATGTCAACTGTTTAACTTTTCATTTTCATCAATTTATGTGGCATGAAAAGTCCAGTTAGAGCTATTGGCGTTGTAAATTCCTATCACGAGTAAACGCAAGACCAATTGCATTTGCAAATGCTTGTTTTTTTTTTGTTAGTTGCATCTAACCAACGTGGGGAGTTGTTTGTCCATACTCTTCCTTAGTTGAGCTTGTTGTGTCTAAAAATATATGTTTCTTTAATCCTCTGTAGTTTTGGGAAGTCATCAGCGACGAACACGGCATTGACCCGACTGGAACATACCATGGGGACAGCGACCTGCAGCTAGACCGGATTAGCGTGTACTACAACGAGGCAACAGGTGGGCCTGCTTGGTGGTGCTCATGGGGGTGGGTGACGTGGTTCCTCACCATTGATGGTAATGGTGTTTTTCAGGACAGCGGAGTTCACCTTGTGGGTAAAATAAATAAAACTAGAGGGAAGGGTGCTGAGGCCTTTAAAATTAAAAAAAAAAAAAAGGAAAATACGATCTATACAAATTTCAATTTCCAATACTTCACCAGGGATTTTTATCATTTCTAATGTCTTGTTGAGGTACAAAAAGTATAGTTGTAATGCTTCGATCACAAGTGCTGGCTTGTATCGCATGTCACATAAAGTCTTCTTAGAAGCAGCTGTTGTGCAGCGTAAATCTTTTCTGGATTCACATACTCGCATGCTGTCCATTATTCTACCATCTAGTGGTTGGGCTCAGCATTGTCTTTTGTAGTCCTCTCTCTCGTTTGCACCTACCGATTGGTGCCGTATCTCTCCTAGTATAACATCAGATGCAAGCCATGGAGATCCTTCAGTATTGTCACCATCTTCATATTCTTTTTTCTGCTGTTGGGTCTGGAAGCACAAGAAAACACTGCAAAGTCCAGGAGACTGCACATGAGACGTGATGGAGAAGCACTGAATAACACCGAAAGCGGTGACAGTGCCCACTTCTGTAGCCATATTGATCGAAGAGTGAAAGCGGGCTGTGGAGCAGACCCCGTTTAGATTTTGTCCAAATGCAACCATAGGTGCACGCAGGTGTGCAACCTTTCTCTGCAGTGCGAGCACCACTCAGAAGGGTGCTTCCAAGGTGAGACCGAAGCAGAGGTGGTTGCATTGTGCTTGACACCACCTCGTCGCCAGGGAGAGGAGTTGCAGACAACTTTGAAAGAACTGGGTTTTTCGAGGGAGGAGGAAGGCACAACCCTTCCCTCTCCCCCCCCACAAAGAGAAGATTCAGACCCAAAGAGATAGTAGAGGAACAGCTTGCAAAGAAGCAGACATTGGCGTCAAAGGATGTCAGATCGAAATAAAAGGTAACACCACTGGGACAAACAGCAGTGAAGCCAAGAATATTGGACCCGAAACGTGCAAAGTCTGCACCAAAACCAAAAGTTTTGGTGCCGGAAGGCAGACCGAACCTGAGAACCACACTGATCCAAACAAAAGGTTACTGCTGGAGGCTGCAGCTTTCAACCATCTTCGACCGCGAAAGAGGATAACATACGTGACGGGGACAAGACTTTTAGGAAACAGCTCGACCATGGAGAAAAGGAATTAAACGATGGACTTGAAACAAAGGTTGATCACCCAAGAAAGAGAAGGGCGCTCCAGGCCAGAATGGAAGTACTCCTGCTCAAAAAGTATTTGGCGACTCTGGAAACAAAATATAAGATTCCTCTAAAGCCCAAAGCCCAGAAGCAACAACAAGAGCTGGAGTCTGCCAGGTAGAACTGCCACTCGTAGCTGAACCACAGGGGGAAACTGAGGAAGAGCTTTTCCGCTTCAAAGAAGATTTAGTTGAACATGACCCTTCACAGGCAGGGGAGTCGACAGAGGAGGAGTGGCAACACGTTTGCTGACTTGCCAGAATAGGGGATAGACTCCTACCCACTCAGATCCCCCTACCCACCAGATGCCATCTCCACATTTACAATGCAGTTACAAAGAGAGCAGCTAACGCTCACGGGGTACAATTGGAGGAAGAAAAAGCAGAAGCTTGCTTCCTGCTTGAAACGACACTACCTGACCAAAACAGGACTCAGTTCCTCGCGATGCTGGCCAGCGTCCTTGACCAGGGTAAGAAAGCGCTCAGAGAACCAGCAGCATTCAAAGTCATTACCTCAAGAACGGAAAAGAAATACAGGCTCTTCAAGAGATCCTCCTTATCTAGGTGGTGAAAAGTACCAGTTGACTGTTACCATTGCAGTGGCAACAAAAGAACCAGTACATCGGCCTCGACCGGTCCATCCCCAGATAAGAGCAGTAGGGTGGACATGGTGGGGAGAAGGGTGGAGCGGACAACATCAGCGCATTGTGAACTCGAATGTGCTGTTTAACAGCTACATCCAGCAACAATGGGATGAGCTAGATCCGGGGTCTCACCTTTTCTGTAGTCAGAGTTACTTTTGATCAGTGAAAACCATTGTGAACTACAGAAGGCTTAGCCATTTGTACATTTACCAGACACCCCCACACCAAGCTTCATCGACCTTGAGCCTAATGTCCAAAGAGACATATACTATGGTTTGAACAAAATACTTTGGCTCGGGCACTATGAGAGGGCAGCCATGTGTCAGTGAGAGCGTGGCCTTTGGGGACGTATGGACACATGCATATGAATGGGATATATGTGTGTGGGTGACTGAGAGACTACCCTATGGACTTGTGGCACAGGAATACCTTTTGCCATATGTAGCTTTTACATGTATAACACAAACGTACTACTGTTATTTATTTATTTTAAATGGGAGAAATTTTAAAGGGCAGAAAGAAATTCTGCAGAACTTTCAGAATATGGAACATTGTTTCTGCACTTTACATTCTTCCTGCTTCAAAAAATGGCTGTATTTTCCACTTTTAAATATGGCCTTTATCACAAATTAAACTGAAGACTGAACTTTATATAGAGTCCATAAAATTCATCATTTATATTTTCTCCCTTTTCCAAGTGGCACATTTACAATCACCAGGAGCCTTGCTCCCAGTGGCCTGTATTTAGACATGGTGCCATTTTTATACAAGAAAATGGATTTGTTTACAGAGGAGGAACTTTAAGTGAAGATATGTGCTTCACAAAACATTAAGATGTAATTGGCTTAATTGAAAGTGGAGAATGACAAGACCTAATGTTTCATAGAAAATATTTTCTTCACTTTAAATTTCTTCAATTTAAAACTACTATTTTTCTGTTATAAATATGGCGGTGTCTACCGTCCAGTGGAATCAAAAGACCTGCTGCTTGTAAATGCAACACTTTGAAATGGGAGAAAATTAAAATGAAAAGGTAATTATTAGGATAACTTCATTTTCTACAGTTTCAAAGCAGTAAGAAACATAATTTTTTTGCTTTGCTCTAATATTGTGTTGAGAAGAACGTTTATTTAAGAGTTAAATACTTCAGTTCGTCACCTCTGCACCCCTCGTGGGTAATACATCTGACACAACACTGTTCATTATCAGGCCCTGCTGTCTGCAGCCTGATAATAATGTAAACAGACTTCCCTTAAATTTTAAAGAAAAATGTGCCCCTTTGCTTAGGTAAAAATGAACGCAAGGCTACGAGCTACTCTGAAGGTGTGTGGGAGCTAGTGGTAGCTCGCGATCGACCAGTTGGAGACACCTTCGATAGATGAACATGTGCAACACTACCTGAGGAGTTCCAAAGAAAGAAAATATCTTGGTCCAGGAGGGTAAGACAATTGCCATAACCTGCTTGTAATCAGCACTGGACGCCGCAGATACAGCCAGTAGGCACTTATGTACAGCCACAACCCTGCACCACCATGCCTGGTGTTCAAACAGCAAGTACAATCTTTCATCATCAACCTGCCCTTTTCAGAAAACATCCTTTTAGGGCAATCCATGGATGAGGAGCTACAGAACATGAAGGACACAACCGCTAAAGCGACCGAGGCGCTGCAGTACGTAGGTACTTTCCAAGAGGGCATCCAACCGAGGAAAAGAACACCGGCAAGAGAAGGTGCACCGCCTAATACCGCACACCTCATTCACTCAGCAGAGCGCGCAGCGGCAGTACAGATTGCCCTCAAGGCTTAACTTTCGAGGGGGAACCAAAGAACATGGGGCCAGATGTATCAAGCCATTTTGCATTCGCAAACGGTGCAAATTGCAAAATTTGTCCGTTTGCGAATGCAACAATGCCTTTCAGAATGTATGAAAGGCATTCGCAGTGCAATTTTAAGGAACCGCTAAAATAGCGATTCCTTAATAGTGCGACCCCATTTAGAGAATTGCGACTCTCTAAATAGGAAATCGCAAATAAGGAATCCTTATTAGTGATTTCTTAAGCACATGTATCAAGCATTTCCTAAATGCGAATTGGGCATTTAGGAAATGCAATTACCACCAACAGAAGTTTGGTGGTAACTATGTGCAAATTTTAAAAATGCATTTTAAATGTATTTTTAAAATTGACATGTAGCGCACACATACCCCTAAGGCATGTGTGTGCTCCACATGTCCGTAACAATATTTTTGGGGTGCAGCAGAGGGGGCCTTAGGCCCCCAGCACCCTGGGATTTGCATTTCCTAAATTGCGAATTCCTAACTGGAATTCGCAATTTAGGAAATGCAAAAACATTCGCAACAGGCCCATAGGTGCAAATGGGGTCGGATTCTCTATTTGCGATTCGGTAATAGTATTTGCGAATTTTAAGAAATCGCTATTACCGAATCGCAAAATTCATACATACCAATTTGCATTTCTTAAATAGCGATTTCTTAAAATCCGCTATTTAAGAAATGCAATTTCGTTTTTTGATACATCTGGCCCATGGTGATTTTTCAAAATCAAACCCCCAGAGTGTGTCTGATGTCGAACCAGACGGGACATAGCACCAAGTGGGCAATGACCACTTAAAAAAAAAAAAAAAAAAACTACTAAAGAACTCCTGACCCAACCACTAATTGATGGAATAATGCTCAGCGTGTGAATCCAGAAAATTCAAGCTGCAGAACTGCTTCTAATCATTTACCCATTATGTTGAGTGCACCTCGTAGGCGGGTGTTAACACATTTCTTTAGCACAGTTGCGGACCCGCGGAGTAGGGGATAGATGCCAGCGCATCTAACGTGTCTGGCACTCAGTAAGTGCCCTGTCTTAAAAAGCGAAGTACTTGGGGCTCCTGTCCACTTCTAAGCGCTGGCAACTCAGCTGGCACCTCTCAAAGCCAGATAAATGATGCACAGGTAGCCCGCAGTGTGGAGACCTCTTCCTGGGCATTTCGAGGAACAAATAAACGGATGCCTAACCAATATATCTACAAAAGCAAACTTATTTACACAAATCTGTAAGCTAAGCATGCAGGGAGTAAATCTAATAGGACAGTGTTTCCCAAATGTTTAGAACTGGAACCCGCTCTGGAGTACGACTAACTTTCACGACCCACCTAGCTTTAATGAACGTGAGGCTTTTTTTTTTTAACAAAAGCATCCTGGAGTAACATCTTTGTCTTTTACAGACGGCCCACTTCCAGTGGAATGGCCACTAAAGATGCAGACTTTCAGCTCTACTATGATGCACACAAACGATGTGTTAATATAAATGATATACATATAACTGACATCTGCGTCTTTTCCTTTCACACTCCCTGTACCCCAGCAAGATTGTCAAATAATTCACTCTACTTTTCTTTCTCTGACTGCAAAGTGAGGCGTTTGTAAACACCAGTCCCCAAGTTAAAAAATAAACAGCAACTTGTCACAAGACAAAGGCTGGCATTTGACCTGTCTTTGAAGCGCAGCAAATGTGACGCGGTAAATACAGAATTTAAAGTTATCTTGTTTATTGCTTGGGCTTTTCTGACCTACCAAAAATACGCTCACAACCCACAGCTTGGGAAACACCTGTAATAGAACATGTAACCAAACCAGGGGCCCGCCAACACTCACTGTAGATTTTGCCTGCTAAAGGGTTGAGCCCGTCTTGTCCACGGTCCTTTGACACTCGAACATCTACATTGGTGAACAGGTCGACCGCCTAGAAGACTTCTGTCCCAATTGAAAGTCTGGCTTTTCTAAAATAAGGGCAGTCCGGGCCATGTTACGGAGGGGAGGGACAGTTCTAGTCCAAAATCCAAATCAGTCATCGACTCTAACCAGCAGCTTGCTTGAGCATAAGGGCGGTTGTGTGAGGTCGCTGACACAGAACTGCCATAAGCAGGAACATGAGGCAATCTCATGCAACAGTAGATCCGAGGACCAATGGGGGTCCACAAAGCCTACATGGGGGTCAGCGACTGTTGAAAAAAAATGAAATATTAATAGATTTATTAAGTGTATTTACATATAGAAGCAAATGTAAAATGGAACTTTTTAAAACTTTCTGTAAATGTGTTTGGAATGTTGAGGGGTGTGTTATAGCGAGTCCTGAATGTTGCCATCTTGCCCTTTTAAACAGGTGGGAAGTATGTCCCGAGAGCCATCCTGGTGGACTTGGAGCCAGGCACCATGGACTCTGTGCGTTCAGGACCCTTTGGCCAGATCTTCAGACCAGACAATTTTGTCTTCGGTAAGAGGGGCAGAGTAAAGGGTCTATGGAAGCAGCAAGGGTGGAATACGAGCTGGGCAGGAAGTGTGAAGCTATTGATTAAAGTGACATGTGTGGGGCGGGTGGTGTAGAGAAGTAATTATGTTGCCAGTGGTCGGTGGCCACTGGCTCGCCACTCAGTGTGGTAAACATTACCAGTAAACCTTTAAACACAGACCACAATACATACTGCATTTCAGAGGTTTTTATGTATACATCAATTCTGAAAATAACTTTATATTTTATTTTATCAGCCGAAAATCCTCAAAAGCAGTAGCACTTTCATTTATTTATTTAGTTTTTTAACGATTGAATTAAAGGGAAACCAAAAGTCTCTTCCCAATACAAGACAACAAACCGGCCCATAAACCTGGAGAAGCTAAGTGTGTGTGTTGTTTTTTTAAAATCTTTTAAGGAGGGGGTTGGGTCAAAAAACACACAAGCATCCACTTTATTCCTGCTGCCTTTCTAACCTTTAACCATAAAATGTCAGATGGAAAGTGACTTCTAAAAACTGCTAGCTAGCAAAGAATGATCAAGCAGTTGAGGTGTACTCCTGAAGCTGTCAACAGTGAAATAGGTA
The DNA here is from genome assembly GCF_031143425.1 of Pleurodeles waltl. Classification (NCBI taxonomy): domain Eukaryota; kingdom Metazoa; phylum Chordata; class Amphibia; order Caudata; family Salamandridae; genus Pleurodeles; species Pleurodeles waltl. Next base: position 1,703,539,408 of record NC_090445.1, on the reverse strand, counting down.
TCTGAAACTCATCGCTGCTGTTAAAAGTTATAGTAGCATGCCAAGATCGTGTGTTTCGGACTATTGGAGATTCTTTGCAAGGAGAACTGTGCCGCACCGAAGTGTGCCTGGCTAAATGCGCCCCAGTAGGGTGCCATGGTAAATGAAGCTAGGAAAGGGTTTTACAGCAGAGTGGGCCCGGGATAATGGGCTTGGCTAAATAGGCCTGGGGGTGATGTGCCTGACGGCTCTGTGGTGTGCCAGGAGAAGAGGGCGCAATATAAGCAATTCTGTGATGGGCTAGGCAAATGATTTCCTTATCGGTATGCTTGATTGACGCTTCGCAGGTGAATCATTTGCCTGGTTTAATGAATCCCATATTAGTGTGCCAGGCAAGATGTACCCCAAAATTACGTGACTGGCTAAATGTGCAGTGTAATACGCTAAATGTGCCCCTCACATGTGAAGGTGCCCTGTAAGAGTGCCTGGGTAAATCTGCAATGGGTAGCGAGACAGGTTGGAGTAGAAATAAGACCCGATAGCAGTAGGCTATGCTTAATTTCCCATAGGAGTCGGTTTGATTTCTGGTGCTAACTATCTGAAGTCAAAAACGCGCTAGAAGTAAACTCCCATGTTGGCGTTAATGTGCATTGCTGCATGTGGGTCCAGAATTATGTGTCTGGCAACATGGGTTCCTACAAGAGTCCCATGAGCATTAAATCCTGTGCATTTGCCAGCATTAACGAGCGTCCAGGAGGGTGGCAAGATACAGATGCCCTTGGGATAGGCGAAGTCTGTCCCAGGTGTTTAAAAAGGCTAAATCTAGCTCACCAAAACTGCGCCCCCAATGTAGTCCAGCAGGCTAAATGTATCTCAACTCTGATGTGTGTCTGCATGTATGTCTGCAGCAGAACATTGCTGTAAAAATACTGCCAGTTGTTGGGGTCTTTACGCCTTTGTGGGGAGCAAAGGTCTTGCTGCAGTTCAAACCCGGCAGTGGTCCGTAAGGGAGCCTCTCCTTCAGTGTGTACAAGGCAGAGATATCAAATCAACCATGACTTGTAAAGAGTGGCTAATCACCAGTGAGGGTACCTAGGTACTGAGGAACGTGCGGCTGAGGCTCAGTCGAACAGCCAGGTCTTGAGTCCTTTCCTGGATTCCAGCAGTGAGGGGGAGGTCTGGAGGTGGAGAGGGAGGTTGTTCCAGGCCCTGGCTACAAAGTAGGGGAAGGAACGACCTCTGCCGTGACTTCGGTGTATGCATGTATGCGAGGGGTGCGGGCTGAGGGAGGCGGAGCGCTGGTGTCTGGCAGTGGTTGATGTATGCTGGTCCTTGGTTGCATAGGGCTTTGTATGTGTGGATCATCTTGAAGTGACATCTCTTCTGCATGAGTAGCAAGTGGAGCTTCCTGGGGTGGAGGGTCTGGGGGGTGGAGGTGATGTGGGTCTGCTATGGGAAGTCGAGGATTAGTGTGGCTGCGGAGTTCTGTATGGTGTGTAGTCTCCTCAGTAGGTGCATGGTGATTCCTATGTAGAGTGCGTTGCCTTAGTCCAACCGGCCTAGGGTTTGGGTGATGGTACATCTGGTGTTGACGGAGAGACATTTAAAGATCTTGTGGAGCATGCCAAGAGTGAGGAAGTAGGCGGATGAATATTTGGTTTTCATGGTGAGCTATCTGACCAGGATGATACCGAGGTTGCAGGCGTGGTCTGTTGGTGTGGGTGAAAGTCATAGTTCTGAAGGCCACCAGGAGTTGTTCCACAGGGAGGTATTGTTCCCAGAAGATCAGCACTTTGTTATACTTTTGAATTTCAGGCACTTGTCTTTCATCCAATCGCCTTTGCTCATCGTCCACCTGTGAAAGTGGGACCTTGTGGTGGATGGCTCTTCTGATAGTGAGAGGATGAGCAAGGTGTTGTCAGCGTAGGAAATTATGTTTAGCCAGTGGGTTCTGACAATGTCAGCCAGGTGGGGAGGGTGAGTTTGTTGCTCATCGACTTGCTCCCAAGGCTGAAGATGTGGTTGGAACAGGGATCTGTTGGTGCTTTTGAGTGGACGGAGTTCATGATGGCGATGGCGTTTTGGGTGGTGAGCGGGTCCCAGATGGTTGGGGTTTGCTTCTGTGGGGGTGATGAGGCTGAGAATATCAGTGGTAGTCAGTTTGGGCTCGAAGTTCTCAGTGATCTGGTTGTGGGAGTATTCCGCAAGGGTAGTGCATAGTTACTCCGAGGGGGTGATGACGTTTTCGGAAGCTGTGGGGTTGGAGAACTCCATGAAAAGCTGCACATGCTTTGGCCCCTAGAATGAGTCTCTGTCCGGTGGTAAAGTTGGGATCGGATGGCCTTGGCACTCCTGACAAATAGTGTTAGTAGAAAGGGAGACAACATGGACAACAGACAGTGGCATTACAAAGACCCCTGCGGTGCTAGGGGAGGGGTGGGGGGTCGAGCTCCAGGGGTCCTCCTCAGCACAGTAGAATGGGCACCGGCACAGGCCCCTGACCGGGTCCAGTGGGAAGGGGGGGGGCCCTCAAGTTTCGTTACACCACTGACAACAGAAGTGTGATTATAGCGTCTGATTGAGCTCTCCAAGTAACCGCTGTATTCTCTTTGCAGGTCAGAGTGGAGCAGGTAACAACTGGGCCAAGGGTCATTACACAGAGGGGGCGGAGCTTGTGGATTCCGTGCTCGATGTGGTCCGGAAGGAGGCAGAGAGCTGTGACTGCCTGCAGGGCTTCCAGCTCACCCACTCGCTGGGTGGTGGCACCGGCTCGGGCATGGGCACCCTGCTGATCAGCAAGATCCGAGAGGAATACCCCGACCGCATCATGAACACCTTCAGTGTGGTGCCCTCGCCCAAGGTTTCAGACACGGTAGTGGAGCCTTACAACGCCACCCTGTCCGTCCACCAACTGGTGGAGAACACGGACGAAACCTACTGCATTGACAACGAGGCCTTGTACGACATCTGCTTCCGCACCCTCAAGTTGACCACTCCCACCTACGGTGACCTCAACCACCTGGTGTCTGCCACCATGAGTGGTGTGACCACCTGCCTCCGCTTCCCCGGGCAGCTCAACGCCGATCTCCGCAAGCTGGCAGTAAACATGGTCCCCTTCCCTCGCTTGCACTTCTTCATGCCTGGCTTTGCCCCCCTCACCAGCCGTGGCAGCCAGCAGTACCGTGCACTGACCGTGCCCGAGCTGACTCAGCAGGTCTTCGATGCCAAGAACATGATGGCAGCCTGCGACCCTCGCCACGGTCGCTACCTCACCGTGGCGGCGGTCTTCCGCGGCCGCATGTCCATGAAAGAGGTGGATGAGCAGATGCTGAACGTTCAGAACAAGAACAGCAGCTACTTCGTAGAGTGGATCCCCAACAATGTCAAGACGGCGGTGTGCGACATCCCACCCCGAGGTCTGAAGATGGCAGTCACCTTCATTGGCAACAGCACAGCCATCCAGGAGCTCTTCAAGCGCATCTCCGAGCAGTTCACGGCCATGTTCCGCCGCAAGGCCTTCCTGCACTGGTACACGGGCGAGGGCATGGACGAGATGGAGTTCACCGAGGCAGAGAGCAACATGAATGACCTGGTGTCTGAGTACCAGCAGTACCAGGATGCCACGGCTGAGGAAGAGGAAGATTTCGGAGAGGAGGTCGAGGAAGACGCCTGAGAAAGCTTTGTTTGGCCCATGTGAAAAAAAACATAACTTTTCACTTAATTTGCATTTCATTTTAAGTCTCTTCTTTCCCTTAAGTGTGAAATCCAAGCCCCTCTCCTTATTAGAGCTTTTTATGGAGGGCTGCAGTGTCACCACGAACCTTGACTGAACAACAAGACTGGACCGCAGACAAGCGTTCTCTTGTCTAATATGCAGCCCATGCATGGACACAGCTGTACCCTTGCTCTCTCGGTACTGGTCTCCCTTGTCTGTTCTATCTTCATTACTTTCCTGCTTGGTACAGACCCTACATCATCTTCAGCCTTCCCCTCCATTTACCAGTACCAACCCTTGCAAGCCCATGTGTTTCTCTAGGTGCTCTTGACACAGACCTAATGTGGTCTCCAGTTTCATCATTGCTTTCTTGTGACAGCAGCTCCCCTGCTGTGGTTCTCAAACAAGATAGCAGGCGACGAAGAGGAAGACAAGGAAATAACCCTTAGAGTTTAGAGTTGTTAGCAAATCATGAGTTGTTACAATCCAGGATGAGCTCTGCTATCAGTACTGAGCAAGATGCACCCTGGTGCTAGGTTTAAGAACATCAACAGACCTTTAAAAGCATTCCAGGTCTTCGGTGAGGGGCGCGTGAGAAGAGTTGGGGTAAAAGTATAAAATGTGCTAAAAACAAGACAAAGGCCTGAGTTCGGGTGATGGTGTAGTGAGGAAAGGGAGGTCACTGTTAGTCCTGTGTTAAGCGGTGAGTCTTTAGCAACCCAGCAGCTGTAAAGAAATGCAATAAAGAGAACTCTCCAAGGTGTCCATGATTGCAAATGATGCCCAAAAGAGACGGGACCAGGCCACGCCCACTAGATGCTGCTGAGCACAACCAGCCTTTTAAAGTCACCTGGAGCCCCAGCCTTTGCATAGGTCATGGCGGTATCCTGGAGCTCGGGTGGAAGTAATTCAGGGCCTGATTCTAACTTTGGAGGATATACCACCTACCGTATTACGAGTCCATTATATCCTATGGAACTCGTAATACGGTAGGTGGTATATCGGCCACTTTTGGGACGGTTTAACACCGTCCTCCAAAGTTAGAATCAGGCCCTCAGTCTCCAAAAGGGTCGTTAGATGGCTAAAGCGAGAGCCAACTTGGGCTTCTTTTCTTCCTCAGTGGGATGACTAAAACATTTTAAACAGTATTACTGTAAGACAACGCCTTCGTTCCTATAGGTAGGACCAGGCCATATGGAGCAGGAGAATTCTCAACTGTAAAGAAGTTGAAGGCTGAAATTCCCATGAAATGCTCCTGGATTGGCTGAAGACAGGGCCACCTTTTAGGATGGGAGGCTGGTTACCCTTAAAGCTCTGGGAGTTAAAGCAGTGGGTGTGGGGTTACATTCTTGGAGGTGTGGAAACCACAAGATGAGCCCCTTTGGGACTAAAGTGTCTGTGCTTGTTGCACCATCACAGATGACAAAGATCTCCGGGAAAGCACAAACCAGGCAAGGCCTATGTGTTGCACCGTACAGAGAAAGCAAGGAACCTAGGTCATTCAGAACGCATTCACGTCTCGGAAAGGATTTATTCACCTAAACTAGTGAGAACGTTAGATGTAGGCCTGGGTGAAATTATTTACAATTCTGTTGCACAAAAAAAGTTGATGCTACACAGTTTTGCATGACAAGTGCAATTTTGCTCCTTGACTGGAATGTTCCACTTTTTTTCCACACATTAACACGATTTTCCATGGTCCGATTAAAGTTGTCCAGTTCATGGAAGAGTCACAGCTTGGCATGTTTCCCAATGAGTGGTTTGAAAAGTTGACATTTAAGGGGAAAGTGTTCCGAGAAAGGACACATAGAAGTTTATCTGTCACAAATGGACCCTACTGCCTCCACCCAAGTTATAAATGTGCCAAAGCTTGTCACCTACTTTCCATTTAGAATCGGAGTACTTGAAGGCAGTTTATTAAGTCCTTGAAGCTTCTTATCCTGTCTCTTTCTCAAGTTAATCGTCTTATTGGTTAACCTGAGTTCAGATGTCTGTATTGCCAAGTCAGGAGTACTATTACTTTCTAAGCCCTTCATTCACCTAGTGAGCTTCCGCTAAGGTGGGAGTCTTTCCTCTAGTACCATCACTAGTGAGGAAGTGCCATGCACAGAGATGGACTAAAGTGGTCATGATAAAAGACCCACATGCAGAGAAGTTCGATTCTATCCCCTGTAACAGTGGTTCCCAACCTTTTGACTTCTGTGGACTGCCTTTTTATCAATACTGGAGCCCGGGGACCCCCACTTAGTCATTACTGATAGCTGGGACCTAATAATATTACATTTTTTAAGCAGTCGCGGACCTCCTGAGGAGGCTTTGCGGACCCTCAATGGTCCCTGGCCCACAGGTTGGGAACCACTCTCCTATAAAAATGTCTGTCAGTTTTATCATTTTTAGGGTTAAACCACCATTAAACAACAGCTCAAACTTTCCAGTCCTGGGCAGAGATCAGGGAAGGATAAAACGTGTGTACACAGTATTTCTGTAAGACAAACGTAGCCAGAAAGGCAACGGAGCGTGGGTATGTTGGATCTGATAACAGAATGTATGCGCTGGCGTGGAAGGTGGGTGATGGGTACAAAAATGAGAAATGGACTTCCCTCCCTAGAGGTGGGTCAGAGAAGAAGTATAGCAGAGGGCAAAAGAGTAAGTTACTGATCAGGTCTGTTCTTGCAAATTCTCCAAAGAAAGAAACCTATGTTGACCTTTCAGCACAAAGGCGCACTAGCACTCCCCAAAAAGCTCTAATCAGATGGGAGGGTTTCTGAAAAAATGGAAATAGGCAATGTTAGTTTCTGCCCCTTTTGTTTGTAGAGCCAAGCTCTGTTCCTTGGCAGGGGGTCTCCCCTACTCAGGGGTGAGCTGGCCACATCTTAGAGTTCTGCCTTCTCTCTCCTTGTTCCTGTCTGCATCTGCTTCAGTTTTTTTCTTTTTTACAGCTGCTTTTTCATATTGAAAAGATGACAAACCTGTGATGGAATAAAAACTTTTTTTTTTAGTTATGTTCATGTGTAGTCATTTCCTGCTTTGTTTCTGGAGAGGGACAGTGGGCATGATTTTCACCTTAGAATCTTACCACTAGGCAATGTTACTTCTGCATCTATGCCCCCCTATCGGGGGGGAAGAACCATATCCCCCTTATAAACAAGACGCCAGTTTCAAACAATTACATGACAGAGCAATCAATGCAAATTATAGAGATGGTCTACTCTATATCTTATGTGATAGACCTAAAGGACCAGTTATCAAGACATACACCTAAGAGTACCTTGCATTAGAACGAGGCAGGTATGAGGTTGAAAAGAATGGAAATAATCTTCACAGTTGATGTTAATGATCAAGGGATAAACTGTTTAACAACATCACCAGCCAAATGGAACAACCAAGGATGCACCAAGATAGCACCTGCCCCCAGGTGACAACCGTTGGCCCTGCCCTCCTCAGACTGCTGGTTATCTAAGAAACCTCAAACCCACCAGGAAAACTGGCCTTCGATTGGATCTATTGATTGCTCTCTCCTTCCTTTCTAGCAAATTATCCTCTACTTGCAATCCATTCTGACTACCTCGCTCTTAGCGTAGCCTACTCTGTACTTCATTCTCCTATAGTCCTGCAAATTGGCCAACCCACTTATCCCAAACTCTGCCATGTCACCACTGTAGTCTCCTGACGTGACCCTATTCAGCCCACTTTCCATTGGCACAAAGTCACACTAACAGTCTCTACAAGTGATCTATTGATTGGGGTGGATGGCAGTTCACCAAGAGTAAGCGTTACTCACCTGCTAGGTCCAGGCAGAGGTTTCAGTAATTCAGACCCCAGCTCTGCTGGTAGCTATGGTGCAGAGCAGACAGGCTGAGGAGCGTTTAGAAATACAAACACATGGAAACAGTAAACAACGCAACACAATAAAAATCCCACTCAGGTGGAGTTCTGATCTATGGAAAACCCAATTTTTCTAGTATCTACACCTAACGCATGTGTTCTTGCCTTCTCCATCTAACCTAACAGAGTTGCGAAACACTCCTGTGGAAGCACACGTGTTTTTGACTACCTGTGTCCCACATAAACATTTACATACAAGTTACTGGTAATACATACGCCAGATTCCCTTCGTGACTTGAGAAATACCTGGGTTAGGGACCTCCACCAGATGGACAGATTTTTTTTGTGGTTGTAAATCTCTTTATTGGGTTTAATACAACCAAATACTGTAATGCAGCAATATACTGTGATGGAAAGGAGAAAAAGAAAGAAAAGGAATATACAAAATAAAGAACACAACATGTAACTATGCCACTTATCAAGAGATATCACCCCAAAATGGTTGTCGAAAACGGGGAGCTGCCACAGGGGTACAGGATCCAAGGCCCAGCAGAGGGTTGGGATGTGCATCAACCCTGCCCCAGTAGTCATGAGGACACCATGTGATGGAAAGAGGGGGGCAGGGGAGAGCGTTACATATGTAACAATTTCAAATGAGGGCGTCATTCAGCATCGTACCAGTGTGGGTACTTTGCAATGGTGGACCTCCCCACTAGGGAGCAAGAGAGGACACCGGACAAGGGGACCCATTCCCCCAATCGTCGAAGTGACATAACTTCAGCAAGAAGCGGTTTGGGTGCCCATAAGTTATCAAGGGGGATGTGTGTCATTTTTGGCTTCTATATTTACAGTAAAAGCATCCCATACCTTGCAGCCACCACCCGCCAGCCCCTTGGATTACAGGAGGTGCAGGGTTTGGGCCTCCGCACTGGAGCAGGCCCTGTAGCCACTCAGTATAACTTGGAGCGTGTGGGGACTTCCAATGTGTGGCAATTAGGCGTTTGAAAGTTATGAAGACTAAGTCAATAAATCTATGGAGTTATCACCTTTAGCCTGCTGGTGCAGACCTAGTAAGCAGGACTCTGGGTTTAATATCAAGGCGTGGTTGGTTATTTCCGCCGGTCTCAGTAATGTGTCACCAGGCTACCGTCAGTGGTGGGCAGTCCCCTCCACCAGATGGACTAATGACTGGTGGAAAGCCCCAAGCTCCCCTACAGAGACGGCTATTGCAGCACGGTTTCGTTTTATTCAGTTTAAATATTTACAGATTTTACCCCCCATGCTCCAGACTGCAAGATGGGATGATCGCCTTGCCACCGTGTATGTGTTGCTCCACAAACTGTGGGGACTTTTTACATACAGGTCGAGTTGCCCAGCCCTGGATTCCTTCTGGGGGAGGTTTTAACATGCTCAGGTAGGATCCTAGGTTGGCCATTGGCTCACGATCCCAGACTGACGTTGCTTCACACCTTAGACAACATTGAGGGCTATAGATATAAACGGGCCCTCTTGTGGATAGGGCTTTTGGTTGCCAAAAGAGAGAGCCAGGTTGTAGAAGTAGGAGGTTGCCCCATTGATGGGGGAGTGGAAGGCAGGTTTTGATAGATGGCTGCCCCCAGAAACATTGGAGGGTTGGGGGCAGGGGGGAGGGAAGGGCTGCTGCAGGATTGCACTGAACATCTTGATGGATCGCCCTCTGTCCCTAGATACAAGCATGCAGGTTGGTGGGTCAAACTGGAGATTAGGACAGGTGGGAGTGCGGAAGAACTCAAAGTGAAGGTAGTAGCAGGTCTGACATCTAGATAGGATGTTAGAAGTAACTAATTCTCTTGTTTTTGTATCATCTAAGTGGATGGCTTCAAAGCTCTAGTGGGTTTCTGCTTTTCAAGACTGTACAGTTGTAGGAAGCTGGCCTGGTGTGTGGGGTGTACCTATGGTACTTACACCTTATACCAGGTCCAAGGGTTCCCCTGTTAGTGACATGTAGGCAGTGTGTAAAAGCCAGGCTCTCTAGAGGTAGCTGTGGATGAGCAGCCAAGGCTTATCTAGGAGACATGTAAAGCTCATGCAATACCACTGTAGTCACACAGTACTCACACACATGAAAGAAAATACTCAATGTTACAAAAATAAAGGTACTTTATTTTTATGACACAATTACCAAAAATACTAGATAGGCAACACCCCAACAGCAGGTAAGTAACACACTAAATATGTAACCTACTGATCCGAAATAGGCATAAATAGCAATAGAAAACAGTGCAATAGCAATAGACAATAGTGACCCTAGAGGGAGCCCAAACCATATACTAAAACAAATGGAATGTAAATGCAGAATGTTGCAGAAGCTGGAAGGAGCCATGAAAACAATGTTGCAAGCAGAGTCTTTGTTGTGGATGCAGATTGTCAGTTCCCGGAGGGTCCAGGTGCAGTTCCAGTGGCCAGTAAAATCTTTATTCAGCCTTCCTGGGCTTGAGCTGATCAAGCAGCAACAGGAGGGCAGAAACCTGTCTGAAGGGTGGCAGTAGCTTGGGCTGCCTGGAAAATTCCAGAAAGCTGGTAGGCGCCCCCAGAGTGCATGGAAACTGGCACCAGTATTGGGGTATGATTCAAACATGTTTGATACCAAACATGCCTAGGTTCGGAGTTACCATTATGTAGCTGGGCATAAGTAGTGACCTATGTCCAGTACATGCGTAAAATGGCGTCCCCGCTCTCACGAAATCCTTGAAAAGTGGAGCTGGAGTTCGTGGGGGCATCTCTGCCCATGCAGGGGTGCCCTCACACACAGGTACCTGCACCCTGCCCTCTGGACTAGGAGGGCCTACCATAGGGGTGACTTACAGCGACCTGGTGCATGGACCCGTAGCGAAAGGGTGCAAGCACCCTTCCACCCAGGCTGCAAAGACAGGCCTGCAGATACACTTTGCATGGGCTCCCCATGGGTGGCATAATACATGCTGCAGCCCATGGGGGACTCCTGGTGCCCCAATGCCCTGGGTACCACAAACTAGGAACTTATATGGGAGCACCAGTATGCCAAATGTGGGGCATGTGTGGTCTAAGCAACCAAATTTAAAAGGAGGGAGCAGAGTCACTGGGGTCCTGGTTAGCAAGGATCCCAGTGAACACTTTGAAACACACTGACAACAGGCAAAAAGTTGGGATAAGCATGCCAGAAATAGGCTAATTTCCTACCACTGTTATTTTAGATATTGTGAATTTGAACAATATGCTAATAAAACATTTTATTAAAAAGTCCATCCCATAAGTTATTAAAAAACAGATAATTCTAATAAAATGATACAAATCCCATAAAGGGAACAGGAGATATGATTTTTTAATAGATTTAAGGGAAAGGGCTGTAGAAAGAAATCTGCAAACAGAAAATACTGTTTGTGTGTGACCAGGACCTAGGTGTGATTTCAGCCTGGCTACGATGGAGCAAAAGTTGGAATTACGAAGCAGGTTTTTCCCAGTCAAAATTCTTACCTTCTGATTTAATCTCTGAAATGGAAGTCAAAATCCTTTAGTGGAACAAGGCAGCAGGCTTTACCTGTTGATGTTGAATAGGAGCTTAACGAGGTCCCAGTGAAGCCATTGGTTTGAGGGGAAAAGTCAAATTTCGCCTCGGGGAACTCATTTCTTTGGACGATACTTTTGATTGTTTCACCCTTCAAGATTTCTACCTTTGGACTTTTTTGGGGGGGCACTTGGATTCCTCCAGTGGGTCAAGGCAGTAGGCTTTATACTTGATATCAAAAAGGCTTGCCGCGAGGGTCCGCTGATGTTGATTTTTACGCGGCAAAATGCTCTGAGTGGGACCAACCTGATTTTTCTTGTCCAGATAGGTGGATTGACTTAGTAGGTTGGTCTTCCAGAATCCAAACCTCCTAGTCTAAGAGCCAGGCCAGGTGTATGGGTGCCATGCAGAATCCAAACCTCCTAGTGTGAGAGCCAAGACAGGTGTATGGGGGCCACTCAGAATGTAAACTGCCCAGCCTGAGAGCCAAGCCAGGTGGATGGGTGCCATGCAAAATCCAAACATCCTAGTCTGAGAGCCATGACAGGTGTATGGGCACCATGCAGAAGGCATTGACAAAATGTAATTGCACAATGTGTACAGATTAAAGTAAAAATAGTACATCAATCACCAAGTAATAAATCAAACATAATTATCTGTCCCAATTAATGCCCTTTCTTGAGGTCAAAAGTACAATTTATTCCAAACAAAGTTTGACAGTCCAAAGATCAATGTATATGTATTGGGAAAATAAGTCCCAATTTCAAAGTCTCTGATCCCAGAGTTTCAAATCACTTCCAGTTCCACTTGGTCATCCAAACAGATTCCCATGAACAAAATCAAAAATTCTTGCATTCAGAGAATTTACTTGCTTGTCCGTTAACACGTGTTTCATCCGGGGCGTCCCCCTGGATTTCTTCAGGACCTCCTAAAATAATATTCCCATAAATATCTTATCAGTATAAAGCTATTAGTTACATTCCTAATCTCATTATTAATGACGTGCATATATTCCTGTGACGAACATAGAGAACCGTGCCAAACATTGTACCATAGCCTTAATTTGTGTCAGAACATATGAAAATCATCCAATACATAAATCATGTGAAATAATGTTGTGTGTTGTGCACGTTCAGCCAGATTAAACAACCACCACATTGATGATAGAAATTAGTGATGATAGATGATAGAGATTATTACTCAATATTCACCCTTTGTCTTTATATTTAACCATGCAGAAGGCAAACTGCCCAGCCTGAGAGCCAAGCCAGGTGGATGGGTGCCATGCAGAACGCAAACCTCCTAGTCTGAGAGCCAAGACAGGTGTATGGGTGCCAGGCAGAATGTAAACTGTCCAGTGTGAGAGCCAGGCCAGGTGTGTGGGTGCCATGCAGAATGCTAACCGCCTAGCCTGAGAGCCAGGCCAGGTGTGTGGGTGCCATGCAGACTGTAAACTGTCCAGAGTGAGAGCCAAGCCAGGTGGATGGGTGCCATGCAGAACGCAAACCTCCTAGTCTGAGAGCCAAGACAGGTGTATGGGTGCCATGCAGAATGTAAACTGTCCAGTGTGAGAGCCAAGCCAGGTGTATGGGTGCCATGCAGACTGTAAACTGCCCAGTGTGAGAGCCAGGCCAGGTGTATGGGTGCCATGCAGAATGCAAACCACCTAGCCTGAGAGCCAGGCCAGGTGTATGGGTGCCAGGCAGACTGTAAACTGCCCAGTGTGAGAGCCAGGCCAGGTGTATGGGTGCCATGCAGAATGCAAACCATCTAGCCTGAGAGCCAGGCCAGGTGTATGGGTGCCATGCAGAATGCAAACCACCTAGCCTGAGAGCCAGGCCAGGTGTAGGGGTGCCATGCAGAATGTAAACTCCCAGTGTGAGAGCCAGGCCAGGTATATGGGTGCCATGCAGAATGCAAACCACCTAGCCTGAGAGCCAGGCCAGGTGTATGGGTGGCAGGCAGAATGTAAACTGTCCAGTGTGAGAGCCAGGCCAGGTGTATGGGTGCCAGGCAGAATGTAAACTGTCCAGTGTGAGCCAGTCCAGGTGCAGTCACAATATAAGGAGATGGCATGCGGCCACATACTGTGAATGAACCAGTGGCACCGAATGGAGTGAATACCCAGTGGTAGAAGAGATGTCAAGCTAGGACCTCTTGATGAGTGAGATCCTTGAAGGTAATACAAGTGTTTAGGAGCTTTTATAATGGAATGCAGTGGATTTCTAGACATAGCTTTAGAATGAAAATGTGAAAAAAAAAAATATATATATATATATTTATACAGGCATCTGCGAGACAGATCTGGGAACTGCACACAAAGAGTGGAACATAATTCCGAGCACCTCCCACCTAAAGACACTGAAACGAGTGAGACCACTGCGTTAACTTAACAGCAAATACAACTGTGGATAAAGCACTGGTCTTTATATGGATTTATTTACCACTCATTCTTACAGTGGCAGCTGTTAGCTGAGAAAGGTTGAGGGGCAGCAAGTGGGACACTAATAAAATAAAAAAACTTACCTGCCTCCTGCTGCCTCGATGTTCTATAGCTCCAGATGCACAGGCTCCAAGATTCCCTGCATTACTCAGCAAAAGAGAAGCTCCAGGATTGGGTGGAGCAGGCTGGTCCTACGCTCCGCCAGGGAGAGGGAGCCTGTGCCTGCTACTCTCAATGCAACAGCCTGGAGATATCCAAGTGCACATGTCAGTCCTAAGGAAGCCGGCCAAACTGACATGCGCACTTGTAGTGCCCTGTACCCACCACTCATACCGCTGCTGTTGAGGGATGGCCCCGCCCTCAAGACTGGGCTCCGGCTCCGTCATGTAAAATAAAATGATAGAAAAGCAGTTTCATTAATTGCTTTATTATCATTTTGTGTTACATGTTTTCATCTGCTGGCTCCAGCAGTGGGGCGGAGCAAGATGGTGGACAGGATGGAAGCCCCTTGGTGGCCTCCACAAACATAACCACATTGTCGGATGCTGGCTCTGTATATACTATATCAAAATGAGGTATGGTGTCACAGAGTCCAGGGGTTCCCCAAGAGGCTTGACCGAGGCAATAATAGATAATACTTATACTCTATTTGTGGTAGTGTGGTCGAGCAGTAGGCTTATCAGAGGGTAGTGTTAAGCATTTGTTGTACACACACAAGCAATAAGTAAAAATACACACTCAATGACTTAACTCCAGACCAATAGGATTTTATATAGAAAAATATATTTTTGTTACTTTATTATTAGAACCACAAGACTCAGTTCAGAAGTAAATACTGTTGCAGGTAATTACTTAGCATAGACATCAATGTAACTTTGTTTCACTTTAGCCAAGTAAACAGTTTTTAAGAAAACAGAGAATATCTATTTTAAAAGTGGACAATGCATTTTCAGAACAGTTCCTGGGGGAAGAAAATAAAGAACAGTTTTGGAGGTGAGTACATGACTTACAGTTCCAGTCTCCGGGTTATAGGTAGTCCACTGTTGGGGGTTCAAGTTAACCCCAAACACCTACCACCAGCAATACAGGGCCGGCAGGGTGCAGAGGTCAAAGTTGAGCAATTTTAACGTGGGCTCCTATGGAAACAAGGGGTACTCGGAATTCGGTCTACCAACAGGTAAGTACCCGCGGCTCAGAGGGCAGACCAGGGGGGATTAGTGGAGCACTGGAGGGGCCCCAAGTAGGGATCAATCCCACACCCTCAGCGACACTGGAGCAGCCGGGTGCAGGGTGCAAACAGGGCATCGGGTTTCCAATTAAACTCTATGAAGGAACCCTGGGGTCACTCAGGTGCTGCAGGCAAGGTCCGGGGGGGGGGAGGTGTCTCGGGCACACCACCGGTCGAACAGGGAAGAGGGCTGCCTGTTGATTGTTGCTGGACCAGGTGTTGATTTCTCCAAGGCCTGGGGGCTGCGGGTGTAGTCGGGTGGGTCCTCGGGATACCCTCTGCAGGTGTTGTCGTGGAGGGGTGGAGATGTCAACTCGGGGTGGGCACTTGGTCGCCGTCGCCTGGGTCCGCTCTGGTCGGTTGGGCCACCTGGACTCTGGCTGTGGCCGTCGGGTGCAGAGTGGTTAGGACTCACACTTCTTGAGTGAGGTGGGAGTCCTATAGAAGAGGTTTCTTCTTTTCTTCTTTGGACAGGGCCACTGTCTATGGGAGTTCTTGATCCTCTGTGATGCAGGTAGTCCTCTGGAGGTTTTTCAGAGGTCGCTGGACCTGCAGGACGTGTCGTCTTTCTTCTGCAGCTTCTTTGAAGCAGGGGACAGGCCTGTAGGGCTGTGACCAAGTCAGTTGTTGTCTCCTTTCCTTCTCTGCTGGGGGTTCCGCTAAGCAGTCCTTCTTCTTCTTGTGAGGTCATCAGGAATCTGACTAGCTTGGTTCAGGGAGCCCTTAAGTACAAGATTTGGGGGCGTTTTTAGGGTTAGAGGGCAGTAGCCAATGGCTGCTATCCCTGAGGGTGGCTACACCCTCCTGGTGCCCACTCCCTTTGGGCAGGAGGGCACATTCCTATCCCCATTGGCCCTGATCCTCCAAACCAAGATGGAGGATTCTGCAAGGAGGGGGTCACTTCAGCTCTGGACACCTTCGGGGTGGTCCTGGCTGAGGTAGTGACTCCTTGTTTTTCCTAATTATCCCTCTGGACTTGCTGCCAAAAGTGGGGCTTTGTCCGGGGGCTGGGCATCTCCACTAGCTGGAGTGCCATGGGGCATTGTAACACGAAGCATGAGCCTTTGAGAGTCACTGCTAGGTGTTGCAGTTCCTGCAGGGGGGAGGTGTGAAGCACCTCCACCCAGTGCAGGCTTTGTTTCTAGCCCCAGAGAGCACAAAGGCTCTCACCCCAGGGGGTCAGAAACCCATCTCTCAGTGGCAGGCTAGCACAGACCAGTCAGTCCAGCACTAAAGTATTGGGTAAAATACAGGGGGCATCTCTAAGATGCCCTCTGTGTGCATTTTATAATAAATCCCACACTGGCATCTGTGGGGGTTTATTGTGCTGAGAAGATCGATATTAAACATCCCAGTATTCAGTGTAGCCTTTATGGAACTGTGGAGTTCGTTTTGACAAACTCCCAAACTATATACTTAATAATATGGCCACACTGCACTTACATTGTCTAAGAATGGACTTAGACCCTGTAGGGGTATATTGCTCATGCAGCTAAGCCCTCACCGGTGGTATAGTGCACCCCACCCTAGGGCTTTAAGGCCTGTTCAAGGGGTGACTTACCTATGCCACAGGCAGTATTTTGTGGGCATGGCACCCTGAGAGGGATGCCATGTCGACTTTGCCTTTTTCTCCTCACCAACACACAATCTACAATGGCAGTGTGCGTTTGTTAGGTGAGGGATCCCTTAGGTTGGCACAACACATGCTGCAGCCCTAAGGGACATTCCCTGGTCATAGGGCCCTTGGTACCACTGGTGCCTTTTACAAGGGACTTATCTGTGTGCCATGGGTGTGCCAATTGTGGAAACAATGGTACATTTTTTGTGAAAGAACACTGGTACTGGGGCCTGGTTAGCAGGGTCCTAGCACACTCTCAGTCAAGTTAGCATCAATATCAGGCAAAAAGTGGGAGGGTAACTGCAACAAGGGCCATTTTCCTACCAACATCCCTCAATGTAAATCCTGGGAGGCCTGCAGCCATCGAAGCCTGACACACTGGGAAAGAAAGATTGTAGATATGCAGACCTACCTAGAACCAAATCGGATGATCCATGACTAATTAAGGTGGAAGATTGCAAAGACCTCTCACTGAAAACCAGTATCTTGGGCTCCCCTGAAGGGCGATGGGGGGTGAAGAGACACTGTGGCAGCCTGTCCAGCTGACTGATCGGACGACTGGCCTTGCGGGGCCACAGAGTGAGTTGCGAGATGCCATTTGCCCCTGGCTGCTCCAAAAGACTTTGACTCCAACCCTGGCAGCACCTGTAGATCCTGATGCTGTTATCGGGAGGGGGCAATCAAGGATCTTAGTTTGCTGACCACAATGGACTGGACTTCACTGGGGACACAGAGTGGCTCCGATTAGAGATTTGATCCCTAGTGTGTAAGCCCCGATGTGGCTGGTCAGCAGTGGGTTGTTGTCCTGTAGGGACCCAGTCTTGGGAACAGGACTCAGGACACACCCAAGCTGTTGGTGGCCCGGGCCAGGTCCAGTCCTCTTGATCAATGTTCTCTTAGCTCTGGTGAGGTCCCCCAATGATGTCAACCAGGGGCTGCTGCCTGACTTGCCTAATAGGCCCTACAACCTATGCTACTTTGTTCTGAACTCCTTTATTGTTCAGAGGAGGAGGCCTTGTCCACTATTCCTGCTATAAAATAAAACAAATAAAAAAACAAAGTCATCTGCGTATCAGTACAGCAAAAAAGCACAAATACCTCACAATGGCTCAAAGAAACAGGGCTCACTGCTTTCTCAAGAGGAAAATTCCTGCCAATATAAAGCGATTGTCTTGTAAAAAGCCTTTCTTCCTAAATGGCAAGGTCCAGTGCCTTTAGAAACTGGGCTTACTGCACTAGGAGAAGAAAAGTCCAAAAACACACTCATCATACTAGAAACTGCAGAATAAATTCAATGATAAATGTCTATGAGATGCAAGGTTTAGTGACATGCTGAGTGAATGTGGGAGGAGGGGAGTCACCCAGCTCTCTGTGAAGGGATTAAGACCCAGGTTTATTGACTCATCTCAGCCGCCGGATAACATTCACTTCCCCACCCTCATATCATTGTACTCACCCTAAGACCTATACCTGAACCCAGCCACCACTCAACAGTGCCAATTTTGTTGGAAAAAAAGCAGGAGCCAACTCATTTAAGATTATGGGCCTCATTCTGAGGCTGGCGGGCGGCGGTAGCCGCCCGCCTGGCTGGAACCGCCAAATGGCCGCTCCGCAGTCGGAAGACCGCGGAGGCCATTCTGGTTTTCCCGCTGGGCTGGCGGGCGACCGCCAGGAGGCCGCCCGCCAGCCCAGCGGGAAACCCCTTCCCACGAGGAAGCCGGCTCCGAATGGAGCCGGCGGAGTGGGAAGGTGCGACGGGTGCAGTTGCACCCGTCGCGTATTTCAGTGTCTGCAAAGCAGACACTGAAATACTTTGTGGGGCCCTCTTACGGGGGCCCCTGCAGTGCCCATGCCATTGGCATGGGCACTGCAGGGGCCCCCAGGGGCCCCACGACACCCCTCACCGCCATCCTGTTCCTGGCGGTCAGAGCCGCCAGGAACAGGATGGCGATGAGGGGGTCGGAATCCCCCAAGGCGGCGCAGCAAGCTGCGCCGCCATGGGGGATTCCCAGGGCAGCGGAAAACCGGCGGGAGACCGCCAGTTTTCCTCTTCTGACCGCGGCCAAACCGCCGCGGTCAGAATGCCCTGCGGGGCACCGCCAGCCTGTTGGCGGTGCTCCCGCATCCCCGGCCCCGGCGGTACTTGCCCGCCGGGGTCGGAATGACCCCCTATATAGCCTCCCAGTCTTTCCAAAACTTCAATAAAGTACAAAAACAACACCTTGGAGGAATTTCCGGACACCATTTTTTTCAATCAATAACATAATGGCTGATACGGGATGGTCAAAACCAACCTCATCTTTACTCCTAACACCTCGTCCTGGACCGACATCTTCTTGAAAAACGAAGGGCCTGATTTAAGTTTTGGCAGATGGGGTTACTCTGTCACAAACGTGACGGATACCCCTTCCGCTGTATTATGATTCCATTATATTCTATGGAAATTGTAATATGGCGGATTAAATATCTGTCGCGTTTATGACCGAGTACCCTGTCCACCAAACTCTAAATCAGACCATAAATGTTACATCCTCAATTAACATTCCACATGGCTGCAAGTTTAGAAATGCTCCCTCCTCTCTTTGTAATAGATCAATAATTATCTCCATATACTAATAGGGCCCAACAATGATTCAGTCCTCAGATATATTTCTTTCTATATTCGACCACCTATTCCCAGTCCTGCTCAATGTGCTACAGTAAGTCGCCTCCGCCTCTCGTTCTGACATGTTGCCTCACTCCTACACGCATAAATCCATCCCCATTTCATTTCGGCCATAGAAATCGACAATCAGGGACATGAAGTCTGACTCAAACAGGGTGCTGCCACTGTCCCAAACATATCCCTCATCCCTTACTGGCCCCAACAGGATAATCCCTCTCAATACATCTCCTCAACTAATTACCACAGATTTCCAACTCTTTCATATCCCACCCCCAACATCTCAGAGAATGCCCCCCCAAACTGGCACCATTTTACTCATCCAGACTACACACACCAACCCATCCTGTGGAACCACACCTTCCCTCACCAATCTACACCCACCTCAACCTTGTTAACATTGAGAACACTCTCCATTCAATAGAAGCCCCCTAGTACAACTCTACTCCCCCTGCACCATATTAAAACCTACACTCACAACTGCCCAACCTCACATCTCACAACTAACACCGCAAACTCCCTGATGCGTCCTACACCACTTTGCACTCTCCTCCTCCTCAATCTACTACACAAGAAGAACTCTACCCACATCATATTCCTGTTCAGACAAACTTATGCACCCTTCACATTACCCACACACTCAGATGCCCAATCTCACCTAACCCTCCTTTGACCCTCTTATACACACACCCCCTCAACTATTCGGACGACAATCACTTTGATACCTTACAACTTACTCTTCCCCACACAATAACAACAGCTGGCACCCCTCCTCTCCTCGATCAACAACCTTGAAAACCACCCTCCACAAATCCACTGACAGTGAATACACAACCTCCTACCATATGATTTTCTTACATATCACCTTACCCTCGGCAGTCTCGACCATCCATACAAGATCTCTTCTCACACTCTGAACGCCCACCCAATGAATTATACTCCACTCACAATAACCACACAATTTAATTACCTCTCCCACACAACACCAACAACGGTCACAGCACCACCTCACCAATGAAAACCCTGAACCAATCCCAATACACCAACTTGTACCAAACCACAATTGTGAACCTGTATTCAGCACCTCACAACACGACAATCATCCTACAACGATCTTCAGCTTTCAAACACTATCTGTGACAATCATCCTCCAATGACAAAAGCTCTTAATGAATGACATAAAAAGTCACACTCAATTTCTCCACACATCCTAGAACACATACTGGATCTCCTCAACTAAAAATTCATCTTATTCCACCTAAGCTCCAGGATGTTTGTTCTTCTGGATGCTCTACTCCCCCAAGCTATTTCTGGCACTAAATATCAAGTAGCAATCACCCACCTCGCCCCAAAAGATTCCATTCCCAGGCCCAGGGAACCGACTGCCCAGGAGGCACTCACCAATGTCCTGGGGGCTTACCAAGAATCCCAGGACAAGATGGGTTAGATGTTAAACATCATGCAGGAGAACCAGCGGCTGTAGGAGGAACACCAGGAGAGCAGGAAAGATTTGGAGGCCCTCAACACCACCATGGTCTCCATAGCACGGGTGCTGGGTGATATGGCCAACATCATGAGGGGCTACACAGCACACCAGCGGGCCCCTTCCACAAGCCAGTCAGCTGAACAGCCCTCCACATCTGCTGCAGCTAGTGGACAGGTGGCCCTGCCACAGGACCCACTGGCCACCAGCACCCCTCCCCCTGCAGAAGGTGAACCACCCTGCAAACTTTCCCTGCAACCCAGACAGACGCCAGAGACACTTGCCAAGACCAAGACCATCGCCAGGAAATGAGACCCTCCTGAATGTTGCCCTTGTGTTTCACTGTGTCACCTTGTCCACTTTGAACTGCCATTTCTCCCCTTCCTATGGCCCCTTGGATAGGTTCAGTCTTGGGGTGGACTGACCTTGCTACAAACAGACTGGACCAATACCCTGGACTTACCTCTACCATCACCCCATTCCATTGCACTATTCCTTCTATATTTTTGCACTACAATAAACACCCTTGAACACAACTTGAGTGATAGTGCTTTATGTGATGAAAATGTGCAATAATATTAAAAGTTTCATCTTGTGCAATTGTCCTGTGATTGCATACAAATAATGGCCTGTAGCTGTCTGTAGTCAACACATCAGTACACAGTTGTAACCACACCAACATCTGCAAAATGAGAAGGCATAGGTGACAGTCAGTTGAGATGGTAAGGCAGTGACTGCCATCATGCTACAGCCACACCGAAAAGATAAATAATCAGAGAAATGGTCAGTTCCACTGTCTTACCTGTGTGTCATTAGAAGTACTACCGTATGGCTGATGTCCTGTTGTCCACATCCTCATCCTCTGCCTCTTCATCCTCACTGTCCTGAGGGTCCACTGCTGCCACAGGAGCATTTTCACCCTCCTCCTCCTGCAGATAGGGCACATGTTGTCTGATGGCCAAGTTGTGCAACATGGAGCATACCTCAACTTTCTGGCAGACCTTCACAGGGGAGTAGCAGAGGGATCCACCTGTCAGATGGAGGCACCTGAACCTGGCCTTCAGGAGGTCGAAGGTCTGCTCAATTATTCTCCTGGTTCGCCCATGAGCATCATACCTATTCTCAGCCCCTGTCCTGGCATTCCTTATAGGGGTCAAGAGCCACAACAGGTTTGGGTAGTCAGAGTCACCTGCAAGAATTGAGGAACAAACATTAATCTTGCACAATGGTATGGAGGATGACTCCTGAAGGCATACACTGACATGCACTGGGTGGGGACTCAGGCTCATCTATTAGCCACACCCTGTGCCTCTGTAGTTGTGCCATCACATTTGGGATGCTGCTTTTCCTCAGGACGAAGGTTTCATGCACTGACCCAGGATACTTGGCAGTGACGTGGGAGTTGTACTGGTCCGCCAGGCACACCATTTGCACATTGAGTTGGTGGAAACTCTTCCGATTCCTAAACACCCGTTCATTGTGCCGGGGAGAGGGGACAAATGCTATATGTGTTCCGTCAATGGCCCCAAGAATATTTGGAATATGTCTGATTGCATAGAATCCAGCCTTCACAGTGGCCAAATCTTCCACTTTGGGGAAAGCAATGTGGCTGCATATGTGTTTGAGCAAGGCAGACAAAAACCTTGCCAGCACTATTGAGAACATTGGCGGTGACATTCCTGCAGCCAAGCCCACAGTCACTTGGAAAGAACCAGTTGCCAGGAAATGGAGCACATATCGAACCTGCACAAGAGGGAGGATCCCAGTGGGATGACCGTGATCAGATATCAGATCAGGCTCCAATTGAGCACACAGCTCTGTGATTGTGGCGCTGTCCAGTCTATAGGTGTGTATTATGTGCCTGTCCAGTGTAGCCAAGTCCACAAGTGTTCTGTACACAGGGGCTTGTCTCCTCCTCCTATTCCTCCGCAGTGGTAGGTACCTAAGGGACACAAGAGTGAGAAGGGAGTGACAAACTGAACAATGGAACCACCACCTCAGTGTACATTGAGCTTGTATGTAATTGGACTACGTAAATGGCAATGTATGTACAATTGACAACAATGACGCAGTTTCCAATTTCAGAATGTTGACCAGCACCATAAAATGGCGAGCGCCTGTCCTGTATGTAGGGACAGGTGGGAGTGATGTAACTCCGCCGGCATTGGGAGTCATGGCGGAAGGCGGTCTTGTACCGGCGTGCTATTCCTCATTGGCTTACATGGGGCTCTATGGAGTACAGTGTCCAATGAGGATCACCGGCGGCGCGGACGTGACCACCATTTTCTTACTATAACCTCACTTGATTCCTGACTTTCCACAGGACAACACATCCACGGCATGTGCTGCTGTGACCTGAGTCTGGAACCTGCCATGGCCTGTGTGACAGTAGAAAGGGCCCCTGCCTTCTCTTCAGAGGAGTTGGAGCGCATGGTGGATGGGGTCCTACCTCTGTATGGACAGCTGTATGTGCCTCCAGACCAACAGGTGAGTATACCATGGGGACGATGCATGCAACAAGGTTGCATGGAGATGTGTGTGTGCTGGCAGTGTGTCATTTAAGTGAGGGGTATGGCTGGTGGTAGTGTACATGCAGGGCTCTGGGTGATGTGTGTACCGTTTGAGGGGAAGTGGTATTTGTGGGCCATTGGTGTGACAGGTTGGATTGTATGGTTAATGGCGTCCTCCTGTCTGTATTTCCTCTGCAGGTCAGTGCCCATCAGAAGAAGGGATTGTGGCATGCCATTGCCAAGGATGCGCGGACCCTGGGGGTCTATAGCAGGCAGAACACCCACTGCAGGAAACAGTGGGAGAACCTGAGACGCTGGGCCAGGAAGACTGCTTAGGCCGAGCTGGGGATGGCCTCCCAACGAGGAAGGGGTGCCCATCGGAACCTGACCCCCTAATGGCCCGCATACTGGCAGTGGCCTACCCAGAGCTGGATGGACGCTGGAAGGCAGCACAGCAGCCACAAGGGGGTGAGTACAGTGTGTGTAACACCCATCTTTGTTGCGTGGCATAGGATGCTGGTGGTGGGTTTCAGTTAGTGGGTGCCCCTTAATCCCAGCTCAGACATTGCTGTGTGGTGCAGCTCAGGGTAAATGGGTGAATGGCAAAATCTTGTTTACTAGTTAGGTGGCATTCCATGTCAGACAGTGCTTAGTAGGTCCCAGGAGGGGTGCAGATGGCAGTGGTTGGCTTTCATCTTGCTGTGGTACCTAGCCAATGGAATGCCAGTGTGGTACATAGTGCTCAATCTTAATCCCTGTGTGTGATGGTAATGTGTATGCCATCTGTGGTGTTGGTGCTGTAATTGACCCAGTGCTCCCTTTCTCTCCCCCCTCTATTTTCTTCTGTCACCCTGTCCATGTGTGCATTATCATCATCTGTTGGAGGAGCAGGGGCACCGGCTAATGAGGGAGCAGCAGCCCACGGGACCCAGGAGACAAAGCCCACTGACACCTAGGGGCCCAGTGGAACGAAGGCGAAGGGAGCACCACGACGGGGACAGGAGTTGATAACACTAACTCTGATTCCTCTGCCGATGGAAGCTGTCACCCCCTCCTCCTCCCTCACAGTCACATCCGCACTCACACCTGCATGCACTGCATCAACAGCCACCATCACCACATCATGCAGCACACCCACCTCACTTGCAGACACCTCCACAACGTCCATCCACACGTCCTGTTTGTCCTCTCCCACCCTGTCTGCCCCTCTCCTAAGAGACACAAACGCTTGCACTCAGACACCCAACAGCCATCCACCTCACACACGCACACTGTTCAAGCACCTGCACCCAAGTCCAGCAGATGTACACCTCCTACAACCACTCCCTCTACCTCCACTCCCATCCTTCCTCCCTCATCCCGCCCCAACATCCCTAAGAAGCTTTTCCTTACCCAGCTTGACCTCTTCCCTTCTCCTCCATCACCCCCGCCCTGCTTGTAAGAGCAGGGTCCCAATGACCCAGCCCAGCACCTCAGCCAAACAGTCTGCCACTGCTCCCACCAAAAAATCAGTTGCTGGCACAAAGGGGTCCCTAAGTGTGACGGCAGCCACTCCTAGTAAGTGCACACCTCTGCCTCAGAAAGGGAGGACTAGGGTGGCAAAACCCAAGGGACAGAGGACGGGGTCAGTGGAGGCACCTCCTAGACCTGGAGGCAAGGACACAAGTCACATGTCAAAGGCCAAGGGGGCCCGTCACAAGAGGGAACAAATAGATCCCGGTCCACCACTAAAGAAAGCCAAGGAGCCCCCTCCACCAAAGAAAGCCAAAGCTCCCCTCCACCAGCAGAGGTCAAGGAGCCCTCTCCACTAGCAGAGGCACCCAGGACCCCGCCCCCTCCACCAGCAGAGGGCAAGGAGCCCTCTCCACTAGCAGAGGCACCCAAGGAGCCCTCTCCACCAGCAGAGGCACCCAAGGAGCCACCTCCACCAACAGAGGGCAAGGAGCCCTCTCCACCAGCAGAGGCACCCAAGGAGCCCCCTCTACCAGCTGAGGGCATGTAGCCCACCCTCCAGAGACTGTTGGGCAAGGAATCCCTCCAGAACCAGTGGGCATGTTACCCACTTCAGCTGAGGTGCCACCTCACACCCCCTTCCCCCTGAGGTGCCTGCCCATTTCCAACACGATGCCCCTGAACAGTGGAGTCCGGGTGATGCCAGGAGTCAAGTTGGGCCTTGGACTGTGCCCTGTGGCCATGTGGCCCTTTGGTACTCTTGACTGGCCACTGGCCCAATCTGGAAATTTACATTTCATGTTTCATTATGGTGGCTGTTGGAAGCAAATTACAGTGTTAGTACTTCAGAATTGTTGTCCTTGCATTATTTTCACGTGGGTCCTGTGACATTCGTTTTACTCTGCACCTGGTTCTGAGTATGGTGTGTGTTGTGCGTGTGTGTCTCACTCTCCTTCTCCTCCCTCCCTCCCTTGTGTGCTAGGCGGCTGTACTCACCGTCGTCGTCTTCGTCGGCGTTGGTGTTCCAGGGCGGCCATGGCGTGGTAGAGCATTGGGATGACTTGAAGTTCCGGTACCATGGCGGCCGCGGATTCCTCTGTGTCCATGATGGTGAGTTTTTTGTTTTCTGTACTGTGTTTCCGCCAGGCTTTTGATGGCGTAGGTACCGCCCCGGAAATCCTGGTGGTTTGCTGTGTCATAATATGGTGGGCGGTACCTTGACTTTCGCCTGGCTGTTGATGGCTACTATCGTGGTCAGTGGTGTGGTGCATTGGCTGTCTATGGGACCGCCATGGTCATAATTTGACAGTAATTACCACCAGGGTGTTGGCGGTATTACCTCCACTTTAACAGTCACAGCCATTGTCATAATGAGGACCTGTGTGTTTTGTGCTGCAACAGAAAAAAAACACCACAACGCCTTCAACAACGACGCTGCATGGAACCATGCCCCGCTTGGTACCGCAACCCTGGTCTCACCGCCGCCACCACCTGATGCCGTCACCGAGCTGTTGCTTGCACCATGACCTATGGGCCCCGCACCCTGCATTGCCTTGCTCACACCGCAGCCTTGGTATCCCCAACACCGCCACTCTAAGCTGGCACCGGCACTGCTGCCTGCACCATGGCCTGAGGACACCGCTCGTGAGGGGTAATAAAGCACCATCACGCACTGCAGCCTCAGTCCACCGACGCCAGGGCTATCGACTCCAGCATCTTTTAACAAGCGCCCCTGTCTGCACCGCGACCCTTGGGTGCCGTACGGAGCCCGCCCTGCGTCGTACTGCCGCCTTGGGTCTATGGAAAATAGCGCTTCAGCAACAACTACGCTGCTGCCTGCACTGTGACCTGGAGACACTGCACGTCGCACTGACCCGATTCACACCTCAGGCATGGTCTTACTGGCGCCAGAGGATGCTGTCACCGAGCCGCTGCCTGCGGTGACTTGTGGGCACCGCACGTTACTTTGTCCCACTTCGCACCACAGCCCTGAGCCATCAATGCCAGCAATCCTGACTTCGTCATCAGCCCAGTGTTCGATCTGCAATGCTTGTGATTTCAAGGGCCCAACGACCCCTGCACTGACCTCCGGAACCGACGCTCGCCAAAACCAGCGACGCTGCACTCCAGATCTTATCATGAGGATCATAATGCCCTACATTTCCAATGTACTGTTTGTGGGTCTTCCCTACACAGTAGCTGGCCATGCAACGCTGCGGTTGGCCTGAACTGTTGGATTTGTTTTCATGACGCAGTGATAGCCCCAGACGGAGCTATTGACTTCAAGGAACTGTATTTTTAAGTAATTATTGCAAAATTCATGTCTTTAATACTATATGTTGGATTTTTCTCGTTTTGGTCTTGTTTTACACAGATAAATATTGGCTATTTTTCTGAAACTGGAGTGGTGTCCTTTTGTAGTGTTTTCACTGTATTACTGTGTGTTATGTGCAAATGCTTTACACATTGCTTCGGAGATAAGCCTGACTGCTTGTGCCAAGCTACCAAGGGGGTTAGCAGGGGTTGTCTGAGCTGGGTATCTCCCTTGCCCTGACTAGAGCGAGGGCCCCTACTTGGACAGGGTGTAAACCGACTGCCAACTAGAGACCCCATTTCTAACAGTTCTATGCTTGACTTATTAATCTCCAAAGAAAAACTGCTCTTAGTGGACAAAGCCATACCAGTAGACTTGACTGATCATTATCTTATTCCTGTCTTGCTATGACTATCACATTCCATGACCATGGCCCAACCGAAAAGAGCAATTACCTGGTTCTGTGACACTAAGAACATCAGCATTTGCCAACTCAGTAACACAGCACAGAAGGAACTACCGACCAACAGCCGCACTATAAATATTAATGACTTGACTGCTCACTGTTCTGACCATCATTCATCTCTGCTTGTTACGGTAGGTTTACTGCAAACCAAAAAGAAAAGACAAAAACTATTGGCTCACATCCACCAACAGCCCCTACACTTCTACTTTTGTCAGATTTGACGACACATCCATGAAAGCAGAAGTTTGTACTATTTCTTTCCTCCAAAGCAAAAATGCTTCTTTGCCAAGACAACCGTACCACCCCCACCACAGAATGTAAATCCATGAACACTTGCCAATAATCTGACTCAATTAGGGAGAACGATCTACTTAAAACCATCAGAAAGACCAAACCTTCAAACCACTTTGTGGACCCTATCCTGTGTATCGTTACCAAAGATCTTTACACACATATGCATCCCGTTAGGCAAAGATGGTGAATCTCTTGCTCAGCCAAGGATTATTTCCTGACTGCCTCAAACTGGACAAGTCACCCCCCTCTTAAACTGAACATCTACAGATATGAATGACCCCAACAATTTTCACTCTTTTTCCAACCTGCCTTTCCTTGCAAAACTATTTGCAAAATGTGGAGAGGAGCAACTCACCAAACATATCCCCAACCTCCTAGATGAATACCAATCCAGTTTCAATCAGGGCTGCAGCACTGTCACAACACTGCTACTGGTGGACAATAATGCTCTTTGGGTCCTAGACTCTGGCAACTACTGCCTCCAGATCCTTCTCGACCTATCAGCAGCCTCTGACACAATCAACCACTTTACGCTGCTTGACATACACGCAATCGAATGGGCATTGATGGCGTGATCCTTAAATGGTTTGAATCATTCCTCATGGGTAGGTCACAGAAGATAAAAATTGATGGCTGCATCTCAACACTGATGGCTGTTAATCAAGGGGTCCCTCTGGGTTCTATTCTTGCTCCACCCTATTCAACCTGTACACTAAGCCTCTTGAGAGGTACTAAAAAAGGTAGCGATCTTCTATTATCAATTTGCTGATGACACCCAACTTTTATTTGAAGAACTCCTCTTCCATGAAATTGTGCACCTCACCAGCATTCTTAATTCCATTCAAGATGGGATGACTTCACATAGTTTAAAAGTGAACCCATCCACAAACAAATTCCTCCTCCTCTCCTCTTTGAAATCACCACTTCAAGTACAAACCTGGATGAACACAATCAAAATCCTTAACAGTAAACCCACGATTGTTGATGATGTCAAGTTCCTAAGAGACATCCTAAACAAAAAAGTCAACTTACACTAATAGACATCCTAGACAAAAAGCTGAACTTACAATTGCAAATCAGTGCCATGGTAAGAAATGTGAAGTTTCAACTTAAGCTGTCTGGAGGTACTAAGCCATCACAAACACTGTTGCTTGAAATTCTGAGCTTTAAAAGGGAATGACTTAGAGCACAATCTTTCTCAGGACCAGAATATAGGACTCCTTACCCCCGAACGTTTGAATCAACACTTTGTTTGCGATTTTGAAAACTGAGCTGAAAGCCCTTTCCTTCAAAGACATTTTAGTCAATGACACCTCAGCTAACCTCTCTAGTGGGAAAGTGCTCTCTTACCGCTTATGGCCTAGTCTCTGTGTCCGTGGGCCTGAGATTAACAGCTTTACCTCCCATTCTTACTGACAATCTGTTCACTGCCATAACTCATAATACGCCCATCCTTCTACAACTGTATGTAATGCTACGCTGACCTGTAACTTTGGACCTTATTGTTTTGCTTTCACTAATGACCGAATTGACAACAATCTCTGGAATGCACTTCTTAGTTTAAAGAAGACATTTATTATTACTTTGCCACGAGGTTCCTGAGAGAGGAGATTAGTAGGTTGGAGGCACACGTTTAAAAATAGCCACAGTAATGAAAGGAAAATACAAAATGTAATGTGCTACTGATGAACATTGAACAATAATATGCACAGTGGTGAAACACAAAGTCAGTGGTCAAACATAATTATTTTCACTACACTTATGCAAGAACCGTATGCAGGGCCAGCTTCAGCACTGATGGCACCTAGTGTGACAATCTTTTTTGCACCCCCCCACCACTCCTCATGACTCCCTCCTCAGATTCCCTCAATGCCACATGGCAAAAGTGCCCCTCATCTCTCCTCAGTCCCTCTCTCACATACATTTAATTTGTTTTAAAGCACTGCGCTACTTTATAGCGAATCAAAACTGCCACTAGACTAAACTCTGAGCTCTCTCTCTGCAGCAGGAACATTAATCAGAAAAGCTATGGTGGCATTTTTATTGCTGCCTGAATGCTGTGCACAAGGAGCTCCGAAGCAGACGTTAGCGCGTCTGACCTTAATTGGTTTCTTATCCTTAATTCATAAGGGGGTGCGTTAGAGGTTCGATGGACCTTTTGACTGCGCTTAGAGTAAATCCTACCATAGATCTCAATTTCAATACAAATCAATAACAAATATCAATCAACAATAGCAATAATCTTTGGAGTCAGTAATTCCACACACCATGACCCCTTTGGCCATGAATAACCACACCTTTATGTAAAAGCTATAATATTTATTTCCTTATATTAACGATGCTAATATCACGTAACTTAGTCTCAAAATCAAATGTTATGCAAACAGAAACAACACCGGTTGACCAAATCTTTTAAAGAATCTCAGTTTAACGAAAGAGTGTATTGTTACACATTCTAGGATTACAGTAGAAATTGTTAACAAGAATAACTGCGCAATAGAAATAGCATACATTTAGATTCAGCAAAGAAACGTCATCAACTGTTGTTAATAATTAGCAAACATCTTGTGAGTCTCCTAGCTAACCTTCTGATTAGAATACCATGTTTGGCCTTCATGCAAAACAATTTAGTCAACCCAAATTTGGAAAAACATCTAGCTGTGGCTCTATCAAAATAGTGGTTGGTACCTAGGAACAAAAGACAAATTACATCAAACACAATAACATTTGATTAATACCTCTCCTCTGTATGGTTCAGCAAGCTGCGACTGTCTTCGTCAATTGGACATTAGTTCGGTCAGCATCAGCAATGGACCATGAATGGAATGGTTCAGAACAGGGGACTCTAAGCTATCCAAACCATTGGTAAAGCATAGTCTAAGGATAAGCATTCAGCATCAAAAGTCTAAGCAATAAAGTTAATGATAAGAATTCTCTAAGTAAGGAATCAAAGCAAGTACACCTCATCGGTTGAAAAGGAAATGGGAAGAAGCCTCACTTCTCTTGGTGCGGTCAGGCTAAGTTAAAATCATCTAAAACTCTTCCCACGTTGCCACTGGTCAAAGAAGCGAACGTTTACATTTAGTCCAATTAAAGTAGAACTTCAAATCTAAGATATAACTAAACTGTCTTTCACATGTCGATGATTGGCTCCTCTTCTCCTGTTCCCATCGTCGGACTTGTCAGGTAATAATTTTGTATCTCTCTGTCCTTCAGTCAGTACATATATTGTTAGCTCCTGGGAACATCACTTTCACACACACTAACTAAACTTTACATTATTATAACAATAGCTAATGCAGCATTTTCTAGTAAGCAGTTCTCATGGGAAAATAAATCATTTACTAGTGTTTGGTCAACGCAGTGGAACAATGCAAGTATTCATTTCTCTAAACAGTAATTTTATGTGAATTATTTAAACAGTGCAATTTAACATGAGAATGCAACTAGACCCAAGACATTGCTAACTTAAGGCCTACAATTTAATAAAGCAAATACGTAAGTAATCATTAATATAAAATACTACTACATTAATCTAAACATGAGCACATCTTTTCATATGAATAAGCAATTAATAAGGACACTTTTTGTGATTACTGGCGGCCACTGAAGTAGGTACATTTTCCAAGCTGTGCATTATTTTCTATACCAAATAAAATTCTAGGCAGATTCAACATTCAGAATACATGAATGTTTGTTAGTAAAAATTCAGTGTTCACACAGGTGCTTTTAAATCATAAATTATTGTTCAATATAGCACTCCAGCCATGATGTCAGTGCCCCCTCCAGGTCAGTGCGTAGTGCGGTCGCACCAGTCGCACTGCCTTAAAGCCGGTCCTGACTATACAGTAATCAGATACCATGTAATTTTGACCCTTCTTTGCTATCTCGGTTTCATAGGTTGCAGCTTGCATGGCTGATGAATGGTGATACCCAGAAACCGGTCCCAGGATGCTTGTTTCCGGTCCAGGGAGGACCTGGGCTGGACCGTTCCCAGGGGGAACAGGGTCAAGACTGATTTGCACATGGCTGGGCCCAGACTGGGGTGGCATGGTGAGCAAAAAAACGATGGATTAAACCCAGATCTGTGACTGGGGGATGAGTGTTTGGTTCCGCATTCTGTCCATCATCTGTTCTTTTTGCATGTTTCACAATAGAACAACTTATATTACGACTCTGTTTTTTTTGTAATTTTGAACCATGAAACGTGTTTTGTGGTAAATCACTCTGGCATTCCACGCCGCGTGTCTCGCGTACACGGGCACAGGTCAGTGCCCTGCCCGCACGGTCTGCACCCAGGCCCGCCCCACTCCCCCGCCCGCCAGCGGGCCGCACAGAGGAGCTGCCCGGGCAGAGCGCGGCCTGGAAACCCAGCCCCGGACCCGCCAACGGTGTTTACACTCCGCCGAGGCACGCGCCTACTCATACAGCCAATCAGCGCTCGAGAATAACGAGCGGCGGCTGTGATTGGCTGGGGCCACGAAAAGCCTCCACTCCGAGGCCACCTTACACCGTACGAGGCCCTCCCGCTCCCGATGACGCCCACAACAGTCCCACCGCGGGATTGGTTATCACGCGACCCGGAAGTAGTTGAGGACATGGACCATGTTCATGCGTTAAAACACTAACAAGGGGCACCGGGCGGAGATCACGGACGGGGCAGGTAAGGAGCGGACGCGGGGCACTCTCACCTCCGCCATACGCCTCCACCGTGACTTGTTTTCTTCTATCAAACGTGTTCACATCCTCTTACGCAAGTTCGTATCTCTGTATTCGATCATTAACTTCCCATCTCTCTCAACAGTCTTACCTTCCTCTTCCACCGCGTTCCCATCCTCTCCACACTGTCCTTCTCCTCTATCCCTCTGTTCCCACCCCCACCATCCCATCCTGCCCAACTCCTCCACTTCCCCTCCCTCCACTGCTCCATCAGCACCCCGTCCTCCTCTCCTTCAGCACCCCTTCCTTCTTCTCCATCAGCACCCCATCCTCCCTCTCCATCAGCACCCCATCCTCCCTCTCCATCAGCACCCCTCCCTCCTCTCCATCAGCACCCCGTCCTCCCTCTCCATCAGCACCCCTTCCTCTCTCTCCATCAGCACCCCTTCCTCTCTCTCCATCAGCACCCCTTCCTCTCTCTCCATCAGCACCCCTCCCTCCTCTCCTTCAGCACCCCGTCCTCCTCTCCTTCAGCACCCCTCCCTCCTCTCCTTCAGCACCCCTTCCTTCTTCTCCATCAGCACCCCGTCCTCCCTCTCCATCAGCACCCCTTCCTTCTTCTCCATCAGCACCCCATCCTCTCTCTCCATCAGCACCCCGTCCTCCTCTCCTTCAGCACCCCGTCCTCTTCTCCATCAGCACCCCTTCCTTCTTCTCCATCAGCACCCCGTCCTCCCTCTCCATCAGCACCCCATCCTTCTTCTCCATCAGCACCCCTTCCTTCTTCTCCATCAGCACCCCTTCCTTCTTCTCCATCAGCACCCCGTCCTCCCTCTCCATCAGCACCCCGTCCTCCCTCTCCATCAGCACCCCGTCCTTCTTCTCCATCAGCACCCCTTCTTTCTTCTCCATCAGCACCCCATCCTCCCTCTCCATCAGCACCCCGTCCTCCTCTCCATCAGCACCCCGTCCTCCTCTCCATCAGCACCCCGTCCTCCTCTCCATCAGCACCCCGTCCTCCTCTCCATCAGCACCCCGTCCTCCCTCTCCATCAGCACCCCTCCCTCCTCTCCATCAGCACCCCTCCCTCCTCTCCATCAGCACCCCTCCCTCCTCTCCTTCAGCACCCCTTCCTTCTTCTCCATCAGCACCCCGTCCTCCCTCTCCATCAGCACCCCGTCCTCCCTCTCCATCAGCACCCCTTCCTTCTTCTCCATCAGCACCCCTTCCTTCTTCTCCATCAGCACCCAATCCTCCCTCTCCATCAGCACCCCTCCCTCCTCTCCATCAGCCCCCCTTCCTTCCTCTCCATCAGCCCCCCTTCCTTCTTCTCCATCAGCACCCAATCCTCCCTCTCCATCAGCACCCCTCCCTCCTCTCCATCAGCACCCCTCCCTCCTCTCCTTCAGCACCCCGTCCTCCCTCTCCATCAGCACTCCTCCCTCCTCTCCTTCAGCACCCCTTCCTTCTTCTCCTTCAGCACCCCTTCCTTCTTCTCCATCAGCACCCCGTCCTCCCTCTCCATCAGCACCCCGTCCTCCCTCTCCATCAGCACCCCGTCCTCCCTCTCCATCAGCACCCCTTCCTTCTTCTCCATCAGCACCCCGTCCTCCCTCTCCATCAGCACCCCTTCCTCTCTCTCCTTCAGCACCCCTCCCTCCTCTCCTTCAGCACCCCTTCCTTCTTCTCCATCAGCACCCCTTCCTTCTTCTCCATCAGCACCCCTTCCTTCTTCTCCATCAGCACCCCGTCCTCCCTCTCCATCAGCACCCCGTCCTCCCTCTCCATCAGCACCCCGTCCTCCCTCTCCATCAGCACCCCGTCCTCCCTCTCCATCAGCACCCCGTCCTCCCTCTCCATCAGCACCCCTTCCTTCTTCTCCATCAGCACTCCTCCCTCCTCTCCTTCATCAGCACTCCTCCCTCCTCTCCTTCAGCACCCCTTCCTTCTTCTCCTTCAGCACCCCTTCCTTCTTCTCCATCAGCACCCCGTCCTCCTCTCCTTCAGCACCCCTTCCTTCTTCTCCATTAGCACCCCATCCTCCCTCTCCTTCAGCACCCCTCCCTTCTTCATCAGCCCCCGTTCTCCCTCTCCATCAGCACCCCTTCCTTCTTCTCCATCAGCACCCCGTCCTCCTCTCCTTCAGCACCCCGTCCTCCTCTCCTTCAGCACCCCTTCCTTCTTCTCCATCAGCACCCCTTCTTTCCTCTCCATCAGCACCCCTCCCTCCTCTCCATCAGCACTCCTCCCTCCTCTCCATCAGCACCCCGTCCTCCCTCTCCATCAGCACCCCGTCCTCCCTCTCCATCAGCACCCCTTCCTCTCTCTCCATCAGCACCCCTTCCTCTCTCTCCTTCAGCACCCCTCCCTCCTCTCCTTCAGCACCCCTCCCTCCTCTCCTTCAGCACCCCGTCCTCCTCTCCTTCAGCACCCCGTCCTCCTCTCCTTCAGCACCCCGTCCTCCTCTCCTTCAGCACCCCGTCCTCCTCTCCTTCAGCACCCCGTCCTCCTCCCCTTCAGCACCCCCCTCCCTCCCCTTCAGCACCCCCTCCCTCCCCTTCAGCACCCCCCTCCCTCCCCTTCAGCACCCCCCTCCCTCCCCTTCAGCACCCCATCCTCCTCTTCAGCACCCCATCCTCCTCTTCAGCACCCCATCCTCCTCTCCCCTTCCTCCCTCTGCTTAAGCACCCCATCCCTCCATCAGCGACCCTTCCTCCCTCTCCTTCAGCACCCCTCCCTCCCTTTCCATCGGCACCCCTCCCTCCCTCTCCATCGGTACCCCATCCTCCCTCTCCATCGGTACCCCATCCTCCCTCTCCATCGGCATCCCTCCCTCCTCCCCATCAGCACCCATCCTCTGCGAACTGTCCTTCTCCTTTATCCCTCTGTTCTCATCCCCACCTCCCCATCCTGCCCAACTCCTTCACTTCCCCATCCTGCACTGCTCCATAAGCACCCCTTCCTCCTCTCCATCAGCACTCCTTCCTCCTCTCCATCAGCACTCCTTCCTCTTCAGCAAACCTTCCTCCTCTCCAACAGCACCCCTCCCTCCTCTCCATCAGCACCCCTTCCTCTACACAGTGTCCCTCTCTTCTACCCCTCTCTGTTCTCACCCCACCTCCCCACCCTCTCAACTTCTCCACTTCCCCATCTTGCTTTGCTCCTTCAGCACCCCGTCCTCCTCTGCGTCGGCACCCCTTCCTCATCTCCATCAACTTTCCACCCTCCTCCCCATCATTACACTTCTAAGCTTTCTGTGAGTTTTTTTTTTTATTTATTTTTTTATTAGTAGAATGTGATATTACAGGAAATTACACCACATGACCTTTTACCTCCACGACCGTCCCAGCACAGGAAATAACATCTCCTGAGATGTAAGTCACAGATTGCTGGAAGTGACAATAGGTTTTAAACCCACTTACATGAAAAATAACATTAAATGAGGCAACGCAGGAGCATTACACCGACCCACATATCTTTATTATCAAAAATAGCTTTAGCAAGAAGCAAAAATAAACTCGACTGCAAAGCAGTTTACCAATTTTTCCAATGGCAGTTGTTGAAAGTGCCAAAACCTGTGATTGTATAAAGAATCAAAAATCACAAGGGTAGATCTAACCATGTGGGAGATACAGGCGAGACAACGTAGCGTGTTAACACCATCCACTCTACAGCATCTGCTCCCTTGGTGAAAAAAAAAGCTATTCCATGTCAACCTGGAAACGGACAAATCCAACAAACATCTGAAGAGTGGGTTTAAATGCAACTTCATGTGGTTTCCTTAAGTATTGTGCTTGGTCGCCTCACCTACTTATGCATTAACAGCTACAAATCTATCCCTACCCTTCTTCACCTGCAGCTGTTCTGGAAAACAGGCGCAGCCCATTAGATGTCCGTACATCCATTCACACAGAGTAACAGACTTGCAGGCAGCTCCATGTTCTCTTCTGCGCCCATCACGGCCGCCGCTCTTCCATTCACTTCCCTGCTTTTAAAGAAGCAAGTTTGTGCACTAGAATGTTTGAGCACGATTCAAACGGAAAATTAGTTAATTTAAAATTGATTCCGTGTATCTATTTGAGGAAACAAAGGTGCAGAATTGGAATAGTGTGCACATTATGTTAATTCTTAAAATTTTGCCACTTGGGAGCGAGTTAATGACAGGTACTGTCTCCTTGATCAGAAGTCAGTAATGTAGCAATTATTTAGCGATTTTTTTTTTTTTTTTTAACCAATTGGCAATTCTGGGCATAGAAAAGAGGCACGCATGTAACCGGTTGCACTTAGACCGTGAATGCTGTGGTACCCCAGAAATGACTTCTCAGCCCAGTGGTGGTCCTACGGGTCTAGGAGCTACGTGGTCTCTAGAGAGGTGCCATACTTCATCCTGAAAAAGCTGCTCAGTGCTTGTGAAATGAATGGAACATGTAGCTTATATCCAGCATGTTAGAAGTACGGTGTCTGGGACAAGCAAGGGGAGAAGGTCTGATTGCCTTTATAGACGGGATGCTCTACGTGTTCATGGGTAGAGGGATTTAGGAGAGCTACACTGCATGTTATTTAGTATGTAATAGCAGCCTGTGTGTGTCGGGTTTTCTTAGCGGTTTCTGTGTGCAGGCGTCTGAATGAGCAGTCTCAATGCTGTGTTCAGAGCTCCTGGTTGCTTGATTTGTTTTGAGTATCTTTGTGGGCTGATGCCATCCATGGATCATGAAGATGCTAACAATTAAATGCTGCCTTACTTGCATGTCAGGAGGTGAGAGATGCAACAAATTATGTATCTCTTGAATGCAGCCGTAATGTCAGATGTGAAGAATTTAGTAAACAAACATATGGTCTGCCCTCACAGCGTCCACATTCTCATCTTCTTCGTTACAACTTACCAGCCTACTCTCCATCTTTTCCTGTCTGCTGTCCTCCACTATCAAATCCTCCCCTTCAAAAACCTTCTTATCTGCATCTCACTCTCACCTTTCCATTCACTTGTTTCTACTACCTTTCCACCATCCTCTCATCCACTGCCCCTACAACACCTAGTGATCTGATCTTACCTCATTAAT
Source organism: Pleurodeles waltl (assembly GCF_031143425.1). Classification (NCBI taxonomy): domain Eukaryota; kingdom Metazoa; phylum Chordata; class Amphibia; order Caudata; family Salamandridae; genus Pleurodeles; species Pleurodeles waltl. The sequence continues at coordinate 1,703,502,177 of NC_090445.1, read as the reverse complement.
AAGTGGTCTTCTGCCACTCATCCCCTGAGTAATCCATCACAGCTGGTAGACCTTTTGATGCATGCATTCTATCCGCCAGATTACATAGTAATCTGAAACGTAACTAGTAGTTCCCATTGAAGTCTAGATGGTCTCCGTTTACATGTCTAAATAAGTGGATCTGCGTTAACCTATATCAACCAAGCTGTGCATATCCTAGAATCTTCTTATGATGCACCAGTCTCTTTCCCGGGATTAAATGTTAATTTAATTCTATGCAGCCATGCTATGGTAATTGATTTTAGGATCAACCTCATTAACTCCCTTACACTTCTCCTCTTAAGCATTTCTGAATGAGATGTCACCTTGACCTCTGCACGCAAGTTCCAATGAAATGAAAAGAATGCACCGGATAATACAGTGCATGCTCTTGGAACAGATGTAGGGACCACACTAGGTTTGAGGGTGGGAGTTGATAGGTGGGTTTGATGGATTGGTCATCTAACAAAGAGAGAGGAGCATTCATCACACACCCTCCAACAAGAACAAAGTAAACACACTAAATGCAATGGAGATCAAGGTTATACCCCAAATGGGAGTTACACCAATCTTAAACTATAGATATATGCATCATTTATAGTGGATAAAGGTGGAATTACCCCCCAAAAAACCTAGAAGTAAACCTAAGGAATTCCCTTAAATAGTAGGTAACTTTGATATTGTTTAAAAATGCGAATGGATGATAATTTGGTATGATTCCAGGTGCATAGAGCCTTCTGACACAAGACCCAACACCATATCCTGCCCTTCTTACTTCAGTACCAGGTGGCGGTTGTGCTGTCCGTGAGCACCTGCACCAGCCTTCCTCCGATGGATTGGAAGTCCTTCAACACCAAGTGAATCACTTCATCCCCAACAAATTGAGGCAGAGTCAGGCTTCCCCTACTGACATCTGTCCTCACTGTCAAATCTGAGTGATATATGAAAAGGTGTCTGCCACTGATCCAAACGTGGTCCAGAAGCTACCATTGCAGATCATTTGCAGTCTTTTCTGATATTTGGATTCAACCATAAAATAATATGCCCCTTGGGGGCATGAAATAAAGCTGTGATTCAGCCCGAATAGTATTTGTTTTGCGAGTGCAATTGTCTGGTGGGGAGGGGGGGTGGATTAACAGAGCCAAAGAATATGCTGTGGCCCTGCTTTCTTCAAACCATTCTAGGTCCAACTCCCCTTTGTCACAAAAAAGACGAGAGCCATCAAATGGAATGTCTATTAGGGAGGCCTGGGCATCCCTGAGAAACCCAAAGACCTCATCCAGGTATTACACCGAAGTGCCACACCCGTACCTATTGCCTGACTCAGGCAGTCAGTCGTGTCCGAGGCAGAGCAGGTCACCACCTTTGCTGCATTGGGGACTTCCTGGATAGCTTGGGTTAGGGACGCCTGGTGGTCATCTAGAACTCCCTGACAGTCTTGGGTTTCCTTGTCTCTTAGGGCATTGGAGTAGTGGCCTACAAGACTGGTGGTGTTTTCTGATTGCAGAGCAAAGCATGTAGAGGAAAACATAAATTTGCCAAATGTCTCTCTTCTCTTAGACTCACAATCAGGTGGAGAGTGGTAGGGTATGGTTTTTGGATTTACATTCTGGTGGATGTCTGCACAAGCAATCTCATATGATGTTGTTTAAGAAAAGCTGTGTTGCCTGGTGCTGGGTGATGGTCTTGAGCGACCTGCCTATTCATTGGTAGTCCTGAATATGATGTCTCCCAAGTGCCGACCAGGGTATTTGCAATGGCCTCATTTCATGTAGATGCTAGAACAGGCTGAAGTACCTCTGTCAGAACCCTAGTTTTCACCTTCATAATTGGGAGTTGTAGGTCTGATACTTTTGTCACCCTTTGCATAACAGGGTGGAAGGAGGCACTTACCTCAGTGTCTGCGTCAGCAGCAGAATCACAGCCAGTATATGGAAGAGTATCCAAGCCACTGTCATCTTGGAGGTGTTCATTCCAGTTTTCCACAGCACAATGGGGGACAAAATCATCCCCTTGATCAAAATTGTCATTGTCCAAGTTTGTGCTGAAGAGATCGTGCATAGTTTTGGCTCTCACCCTGTGCTGAGGTGAGAGTGTCAGAGTCGGAAGGATTGCCATTGGGCTGTGCTCTGATGAGAGCCGAGCGTGGCCTTGGTCAGTCATGATGGATTCTGCTCAGAGTAGTACAGCTAAAAGGCTGCAGATTCTCCTCCACAGCTGATGGCATCTGCAAAGCGAACAGGCACAGAGGGTGGTGCCGGCACTGAAGTCTGCACTGGAGTCAGTGCTGACCTCAATGCAGGTTCAGAGGGGTACAGACAGTGGCGAAGGAGGGCCTTCTAGCGGAAGCCTGACTAGAAGCCGAATCTGCAGGCATGCCGGGGGAAACAGTAAAGTGCTGAAAATGCACAGCATGACCTTGCTGAAAACCTCTACTTATTACTATGTTGCTGTCAGACCTGGAAATTCGGATGCATTGGGACCAGACTCAGGATGATGGGTATTAGGAGCAAGACCGGGTGGCACATTGATGCCCTCTCCGGAGTCCGAGGGAAGTGGGAAGGAGCCATTTCCAGCTTGATTTACTTATGCTTCTTCTTGAACTGACCTGAAGACTTCGACCGCAACAATGATCTGTCATGGCAACTGGACTTTCCGTTCAACTTTGCTCGCTCGCAGTGTCAAATTTTCCAGTGTTTGACAACATACAGCTTCATCTTGCAGTACCGTATGGCCTTCAGATTCATTTGGGCGCAGCAATCACTGTCCCTGGACTTATGCTCTACCCAAGTCTCATAGACCCACTAAGTGAGGGTCTGTCGCAGATACGTTTGCAACAGTCCCTACATGGCTTGAACCCTTCTTGTCTTAAGAGGTGACGTTCCCTTGCACCCTGGAATATTTTGTTAATAAAAAGGTCCTGAAAGACTAGGGAGTAGCTCTGGATTTGCATCTGGAGGAGCAGAAAGAGAGGAACTGATGTCAATGCACGTGGGTGGCACTTGTATGCATGCAGCACTGCTTGTCACTTTCAGAGCAGAAGAAAGTTGATGCGGAGCAGCGCAACACCCTAACCGCGAAAGAGCACTGCTTTAAAGTTTCTAGATCCAGCTTGATGCCTGGGGAATGTTTACAGGATTGGGGAAGCTGTGGTTAAAGTATACACCAGAATGTACATTTTAGACAGGCATGAGATGGAATCTTGTGCCTGACTTCTCTAACTGCAACAGGAGGGGCTCTGGGAGACCTGGCAGAATCGCTAGAACAACAGAGGATGGTGAAATGATGCTTCTGCAATAAGCAGTGATTTGGAATAACACCTGTGAGACTAGGGCAACTAACTAAAGCGGCTCATCTATGTAAATAATTCATTTTGTGTATTTTATAATTTCTTTATTGTAAAAGAAAAATGTAATTAAATGTTTGTAGTTTTTTTTATATATATATTTTTTTTAAACCAAAAAGCATACTATGTCAGTAGTGAATAGCTTATCCAGTCCTGTTGTCCTTTGCATTGAGGTACTTGAAAATGTTGTTCCTTTTGTTATAAATACAGTACCACAAATCCCAACATTGGAAGAAAAATAAAAACAACTGAATGAGCTACTTGCATCGTACGTAACAACTTGAAATAACCTCTCTTCAGCTAGTTACAATTTAAAATATGTTAAGTTTGTCTGAGTAGGAGTAGCCTACCTGTTCTATTATTCCCCTCCTGTGTGCATTCTATACGGAAAGTAATACATCTTGACAAAGCCAATAGGGCAGTCCTTAATGTGAAGAACCGATTTTGTGTTTGAAACACGTCAGTGTAAATTTGGAATGCCTCTTTACATGTGTCGACAAGTTAAAACGAGACCCTTTGGCCTTTCCACTGTTTAGTTACATTCTGGTACCTGTACTTCAATCATTCCATTAAAGATGCAGAACTACAAGTCTATAATGTGAACAAGCATTTGTAAAGCTAATAGGTCTGTGTTGGCTGCCAGCCTTTTAACTTTGACTGTGCTTGTTTTGGCATGGTTTTTGTGAAACTTTATTTTTGAGTAGCTGCCACGCCCTCTTCAATATATTTAAAAAAACAAAGTACTTCAGCTAAAATCGAAAAATATATGTTTTTTGGCCTCACGAAGCAGACAGCCGTATTAGTCACTAGTACTGGAGGTAACTCCTTTGTATCTATATGCTCTTTGTGAAGGAGCAGAATGAAGTAACTTACAGTGAAGTTAGCAAGTGGCTGAAGTGGGTTAGTTCATTCTAGAGACTGACAACTACAGACCCGTGGATGGAGAGAACAGACTGAAAGCCCTCTACATATAATTTTAGTAAAATCAAAAGGTCTTGGATAACACCAGAACTAAAAACGACCTGATCAAAATAACGCTACGGAAAGCAATGACTGAATCATCTATTGATGGTCAATGTTGAACAACTCTGAAATCTCCTGAAACAAAGGAAACTATACAACCCAAAATAGATGCTATGTTTGTATTTCTTTAATCTAGGATGGCTTCTGGGACCGTGCTATCGTAGCGCGTCTCGTGTGAGAGCAGTCATTGTAGTCTGTGGTTTGTCCTGGGGTGTGTTTGGCACATATAACAATTGTACACACCCTAGAGATGTGAGTTATGCGTGGGCACTGAGTCCATAGGCGGGGAATAACCATATTGTGTGTCTGTTGGTGTTCCTCCAATGTGGCGTCCTGTTTCTCCCTGGGTTTTACTACCGCAGTGACGTAATTTACTTCACATTCATCTGTGTGGGTGTTGTTATGGTAGGAAGCTCAATGTTACCATGAAGCTTTTTATTGACGCCAGCATAGAAGTCACACTTTTTCTTCTTGTCTCAGATCGTCGTTTACCTAATGACTTTATAAGAACAAAAAGTTTTGATGTTTCCCGAGCTTGCATAGAGTAACTGGAAAAAGGTTGTTGGCAACATGAAGGACCTTCTCCTTGTTTGCTGTCTCTTGAGTCTGTGGTGGTGATTAGGCAGGCCAACTCCAAACACTCACTGACTGATAGCTGGTGAACTGCTCGAGGAAGGAGGCTCCAGGTCATGATGGGCTCTAAATGTAATTTACAAGGCCTTGAAGTTGATTCTCAGGAAGCTAATGGAGAGAGGCTGTAGAGAAAGGAATGTGGTCATGTCCCACAATCGTGCAAACGCCAGATTTTTGGTTCCACTTCTTGTAGATAATTTGGAGAACTAATACCTACTACTATTGGAAGAAACCTACTTTATAATTGATGGAAGGAGCTTATGTGGAAAAGTGACATGGCGCACAGTACACCTAGCCTTTTCACTATGGTTCCAGCATGAGCTTATTAGACAGCCAGCATTTCTAACTTAGAATACTGGAAGGGGAGAGATTCAGAGCGCTCGGTTACCTAACGTTAGAAGGTTTGTTTCATCCAGCTTGGTCTTTCCTGCATTCATCACTAAATGATAGCTGGGCATCCAGCTTCTAACCACCACCAAGCGTTTAAAAATATCACATGGATATGTTGCAGTTGCTGTGCTCAATTTCACCTTCCACTTCCTATCGTCACACGGATGAGCTTCAGCAGAGGTAGAACATGAATGTTACAGAGATGTGAGCCATATGATACACAGCATCAGAAGAGAAGTCTGGCTTCTGTGTTTTCCCTTTCTTGCAGTCTAGATTACAGCAATTGAAGAGGCGTTCACTAGATTTCAGTCAGATTGCTGGTTTGCATTTTGCTGATAAAGCATTATCTACTCAGTGATTCATTTGAGCCGTGTTTGCTGGTGGGGCCCACCGGCACTCATTTGCGGGGACAGACTCTTATTTTTCCTGCATCAGACTTTGACCTAGAGCAAGAGAGAGGGAGAAACTCAAATGGGGAAACGAAGGAAGGAGAGAAAGGCAGAAAATAGTGGCAGAGAAAGAAAGCAAGGTTGAAAAGTACAGAAAGCGTGAGATACAGGAGTAGAAAGTGTCTGGTGGTGGATGAAGAGGCACAAGGTGAAATCAACACTGCATACGAGCTTCTGAGTAAAATAGTGGGCCTAGTGGGACACTGTTTTACAAATTAGGCATTCCGTCTACCCCATCACTAGGAGCATCTTCTGAATGCTGGATTGAAAGGCTATGTTCTAGGTACATTATGTCCATTTGTATTCACTGTATGCAACTATATCTGATGCAGATATCTTGAACATCTGCCATGAAATTGATCTGCTAGATCTATATTAACAGCTAATGTATCAGTACATTGCCCTGACATCACATCCTTTCCCCACCCCTATGCAACCTCCCCATTTCAGTTCCTTTTTTGGGGTTGAATTCTGACTTGCACCGACTGCATTTAGAATCCGGAATTGGGAATGCTCTGTGATTGTTGCACTACTATGCTTCAAGGAGTTTGCATGAGAAACATTACAGATCGTTTGGTAACCAGATCTGCCAGTTTTATGTTATGTGGTGTCTTATGATGGTGTGAGGTCACAGTCTTTTGGGAGATGGTATCACCACATACTCAGTGGCATGTAATGAACTCTGCAGCTTCAGATATACTTATGGCAGTAATGTCTCAAGTTTTGCAAGATGCAGCATTAGTACAATAGACATAAACATACTAAAAGCAAAATATCGCAATCGTATAATTTTTCAGTGGTAAATGAATATAACCCCTACAGAAACTTTTATTATTAAACAGGCATGTCAGATCGCTCATTAAATTAGGCTGGGCAAAGTTTTGAAAAAGGAAAAGTGGAGGATTACAAGAATAAATAAAAAAAACTGGGTAAGATATAAAAAAATGAAAGATGAACAATATTAGCTGCACTGAACATCACACAAGGCCGTATAAATATATTAAAATCTAACTTACTTAGATACATTTATGCAGAGTAAAAATTACAGTAACAAAGTGGTTAAAACTGTGAAATACAGAAGCCTATAAAAATCATAGATCACATATAGCATGACCTTTATTTTAAACACAGTGTGAAACGCAACCCCATTTATCACAAATCGAAATAGATGTCTGATTGACCTAAATGGTGCAAATGGAAGGATTGTCATGGTGAGCTTAAGTGGGTAACTGTTTGGCACCTCAATTCTGGTAGATGAGTCGCTGGGCATTGATTAAATGATGTATTTTGTTACTAGTATAATGAAGCACCATGTTATTGATGTGATGCAAAAATGGGTTACTAATGTAATAATGTTGATTGATCATTTAACAGAATTTTACATAGTGTCTACCTCCCATAGGAGTCTCTTGGCACTTTTAGGTCTAGAATTAGCCAAGATCTTTTTGTTTTCAACAGAAACTCCATATAAAAATACATACATCTAGATACATAGCTGTGCTTTCAGCCAGCCCTCTTCATCCATTGATCTGGTGTAGCATCACTCACATTTGCATGGGAAGGAAAGATCACACAGGATACACTCCTGTGGGACACAGCACACTTTGGCAGCCTGGCTCTCCAGAGGGGATTCGACAAATGGGACCTCATAGGCCTGTCCCTAGTGGGGGACCTGTGGAAGGGCAGTGAGGTACTCCCACTTACAAAACTACAAACTATCAGTTAGCTCCCACAGAGCTATACAGATGTTTGCAGATACTTCATGCGCTCTATACAGCGATCCCTAGGGGGAGCAGCTCCCAGATCATCTCCCCTTGAAGAAAGGCTACTTGATGACTACCTGCCCAACAAAGCAATCTCCCTCACCGAAAACTGTTAAATAATTTCCCTGATACTCTAACCTGACTGAAGGAAGCCTGGGAGAGGGACCTTGGTGGTATAGAGGATGACGAGTGGCCCGAGGCCCTGGCCTTTCCACTGGAGGTGGTCATACATGCTTGCTTACGTCTTGCACAGCTGAAGATCCTTCACAGAAGTTACTATGCAGCTGAAACTCCACTGAAAATGGGTACATTCTACCATATCATGTGGCATTGCCCAGTGCCGTGGCACTACTGAGCTTGAGTGGTACAGAGTGTGTGTGTGGAGGTGGGCTGGGACCAGGGTCCAAGTGGTGCCTTTTGAATATCTGGTGCGACACAGATCTTACCCGCATGGACAGCATGTGGGTGACCCTGGGTTTGACGGTGGCCAAACAAAACCCATTGAAGGCGAACTGCCCTTTGAAGAATGGAAAAGAGATATGGACTGGCGTATGCAGGCAGAGAAAGCAGTCTTTGAAAGTAAAGGATGTCCACATAAATGGAACAAAGTGTGGGGGAAATGGAACAAATATCAGGGATAGTTGTGCATTTGCGTATCGGCTGCCACCTGGCATGCTTGGGACCAAGGGCGGATGGACCCGTGTAGTAACACTGGGGTTACTAATGGGGTTAGTAAAGAAGTGGATGAATATTTACTGATTACCTGGTACATACTGACATTGTACTGTGTATAACTATCCTTGTATTTCATATCACTGATTTACAAAGTTTGCTTCTGACTGAAATGCCAATAAAAAGGTTTTTTTAAATAAAAACCAAAAAATGCTTTCCTAACTGCTGAATATGTACAGTTCATTTACAGATATTTACATCTGTGTGTTACAAAACAAAAGACATACTACAGCCTTTCCTTTCTCAAACTTGTACCCCAGTAAGTTTGTCACATAATTCACTTTACTTTTCTTTCTCAGACTGCAAAGTGGAAGGAGTTTGTAAACAATAATCTGCATGTTAAATAAAATGCAGCTATTTGTTGGAACACATAGTCTGACATTTGACCTCTGTCTTCGAAGCGAAGCAAATGTGACAAGATAAATACATAATTGAAAGGCTTCTTTAGTGCTTGGACTTTTGAGACCCACCAAAAATCGACTTGCGGGCCACAGTATGGCACATACTGCCCAAGTATATGGTACCCACAGCGTTTCTAGGGCCTGTAAGTTAAATGTCTCCAGTGTGCTGCAGCACTCCTTGTGCCAGCCACTACAGTAACATAGGACAGCATGGCTGCAGTCCTGCCACCAGTAGCATGGCTGTGCAGGTTTAAACTGCAAATTAAACCTGTCAAAATAAACCCCTTTTGACATGTCTAAATCTTCCTTTTAGATATCATACCTAAGGTTGACCTTGTTGCCCATAAGCTAGGGTACATGGTAGTTAAAAGTAGGCCATGTAGAAGTTTAATATTCCACATGTCCTTATAGGTTAAATGTGTATAAACGTTCTTTTTACTGTAACAAGGCTGGCTGTTTCCACATGGAAACGCTGGATTACATTAAAACTCATTTTAGTTTTGTAACCGCTTGAGAAATATTTCAAGGACTGTTCAATAGGCAAACAAAATCCAATTTAATGGTAACGTTGAAATTTGTCTAACACCGAAAAGGTAGAAACACTGTCTTTTGCCTTGAAGTGTATTCATCTTTAGCTGGCAGCTTGATTACTCCCCTGTGATGAGGTGTGAACTCGGGTGTGGAATTTCCTAAAATATCTACCCGTCCACGGGACGTGTTGCTTCTTAAATCTACTTGTCCAATAAAAAAAATCTACTTGGCCCTTTGATGGCATGTAGTGCGGTGGCAAATTATGGCAGCAATCTCATTGTGTAAGAGCTCTGATAATAGCGTCTCTGATTATGCCAGGGCTACTACATAGTAGGGCTTGAATACTTGCAGTTTCAATCCCTACTGTAGCAATTTCCTTATTTTGCCACCTTTCTGCAGATCTGCACACTGGTGCTGGAGGAAGCAGAAAGCAATAGTTCTAGGGCTGGAATGCCTTTGAGTCTGCAAACCTACTACCTTACATGCTTTAAGGATTTTCACCAGCTCTTCTCTAATCTTTTCCCGTGATGAGAAAGGTTGGCAATGTACTCCTGACCAGGGCAGAAGTAGAAGTTCTTCCAGCGTTGGAGGGAAAGTAAATTTGTAATCGCTCATTAGATTTTCACGTGAGCAAATTTACACATGCACTTTTTGCTTGTGCTAAAATACAGTAAACAAATATTTTCTAGGAGTACGATTTCCTGTTCTACTTCTGTAAGCTCTTGTGAATTCATGAAAGCCAATAATTCTAAGATACATTACATGGGTGCTCTTTTTTGACTTTCTTTGAGAATGCTGCCCCTTATTGGGTCTGGCGTTAACAAAGACATTTTGTTTTTACCAAACTTTTATTGCTCTCTCTATCTGTCGGCTGGTTTTACTGTGAGTGATCAAATTCTGCTCTTCCAAAAGGAGCATATTGGCACAAAAAGTAGTTTTGTTCACTGGCAGGGACCACTGTGGCAGTCAGTGATGTAAAGAAACTGGAGGGGGCCTCCTGCAAAGAACATTGAAGCTACCCCCCTCCCCCGAGACTCTGGGCCAGTGCTGTGCTGAGTTGGCCCCCTGGATGGGTGCTGTGGGGCATTTATTATGCCACTATTATGCAGTGTGCTTTTTGAGACCAAAAACCTTTTTTTCTTTTTGCCAAAGTTTGTTACAGTGGTGAGGGCCTGGCAGCTCCCACAACAAAGAGTTACAAAAGCTATGTCAAAACAAGACACACATTGACGAAACCAAAGGATTCACAAAAAATGTTGGATCGGTTGACTTTGCCAGTGCTTGTTTATTTTCGTGCTTCCCATAACCTTGTTTAAAATGTTTACACTGATTTTTCTATTAGGAATATTTTTGGGAAATACTAGCATGCATCAGTACATTTTACTTAATGATGCTTCAAAGAAATAGCACCTAAAGGTTTATAGTAGCAAAACATTTTTTTTTCCTACTTGCATTTTTTTCGTAACATTTTATTTTGAAAACAAAGAATCATCACTCTAGCTTACAAGCTTCTGCAAACATTTGCATCTCATCAGAGAGCATTCTGGGAACATTTTATTTAGCCTCATTGTAAAACCTTTCAAACGTGTGTACACTTTTTATTTTTTTATTTTTTAGTTTTTTTCTGGAACCACTGTCAGTAGTGCAGTGTGACCTTAAAACTTTTATTTACAGTGCTTACCCTAGTAATGAATGCTTTTAATTAATGATCCATAAATACAAGTTCGAACAGAATTAACATATAGACACATTTATTACCTCAACTGCAGACCGTTCCCTTCTCTGTAAAATGCCAGCCAAAGAGTTTGTGCTGCAGGGGGGAACAAAATAAACATAAAAACTTGTTGCCCTTGACGCCAAACAATATGTCCCGGGCATCGTGTGATAGGAATTCCACATCGCTGGAACTGCTCTCAGCACGTGGACAATAAGCCTTTAGTGCGGGGGTATGTTGTCCTCCCCTTACTGGAAGGCCTGAAGGTGGCGCCCAGACCCGTGTTTCACTTCCAAGGGGCCTCCTCTGTCACCAGCAGATGTAGCTCATACCCAAAGCTGCCTCCCCATTTGCCCTTTTAGTCATCCAGGCCCCAATTCCAGTGGGAGGGACAGCTGCTCCAGAACTGGGTTAGAGCCACCCCTGGGGTGGGCTTGCAAGCATCCTCTTTGACATTAGTGTGTCAAATACTTCTTGAATATAATTTCTTGCTTGAAAGGGCTGCTGGTGTTCAGCATAGACGTTTTGGGGCACACGTCTGTGGATGGAGACAGAATGCCAAAACCTTTTGTGTGTATCCACTGTCTGGTTGCTGAATGTTCAGCTTTGATTTTACCGTCTATCTCTGAGTTTGTTGGGGGTACAGGGACTGCCTAAAACTCAATTTTTGTGTTATATGTGGAAGGACACTAGGGTTACCATAGTACAACCCCTAAACTCACCCCCAGTTTTCAGTACCTAAGCTTAGTGTTGCCAAAGACTTTGGATATCTAGAAAATGCCCTAAATGGGTAGCGTGGCCCAGTACTGCATTGGTTAGGGTGTCCTCAAGGGACATTCTCACCCACTAGTTTGTGCAATCACAAAGGAAGCATGTCTTGGCACCCACTTCAGAACAAGCCTGGACCTGTGGAAGATCAGAAGAGAACTGAATGTTCTGTCTGAAACCTGATAAGAGCCTAGAAAACTGGACCTGCTCTCTTGTACGCAGGGCAAAATAGTAGGCTTCAAGGGTCATAAGGCTGACCTCCGCGTTAAAGCTACACAAACACAACAAGCTGCAAGAGGCCTTTTCCTGCAGCTGCCCATCTGACCAGTAGGAACTGGACCCTGCTGTTCGCCTCTGCCTGTCCATAAGTCTCTAAGTGCCTCCCCTGAGCTCCTGGAGAGCTTTACAAATGTACTCATGTGGTGACTGGAACATAAAGAGAAAAAGACAAAAGGTAAAATCCTTGACCTGTATCAATCTAGTTAATGTATCCGACCCATGCTTCATCGCAATTAGCATCCAGCTGTGCCTGGGCCATGTTCTACAGTGACTGGTGACTACCAGTGTCACTTTGTGCTTCTTCACGGTATTTTCACTTAAAACTTTAAAAATGTATATCTTCGGTTCCCCTTACTGGATTTGTGTCATTTTGTTCATTAAATGTTGGGATTTTTATTGTTTTTCATTTCAACTTTATTACTGTTTTAGTACTGAATACATACTTTTACACGTTGCCTCTTAAGCGCGTCTGCTCTGCGCTTTAGCTACCAGGGGATTGAGCTCGGGCTCAATTAGCAACTTTAGTGGTGCCCTCCGACGAGTACTGTGATTACAACTTGTGGTGGGTACCTACCCCCTCAGCTAGTAAGCAAGGTTCTTACAAAGGTTATTAAAATGAGATGTTTAATGTTTTGTGTTTCCATCTGTCAGAAAAAATGCTGATCCCTAGGACAGGGACATGTTTAAGGTGGTGCTTGATTACCATCGTAACTGATGCTGGATTTCATATTCAGTGATAGACGGTGGTGTTACCATAATAGTGTAAAAGCGCAATACTTAACTGTTTGTTACAAACTACTTGTACTAATACATAAGATGTTCTAAAATTCTTTTTTTTTTGTTTCCTCTCCCATCCCACAGCATGGAACAGACACAGGTTCTCGACTGGGACGAGACACTGCTCAGCGATGATGGCACAGAGTTTAGTCAGGAGCCGGTTGGGAAGCTCCGTCTCTGCGGCGGCGCACATGGACCAGAGCGAGGTGAGTGCCAGGGAACCGAGGTGCCAATGTCCTGATCCGAAGATAAGCTAAAATAATGTACTATCCAATTAAAGCACAAGAACCAACTGTGCCTACATTTCAGTAGACTCGATTTGTGAATCAGCTTCATGATTCAAAATTGAGTGGAAGCTGCTGGCCATGTTGCACACCTTTCTTCCAGTCTGCTGCCTTTAGACATCTTAAAGATAATCACAGCTCTTCTATGTTCTGCAGGTTGTACTGTAACTCTAGATTGTTTTTCTGTCTTCATACAAGCTCCTTGGTTAGCAGACCTAATCTGTGTGGGTGAGGTTGGAGCACAGCATAAAAATGAACCAAACTATACCCCCATGTTATGAAAAATACAATCCATGCACAATATCCAGTATCCTCCCCCCTGCTTCTCCACTCAGTGTGTTGGCATTGGGCTTTATTTGCAGGAAAATTCAGTGCTATCTGTGGCATCTGGCACCCACCAAATGCCTGCCAGAAACCTCAGAGCAACATCTGCAAATATGTCTTTCACTCCTGAACCACAGTCAAATTGGCCGGAACTCCAAAGCGAAGTCTCATTGAAAGTATCCTGATGAGCTTACTTCAGTTCTTGCATCCTTAATTGGTTCCTCGTGCTCAGGTCAGAAAAAAGTAGAACTTTGCTCTTCTCTATGATGGACTTCCTCAAGTTCCAGGGATTTAGTTGAACTCTACAACTCCACCAAGATTTGTCTCTTTGCCCCTTGTTAGCTTAGCTTGGGATTTGTGTGGGCAATTGTACCACTTTAGGAGCACTGCGAACATCAAGAAAATCCCCTTCATGCACCTCCTCTGGCAGAAATACCTGCACTTCTGCCGTCAGGTCATCATCCACTTCGATAGCTGGGATACTCAAGATGCTTAGCTTTGAAGAATCCATCAGGTACTCACTGTCTCTACTCATGTCAGGCAGCTGATAGAGCACCCTCACCCCCAACCTTAGAGATGCTTGCCTCTAGTTGTGTTTGCATTTCCTCCAGTTTCCTGTCCACATGCAAAACCACCTTTTCCCGATTACTAGCACTGATTTGTAAATTCTTAATAGCAGTCATCAACAGAGTCTTGAAACGTGACAAGTTCACATGAGTTACTCCAAGTGCTCCGTCACTACTAATATGAAGTTATTTGGGAGCAAGTAAGTCACTTTTCTCTCTCCTGCACCTGTGTTTCTTGTATTTCTTATCCTGTTCTCAGGTGTGGTGACTGACTGACAAAATAATCACTCTTACAACCACTGCAGATGCTGACAGATCAACAGACTTCAGGACCACCGATTGCCCCGCCTGCCCCAGCCTTCCTCCTCCACAGTTTATCTGGCGATCTTACAGTACCATCATATAGAATTTTAGTGAAGTCAATCATCATGGAAAAGAACAATTCACTGTTGACCTGGGTCTAGGTGCAATTTCAGGTCGAATGTGATGGAGCAGAGTTCAGGTACAACAAGCAGGTTCCCCCTGTCAAAGGTTTTACCTCCAAACGTAGTATCAAGCTACTGGAAAAGCTTTGGCCACAATTTCAGCCCCTCATGGAAGGCTTCTGGTCACCAGATCTCTTTCCAGCCAGTAGGGCTTAGGCCTCTTTGGTAACAATGGAGTTGAAAGTCCTGCTGCTTCTTGGTCTCTGAAGAGGTAAATAGAAGGCCAACTACTTGCCTGTTGGAGAACAGTTAGCGTCCTTTTGTATAATCAGGCTTCACAAGCGTTTTTGTGAGCCCTCTTCTTCCAGCGGAAGTCAGGATTCCTCCTCCACCAGGGTTGCCTGTTTCAGGAGTCTTGCAGCTCCAGGAATGTTCTGAAAAAGTGGTGGTTAAGAGAACTACTTTCTGCTTCAGAAAATCTTGTGCATCAGAGATTTTGCAAATCATGAGTTGGTGGCCGCTGGTTTTTGGTGCTAGAACCTTCTGAATGAAACTCCCTTCCATTTGCCATCCAATACCTTACCGCAGCAAAGCTTTCAGGTGTGCTTTAAAACATGGCTCTTTACGAAACGTTTGAGTTGCAGTCCTAATGGCAGCTTCACATACTAGTTTTTTCCATTCTCTTTCACAGTTATACTGTAGTACCATGATACCTTTTGGTAAATGTGTGCTTTCTAAGTACTGCTTAACATAACATAACATAATCAAGCCGCTAGTCTGTAGTTCAGTTATTGATTATTGTTCTAGATTGGTTTGGTTTGCTACTGGGCTAGTCTTGTGCTGTAAGGAAATTGAAGAACTATTTTCATTTTCAAGGGTCATATATTAAGTTAATAGTTATGTGTAATTATTGAAGTGAGTTAAAAGATGGGAAAAGAAAGAGGGTGAAAGAGGTTAGTTCTTGTGAGATAGCAAGGAGGGGTTAATAAAGACATGAGTAGATAGGTTAGAAAGTGTTAGTATTGCAGGAATGGTTACTGTGAAGGAGAGCTTATGATTTGTAAGGGGTATGTTTACTGAAGTATAGCAGGGAGTAAGGTGGCAGGCCTGTGATGGAGTAGGATAAGCTCAGATAGAAAGGCAAAAGAGAGAATAACCCTAGCTATAAACCAGGTTATTTCCACACCGGTTTATTGTAATGTTCAGGACGGATGCAATCTGAGTAAGTAGAATGGTAAAAGTTGATTACCTGTGGGCAGGTGATATAAGTTCTGTCTTAGGTTGTTCTGTTTGGCTCTTATTGGGAGTTGATACTGTCTGTTCCTCTTACATTGACATTGATCGAATTGTTTGGCTTTGTACTGGTTTTTAATGTGCCGTACTGAGCTGGTATGTGATATGTCTGGATAGTGGTTTATTCGGTATGTTTGAGATTTTGAGGAGTGGATAATCAATAGTGTTGGCATTGATCATACCGTTAGGTGTTTGTAAAAGATGCATGGGTGTTGCATTTTGTAGGAAGCTGGCCTGGTGTGTGGTGGGTACCCCCGGTACTTACACCTTATACCGGTCCAGGTATCTCCTTAGTGAAGTGTAATCAGTGTCTAGAAACCAGGTCATCCAGAGGTAGCTGTGGATGAATAGCCAAGGCTTATCTAGTAGACATGCCAAGCTCATGCAGTACCACTGTAGTCACACAGCACTTACACACATGAAAGAAAGTACTCAGTTGTACAAAAATAAAGGTACTTTATTTTTGGCACAGATTGTCACAAATCACTAGACAGGTGATGCACCCCTAGGAGGTAAGTAATACCCAAAATATATACACTTAAAATCAGAAATAGGCATAGAAAAGGTCAGAAAACAGTGCAAACAATAATAACCAGTAGTGACCCTAGGGGGAGCACAAACCATATATTTAAAAAATGGAATACGAATAAGGTACCCCACCTAGGTAAGTAAGATGTGTAGAGGGGAGCTGGGGGGTATTAGAAAACCACAAAGGTATAAGTACCACAGTATCCCCCCCCCTGCAACCAGGAATGCAGGAGTAAAACACTTACCCAAACCATCCAAAAGGAGGGAAAACAAGAAAAAGAAGACACCCAGAGAAGACTGTAAGAAAACCAGCAGTGGATTCCTGAAGAAAGAAGACTTGTGGAGAGAGGGGACCAAGTCCAAGAGTCACAGTGGAGTCCAGGAGGAGTAGGAGATGCTACCCACCCAGCTGTGGACGCAGGAGTTGGTCGACAGTTCTGAAGAACAGATCAGCACTGCAGCCCACTGAAGAGTTCCAGATGGGTGCAGAAGATGTCCCACGCCGAAAATTGCAGATGGGTGTCGGTGCAAGATTTCCACCAACAAGCCTTGGCAAAGGCAAACTCGGGGTTAGTGGAAAAGAGGTGCTGCTGGGGACCAGCAAGGTCCAGTAGGACTCTCCCCAGGAGGGGGAGTCACAGGGGACCCTCAGCTTTTCAGAGAGTCCACAGAAGCAGAGGCAGCACCCATAGGAGTCCCACAGGATGGGGAAACAGAAGTCACAGAAGAAGCCCACGCAGCACTACAAAAGTGGATCCCACGCCACAGGAGAACCACACAGGAGGCTGGGATTTGCAGGGAGGGAGTGCTGAAGACTGGAGTTGCACGTCGCCTGAAGATCCCTTGGAGGAGACGCAAACAAGCCTTGGCAGCTGCAAGAGACGCAGTGCGCAGGGGTGCTGTCCGGCGTGGGAAGACAAAGGCTTACCTCCACCAAAGTTAGACAGCTGGCAGAGAGGACCAAGAGGACTACTCTGGACCACCACCCGTGATGCAGGATCTATGCAGCTCAACAGGTAAGGGGATCCATGCAGCCTGTCGTCACTTGTTGTAGGTGCCTGTGGTTACAGGCAAGTGACTCCTTCACTCCAAGGGAGATTCCTTCTTCTTGTGCAGGATGAAGAGTTGCAGTCTTCTGAGGATGCACTGCAAGGAAACAGTTGCAAAGCTGGCAGGAACTGTGGATACAATGTTGCAGAAGAGTCTTCCTCGTGGGTGTGCAGCTTGAAGGTTCCTGGAGGGTCCAGTTGCGGTTCCAAAGGCCAGAAGTCAATGTAAAGGTTTCAGAGGAGTCCTGCTGGGATCTTGCAAGCTGAATCGGTAAACCCACCCAAGAGAGAGACCCTAAATAGCCCTGAAAGGGGGATTGGTCACCTAACCAGGTAAGCACCTATCAGGAGGGGGCTCTGACGTCACCTGCCTGGCCTGGCCACTCAGATGCTCCCAGAGTTCCTTGCCAACCTTAAAATCAAGATGGCAGAACCCAGGGACCCTCTAGAGGAGCTCTGGGCACCACCCCTGGGGTGGTGATGGACAGGGGAGTGGTCACTCGCCTTTCTATTGTCCAGTTCCGTGCCAGAGCAGAGATTGGGGTGTCCCTGAACCGTTGTGGACAGGTTTATGCACGGGGGGGCACCAAATGTGCACTTTAAAGCAAACCAATTGCTTGGGGAGGCTACCCCTCTCTAGCCAGTCACACCTATTTCCAAAGGGAGAGGGTGTTACCTCCCTCTCCCAAAGGAAATCCTTTGTTCTGCCTTCCTGGGCTTGATCAGATCAAGCTGCAGGAGGGCAGAAACCTGTCTGAGGGGTGGCAGCAACTGGTCTGCCCGAGAAACCCTGTGAGACTGGTGGTAGCAATGCTGGGGGTCCTCTAAGGAGCCCCCAGAGTGCATGGAATCATACTTCCAATACTTGCAATAGTATTGGGGTATGATTCCGACATGTTTAATACCAAACATGCCCAGTTTCAGAGTTACCATTATGTTGCTGACCTATGTCCAGTACATATATAAAATGGCTTTCCTGCACTCACGAAGTCCAGTAAAACGGTGTTGGAGTTCATAGGGGCACCTCGGCTAGTGCAGTGGTGCCCTCACACACAGGTACCTGCACCCTGCCCTGTGGGCTGAGAGGGCCTACCGTAGGGGTGACTTAGTGACCTGGTGCAGTGACCTGTGGTGAAACCGGGTGCATGCACCAGGTTCACGTAGACTGCAATGGCAGGCCTGCTGAACCCTTTGCATGGGCTCCCTATGGGTGGCAGAATAACTGCTGCAGCCCATAGGGATCCCCTGGAACCTCTGGGTACCTAGGTATCATATGCTAGTACATGGGGAGACCAGTATGCCAATTGTGGGAAGAAATAAGTACAAATTAGAGGAGAGAGCAAAACTACTGGGGTCCTGGTTAACAGGAACCCAGTAGACACTGTCAAACACAGTCAAACAAACCGACAACAGGTAGAAAATGGGGGCACTCATGCCAAGAAAGAGGGCACTTTCCTGCATGTTTCAAGGGAGACGTGGTTCTCCCTGTTGTTAGGGGTTGTTTTCTAAGCAGTTCTGCTGACTAGCACTTTCTTTATTTTATAGGGAAATGAGAATGTGTGGGTTCTTTCTTGGATCACATTGGGAATGACCAGGTCTTCATTATCCTACTGAACGTTAAGTGATTCTTAGTGGCTCTGACCTTTGCAGGCAGGGAAGTCTAAAGTTTTGCTTCTTGCTTGGAGAAAGTAATGCCAGCAATGTTTTTTCCTTTAAAACAGGCATTATTAAGTATGTTGTGGTTCTGGATTATATGTTTCTAGATTGGGAATTGTTTGTGATTTTTACCATAGGCAAAAGATTAAAATTCATCCACGCAAAAATAAAAAATATTCCCAACCCAGAAACATGCAATAAAGACTGGCGCCACGCTTAATAATTCCTCCCTAGAGGAAGAAAGCTGTTGGTGTAACTACTTCCTTTGTGCAAGAGGCAAAACATTGGACTCTTGCTTGCACTGCTTATGATGTCACGTATTATATCAGTCATGACCTGTACTGTGACATCATTGATAACATCCCTGATGACATCTTAAATAACCTCGTTGATGACAACACTGTGCATTGCGAAGGCACAAGTTATAATTACTTCAGTTAACTATAACCAGTGAATTTCAGTGCTGCTTTTTTTCTCAAGCATTACGATTTCACTACCATTTTCACCTATTACATCGCTTTATCCTTTGTTTTTGTTTTGTATTTTTCAGTGAAAATACACATTGTATACATGTGTGCACATATCATTTAACTTTCCATGCAGTAGATACATTTTAGGCACTGTTTGCAATGGACGTACTAGGAAAGTGGAAGCCAAGTAGGCAAAATAGTGACTGCCAATGTACAGCACATGATTAAGAGGGAACGCAAAGGCAATTTAGCAGGGGTAATCTGCACAGGGTCCTAAAGTCAGGAAAAATATGGCCCACATGAATGTGAAAAATGTGTTGCCACTGTGTAGAAAATGTAGATTTGGTATAGTAAAGCACCTGATATCCTTCTCCGCGAGCATTCACACCTGTACCTTGACGGCCGCTGCAGTCCTGCATCTCTCACCAGTAGAGTCTGCTCTTGGCCAGTGCCATTTAGACACTGGGCGTAGGCTGACATAGAAACACTCTTCTGGCTGGTCCAGGACCAAAGACACCACATCATGGCAAACGTCATTTGGGGAAGGTTCCACTGCATCCCATTCCTGCTCTTCGGTTCCTAGTTCCAGGTACTGCCTCCTCACAGTTGTGGCTGTTAAGAATGGAAACCTGTACCAGATTCCCGAGACAAAGCAGCAGTGTTAGAGCTTAACCAGCTCTGCACTTGTGAAGAACCTTTATTTCTGAAATACATTCTCTGTTCAAACATGTCTTTTGTCTGTCAGTACACCGTAATGTATATAACTGTAGACATTCACAACTTTGTGCACTAGGAGAAAGCAAGGCCAAGACTCCTATAAATCACAAGCATTTGCAGTACGACGGGTCTCGCGTTTGCTCACGTTAGAGCTATTAGCGTTGTAAACTCTAACCAGACTTTTCTTGCCACATAAACCAATAATGAAAAGTAAAACAGTTTCACATATGTGAGGCGATGGTTGCCATGAGCGTGAAGGAGACACAGCAAAGGAAACAGAAGTTCGCTTGTGTAAGGAAATGCCTCCTTGGCATGGTTGCCCCCTGACTTTTTGCCTTTGCTGATGCTATGTTTACAATTGAAAGTGTGCTGAGGCCTGCTAACCAGGCCCCAGCACCAGTGTTCTTTCCCTAACCTGTACTTTTGTATCCACAATTGGCAGACCCTGGCATCCAGATAAGTCCCTTGTAACTGGTACTTCTAGTACCAAGGGCCCTGATGCCAAGGAAGGTCTCTAAGGGCTGCAGCATGTCTTATGCCACCCTGGAGACCTCTCACTCAGCACAGACACACTGCTTGCCAGCTTGTGTGTGCTAGTGAGGACAAAACGAGTAAGTCGACATGGCACTCCCCTCAGGGTGCCATGCCAGCCTCTCACTGCCTATGCAGTATAGGTAAGCCACCCCTCTAGCAGGCCTTACAGCCCTAAGGCAGGGTGCACTATACCATAGGTGAGGGTACCAGTGCATGAGCATGGTACCCCTACAGTGTCTAAACAAAACCTTAGACATTGTAAGTGCAGGGTAGCCATAAGAGTATATGGTCTGGGAGTTTGTCAAACACGAACTCCACAGCACCATAATGGCTACACTGAAAACTGGGAAGTTTGGTATCAAACTTCTCAGCACAATAAATGCACACTGATGCCAGTGTACATTTTATTGTAAAATACACCACAGAGGGCACCTTAGAGGTGCCCCCTGAAACTTAACCGACTATCTGTGTAGGCTGACTAGTTTTAGCAGCCTGCCACAAACCGAGACATGTTGCTGGCCCCATGGGGAGAGTGCCTTTGTCACTCTGAGGCCAGTAACAAAGCCTGCACTGGGTGGAGATGCTAACACCTCTCCCAGGCAGGAATTGTCACACCTGGCGGTGAGCCTCAAAGGCTCACCTCCTTTGTGCCAACCCAGCAGGACACTCCAGCTAGTGGAGTTGCCCGCCCCCTCCGGCCAGGCCCCACTTTTGGCGGCAAGGCCGGAGAAAATAATGAGTATAACAAGGAGGAGTCACTGGCCAGTCAGGACAGCCCCTAAGGTGTCCTGAGCTGAGGTGACTCTAACTTTTAGAAATCCTCCATCTTGCAGATGGAGGATTCCCCCAATAGGATTAGGGATGTGACCCCCTCCCCTTGGGAGGAGGCACAAAGAGGGTGTACTCACCCTCAGGGCTAGTAGCCATTGGCTACTAACCCCCCAGACCTAAACACGCCCTTAAATTTAGTATTTAAGGGCTCTCCCTGAACCTAGAAATTAGATTCCTGCAACGACAAGAAGAAGGACTGCCTAGCTGAAAAACCCCTGAAGAGGAAGACCAGAAGACGACAACTGCCTTGGCTCCAGAAACTCACCGGCCTGTCTCCTGCCTTCCAAAGATCCTGCTCCAGCGACGCCTTCCAAAGGGACCAGCGACCTCGACATCCTCTGAGGACTGCCCCTGCTTCGAAAAGACAAGAAACTCCCGAGGACAGCGGACCTGCTCCAAGAAAAGCTGCAACTTTGTTTCCAGCAGCTTTAAAGAACCCTGCAAGCTCCCCGCAAGAAGCGTGAGACTTGCAACACTGCACCCGGCGACCCCGACTCGGCTGGTGGCGATCCAACACCTCAGGAGGGACCCCAGGACTACTCTGATACTGTGAGTACCAAAACCTGTCCCCCCTGAGCCCCCACAGCGCCGCCTGCAGAGGGGAATCCCGAGGCTTCCCCTGACCGCGACTCTTTGAACCTAAAGTCCCGACGCCTGGGAGAGACCCTGCACCCGCAGCCCCCAGGACCTGAAGGACCGGACTTTCACTGGAGAAGTGACCCCCAGGAGTCCCTCTCCCTTGCCCAAGTGGAGGTTTCCCCGAGGAACCCCCCCCTTGCCTGCCTGCAGCGCTGAAGAGATCCCTAGATCTCCCATTGACTTCCATTACAAACCCGACGCTTGTTTCTACACTGCACCCGGCCGCCCCCGCGCTGCTGAGGGTGAAATTTCTGTGTGGACTTGTGTCCCCCCCGGTGCCCTACAAAACCCCCCTGGTCTGCCCTCCGAAGACGCGGGTACTTACCTGCAAGCAGACCGGAACCGGGGCACCCCCTTCTCTCCATTCTAGCCTATGCGTTTTGGGCACCACTTTGAACTCTGCACCTGACCGGCCCTGCGCTGCTGGTGTGGTGACTTTGGGGTTGCTCTGAACCCCCAACGGTGGGCTACCTTGGACCAAGAACTGAACCCTGTAAGTGTCTTACTTACCTGGTAAAACTAACCAAAACTTACCTCCCCTAGGAACTGTGAAAATTGCACTAAGTGTCCACTTTTAAAACAGCTATTTGTGAATAACTTGAAAAGTATACATGCAATTTTGATGATTTGAAGTTCCTAAAGTACTTACCTGCAATACCTTTCGAATGAGATATTACATGTAGAATTTGAACCTGTGGTTCTTAAAATAAACTAAGAAAAGATATTTTTCTATATAAAAACCTATTGGCTGGATTTGTCTCTGAGTGTGTGTACCTCATTTATTGTCTATGTGTATGTACAACAAATGCTTAACACTACTCCTTGGATAAGCCTACTGCTCGACCACACTACCACAAAATAGAGCATTAGTATTATCTATTTTTACCACTATTTTACCTCTAAGGGGAACCCTTGGACTCTGTGCATGCTATTCCTTACTTTGAAATAGCACATACAGAGCCAACTTCCTACATTGGTGGATCAGCGGTGGGGTACAAGACTTTGCATTTGCTGGACTACTCAGCCAATACCTGATCACACGACAAATTCCAAAATTGTCATTAGAAATTGATTTTTGCAATTTGAAAAGTTTTCTAAATTCTTAAAAGACCTGCTAGGGCCTTGTGTTAGATCCTGTTTAGCATTTCTTTTAGAGTTTAAAAGTTTGTAAAAGTTTGAATTAGATTCTAGAACCAGTTGTAGATTCTTAAAAAGTATTCCAACTTTTAGAAGCAAAATGTCTAGCACAGATGTGACTGTGGTGGAACTCGACACCACACCTTACCTCCATCTTAAGATGAGGGAGCTAAGGTCACTCTGTAAAATAAAGAAAATAACAATGGGCCCCAAACCTACCAAAATACAGCTCCAGGAGCTTTTGGCAGAGTTTGAAAAGGCCAACCCCTCTGAGGGTGGCAACTCAGAGGAAGAGGATAGTGACTTGGAGGAAAATTCCCCCCTACCAGTCCTATCTAGGGAGAACAGGGTCCCTCAAACCCTGACTCCTAAAATAATAGTCAGAGATGCTGGTTCCCTCACAGGAGAGACCAACACCTCTGAAATCACTGAGGATAGCCCCAGTGAAGAGGACATCCAGTTAGCCAGGATGGCCAAAAGATTGGCTTTGGAAAGACAGATCCTAGCCATAGAGAGGGAAAGACAAGAGATGGGCCTAGGACCCATCAATGGTGGCAGCAACATAAATAGGGTCAGAGATTCTCCTGACATGTTGAAAATCCCTAAAGGGATTGTAACTAAATATGAAGATGGTGATGACATCACCAAATGGTTCACAGCTTTTGAGAGGGCTTGTGTAACCAGAAAAGTGAACAGATCTCACTGGGGTGCTCTCCTTTGGGAAATGTTCACAGGAAAGTGTAGGGATAGACTCCTCACACTCTCTGGACAAGATGCAGAATCTTATGACCTCATGAAGGGTACCCTGATTGAGGGCTTTGGATTCTCCACTGAGGAGTATAGGATTAGATTCAGGGGGGCTCAAAAATCCTCGAGCCAGACCTGGGTTGACTTTGTAGACTACTCAGTGAAAACACTAGATGGTTGGATTCAAGGCAGTGGTGTAAGTAATTATGATGGGCTGTACAATTTATTTGTGAAAGAACACCTGTTAAGTAATTGTTTCAATGATAAACTGCATCAGCATCTGGTAGACCTAGGACCAATTTCTCCCCAAGAATTGGGAAAGAAGGCGGACCATTGGGTCAAGACAAGGGTGTCCAAGACTTCAACAGGGGGTGACCAAAAGAAAGGGGTCACAAAGACTCCCCAGGGGAAGGGTGATGAGACAACCAAAACTAAAAATAGTAAAGAGTCTTCTACAGGCCCCCAAAAACCTGCACAGGAGGGTGGGCCCAGAGCCTCTTCACAAAACAATGGGTACAAGGGTAAAAACTTTGATCCCAAAAAGGCCTGGTGTCATAGCTGTAAACAGCATGGACACCAAACTGGAGACAAGGCCTGTCCCAAGAAAGGTTCCACTCCAAACTCCCATCCAGGTAACACTGGTATGGCTAGTCTCCAAGTGGGATCAACAGTGTGCCCAGAGCAAATCAGGGTCCACACTGAAGCTACTCTAGTTTCTGAGGGTGGGGTGGATTTAGCCACACTAGCTGTCTGGCCGCCTAACATGCAAAAATACAGACAGCAACTCTTAATTAATGGGACTAGAATAGAGGGCCTGAGGGATACAGGTGCCAGTGTCACCATGGTGACAGAGAAACTGGTTTCCCCTGGCCAATACCTGACTGGAAAAACTTACACAGTCACCAACGCTGACAATCAGAAAAAAGTACATCCCATGGCAATGGTTACTTTGGAATGGGGAGGGGTCAATGGCCTGAAACAGGTGGTGGTCTCCTCAAATATCCCAGTGGACTGTCTGCTTGGAAATGACCTGGAGTCCTCAGCATGGGCTGAGGTAGAACTAAAAACCCATGCAGCAATGCTGGGTATCCCTGAACTGGTGTGTGTGAAAACAAGAGCACAGTGCAAGGCACAGGGTGAACAAGTAGAGCTGGAGTCTGGAAGAATGGCCCAGCCTACCAAGAGAACAGGAAAGGCAGTTGGGAAACCAACTGCAACACAGCAAAAGAAAGGGAACCTCTCTTCTCAGGAAGAAGTTCTGCCCTCTGAGGGAACTGAGCCTTTGGAGCTTGAACCTTATCAGGTTGAGCTCTTAGGCCCAGGGGGACCCTCAAGGGAGGAGCTGTGTAAGGGACAAGAAACCTGTCCCTCTCTTGAAGGCCTTAGGCAGCAAGCTGCTGAAGAGTCCAAAGGCAAGAAAAATGGAACGCATAGGGTCTATTGGGAAGATGGACTCCTGTACACTGAGGCCAGAGACCCCAAACCTGGTGCCACTAGGAGAGTGGTAGTGCCTCAGCTGTTCAGGAAGTTCATCCTAACATTGGCCCATGACATTCCCCTTGCTGGACATTTGGGACAAACCAAGACGTGGGAGAGGTTAGTCAACCACTTCTACTGGCCCAATATGTCCAACATGGTTAAGGAGTTTTGCCTCTCCTGCCCCACCTGTCAAGCCAGTGGTAAGACAGGTGGGCATCCAAAGGCCCCCCTCATTCCACTTCCAGTGGTGGGGGTTCCCTTTGAAAGAGTGGGTGTGGACATAGTTGGTCCACTAGAACCTCCCACAGCCTCAGGAAATATGTATATCCTGGTAGTAGTGGATCATGCTACCAGGTATCCTGAAGCTATTCCCCTTAGGTCGACTACTGCCCCTGCAGTAGCCAAGGCCCTCATTGGTATCTTTACCAGAGTGGGTTTCCCTAAGGAGGTGGTGTCTGACAGAGGTACCAACTTCATGTCAGCATACCTAAAGCACATGTGGAATGAGTGTGGGGTGACTTATAAATTCACTACACCATACCATCCACAAACTAATGGCTTAGTTGAGAGATTCAACAAGACATTAAAGGGCATGATCATGGGGCTCCCAGAAAAACTCAAAAGGAGATGGGATGTCCTCTTGCCATGTCTGCTTTTCGCTTACAGGGAGGTGCCACAGAAGGGAGTAGGATTCTCACCCTTTGAACTTCTGTTTGGTCATCCTGTAAGGGGACCACTTGCCCTTGTTAAAGAAGGCTGGGAGAGACCTCTCCATGAGCCTAAACAGGACATAGTGGACTATGTACTTGGCCTTCGCTCTAGAATGGCAGAGTACATGGAAAAGGCAACCAAAAACCTTGAGGCCAGCCAACAGCTCCAGAAGTTTTGGTATGACCAAAAGGCTGCACTGGTTGAGTTCCAACCAGGGCAGAAAGTCTGGGTTCTGGAGCCTGTGGCTCCCAGGGCACTCCAGGACAAATGGAGTGGCCCTTACCCAGTACTAGAAAGGAAGAGTCAGGTCACCTACCTGGTGGACCTGGGCACAAGCAGGAGCCCCAAGAGGGTGATCCATGTAAACCGCCTTAAGCTCTTCCACGACAGGGCTGATGTCAATCTGTTGATGGTAACAGATGAGGATCAGGAGGCAGAGAGTGAACCTCTCCCTGATCTTCTGTCATCAGACCCAAAAGATGGCACAGTAGATGGAGTGATCTACTCAGACACCCTCTCTGGCCAACAGCAAGCTGATTGTAGGAGAGTCCTACAACAGTTTCCTGAACTCTTCTCCTTAACCCCTGGTCAGACACACCTGTGTACCCATGATGTGGACACAGGAGACAGCATGCCTGTCAAGAACAAAATCTTTAGACAATCTGACCATGTTAAGGAAAGCATCAAGGTGGAAGTCCACAAGATGCTGGAATTGGGAGTAATTGAGCGCTCTGACAGCCCCTGGGCTAGCCCAGTGGTCTTAGTCCCCAAACCTCACACCAAAGATGGGAAGAAAGAGATGAGGTTTTGTGTGGACTACAGGGGGCTCAATTCTGTCACCAAGACAGATGCTCATCCCATTCCAAGAGCTGATGAGCTCATAGACAAATTAGGTGCTGCCAAATTTCTAAGTACCTTTGACTTGACAGCAGGGTACTGGCAAATAAAAATGGCACCTGGAGCAAAAGAAAAGACAGCATTCTCCACACCTGATGGGCATTATCAGTTTACTGTTATGCCCTTTGGTTTAAAGAATGCCCCTGCCACCTTCCAAAGGTTGGTGAATCAAGTCCTTGCTGGCTTGGAGTCCTTCAGCACAGCTTATCTTGATGATATTGCTGTCTTTAGCTCCACCTGGCAGGATCACCTGGTCCACTTGAGGAAGGTTTTGAAGGCTCTGCAATCTGCAGGCCTCTCTATCAAGGCATCCAAATGCCAGATAGGGCAGGGAACGGTGGTTTACTTGGGACACCTTGTAGGTGGAGGCCAAGTTCAGCCACTCCAACTCAAGATCCAGACTATTCTGGACTGGGTAGCTCCAAAAACCCAGACTCAAGTCAGGGCATTCCTTGGCTTGACTGGGTATTACAGGAGGTTTGTGAAGGGATATGGATCCATTGTGACAGCCCTCACTGAACTCACCTCCAAGAAAATGCCCAAGAAAGTAAACTGGACTGTGGAATGCCAACAGGCCTTTGACACCCTGAAACAGGCAATGTGCTCAGCACCAGTTCTCAAAGCTCCAGATTATTCTAAGCAGTTCATTGTGCAGACTGATGCCTCTGAACATGGGATAGGGGCAGTTTTGTCCCAAACAAATGATGATGGCCTTGACCAGCCTGTTGCTTTCATTAGCAGGAGGTTACTCCCCAGGGAGCAGCGTTGGAGTGCCATTGAGAGGGAGGCCTTTGCTGTGGTTTGGTCCCTGAAGAAGCTGAGACCATACCTCTTTGGGACTCACTTCCTAGTTCAAACTGACCACAGACCTCTCAAATGGCTGATGCAAATGAAAGGTGAAAATCCTAAACTGTTGAGGTGGTCCATCTCCCTACAGGGAATGGACTTTATAGTGGAACACAGACCTGGGACTGCCCATGCCAATGCAGATGGCCTTTCCAGGTTCTTCCACTTAGAAAATGAAGACTCTCTTGGGAAAGGTTAGTCTCATCCTCTTTCGTTTGGGGGGGGGTTGTGTAAGGAAATGCCTCCTTGGCATGGTTGCCCCCTGACTTTTTGCCTTTGCTGATGCTATGTTTACAATTGAAAGTGTGCTGAGGCCTGCTAACCAGGCCCCAGCACCAGTGTTCTTTCCCTAACCTGTACTTTTGTATCCACAATTGGCAGACCCTGGCATCCAGATAAGTCCCTTGTAACTGGTACTTCTAGTACCAAGGGCCCTGATGCCAAGGAAGGTCTCTAAGGGCTGCAGCATGTCTTATGCCACCCTGGAGACCTCTCACTCAGCACAGACACACTGCTTGCCAGCTTGTGTGTGCTAGTGAGGACAAAACGAGTAAGTCGACATGGCACTCCCCTCAGGGTGCCATGCCAGCCTCTCACTGCCTATGCAGTATAGGTAAGCCACCCCTCTAGCAGGCCTTACAGCCCTAAGGCAGGGTGCACTATACCATAGGTGAGGGTACCAGTGCATGAGCATGGTACCCCTACAGTGTCTAAACAAAACCTTAGACATTGTAAGTGCAGGGTAGCCATAAGAGTATATGGTCTGGGAGTTTGTCAAACACGAACTCCACAGCACCATAATGGCTACACTGAAAACTGGGAAGTTTGGTATCAAACTTCTCAGCACAATAAATGCACACTGATGCCAGTGTACATTTTATTGTAAAATACACCACAGAGGGCACCTTAGAGGTGCCCCCTGAAACTTAACCGACTATCTGTGTAGGCTGACTAGTTTTAGCAGCCTGCCACAAACCGAGACATGTTGCTGGCCCCATGGGGAGAGTGCCTTTGTCACTCTGAGGCCAGTAACAAAGCCTGCACTGGGTGGAGATGCTAACACCTCTCCCAGGCAGGAATTGTCACACCTGGCGGTGAGCCTCAAAGGCTCACCTCCTTTGTGCCAACCCAGCAGGACACTCCAGCTAGTGGAGTTGCCCGCCCCCTCCGGCCAGGCCCCACTTTTGGCGGCAAGGCCGGAGAAAATAATGAGTATAACAAGGAGGAGTCACTGGCCAGTCAGGACAGCCCCTAAGGTGTCCTGAGCTGAGGTGACTCTAACTTTTAGAAATCCTCCATCTTGCAGATGGAGGATTCCCCCAATAGGATTAGGGATGTGACCCCCTCCCCTTGGGAGGAGGCACAAAGAGGGTGTACTCACCCTCAGGGCTAGTAGCCATTGGCTACTAACCCCCCAGACCTAAACACGCCCTTAAATTTAGTATTTAAGGGCTCTCCTTGAACCTAGAAATTAGATTCCTGCAACGACAAGAAGAAGGACTGCCTAGCTGAAAAACCCCTGCAGAGGAAGACCAGAAGACGACAACTGCCTTGGCTCCAGAAACTCACCGGCCTGTCTCCTGCCTTCCAAAGATCCTGCTCCAGCGACGCCTTCCAAAGGGACCAGCGACCTCGACATCCTCTGAGGACTGCCCCTGCTTCGAAAAGACAAGAAACTCCCGAGGACAGCGGACCTGCTCCAAGAAAAGCTGCAACTTTGTTTCCAGCAGCTTTAAAGAACCCTGCAAGCTCCCCGCAAGAAGCGTGAGACTTGCAACACTGCACCCGGCGACCCCGACTCGGCTGGTGGCGATCCAACACCTCAGGAGGGACCCCAGGACTACTCTGATACTGTGAGTACCAAAACCTGTCCCCCCTGAGCCCCCACAGCGCCGCCTGCAGAGGGGAATCCCGAGGCTTCCCCTGACCGCGACTCTTTGAACCTAAAGTCCCGACGCCTGGGAGAGACCCTGCACCCGCAGCCCCCAGGACCTGAAGGACCGGACTTTCACTGGAGAAGTGACCCCCAGGAGTCCCTCTCCCTTGCCCAAGTGGAGGTTTCCCCGAGGAACCCCCCCCTTGCCTGCCTGCAGCGCTGAAGAGATCCCTAGATCTCCCATTGACTTCCATTACAAACCCGACGCTTGTTTCTACACTGCACCCGGCCGCCCCCGCGCTGCTGAGGGTGAAATTTCTGTGTGGACTTGTGTCCCCCCCGGTGCCCTACAAAACCCCCCTGGTCTGCCCTCCGAAGACGCGGGTACTTACCTGCAAGCAGACCGGAACCGGGGCACCCCCTTCTCTCCATTCTAGCCTATGCGTTTTGGGCACCACTTTGAACTCTGCACCTGACCGGCCCTGCGCTGCTGGTGTGGTGACTTTGGGGTTGCTCTGAACCCCCAACGGTGGGCTACCTTGGACCAAGAACTGAACCCTGTAAGTGTCTTACTTACCTGGTAAAACTAACCAAAACTTACCTCCCCTAGGAACTGTGAAAATTGCACTAAGTGTCCACTTTTAAAACAGCTATTTGTGAATAACTTGAAAAGTATACATGCAATTTTGATGATTTGAAGTTCCTAAAGTACTTACCTGCAATACCTTTCGAATGAGATATTACATGTAGAATTTGAACCTGTGGTTCTTAAAATAAACTAAGAAAAGATATTTTTCTATATAAAAACCTATTGGCTGGATTTGTCTCTGAGTGTGTGTACCTCATTTATTGTCTATGTGTATGTACAACAAATGCTTAACACTACTCCTTGGATAAGCCTACTGCTCGACCACACTACCACAAAATAGAGCATTAGTATTATCTATTTTTACCACTATTTTACCTCTAAGGGGAACCCTTGGACTCTGTGCATGCTATTCCTTACTTTGAAATAGCACATACAGAGCCAACTTCCTACAGCTTGTCAGCAAAAGTGCAATTATCCATGTTACCGGCCAAAGGGCAATTATCCATGTAACCAGCAAAAGTGCAATCATCTATGTAACAGGGTCGATATCCTGCAAATCGCTTGACTTCTGCCCAGAGAGATCACGCTGTGCAGGAAATGAAAAGATAAAGTAGTCCAGAAACCACCTGAAAACACAGAGCCTCGTATGTTTTCAGTAGTTTACTATGCGCTCAAGGAGGACTAAACACCAGAAAAGGCATGACGTATGCATGACTATCACAAATGGAATCAATCGATTTTTAAAACAGAAGCCCACGAACAAATGGAAAGTGACGGATGTGGTTAGAAGCCCACAGAGAGATTACATGGTCCAGAGCGCTTGTGCGCTCGCCCCTAAAAAGAAGTCCCCCGACTCCCAAACACGTGCTTTGCTGACAGATGCTCACATGTTCCTCAGGTGAAGCTTTAAGGTGAAGGGAGAGCTGCAGAAAATCCTGACTTCTGTGATTAATCTAAGGGAAGCATTCTTCAACAATGAGCAGACGCTCAGTGCTGGTGACCCCTGTTCCATCACTGGTGATCCCGTTACTCCATTAAATCTTTGTGACTCTTGTACTGTGGCCTCCTTGTTGTCACTTTGGCTCGTCAGCAGAGGCTCTTCAGAAGACCGAACAAAGCCCAAAAGAGACTTTTTGTGCTTATGACCCCTAGTCGTCTAATAAAGAACCCCAGTCACAGGAGGCCTGGACTTCTCTGCTTCAGCCTGGTTGACTTTCAGCTACTGTCTCCTCCAAATGAGTAGTAGTTCAGACCTTCAGCTTCATGTGATGACCCCTTCTTTGCAGGGATTGCCCGGAGTGCATTACTCTGTTTTTTCAAAATCAAGATTTTGGCACTCCTCAAGAATATATATAATAACATGATTTTGATGACAAGCTCCATCGTGTCTGCAGTGCAGGTATATTTGTCACCTTGATTCCACCACGCTAAGCTCTGCAATGTAGCAGAGGCAACACGATGTTCCTTGTGAGAGCTTTTCCTTCCAGGGAGGCCAGCAAGTGTCTTCATTCTGGCAAAGTGAGCATTTACTTATCATTCAGGCACATCAGCTGTTGGGTATTCTAACAAATACAGCTAGAGGACCTTGTACGTTTGTAAGTCTGTTTCACAAGTGCACTGTGTTTGCAGGCCTCGAGCTGTGGAGACATCCTATGCTGCACAATCCTCTGGGATACCTTCTGGACATGTTTGGATATCTTATCGCACACCTTCAACAGTAAAGGGAGAGGAGGTGTTTTGCCTGGTGATGGAGGTGATTAAAGGACTCTTATTAGATGATTGAGCTAATCTAGCAGCCAGAGATGTACAATTTCCATTCCTTCATGTGACCAGGTTTGGGCAATATATGCATCAAAATATATAGATCTCTCTTTTTTAAGTTACGTGTAATCTTTGGTACTTAAGCAAATGGTCTCATTACTTCGCTGAAGACAGAACCTGACATGCTGAGATGGTGAGGCTGCAAGAAAAGTCTCCCGCTAGACCTTCTGTATGATGGAAGCGCATATCGGTGGGTTGAAGCAAAACAATATCTTCAACAGAAGTACGACCAGAAGCCTTGAAAGAGAAAGAGGAACAGCTTCAGTAAATGTGTTGCATAGAACCACACCCCCCCTAAAATCTAGCTCACAAAATCAGGGTGGCATCTTTCTCCCCTTCCTTCTGTTCAGCAGCCCTTGGGGCAGGTCTAGGTGTTTATAGTATATGAGTTCACATCCATGCTTAAAACAATTTTAAAGTGTTTTACAGAGAACTCTGAAGACTGAGGTTAGAATAAAAACTTAAGCCATTGCCTTAAGCCAGTCATGTTTATACGTGAGCAGGTACGACTAGACTGCTGTGTTGTACACACATGCAGGGAACAAGTGACTCTTCATCACCGCATACGGAGAGCAATAATGAATGGCTCCACAAGAAGCGCTTTGCATTGGAGCAGCAACACAATAGTGTATCGCTAATTCAGTAGCACCACTGTCCATGTGCAACAAAGATCATTCAGAGAGGAGCTGCTGCAGCCCTTCCTGGAAATGCACAGAAAGAGGGCACAGGAGATTGTGCAGAGGGGAATTTATCTTCAGTGCAGCACCCGGTATGCCCTCAGTGCGGCTGATAGTGCGTCAAGGCAAGTGCATACCAGTATTCTTCTGTGTCTCCATGCTTGGCTCATGGTCTCCAGCTTTCTTCTTTAGGTGTAACTTTATCTTGTAAGTCTGCCGTTGGATGGTCTGCACCTATTTGGCCCACAGGCTGATGATATGATTGAGAAAATTAAATACCCTGACATCTCCAAGGCGACACATACAGCCATTCGTCACTCCCGAGGGATGGGAAACTAACAAATAAAACTCTCTCAAGAATTAATTTACCGGTAACCTTCCTGTAATCCACATTCAAGTATCAAGGTCTGTTGCTCTAGAACATTTTTTTGTGTGTGGTGACTATAGTGCTGTTAGGGATACGGAAACCAGATTTTGTAAATTTTTGGAATTATTACTTCATTTTGGGATTTGAAATGTTATAGTATTGCTGAAAGCCTTTCTAATAGCTATCAAAGTAAAAAGAAAAAGTAATCGTGAAAAAATGATTGTGCAGTTTCATCTAGTCTTATCAGCTCCGTATTTTGAGTAACATTTCCATGTAGAGTCTTTAAAGCAGTCCATAAAAATATCTGCTGTTATTCCTTTTAAACCTGTTTCTTTTTTTGGGGGGGTATTTGATATACTTCAGATTTTTATATGCCTCCAAAATGTGTCCAGGCGTGTAACCGACCTTCCCACCCCCCACAGGTAAAAATTTGAAAAGCCTCTTTGGGACAGACCACAAGGATCTGTAATTCATAAATATAAAGCAACACATGCTGCTGGTACTCACACACAGATGGATGAGATACTTAAGAGTTTTCTTTTTATACAACTGACACCTCTGAGGTCCTAGGCACCCTGCATCATCAACAGCCTACAGTCTGTGGAGGAACTAGACTGACACCTACTGTTCCAGGCAACAGTAGTAGCCCTCGGAGCCCCTTTAGGAAGACCAGCAAAAGTCCAAACAAGGACATTATGAGGAAGGCGGATTCTGAGCTTATGGCTGCCCCAAGGCCAGAGGTGTCCAAAGTGGAGGCATCTCTTTCCAAGTAAAACCCCTCTTTTGCCCATCCCTGACCAACGAAGACCTGTTAAGGAAGTGATACGTTCATGTCTCGCACGTTGGGAGCACATAAGCTAAGATCAGAGAGTGCTCTCCATCATCACCCATGGCTACTGCTTGGAATTCCACAGCACACATTCTAAACTACCACCATGTCTGAGGTGTATACACTCCTTCTCAAAGTAGCAAGACTGTATACCAGCATATCAAAGGGGATAAGGAGAATATTTACCTTACTCCCTCATTCCCAAAAAGGATGAAACATTGCTGCCAGTGCTTGACCTCGGGGTGCTTAGTTGCTACAATAGTCCAGTCTCTTCAAAATTATGATGCTGCAGTTCGCCATTCCCCTATTCAACATGGGGGAATACATGGCAACACTAGACTTGAAAGACTCCTACTACAATGGGGCTCTAATATCTGATTTCTGCTAAGTGTTGTCCATCCGCGATTCAAAGTATTGCCTTTTGGGGTCACTAAGAGACCCCAGAGTGTTAACCAAATTTCTTGCTGTAGTAGTTACTGCTGCGTCTGTATGTAATCAGAAAAATGCAGCAAGCATCAATGATGTTGGTTCTCATAGTCCCAATGTGGGCTCACCGGCCTTGGTTCTTGTTGCTTCTAGAAATGTCCTTTCACTTTCATGACAAATTACAGCTTTGGCCAGATTTGCTCACACAATGGCAGGGACATTTAATACAGTCAAACCTTAAGGAATACTACTTTGCAATTTAGCACCTGAACCCTTAAAGTTCAGATATAGAGCTTCCAGAGGAGCATTTTCTCATACTAAAATAGTCTAGAAAACCTGCTACATGAGTTTGTCATGAAGGTAAATGGACGTGGTTTGAACACTATCGTAGTCTCCACATACAAACATTGGCAGTCTTAGTACAAAAAAAATATTTCATACTTGCTACACCATTGAAAAGTATGGCTTACGTACTTGTCAGTACTGTAGCAGTTAGAGACTACAGATGCATACCTAGCACAAACGGAAAATGCTACTTATTGGTAACCGTTGCATTGCAGTGCTGAAGTTTGATGTGCCCCCTACCCAACCACTGGATGTGAACCTTCATAGCACGTAATAACATCAATAACATTTATTTGCTTGATACATATTCTGTTTCTAGTTCACAGACCTCATAATGGTTCACATCTCCACATACATCCTTAGCCATAGAGGGGAAAATACATCCTGAAGTGGCAGTTTTGTGTTCTGATGGATTGTGTGTTGTATCACAAGTCACCTTGAAACCTCTTCTTTGAAGAAATTCAACTTGTGACAGGAGGGGGAACAGCAGGTGAATTGAATCTACAAATGGATTGTTACAGGTAAGGAATGTTGCGTTATCCAATAAACTTTATCGACACTTAGGCCCTCATTATGACTTTGGTGGTCTTTCTGCAAGACTGCCAAAGCCATGGGCGACAGAAGACCGCGTGCTGGCGGTCTTCCGCCCTCCACATTACGAATACTGCTTGATTTCACCACATTTTGGGCAGACATCCAGCAGTATTCGTGCTGGTGGGCAGAGGCACTGGGGTGGTACCGGCACCGCTCCGCCAAAAGGACTCCGCCTGCCGTATTACAACCTGTAATACGGCCTAGTGGTGTCTTGATGGTGGGGCGCTGCCGGAGGTGGAAGTGCCCTTTCCCTGCCAGACAACCTCCTCGCCGGACAAGGTAAGTCAGGCATCAGACAGGCGTGGTGGGTGTTGTGTGTAAGTTGGTGTTGTCTGCGTGTTTGCATGTAAGTGTGTATGAATGTAAGGGTGTATGCGTGTGTTTATGCAAGAGTGTTGTGGTGAATGCGAGTATGAGTGTTGTGGTGAATGCAGGTATGGATGCATGTGACTGAATGCGTGTATGTCAGTGTTGGTGAATGAGTGCGTGTGGGTGTCTGTGTGCATGTATGCGGGGTGCTGTACCTGTCGGGGGGAGATGGGTGCTGTACATGGAGGGGTGGGGGGGGTATTGTGCTTGCTCTGGGGGTGGGGGGTGTCTGCCTGTGACAGGGAAGAAATTCTCTGTCATCTGTAGCCTTTCCACCAGGGTTTTCGTGGCGGTGCTACAGCCGCCGAAACGTGGTGACAAAGGTACTCCTAATACCGCCAGCGGGCTTCTGTGGACCACCGGGATGGAGATGCTCATCTCCAGCCCGGTAGGTCACGCCACCCTGGCAGTATGGGTGAGGGTGTGGCGGGTTGGCAGAGGCCAACCTGCCACACTCATAATGTGGCGGGCTTCACTGCCATCCTGTTGGCGGTGAAACCGCCACCGTGGCCGTGGTGGTCAGAAAACCGCCAGGGTCATAATGAGGGCCTTATTTTCACTCTTCAGTGGAGACAACAAACAGGAAATAGTTGCCATTTTTAGTGGGAGCTCAAGTATGACAGGTCCTGGTATCTTCATTCAGCCTGCAGTCTGCCCCGAGTGTCCTTGGCAGTGGTAGCTACTCACCTTGAAAAACAAGGTATTGACTGCTAAGAACTCAGCAATTTAAGAGAAGCGCAGGAAGTCTTTGTGGTTCACCATAAGTGACTCCCACACTAAGGTAATCTTTGAACTCACTTCAAGGAAGTTTTTCCTTAGGAATCTTAGTGCTCACAGAAGCAGACAAGTGGTTCCCTGTGAGAGATGCCTATTCCTGCTTAAATTGAGTCTTTCCTTAAAGCAGAAGGGTAGTGCAGTCATTGCTGGTCACATTGGCTTTTAGCATTTTCTTAATCCCTGTAATGCCAGAAAACAGAACACCACTTGACAAACGTGTTATTGGTCAGTGGCACCAAATGTCTAAGAATTGGGAGATCAGGGCATGTTGAAAAGGAGAACACATTTATGAAGACTATCTCTCCTAAGGAACTGAGGAAAGTAACCATCATTTCCAACACATCACGTTGTTGCTGAGGAGTCGCAACAGCCCAACCATCTTGATCTTGACCAGAAACAGCATTACTTATAAACGAGTTAGACTCCTCTTTACACTAAAATCTCTCCTGCACATGATCTCTTCGAAATAAAACACAATATGACAGGTGTGTCCGACCTCGGGAAGCAAGGAAAGCCGCTCACATGTTCTCTTGAAGTGCAAATAGTTGGTCACTTGCCTCAGAAATATGGATTCTTACCTACAGTGACTAATATGGCAAAAAAAAAAACACTGCATTCTTCAAGTCTGGTACCTTGGGAATGCAGTGATGGGAATTGCGTCAGTTATCAGTAGCACCTTTTGAAGAATTAAGTATTACAGGCGGCTGAGATGATCTTTGTAAAAGTTTGTGGGAAAAGATCACACTTTGTCTCCGTGGTCACCAATGGAATGGTCCTAAGAATTTCAGGAGCTTCATCAAGGACACTTTATGGTTTTCCTACCAACCTCAGGACAAACAGGATTCTCACTAACCCCTTCTGACAATTGTAGTGGTGATACCAGGACCTTCTACACTAAATACCACATAGCTTACTGCCGTCCAAAGCCTGCTTTACAGCTGCGGTGCAAGGCGTACCTTTTTTGCCTGATGCTGTACACTTGGTATTTGTAGCTTTTGAAAGACTTTTCACAAAGACGGTCTGTGCCTGCTGCATCCAGAGAAGGTTCATTCCTCTTTGATATCGGATACATCTGCCCTTCTGTGTTCTCCTTTTAGAGTTTACTTGTCAGTCAGTAATTCTTAAATAAAAAAAAAACATTCTGTGTATTAGTATTATTATTTTTTTTTAACTGTATCAGACATTTGTTTAGAGGGGCCATGTGAATTTTATAGAACCACTTTTACCTACCTGTCCTTTTTACGTTTCATCTGCACAGTGCTTGCGCTGCACTCGTGCAATCTCTTTCAAAGAAAAGAAAAAATCTTAACAGGAGTTTGAGCCCATCCATTACTTACCTATACTTACCGTTGGTTAGCTCCCACGTCACTCCCACATTTCCTTTCTTCTTATTGGTCAGCACCTTCTCTTCACCTCTAGCTTCCTGCATGGCTTCATTCTTCTGTTGTCCCTGCTGTGGAGCATGGACCAAGTACAACTTCCTTTGGCCAGTGTCCTTCCACTGGCTTCAGGGTTCTGCTGGTTTTTTTTTTTTTTTTTTTTAACTTCTCTGCATGTACTCTTAGAGAGTGCACACCTTTTCAGTCCCTCTCCTTCACTCACTTCTCCCGCTCTCTGCTCGTTCCCTCTGTGGTGTCAGTTCCCCTTATCCCCCGCCATCTGATCTTTCTAACATGCCCTTCTCCCAACATCTATTCTTTTTAAAGAATCACCCCCGCTACACATTCTTGGTTTCCATCCCTCATCCCTCTTATTGCTTGCCAGCCCCAGCATCTCAATCTGTTTTAAGGCATACTGCACAGCAGTGTAGGCTATAAATAAATAAAAACAAAGCACTATGGCGCCATCAATGCTGGCTGTGGCACAGAGCTTTGTTTTTATTCACTGTAGGAAGTTGCCTCTGTATGCACTATTTCAAAGTAAGGAATAGTATGCACAGAGTCCAAGGGTTTCCCTTAGAGGTAAGATAGTGGCAAAAAGAGATAATACTAATGGTCTATTTTGTGGTAGTGTGGTCGAGCAGTAGGCTTATCAAAGGAGTAGTGTTAAGCATTTGTTGTACATACACAAGTAATAAATGAGGAACACACACTCAAAGTCAATTCCAGGCCAATAGGTTTTTGTATAGAAAAATATATTTTCTTAGTTTATTTTAAGAACCACAGGTTCTAATTTTACATGTAATACTTCAAATGAAAGTTATTGCAGGTAAGTACTTTAGGAACTTTGAATAATCACAATAGCATATATACTTTTCAAATAAATCACATATAGCTATTTTAAAACTAGACACAGTGCAATTTTCAACAGTTCCTGGGGGAGGTAAGTATTTGTTAGTTTTTGTAGCTAAGTAAACCACCTACGGGGTTCAAGTTTGGGTCCAAGGTAGCCCACCGTTGGGGGTTCAGAGCAACCCCAAAGTTACCACACCAGCAGTTCAGGGCCGGTCAGGTGCAGAGGTCAAAGTGGTGCCCAAAACACATAGGCTTCATTGGATAAGGGGGTGCCCCGGTTCCAGTCTGCCAGCAGGTAAGTACCCGCGTCTTCGGAGTGCAGATCAGGGGGGTTTTGTAGGGCACCGGGGGGGGACACAAGTCAGCACAGAAAGTACACCCTCAGCAGCACGGGGGCGGCCGGGTGCAGTGTGCAAACACGCGTCGGGTTTTCAATAGGTTTCAATGGGAGACCAAGGGGTCTCTTCAGCGATGCAGGCAAGGGGGGGGGGCTCCTTGGGGTAGCCACCACCTGGGCAAGGGAGAGGGCCTCCTGGGGGTCACTCCTGCACTGGGGTTCCGATCTTTCAGGTCCTGGGGGCTGCGGGTGCAGAGTCTTTTCCAGGCGTCGGGATCTGGGAGTCAGGCAGTCGCGGTCAGGGGGAGCCTCGGGATTCCCTCTGCAGGCGTCGCTGTGGGGAGCTCAGGGGGGCAACTCTGGCTACTCACGGTCTCGTAGTCGCCGGGGAGTCCTCCCTGAAGTGTTTGTTCTCCACAAGTCGAGCTGGGGGCGTCGGGTGCAGAGTAGCAAGTCTCACGCTTCCGGCGGGAAACGCAGTTGTCTTGAAGTTGCTTCTTTGGAAACAAAGTTGCAGTCTTGGGTGAACAGAGCCGCTGTCCTCTGGAGTTTCTTGGTCCTTCTAGAGCAGGGCTGTCCTCTGGGGATTCAGAGGTCGCTGGTCCCTGGGGAGAGCGTCGCTGGAGCAGTTTCTTCAGAAGGGGGGAGACAGGCCGGTAGAGCTGGGGCCAAAGCAGTTGGTGTCTCCGTCTTCTCTGCAGGGTTTTTCAGCTTAGCAGTCCTCTTCTTCTTAGGTTGCAGGAATCTGAGTTCCTAGGTTCAGGGGTGCCCCTAAATACAGAATTTAGGGGTGTGTTTAGGTCTGGGAGGGCAGTAGCCAATGGCTACTGTCCTTGAGGGTGGCTACACCCTCTTTGTACCTCCTCCCTGAGGGGAGGGGGCACATCCCTATTCCTATTGGGGGAATCCTCCAAAATCAAGATGGAGGATTTCTAAAAGTCAGAGTCACCTCAGCTCAGGACACCTTAGGGGCTGTCCTGACTGGCCAGTGACTCCTCCTTGTTTTTCTCATTATCTCTCCTGGACTTGCCGCCAAAAGTGGGGGCTGTGTCCAGGGGGCGGGCATCTCCACTAGCTGGAGTGCCCTGGGGCATTGTAACACGAAGCCTGAGCCTTTGAGGCTCACTGCTAGGTGTTACAGTTCCTGCAGGGGGGAGGTGTGAAGCACCTCCACCCAGAGTAGGCTTTTGTTTCTGTCCTCAGAGAGCACAAAGGCTCTCACCGCATGGGGTCAGAAACTCGTCTCTCAGCAGCAGGCTGGCACAGACCAGTCAGTCCTGCACTGAACAATTGGGTAAAATACAGGGGGCATCTCTAAGATGCACTCTGTGTGCATTTTTTAATAAATCCAATACTGGCATTAGTGTGGGTTTATTATTCTGAGAAGTTTGATACTAAACTTCCCAGTATTCAGTGTAGCCATTATGGAGCTGTGGAGTTCGTTTTTGACAGACTCCCAGACCATATACTCTTATAGCTACCCTGCACTTACAATGTCTAAGGTTTTGCTTAGACACTGTAGGGGCATAGTGCTCATGCACCTATGCCCTCACCTGTGGTATAGTGCACCCTGCCTTAGGGCTGTAAGGCCTGCTAGAGGGGTGACTTAGTTATGCCACAGGCAGTGTGAGGTTGGCATGGCACCCTGAGGGGAGTGCCATGTCGATTTAGTCATTTTATCCCCACCAGCACACACATCCTGGCAAGCAGTGTGTCTGTGCTGAGTGAGGGGTCCCCAGCGTGGCATAAGACATGCTGCAGCCCTTAGAGACCTTCCCTAGCATCAGGGCCATTGGTACCAGGGGTACCAGTTACAAGGGACTTACCTGGGTGCCATGGTTGTGCCAATTGTGGAGACAATGGTACATTTTAGGTGAAAGAACACTGGTGCTGGGGCCTGGTTAGCAGGGTCCCAGCACACTTCTCAGTCAAGTCAGCATCAGTATCAGGCAAAAAGTGGGGGGTAACTGCAACAGGGAGCCATTTCCTTACATTCACTTTAAGCCATGTGGCACAGAACACTGCTCTGCTGTGCAACATCTTCAAAAAAACATTGAGACCACTAGTAAGTCTTGCTTAGGCAAAACCTATTGACTTTGCCAATGCATGTACTATCTACACGGATTTCGGTATAATTCACAAAGTGCATTTGCCTGTCTTTTTTTTTTTTTTTTTTTTTAATAAACCCTACAGCCACACCAAAGCAAATCTTTCTTAGTCGAGGTGCAAAGCAGATATTCAATACTACCGAAACAAAATAAGATTTTTCATAAATTGTTCCAGGCACAGGGGTTACATGCATAAGCTGTGTTTATCAGAATGCAAAATGTTCTCTTGCAGGGAAACCGTGAACTCCCTTCTCTTGAGTGAGAGCAGCTAGTGCCACCAAAAGGAAGGAAACTTTTGTGCACACGGGTCGCCCACTCTGCCCTTGTGACAAATGCAACACTCTCAGAAGATTGCGTCAGGGCCTGTTCTTTAACTCCCTGGCAGAGTTACCAAGATGGCGGCTCTTTTTTCATTGCACTGAGCCCTGCCTGCCATATTGAAAGTGGTAAACATAACCATTGGATTGTTTCTGGGGGGAAAATCAGTTGGTGGGTAATGTTTGCCGGTGATTGTATATGTTGTCAATTTTATCAGTACCATAACATTCCCTTGTTCTTGCCCCTTTACTCATCATTCCTCTTGGGGTCACTACTTGCTATACTGGCTGAATGTTTGGTTTAATGGTGAACATCTTTAATGAAGAAGAGCTGTAAATGGGAGAGTTTCTTGCTTATATTTCTAGTCCTTCATTGTTGTCCTCATTGTAAACCGCTTTCCGAAGCCCTCCCCCCCCCCTTAGTCGGAGAAATGACTGTCAACTCTCCCAGAGCTTCAGATTGAAGTGACTGACTGAGTTGGCGCAGAGCACTGGACACAACAGAAGGGTAGTGGCTTCAAAAGAACAACTATTGTATCGATGCAATCAAGATTTAAAAAAATGATTTTTTTCAAATATATTTTAAATTATGATTTTACATAGCTTCTGAATACAGTGATGATATGTCCAGGGCTAGACTGGCCATTCCACCTCTGTGACATTTTCCCAGTGGCCTACAGAGCACGTGACAGATTTCAGAGCTGGATTGTCTTCTATCACTCAGCCATGCCCCCTTGACAACATTCTAGTCATGGCCTCCTGCTATGTGGCCCTGTTTGATCAGTTTTACTAGGGCTACCGGTTGTGTCCAGTCATGGTCATGGTCATGTCCTGGTTTATCGTTCATCGCATACACTGTTTTTGGTGCTGATAAATACTTCAAAATTCTTCTTAAGTTAAGGATGTGTGCGCTTTGCCAGAGCTGCCAGGGGTTGGACCCACTTTATTTTATTGAACCTGTGTGTTGGACCTGACTATAGTTTGGACTTATTACTTGGGAAGGACTAATATCCTCTGCAACTGATAACCCATTTTCTTACTCTCTGTGTTTAGGAAATACTAAAGTAGTGCTGATGCCTTACGTTTTGGTCAGATAATGCTATGGCTGTCATCGCTTGCATCCTGTGTCTGAATGATAGATTTGTATTGCCATCCATTTCAGACTCTTTACCTCAGAGAAATCCTTCTACAGACTCTTTACTTCTGAGAAATCCTTTTCCATCGTAGCTACCACCTATGGTACCCTGGAGAGCTCAGCATCGAAGGATCTAAAAGTTCTTAAACACTTAAATCTGTGTAGGGGATTCACCTATTGTCCCAGCCCACAGATTTATGAATCTGTTTTTGAGAGACTATTATTCACCTAAGAACTAGCTATTCTGTGTTGATTGTAGAGAACCCATGGATTACTGCATTTACAGGTAATTCACTTTTTCTTGTTGGTGCTCTTGAGGATGCAGAGTGGAGCTCTGAGATTCACAGAGGTTTGACTGTAGCTCTGATACATTTCGTCTCTTTCACAGATTTCTGGATCCACGTTGGAGACAACATCATTGGCCGGCATGAAAACTGCCACATCACTCTTCCAGCGCAGTCTGTCTCCAAAAAACATGCTGTCATTGAGGCAGAAGCGGATTGCCACACCATCTATGATTGTGGTAGCCTCAACAAGACGCGGCGCCGCAAGGCTATACTGAAGCCCCACATCCGCTATGCCCTAGCTGATGGAGATCTGCTGCTTTTTGCCGATGTGGCCTGCCAGTACTTCATCCTGCCCAGTGAGAACAACAGAGAAGAAAGCACATCACCCCAACACCAAGCAGTGCAGAAGCAGGAGCAAGGGAGCCCTGTCCAAGCGGCTGCATCCCGTGAAGATGCTC
Organism: Pleurodeles waltl; assembly: GCF_031143425.1. Lineage (NCBI taxonomy): Eukaryota > Metazoa > Chordata > Amphibia > Caudata > Salamandridae > Pleurodeles > Pleurodeles waltl. The sequence continues at coordinate 1,703,458,674 of NC_090445.1, read as the reverse complement.
CTTGCGAAGCACCTGAAGACTTTGATTCGGACGACGAGTCCGTATTGGTTCCTGCCACACAGGCTAATGCGGTGAAGTCGCTGGTGATTGAAAAGACTCCAGCCACACGGAGGATGGGGTATGGAGGTGTGCTGGCCAAAGATTCAGATGAGGATGACAATGATGGGGAGAACACAATATACCCAACTGGCAGGTCTAGGGGAAGTGAAAGTGAGTATTATCTGTGTTATTGGACTCTGTTGTGATAACTGGACAGAACCCTGTTTCCTCAGACCACCATTCTAACCGTGGCCATGGTAGGTCCACAGCTGCTGAGAATTCAGTGTTCACTCACAAAGATTGTTCATATAAATGAACTACTTTCCATTTTTAATACACACTTGTCAATGAAGACCGCACCACTAAACATCTTCTATTACACATTTTGAACCGCACATTCTGCATCCTTATGATCATAGAACAACAAGGAGAATAGTCTTTCCTTGTAACTCCTCATTGCGGCGTCGTGTAGCCAGGAGCTGATTTCTCTGTCCGCTGCTTTGGGACACAAAAGGCCTGTTCCGCTGTATTCTGCTGCCTCATCATTGAGCAGCTTCTTTGTCTGCTGACCTTGTGACCCTGCTGGGGTCTTTTCTGCTCTTCTGTTATATGCTTACATAGTATTGTGCACCCTGCTTCTCTCTCTCCGAATTTCCCATCTTTCATCTACAATTCTTCCTAAGGGCTCTGGTCCAACACTTGCAGCTATTTCAAGGCGCTTTGTGCATACGAGTGAGGTACTAGAGGGATGGGCAGTGTGGCAGAATTAAGTGGGAAGTCAGTGGGCGTTCTTTGCTAGACGTAAGAGACGTTATTTCTTTTTGCTTGCGTGCATTGGTAAGGCCTTGATCTGGGTGTGCGCGGCCAGCCTTCTGTGTTTGTAGGAAATGTTTTGAAAGTCTTTGTTGTGTGAAAGTCCGCCTTGTGGATTGGAGGAGGCTATGAGAGGTAGGCCTAAGACAGCAGACTGAAAAAATGTTAAGTGACCAACGATGTGGCCATGCAGGCACGTTTGGGTAAGCAGAGAGTCTTGAACTGTATCCCTTCGTTAACTGTTTGCAAAAGCCAGGTTTCCAGTGCTGGTGTAATGTGATTATGGCACTGAAGCTCATATGACACTGGTCAAGTTGTTTTCGACACTGAGGTTTGAAGAGTCCCATGCTCAGCTCCTTTCAAGTTAAAGCTGGTATTGATGTTCTTTACCCTTGATGGTGATGAGGAGCCTGAAGTCAGAACATTACAGCCCTTTCTGCGTTTGAGTGCCTATGTTACCTTTAAATGGACAGAAGTAGTTGTTTAGTAACAGTGTTTGTGAATATCATGTTAAAGTCACAGTTGTTTAGCTTCTTTTCATTGTGACAGGTGGTGGGCAGGTGGTTTCAGTATGTGTGGGGCAGTTAGTTGGAATGGTGCCATCTAGTAAGTGCACACTGAGCTCCCACGGGCTTTTGGGGTGAGCTTTTGGGTTGAGCTCTTCGCTCAGTGTCTGGTGACCAGGGGCATGGTGAATCCGTTAGTTAAGTTTTGGGTAAAACAGCAGGGGGCTGAATACAGCAGATTCATTGACAAGATTCCTGCAGTTGCAGAATAGTTGAAAAGTCCGTGTCCATATGGTCCCATTTTTTGGTATTGATTGTGAACTTGTGTTTCCACCTCCGTTGGCAAGGTGTAGGCTGTGCCAGTCTTACAGGCCCAGACACTTGTGTAGGAGAATAGAACAGCTTCCGAAGTTCTCTGCTTCTGTATCGTTGTCCCTGATGTCGCCTGTTGTGGTAGTTGTAAACATTCACCAACCACAAGGCAATTAATATAGGCACATACATTAGAATATTTAGTGTCAGGTTTGTCTCTCATTCAATGTCTGGTGTGGAATGTGCCACCCCCTTCATCTGCCTGAACTTCTGAAAAACACCCCCACAGAAGAGACACCATGTCCAGCAGAATGGATGTGTCCGGGGTCACCTTCTCCTTCTAGGAGTCACTTTGCCTTTTAGTAAGTAACAGCCGTAGACACACTTGGCACAAGTGAGACTGAAGTGACTGACCGTTCCTTCCAGGACAGCTTGTGTTTCCGTCACAGGGCTAGCTGCCCACAGACAGCAGGGCCTTTTGCTTGCCCTGTGCAAGAGGGTTTTTCAGAGTGGTTGTATGTGTTCATTCTGCTTTAGAAGAACATGTTCTTTTCAGGTCACTGACAAAACCACTGTTAGATTTGAGGAGCCCACAGGAGTCTTCATGTCTGTCTCCTCATAAATGTTGTAATGTTGAGGAGTGGAGTGGAAGCCGACAGTAAGGGAGCCAAGTGAAGTACATCATGGGATCATCTCAACTTATTCACATTCAGAACGCTCTGCCACCTTTAGGGAACATCTGAAACACTTTATTAATTTAACACACTTCTTGGGGCCAGCAGTGAGGATTTAGAATGGCAAACCCTGACAGCTTCTTGTACCATCCCCGAATGCGGCCCGTCAGCTCTGTGGTTCCTTGAAGCCATTTTAGTTCATCTTTTTTCTTACCCTTTACAGATTGCGATTGCTATCTTCAGACTTTATATTAAAAAAAATTAAAGCCTCTATTTTTCCTTTGCCTCACCCTGTTTGCCCATTTTTACTTGTCTTTGCTGGGTTTCTTGCTATTGTTTCATCACAACAGAATTGCTTTCATGATTTTTTTCCAGATTAGTTTTATGACTTTAACTGGTTCATACCTGGCTTTTCATCCTATGTTTGTCTGTCTATATTACCTGTCCTGACCATGGCACCAATTGTTGCAGTTCTTGTGGTGATGATGTCCATTTAAATCAAGCTTGTCGAGTGTAGGTTCAGGATGGCTGCATCCATGTCATATTTTCATGGACCACAGCTAACTCTGTAAATGCTTTCTAATTACGTTAGTTGTCTTTACATTCAACTTATGTGGACATTGTTAATATCTGGAACTTCCCCAGTATTGACAGATGGATCTGTCACCAGAATCATTGGGAAGCTAAAAGGTGATTTCAGTCATGTTTTGTAACATCACAGGTTAGAAAATATTTGTATTTGGCGTTTAAAGATATGGTGCAACCCAGTTTTATGTTAAGAAGAAAGTGCTATTTCGTATTTAATTCACTTTGCCAGATCAGGTCTGCAGTGTTGTTTAAGTATTCATGTCCTACCAGAAAACTTTCATGAAAGTTTATTTTTTAAGGGTTGCTGTTAGGATGGAATTTTGTGCATGGTTTGAAAAGTTTTTTCTCTGGCCCTCCCAAGTGGACACCTAACAAAAATAGCTCTTAAGTGTGAGCACAAGTGTGATCTCTGTGTTTTGCAACTATAGATGTCCTTCCTGTGTGTCAGAGGGGCATGTTTGTTCTCTATACTCATCAAGATCAGTACCTACATTTATTTCACATTTCTATTGCAACAAGCTAATAATTTCTCCTTTTTTGCCTTTGTAAGGCTGACCAATCATTTTGCACTGTTATTATTTTTCCTGCCTTGAAGTGATCTCTGGGGACAAAACTGCCTCCCCATTTCAGAAAGGTCTGTAGAGAGCTTGATAACCACAAACATCTTGGTGCCAAAGGCAAACTGTCTTAGAAATGGGCTTTTCTTCTGCACATCGTAAACAGGGATTCTGCTTTGATGACTCCCTCGTGAATCCTTCGTCATGCTAGCAACCCCACGCAAGAATGCTAGTTGAAGACTGGCTTCTCTGCCCACTTGCTGTCCGAGCATGGTTTTGGCAGGACTGTGGCATTTCACAGCTGGCTTTCTCCCTCCTCGTTCTCTTTTTGTAGTCAGGTGTGTTTTGTGCCCTCTTAGGGAGATCTGTAACCATTGCCCCCTGTAACGAGCATAGCATGCAATGTCTGAAGTGGGTGCATCGTGGGGTCAGTCTGTCGTCTGTTGTGTGTTGGTTTTGCCAAGAAAAGGTGAATTTTCCCTCGGAATCGTCTCAGTGGTAACTCTTCAAGTGGTGCAGCTGTATTAGTACAGTTGTGAAATATCCAGATGGCAAAGATCTGTTGGGCTGCTACTTAGAAGTCAATTCTCATTCTGTTTAGCCTCAACACTTTTTTTTGATTGTGAGGTGGGTTGCTTCCTCAGGTTCATAACATATCTCTCCTCCACTGTGTGCGCTGTGGAAATGGGCCTGCAGCCACTTGTGTGCTACAAATGTCTGATCTAAAATGGCGCCAAGGAATCGGAGCATTGTGAACTTTTACTGTCTTGCCAGAGTATGCAGAGCTCACTTTTTTCAACTGGGTGAATCTAGATATTCACCCAGAAAGTGTTATTAATTTGAAAAAATGTCTAGGGATCCTGCAAGATGATAGGAAAGTCTTTTTAAATATTAGGAATGTGTGCAGTATTTTATACTGAAGACCTGTTGTTGCCAGTAAATACTTTGTGCGGCTGTAGATACAAAGTGCATATTCCTGGCGTCTGATGTTGAACTGGAATGTTCGCATGTTGTTTTCCTACAAAGTATTTAGACTCACACGATGTTCTTAGTCAATAATGCACATTGTCGCTGGCTCCATCTTAGATAGTTTTTTCCATCCTGAGGTTCAGACGTACACCAAAGGTTGCAGAGTTTATCATGTTTCCTGCATGTTTTTGGAACTATGTAGTTTGGTTTTGACACAGACACCTTGGAAAGCAGCCTGTGCCTCAACAACTCTCTCACGCTGCTTCACCGGATATCTTTGGAGGACTGACGGCCAACACTCGACACTGCGGGCGTTCCTGGGCTTTGGGGACCTAGTGTCCTCCATCGAACTTCAACACCGGAGAATGCAGACCACAAGGGATGATGGTGCAAATGTCCTTCCAACATTGCCCTCGGTGTAATTCTAAGGACCGGTGGTCATACTATCATAACATCTGCAATTTGGGTCTTTTGTGTCTCCTGCAAATTATCGCTCACCTTCCTTTCAAAGACGACTGTGGACACACTGCGAGATGCACCAAAAGGCGTCCTCTAAAATTTTGGACATCTTTGGAGAGCAGAGGCCCTTCAGCACAGAAGAGGGCAGCCCATCTTGTATCTAGGCAGGCCAGTCCAACTAATATCGAGGGTCCCTGCAATAATAACGTAGCTACTCCAGGGAGACAAATCACATATAATTTTTTTTTATATAGCTACTGCTAATTGATTCTATATGTATATATCTACAAATAAGTACAATGTTAATAAATATATTCTAAATGAATTTAACAGAAAAAATGTCTTAGGAGCCTAATATGGTTATTTGTATAACAGCCAACCTGAACTCAGCCTTATTTATTAATCAGTTTTTACATGAATAGATGCAGTTTCATTAAACCCTACCTCTCTTGCCCATACGCGACCCTAGCCGCAAAGAGAGGACGTGAAAAGACGGATGGGACCCCACAGCAGGAGCACACAAACAGGTAACTGTTGTAATCAAGTGGAGTTACTGCCTGTGGGGTGTAGTCTGCTTTTAATTGTGCCACTATTGGGAAACTGGTCCATCGCTTTTGGAATTAGTATATCACATTGTCTACCATGTAAGTCTATGCACAACTCATAAGAGGAAGTCTCAGGCCGGACTGTAGGAATTTTCAAAATACGTACAAAAGATTTCCGACCCCTAACCAACCCAGTAGACTGTTTTATCATATTTGCACAAACCCTGTCCGAAAGGGATTCCCAGGCTGGAGTGTGAGAACTAATGTTCTACTCTCTAAGATCTTCTCTTTCCTTTTTCTCTATCTATGCTCCGTAGAGTTTTGGTACTTGCTGTGGTTCTCCATATCAGCATCGGCATCGAGAGGTCGGGCACACATATATGAGGATTAGAAAACCTGAAAACACTCCCACCCCCCCCCCCCCCCCCCCCCCATATTGGAGTTAGCTATATTCTGTGTAGTGTTTCACATGAAAGGCAGTAAGCATCACTAACTGCACTAAATACATTATCAATCAGTTGATTTTCTATCGTATTATAGCTTCTCGATATTCCTTATTACCTTTCTGATCCCACACTTAACTTCGATATTGCCACATACACGTGCTTGGAAATCTGCATGAACCAGAGAGTGCCTAGGAAATTGACCAATAAGGTAAACCTATTAAACTAGTAACCTTGATGCACTCTAGTGTATAGATGTAACTCCTTAAGGATAGTTTGGGTAGTTAAGGTGGCACTCACTGAAGGTTTGATGCACTTGGACATATCACTATCATTTATGTATACCATCTGGTGATGGATTCTATCCAGACACTGGTGTCACTTTCTGGTGCTTTTTATTTTATTTTTCTCATTTGTTCTAACTTATTTTTTGGACACTTGTCTTGTGAGCCCTATAGACATTGAAATTGTATGTTCGATGGCATCTGTCGCTGTAGATACACATGGTCTGCATAGCTCGCCATCTGGTGTTGGGTCGGAGTGCTACAAGTTGTTTTTCTTCGAAGAAGTGTTTTCGAGTCACAGGACCGAGTGACTCCTCCTTCTGTGCTCATTGCGCATGGGCGTCGACTCCATCTTCGATTGTTTTCTTTCCGCCATCGGGTTCGGACGTGTTCCTGTCGCTCCGGGTTTCGGAACGGAAAGATAGCTGAAAACGGAGGATTTTCGACGGTATCGTTGCGATCCGGTTCGAGATAGACACATACGACGACGCATTGAACATCGAAGCGCTTCGGTGCCCTTCGGGGTAGATTTCGGTACACCGTCGGGGCCTAGTGGGCCCGACCGCGTGGAGAACAACGCCGATGGAACGGACCCCGTTTCGATTCTGCCCTGAATGCCACAATAAATATCCTTATACGGACCAACACTCGGTCTGTAACCTGTGCCTGTCACCCGAGCACAGCGAAGAATCCTGTGAGGCCTGTCGGGCGTTCCGGTCCCGAAAAACTCTGCGCGACCGTCGAGCGAGAAGACTGCAGATGGCGTCCACGCCAAAGGAACATCGACAGTTCGAGACAGAAGAGGAACAGGAGGAATCCTTTTCCATCCAGGATTCAGACTCCGACGAACTCGACAATACAAAAACTGTGAGTAAGACGTCGAGATCAGAACTTAAAAAAGGAAAAAAGGCCCAGGGGACGCCACTGCCAACCGGCCATGGCTCAACCCAAATTCCAGGTGACCAACAATCGGCACCAAAAAAGGCCCATTCAGTGTCGAGATCGTCCGACCTCGGTCGAGACACCGGCACGCAGCCTCCTCGGGACCGAGAGAGTGCTAAACAGAAGCATCGACACCGAGAGTTCGGTGTCGACACGGATCGACGCCGAGACAGTGGCGCCGAAGACCATAGAGGCCAAGAATTTTCGGCACAGAAGAAGAGGAAGGTTACCTCGGAGCCGAAAAAACAAACAACTGGGTTTCCGGAGCCGAAAAAAGCACCAACAGACCCAGTTTCAGGCTCCTATACTGAAGAACATTCTATGTCTTCACAAATGAAAAAACACAGATTCGAACAAGAACTGCAATCCACTGACGTGGATCACACGCAAAAGCGTATCTTTATTCAGCAGGGGACAGGGAAGATCAGTACCCTTCCACCTGTCAAAAGACAGAGAACACTTCAGTTTACTCCTCAGCAACAAACAGCACAGAAGGTAACACCTCCTCCCTCGCCTCCACCTGTAACACCGGCTTCGCCAACTTACACTCCGTCACATTCGCCTGCTCACACCGCCATGAGCCACGACGACCAAGATCAAGACGCGTGGGACTTGTACGATGCACCAGTGTCTGATAACAGCCCAGACACATACCCAACTAGGCCATCACCACCTGAAGACAGCACAGCCTATTCACAAGTGGTGGCTAGAGCAGCACAGTTCCATAATGTGGAACTACACTCTGAACAAGTAGAGGATGACTTTTTATTTAACACCCTCTCCTCCACCCACAGCTCCTACCAAAGCCTGCCGATGCTCCCAGGCATGCTACGCCATGCAAAGGAGATCTTCAGGGAGCCAGTTAAAAGTAGGGCAGTAACGCCTAGAGTGGACAAAAAATATAAGGCGCCTCCTACGGACCCTGTATTCATCACCTCTCAGCTGCCACCAGATTCTGTGGTGGTAGGGGCTGCCAGAAAACGGGCAAATTCACACACTTCTGGGGATGCACCTCCCCCAGATAAAGAAAGCAGGAAGTTCGATGCAGCCGGGAAGAGGGTCGCTGTCCAAGCAGCAAACCAGTGGCGCATCGCAAATTCACAAGCGCTGCTAGCGCGATACGACAGAGCCCACTGGGATGAGATGCAGCATCTCATTGAACATCTCCCAAAAGATCTACAAAAAAGAGCAAAACAGGTTGTTGAGGAGTGTCAAAACATTTCCAACAATCAAATACGCTCCTCTATGGATGCAGCAGACACGGCCGCAAGGACCATTAATACGTCGGTTACCATCCGTAGGCACGCATGGCTCAGAACGTCTGGATTCAAGCCAGAAATTCAGCAGGCAGTACTTAACATGCCAGTAAACGAAAAACTTCTGTTCGGTCCGGAGGTCGACACAGCCATAGAAAAGCTCAAAAAGGACACTGACACTGCCAAGGCCATGGGCGCACTCTACTCCCCGCAGAGCAGAGGATCTTATAACACCTTCCGCAAAACACCTTTTAGAGGAGGGTTTCGGGGTCAGGCCACACAAGCTAGTACCTCACAGTCCGCACTGTCCACCTACCAGGGACAGTACAGGGGAGGCTTTCGGGGCCAGTATAGAGGGGGGCAATTCCCTAGGAATAGAGGAAGATTTCAAAGCCCCAAAACCACTACCAACAAGCAGTGACTCACACGTCACTCACCCCTCCCACACAACACCAGTGGGGGGGAGGATACGTCAATATTACGAAGCATGGGACAAAATAACTACAGACACATGGGTCCTAGCAATTATCCAACATGGTTATTGCATAGAATTCCTGCAATTCCCTCCAGACATACCACCAAAATCACAAAATCTATCAAAACACCATTCACAGCTTCTAGAGATAGAAGTTCAAGCACTACTGCAAAAAAATGCAATAGAATTAGTACCAAGCACACAAATAAACACAGGAGTTTATTCACTGTACTTCTTGATACCAAAAAAGGACGAAACACTGAGACCAATTCTAGACCTCAGAGTAGTAAACACATTCATCAAATCAGACCACTTTCACATGGTCACACTACAAGAAGTGTTACCATTGCTCAAAAAACACAACTACATGACAACCCTAGACCTCAAAGACGCATATTTCCATATACCAATACATCAATCACACAGGAAATATCTAAGGTTTGTATTCAAAGGAATACATTACCAATTCAAGGTATTGCCTTTTGGTTTAACAACTGCTCCAAGAGTATTCACAAAATGCCTAGCAGTAGTCGCTGCACACATCAGAAGGCAGCAAATACATGTATTCCCGTATCTAGACGACTGGCTAATCAAAACCAGTTCGCTCACACAATGCTCAAACCACACAAATCAAGTCATACAAACCCTCTACAAACTAGGGTTCACCGTCAACTTTGCAAAATCCAACATTCAGCCAAGCAAAGTACAGCAATATCTAGGAGCCATAATAGACACGACAAAAGGAGTAGCAACGCCAACTCCACAAAGAATTCACAATTTCAACAGAGTCATTCAACACATGTCTCCAAATCAAACAATACAAGCGAGAACAATACTACAGCTCCTAGGCATGATGTCCTCATGCATAGCCATTGTCCCAAACGCAAGACTGCACATGAGGCCCTTACAACAGTGCCTAGCCTCACAGTGGTCTCAAGCACAGGGTCACCTTCTAGATCTGGTGTTGCTAGACCGCCAAACTTACCTCTCGCTTCTATGGTGGAACAGTATAAATTTAAACAAAGGGCGGCCTTTCCAAGACCCAGTGCCACAGTACGTAATAACAACAGATGCTTCCATGACAGGGTGGGGAGCACATCTCAGTCAACACAACATAAGAGGACAATGGAACATACATCAAACAAAACTGCATATAAATCATCTAGAATTATTAGCAGTTTTTCAAGCACTAAAAGCTTTCCAACCAATCATAATCCACAAATACATCCTTGTCAAAACAGACAACATGACAACGATGTATTATCTAAACAAACAAGGAGGGACACATTCAACGCAGTTAAGCTTATTAGCTCAAAAAATATGGAAGTGGGCAATCCACATCAAATTCGTCTAATAGCACAGTTTATTCCGGGGATCCAGAATCAACTGGCAGACAATCTCTCTCGAGATCACCAGCAAGTCCACGAATGGGAAATCCACCCACAGATTCTGAACACCTACTTCACACTCTGGGGAACACCTCAAATAGACTTATTTGCAACAAAAGAGAACGCAAAATGCCAAAACTTCGCGTCCAGATACCCTCACAAGCAATCCCAAGGCAATGCCCTATGGATGAACTGGTCAGGAATATTTGCTTACGCTTTTCCTCCTCTCCCTCTCCTTCCTTACCTAGTAAACAAATTGAGTCAAAACAAACTCAAACTCATTTTAATAGCACCAACGTGGGCAAGACAACCCTGGTACACAACACTGCTAGATCTGTCTGTAGTACCCCACATCAAACTGCCCAACAAACCAGATCTGTTAACGCAACACAACCAACAGATCAGACACCCGGACCCAGCATCGCTGAATCTAGCAATCTGGCTCCTGAAATCCTAGAATTCGGACACTTACAACTTAGCCAAGAGTGTATGGAAGTCATAAAGCAGGCCAGGAGGCCATCCACTAGACACTGCTACGCAAGTAAGTGGAAAAGATTTGTTTGGTACTGCCATCATAATCAGATACAACCACTAGACGCAACTCCAAAACATATAGTAAATTACTTGCTCCATTTACAAAAAGCAAAGCTAGCCTTCTCTTCTATTAAAATACACCTTGCAGCAATATCTGCATACCTGCAAACTACCTATTCAACTTCCTTGTATAGGATACCAGTCATCAAAGCATTCATAGAAGGTCTTAAAAGAATGATACCACCAAGAACACCACCTGTTCCTTCATGGAACCTAAACGTGGTCCTAACAAGACTCATGGGCCCACCTTTCGAACCCATGCACTCTTGTGGAATACAATTCCTAACCTGGAAAGTTGCCTTTCTCATCGCCATTACATCTCTAAGAAGAGTAAGTGAAATTCAAGCGTTCACAACACAAGAACCTTTTATACAAATACATAAAAATAAGGTCGTCCTACGACCTAATCCAGAATTTTTACCAAAAGTTATTTCACCATTCCATCTCAATCAAACGGTAGAACTACCAGTTTTTTTCCCACAGCCAGATTCTGTGGCTGAAAGAGCACTACATACATTAGATGTCAAAAGAGCATTAATGTACTACATTGACAGAACAAAGAACATCAGAAAGACTAAACAGCTATTTATTGCATTCCAAAAACCTCATGCAGGTAACCCAATATCAAAACAAGGTATAGCCAGATGGATAGTTAAATGCATCCAAATCTGCTACCTTAAAGCAAAAAGACAACTGCCCATTACTCCCAGGGCACATTCAACAAGGAAAAAAGGTGCTTCAATGGCCTTTTTAGGAAACATCCCAATGCATGAAATATGTAAGGCAGCCACATGGTCTACGCCTCACACATTCACCAAACACTACTGTATAGATGTGCTATCCGCACAACAAGCTACAGTAGGTCAAGCTGTATTAAGAACTCTATTTCAGACAACTTCTACTCCTACAGGCTAAACCACCGTTTATGGGGAAATAACTGCTTACTAGTCTATGCAGACCATGTGTATCTACAGCGACAGATGCCATCGAACTGAAAATGTCACTTACCCAGTGTACATCTGTTCGTGGCATCAGTCGCTGAGATTCACATGGGCCCACCCACCTCCCCGGAAGCCTGTAGCAGTTCAGAAGTTACCTTCCATTTTGTACATTTGTATATATATTATTTAAACCTTTAATAGGTACATACTTACACATTTCATTGCGCGGGCACTATTACTATAGTACAACTCCTACCTCACCCTCTGCGGGGAAAACAATCGAAGATGGAGTCGACGCCCATGCGCAATGAGCACAGAAGGAGGAGTCACTCGGTCCCGTGACTCGAAAACACTTCTTCGAAGAAAAACAACTTGTAACACTCCGACCCAACACCAGATGGCGAGCTATGCAGACCATGTGAATCTCAGCGACTGATGCCACGAACAGATGTACACTGGGTAAGTGACATTTTAATTTTTAACAATTTTCAGATGTGGCCCTTTCCACATAGAAAGGTGGTGTAAGAAATCGACCCATAGAAAGTGACTTTACCCACACAGTATGGTGTCTTCTACAATATTCACCTACTCTATATCTCCTGCAAAATTGGAACTGCCTAATGAAGGTGGCCTCCTAATAAGAGTAACACCGAAACACGCATAGGCACTGTGTTCCATTTTTTTTGCCCTGCCTGGCACAAAGCTTGGAGAATTTGTTTTGGACTTTTCTTATATTTGTGTGACTCTTTACAGTATTATCAAATTTGAAGAATTTACCTATTCATCCTTGTTGCATTTGACTTTGTACATCTCATGTATAATGTTTATATGGCTCTTTCTGGACACACTGGAGTACATTTTTCAATAATCATTGTGTAGAGTAACTTGGTCGAGTCTGTGTATGAGAGGGTGTGAGTGAGGTACTGATGTGATCACTTCAGCTGTTATTTTATGTTGTCTTGTATTTGAGGTTCGGGGGAACATTGTCTCTGTCTCTGTGCAGGTACTGCCTAGTATTGTTTTGTATGTCCACATTTTGTAATATACAATAAATATGAATTGTATACGTAAAACTGTTCAATGAAATTGCATCAATTCATGTGAAAATTGATTAATAAATAAGGCTGAGCTCAGGTTGGCTTTTATACAAATAACCATATTGGGCTCATAAGACATTTTTTTAGTTAAATTCATTTGGAATATATTTAATAACATTGTACTTATTTGTAGATATATACAAACAGAATCAGCCCTCCTTCCGCCCCAGAAAGTTGAGTTAATTGCAGATCTCTTCTGTTACCTGGTCACTGCTCAGTACGCATACATAGTGCACTGTGCTACTCTCACTCCACACTCCATATACATTCACAACCGCTGTGCGAAAAACAGTATAAGGTTGAGTCGTGCTCATGAGTATTGTCCATTAAGGGAGGAGCAGGAGCACATTTCGTGACTTGAAAGACTTCTTCAAGAAAAACAACATGCAAACATCCGAGCTTAACACTAGATGGCAGTAGAATGAAGAGTATGTGAATCTACAGCACTACACACAACAATCAGATGCTCACATGGTAAGTGATACTTTCCTTTCATCCTGTGTTGTGGCTGGTAATATCATGCGTCCATTCCAGACAGGCCATTTCCCCCTCATCTGTAAGTGGTTGCTTGATTGTTTTCAGTCTGTCTCTTCTTCCCATTTCACTCCATTGCAGAATCCACGCCGTCCAGAGAATGTGGGGATCTTTGTACGTCTGTGGCTCTTGAGTCTCCCTATGCTGCCACAGTGATTCCAGAAAGGTAAGTGTCATCCCTATTCACATTACCCCCTTCTTCAGTGAGGGATCAAGTTACGAACTTAACAGGTCATTGGCCTAAAGTTTCTAGTAACGGAAAGCATCTGTGTTCGCCTCTCATTCTACGCCTCCTACCTCTTCCCTGAAACTTTATTATCTAAAAGATTAGTTCAGAGCACGTGAAGAAAATAATAGGTCCTAGCTGTTGATAAGGATAGTTTCAGGTCTATTAAGGACACTGAGGTGAGGACACTTTATTACTTAGCAGCAGCGACAAAGTTAACGTTCAAACCAAACTAAAAGTAAAGTTCCTATAAATGCAGAGAACATGACAAACAAAATCCACCAATCAGTGCACTCTACAGTCCATAAACCTTTTGTGAAGTCTAACGCCCCATACCCCCCCCCCCTCACCTTGTTGTGCACTTATTCCATTTACTCGTGCTTCTGTTCCACACCTTTGTAAAAGCTGGTTAGACCCTGGTGCTCTCTTCGATTTACCATTACACCGCCACTTCCCTAAATCTCCACATTACGGACATAGTTAATATCATCAAACTCCTAATATCAAGATAACCCAGAATATCCTTACTCCAGGAAGTAAGCTTCTCCAGCGTGGAATCTGAGCATTTAGAATACTGATCATCGGATGGAATAATCCTCGCCTCTGTGTCCCTAACAGAGCTGAAACTTTCCTTCCAGATAGCCAGGGAGTCTTACATTATATACAGCACCAGAGGTGAGGATTCGGCTTGTTTAAAGCTTGTTCATAACCCTCAGAGCCACCGCTGCAATCAGTTTAACTTAAAGTTTCTTCAAGATCAATTGTGCAGACCATTCGGCAGCCTTAATGTCTTCAAGGTGTCCTCCTAAAGAAAATGGTCTGGGGGCCATAGCCCCTCATGCTGAATGTGCTCCAAAACTCGAGACCTTAATTCAAGCCTCTTGTATAGCACACCACACACACCTAGTGATGGACGAGTAAGAAACTGCCTTTAAAGGCGTCTTCAGTGTAATTAAGAGATTGTGCACACCCCTGATGGTCTCAGCTCTGCTGTCATTTCCTTGTAAGCTTTGATGCATCAAAGAATACAAAGTTTGATTGATTTATTTTAAAAAGTTTGGTAAGATATTGAACGAGGATTGGACTTTGTTCTTGCAACTGTAAATAGAACTCCATCTGGAGTGAACATTCTTCCAGGAACGATAATCTATCATTTTGACAAATTTCTTAAAAGAAGAATGTCATCCTGACAAAAACAGGCTGACAAAACCTCGTTTAAGAGAAGATTTGAAATGACAAATTGTGTTTTTATGGAAAAGGTAAATGTAGAGAGAGGACAGCGTGACAAAGCGGTAAGGGGAAACGGGGATGGGTTTACAGGAGGGGATTAGTGCTGATGGGGAGTGAAATATGAGATTGCAAAAATTTAAGTGGAGCAAGAGGTTGAGTAAGGGGGGTTGTAAAATAGGAGTAAAGCAGGAGGGAGTAATAATGGTTTGTAAAAAAAAAAAAAAAATGAATAAAGCAAGGAAGAGTAAGTGATTTGTAAAAAAAAAAAAAAAAAAAAAAGCTGGGATTAAAGCAAGAGGGGAGGGTTTGTAAATGAGTGTAAAGCAGGATGGAGAGTGTAAGTGGTTTGTTAAAAACAAAAAAAATGGAGTAAGGGATTTGGGGAACAAAGCAGAGTAGAGCACGAGTGGAGTCGTGATTTTATAATTAAAAAAAGTGAATAAATTGGCCTAGAAAGTAAGAATTGTGTTGAAAAGTCGGTTTGGGAGTAATGGACTTGTTTGGAAAAAAAAAAGGGGGGGGGGAAAGTAGTACAAGAGAAATGGAGGGCAGTGGAGAAAGGGTCTTTAAAATAGAAAACAGGTGGTTAAATGGGGGAACCCACTCCACCCCCTTTTAGAGCAAAAAAAAGTTTGAAGAAAGGAATTATTCAACAGGAAAGGCTTTTGTGTCAATCTGGTGATACCTATTCTTGATTAAAAAAAATATATATCATTGAAAAAATTCAGTGAGAACCACTTTAAGTTGGTAATTATCCAGAACACATACAACTGCAAGCACTATCTACTGCCCTAACCTCCCACACTTGTTGGCAGGATGCCAAGTAGAGGATCATTACAAGATTTGCTGATAGCTCCTTTTGGACAGATAGTCATTATTCTGCCAGGTTAGGAAAAGGTTGAACACTAGATTAACATCCCTGAGGCAGAAGTAGTGTGTAGCCAGGGGTCTAGGCAAGTCGTCTCCTCTCAGCAGTTTGTAAGCCAGGGTTGTTCCTGCACTTTGTTTACTGGGAAGTGGCCTGCAGTAACCACTGATTGAAAGGTATTGACCATTGTGTAGGTAAAGTCCACATCTAAGAGGAAATTTAGCCCATGCTCAATCCCTGTCCCCACTGGATCCAAGTTCCTTTCAATATACCAGTGTTAGAATCTTCTTCAGGCAGAACGAGACCGCTTGACAGTACCCTTTCCCTGTCCCTGTTGTATAAGACTGGAAGAAAATTTAAAAAGTCTCCGAATCACCCATTGTCCCCTATAATCCTCCATGCCATGAACTTCAAGGAACCTTCCATTACTCAACAGTCTGTCATGTCTGATTGGAGTTGACTTAGAGCTCCTGGGATTTCTCATGATCGCTTCAGTAGCACAGGAAACCAAGCTCGAGATCTCCAAATTGGAGTTACTGCGATCAGATTGGCTAGTTGACTTCTCACCTGAGCGGAGACTGGCTATCCTTGAAAATAGGGGAAAGGCATATCTCGGAGCCCATTCTAATTTTGTATGAAGGCATTTGAGGCTTTGGACCTGGGGTCCAGATGTCTCCTGAAGTATTCAGGAAGCGCAGTATGAAGTGCAGAGGAGGGACGGATTGAAGACACATACAGTCGTATCGAGTTCTTCACACAAAGGAAGAGTGTAGAGTTTGAAAAGCTGGCATTAGAAGCAAGGGCACAAACAAATAAAAAGCAGGCAAACAAGTTTGACGAGGAAAGCCAACTAATAAAAAGCAGTGGGCAGGCTCCAGGCCTCTCTCTGATTTTGGTAAGCCACAATATGCCCTGCAACAGCGCATTTTCTGTCTAGTAGGCTTGACCTGAGAAGAGAGAGGGTCTCTTTACATTGCACTGAGCGGCGAAGAAAGCAGAGGAGAAGATCTAACAAGAGTTAATGGAGTGATTGGTGGACTGTTAGTGTCTTTCTCCCTCAGTTTACAGGAAATTTACTTTTTTTGGTTTGGTATGTTAACTTGGCAACTGCTGATGAGCAGTAAAGTGATGAAAGGTTATTTATAATCCTCGCCTACGGTGCTGACATAAGATTCACCTGCACTAATCTCATTGAAAGCCCTTAAAACCCTATTTTCATTATACTATGGTTCGTGGCTTACATCTGATCCTCCTAATAAGATGAGAGCAACTCTTAAAATTAAGTCTAGATTGTCGTAGACCATCTTTTCCGCCTCTCTGCAAATTCATTACGTGAAACAGAAGCTGTTCTGTAATCTGCTTGGCTGTTTGTTCCTTTATTCCTTCACAGCTCTTTTATGCTTTGCCTTCTGTTCCTTTCTTTCTCCCTCTGTATTTGTGCTGCCCTTCACTGTTTCTTGCTTTATGTCTATTAATTGTTTTTCTCCCATTGCAGCTTTTGAACCACTTGTTCTCTTAAGAAGTCTTTGCATTTCTGTAAGACTTCCTGACACTTTTTTTGTATTGCTTCTGCTTTGCAGTGATGACGAGTGCGCAGAAACCTCTGCTGTCAGTGCCCCATCCATGCATCTGCAGTACAACAGCGACGCTGAAGAGAGCCTGGTGAGGCCTCATAGTGCCGTGAAGCCCTGTTGTAATACTGCTCTACCATCCCAGACAGACGGGCCTAGTCCAAGGGGGATGGAGGTGGTTGCCAGTGTACAAATGGAACTCTTGAATGTGGCCCAAGGTAAAACGGCAGGCAGCCATAGTGGTGAGGCCTTAAAGCAGAGGACGCTCCATTATCACTTGGACAGTGATACTGACGTAGATGAAGAGGAAGAAATGAAAGCCAATAAAGGTGGTCAGAAAAACGCGCCCCGCATAGAGCAAACCGCAGCTCAGCTCCATGTTGACAGTGACACAGATGTGGAGGAGGAGCCAGATGCAGGCACTAATGGGGATAACCCTGGATCCAAGGAAAAGAACGAGAACTTGGGCAATGGGTCAGCAGCACCAGCCAATTCGACGGCTGCTGAGCTCAACATGGACAGTAACACTGACGTGGAAGAGGAAGTGGACACCACATCGAAAGCAGCAATGCCTGTCGTTGACCTGGGCAGTGATACAGATGTGGAAGAGGCTGTGGATGCTCCTCATGGCGTTGAGCTTCTTAGGGGCAGTAGTGCTGCAGCCAAACATGATAACTACACTGACACAGAAGAGGACGGGGTGTCTCCCGGGAAGGCTGTGAGTACCAGCCATCAGCCCGCACAGGACAGCGACACCGATGTGGAAGATAAGTCCTTGACGCCAGAAAAGGCCACAGTCCAACAAAACAATGCACAGGACAGCGACACTGATGTGGAAGAGATGGTGGGCACAACCAGCAAATCTCCGATAAAGAAGAAAGGTGCCAGGGTCAGTAGCAGGACGCAGACTAGTGTCGTTCCCGAATCAGAGCTGCTCCGGGGTGAAGATGATGAAGATACAGATGCAGATGAGCCAACTGAGCCGACGGTGAAGGATGACAGCGACACCGAAGCAGATGGTAATTACAGAAAGCGCTACAAAGTAATTTTGTGTTGTGTGATCTTTTTGACAGTGTTACACGGCTGTTTTGTGTGCTCCTTACCCCGGCAGTATTTTCCATAACTCTTTCCCCATGAGTACCTAGTCCTTCAGGAGCACTCTTACCTACCGTCTGAGAATGAAGCTGGAATGCCCTGTATCTGCTGCTGCACGTGTTAAATATGTCATCTGTATTGAATTGTACGCTTCAGTGATGGACCAGGAGCACTGGAAAGGTGAGCTGGTCTACAGGAATGAAGCACGGTCAGATATGACCACAGTCTGATCCTGCGCGGGTTCACATAGCTAGAAACTTACCAGTCCTCTGTGTGTTGAGTGGTCAAAGGGACACAGGTTAGCAGCTTTCCACTAGCCAGCTTCAGGACCTGGCCTAATTGGATTAACTTGTGGGTGAACATGAAGAATAAACTCTCCTACCACCCAAAGAGCTGGAGACTCTAGAAAATGACCAAAGAAGCAAAGATCCTTTCTAGAGGTGGACGCTTTGTAGAGAGGCCAAGGCTAGAATGAGACGGGGGACTGGTGGAGGGACAATCGGGAACGGAAGTCAACGAAGTTGAGTAGTGATGGGATATTACTATAGGGCAGTGGTGTTCAAACTTCTTAATACTGCCTTATCCCACCCTCCTTCCATCTGAAATTTTCAAAATTAGTTTGTTAAATGGGCCATGTTTAAATATGTCTACACATCGTTATTGATGGCTCATTACAAGGTGGCCTAATGCTGCTCATTCCTTAGCACTTAAAGCAAAGCATGCTTCATCTCTTGACCAGAGCCTGGTGACCACCGTCAATAACCCCTAGCCCCCCGGAAGAGTTGAGGCCTCCCAGTTTGAAGACCTCTGCTATAGAGAAAGAAGAGACAGGAGCATAAGTAAAGCAATGCGCATGTGTGGAGGGGGGTCTACAATCCCTATTTGCTGTCAATATCCGTAAATCAGTATGCACCTTTGCATGTTCTCCAATCCTGTGTAGCACAGCTGTGCGGGCACATGCTGCCTTCTGTGTGCTTGTACGCGTTCATAGTTGGGCCTATGCGCCTCTGTGATCTAGCTCTGTAAACGGAATTGATTAAATGTGTGAAAATGATGTCTGTTTCAAACGTATACATGACAGGGAGGGCAGTCGCAGCCTTCAGCATATCAGTGGAACATTCTCACTCTCAGGGTCTTGTGTGCGATAACAAGCTAAGCCATTCCCTGTTAAAAGAACAGAGCACACAGGTTGATTCCTGGTATCACAGGGCGGCACCTTGCAGGCAGTTGTTAAGCACACACAAGGCTGGACATCTGCACAGGATGGACCAAGAGTAGAGTAGTGCAGAAATTAACAGTCAACAATATGGATTGGCACAGGGCCTCCTGGTGTAGTGCCAAGAAGCCGCCAGGCGGCAAACAAGCCAAAGCCATTCCATAGTATGAAGCCCTAGTTAGGAATTGGAAATGAGGGTCTCTGGCGTCTACATTCGGAAGCCAAGGGATTTGAGTCATTTAATGCTAATTGATGATGCTAAGATACTACACAGGAAAGAAAAGAAGGCAAGATATTTGCAGGCCGACATATTGCTGCATTCAGATAAAGCAAGTTTTGAAGCGAGTGCTTGCCAGAATGCTGCACTTTAACCAAGATATGCAAAACTAAAGAGTAAAGGTTTTGCTATGTGCAGATTGAGAAAGTACTGGAACAGTAGCCTGCAGTGAAAATGATGGGCCTAAGACAGTGTGGAAACGTGCAAAAGCAAGGAGTACCCAGCAGGCACTGAAAACCGCAGGGTCCTGCAAGACCAGGAACTCTAAAATTGGTAGTTCCAAGCAAGCGATGGAACTGAGAAAAGAAACCTATGAGAATAGCTACATACAACTGGGGTATTTACACCCAGGAGCCAAGTTGTGGACCAGACGTACAGTGGGACATTCTATAGAACAGGCAGTAAATCGGGTCACAGTAGGCGCACAGATGAAAACCTTCAAAGTGTGGCCAGTGAACAGCCATCAACCAGACATAAGTGTCAGACGTTCACTCCCTTCTCTGTTCTTGCTTAGCCTGCGACATCTGAACTTTGTGTATTTGTTTTGGCCTTACAAAGTCCTGTTGGGGACAAGTTCCAACTTGGAACTAACTTTATTTGTGATCTGTTTTACTTTATTATGAGATAGATCCTTTAGAAACCGCTTTATTGTTCTTAGCGGTAAAACAGAAGTCTGGTGTCTGCTCAACTTTCTCAAATCATTAATTTGATTCATGTCCACCTATCCGAGCCTCTCTCACTGTCGTCATCTCTTACAGATAGCCCCAGCACCATGGCCTTGGAGGCCACACAGTGTTACCTGGATGCAGCAGCAGGTGAGGTCGACGACGAACATTCTTCTGCAGGTATGCCTAACCCTATACTACCGAAATCTTGGCAGTTTTATTTCTACCAGTCATTTTGTCGCTCCTGTTGGTTAGTTTTTTATGCACTTTCTGGTAAAATAGATAGCTGGTTGTGGCTGCTCAAGGGTTGCCGTGGCTGCTCGTGGGTGGCTGTGGTGGCTGCTCGTGGGTGGCTGTGGTGGCTGCTCGTGGGTGGTTGTGGCTGCTCGTGGGTGGTTGTGGTTGTGGCTGCTCATGGGTGGTTGTGCCTGCTTGTGGGTGGCAGTGGCTGCTCGTGGGTGGTTGTGGTGGCTCCTCGTAGTTGGTTGTAGTGGCTCCTCGTGGTTGGTTGTAGTGGCTCCTTGTGGTTGGTTGTAGTGGCTGCTCGTGGTTGGTTGTAGTGGCTGCTCGTGGTTGGTTGTAGTGGCTGCTCGTGGGTGGTTGTGGTGGCTGCTCGTGGGTGGTTGTGGTGGCTGTTCGTGGGTGGTTGTGGTGGCTGCTCGTGGGTGGTTGTGGTGGCTGCTCGTGGTGGCTGCACGTGAGTGGCTGTGGTGGCTGCTCGTGGTGGCTGCACGTGAGTGGCTGTGGTGGCTGCTCGTTGGTGGTTTTGGTGGCTGCTCGTTGGTGGTTTTGGTGGCTGCTCGTGGGTGGTTTTGGTGGCTGCTCGTGGGTGGTTTTGGTGGCTGCTCGTGGGTGGTTGTGGTGGCTGCTCATGGGTGGTTGTGGCTGCTCGTGGTGGCTGCACGTGAGTGGCTGTGGTGGCTGCTTGTTGGTGGTTGTGGTGGCTGCTCGTGGGTGGCGGTGGCTGCTCGTGGGTGGCGGTGGCTGCTCGTGGGTGGCGGTGGCTGCTCGTAGGTGGCTGCTTTTGGGCAGTTTTGATGGCTGTTCTTGGATAGTTGTGGTGGCTGCTCTTGGGTAGTTGTGGTGGCTGCTCTTGGGTTTTGGTGGGTACTCAAGGGTGCTGGTGAGTGGTCTGGGTTGCCAGTCTAAGTACGTTGGTATTTTATCCCAATATCTGCATACAGCTTTTGTTTTGGATGGCCTCTTGAGCATCTGGTCTGTTAGAACAATAAATTGCTAGTCAGCCCCAGTTCTACCACGCTGAAAACTGGTACATGTGGTTTAACCCCTGCTCACCTTCTTCTCTTTCTTGCTGGATGGCAGTGAGCGGCGACGAGGCGGAAGCCACACAGGCCTTTGTCTTCAAATCTCCCCCTGTGAAGCCACCGACCTTTAAAAGTAAGTTCAGGTGCTCTCCTACTAGTGCGCTACTGGGATCAGGTTTGTCAGACCACCAGGTAGTAAGTTTGCCGGTTTAATGCCTTTTGAGTAACAGGGTTTGTAAGGGTCTGGAGTGACTACTTTTGGCCAACCTTGATGAATAACCAGAAACCAGCAGGCCGGAGGTTTATCTAGTAATGATGTTAAAAATGTGTGCCTCGTGCTGTGCATTCAAACATGCCAAAAATTAATAAAGAAAATTTAAAAAGAAAGAAATGAACTAGATAGGGTGCGATGCTGAGCAGTCTCTCTTTGAACTGTTTGAAGGAAAGCGATCTCATGACACCCTGGACAGCAGAGTTCACAGTGGGATGGAGGTGGTGTGGATCCTGGTAACTGTCTGAAGTGATAGCAGGAGGGCAGAGTTCTGCGAGGGCTTAGCATATGCTGCACGACCCATGAAGCGTGTCATGGACCAGTTTAGGGATGGAGGTTGAGACGGGCATTGAGAGAAGATGGCAGTAGATTGGAGAGAAGGGCTTGAAACATTGGTTTGGTAAAAGGATGTCCTCCCAGGTGGGAAAGCCATTGCTGCTAGAAATTGGTATTGGATGGCTATTGCTGCCTATGCTCTCCGCCTGACCTTTCTGTCTGTTTTCCATAGAGCCATCTGTGCCCAGCCCAGGAGGTAGTGCTTTGCCCATGCCAGGTAAGTCTTGTCCACTGGGAACAACATTTAATATGCCTGGCAGCCGCATTTGTGGAAATTTCCCTCTTTTCTGTTTCTGCGCATCATGTTTCTGCTGCTCATCTGGCCTTTCACATCAAGCAATCCATTTTTTTTTATTGTTTTTTTTTAAAGGCCTGCCTCTTTCTTTGAAATGTAGAGACAGGATTCAACTACTTTAATATTTCTTCTAGTTTCGGTTTAGAGAAAGGGTTTGAAGCAAGAAACTGTGGCTCTGAACACTGGAAACCTTTCTACAAGAACACAGCCTCATTCCCAGCCCTTGCTATGCTCAAAATGGAGATTTCTGGACATTGCTGCCCTCCAGTGTCTTCAGCTTAGACAGTAACCCATTCCCCATCAACAACCTTGTGTAAGCACTGGTCTTCATTTGTAAACCACTCTTGCTGCCTGATGTGCTTCTGTTGTAAGGAATCAAGGGAGGCACTGGTAATTCAGGCTAGAGATGAGATGAAGTGTTTAGTCCTGTTCCAAACTGAGATGACATGAAGTGTTTAGCCCTGTTCCAAACTGAGATGAGATGAAGTGTCTAGTCCTGTTCCAAACTGAGATGAGATGAAGTGTCTAGTCCTGTTCCAAACTGAGATGAGATGAAGTGTCTAGCCCTGTTCCAAACTGAGATGAGATGAAGTGTCTAGCCCTGTTCCAAACTGAGATGAGATGAAGTGTCTAGTCCTGTTCCAAACTGAGATGAGATGAAGTGTCTAGCCCTGTTCCAAACTGAGATGAGATGAAGTGTCTAGCCCTGTTCCAAACTGAGATGAGATGAAGTGTCTAGCCCTGTTCCAAACTGAGATGAGATGAAGTGTCTAGCCCTGTTCCAAACTGAGATGAGATGAAGTGTCTAGCCCTGTTCCAAACTGAGATGAGATGAAGTGTCTAGCCCTGTTCCAAACTGAGATGAGATGAAGTGTTTAGTCCTGTTCCAAACTGAGATGAGATGAAGTGTCTAGCCCTGTTCCAAACTGAGATGAGATGAAGTGTCTAGCCCTGTTCCAAACTGAGATGAGATGATGTGTCTAGCCCTGTTCCAAACTGAGATGAGATGAAGTGTCTAGCCCTGTTCCAAACTGAGATGAGATGAAGTGTCTAGCCCTGTTCCAAACTGAGATGAGATGAAGTGTCTAGCCCTGTTCCAAACTGAGATGAGATGAAGTGTTTAGCCCTGTTCCAAACTGAGATGAAGTGTTTAGTCCTGTTCCAAACTGAGATGAGATGAAGTGTTTAGTCTTGTTCCAAACAGAGATGAGATGAAGTGTCTAGTCCTGTTCCGAGATGAGATGAGATGAAGTGTTTAGTCCTGTTCCAAACTGAGATGACATGAAGTGTTTAGTCCTGTTCCAAATTGAGATGAGATGAAGTGTTTAGTCCTGTTCAAAATTTGAGCGTTAGAGGTCTTGTTTTCAGGGAGTGGGTGAAGGGCTGCATACCGACAACCTGCTTGAACTGTTCAACTTTTTCGTCTAAGCAAATTTTTTAGAAATGCTCTTTTTATTCTTTAAAGAAAGTGAATTGTTCATAGATGCTACCTTGGTTGGCAAGGCATTAACGCTGTAGATGAAAGGTGCGACAAGAGTTTGCATCAAGTAAAGGAAACAATTTTCTCGCTCAACTTATGTACATGTTGCATTTCGTTGTATGTAACGGTCCAGATACAGCTAAGGAAACTTTTGCTGATTTATCAAATTGTAGGCAAGCTCAGCTGCCCCTTTTTGATGTCTGCCTTTAGCACAGTAGCATTGATGGCTGAGGACACAGAAGCAAAGGCAACAAAAAGCCAGAATAGTTAAGGTTAGTCATAGGATTGTACTGTAAGCTGGTTCATTCCTTGTTCTTTTGCAGGCACATTTCACAGAATAAAAGATGTAGTCGCCCATCACATCAACAAGTCCTTGATTTATTTCATTCAAGCAAAACGCCAGCCGTTTTCTTTCCTTCTCAAGTGAACTTCTTCAGGGCCAGTGTATATGTTTTATTGTGCTCCACTAGTACTGCACTTTGAGCTTGTTTGTATGTGGAGCACTGTTAAGGGTCAAAAAGAAGTATAAAATCAACAAATGATAGGAGAGGTAGCTAGGTCAACAAACCATAGGGGTAACTGGGCTGTGGAAGGTTAATGCATTTTGCTGTTGTGTTCTTTAAAGCGGTGTGTATTTAATTCTTTCCTAAATTGGAGCACCTCTGGGCCGGTCCTGATGGCTACAGAGTTGTTCCCGATTCTGGGTGCATAGATAGAAAAGGTCTACTGCCTTGCTTACCGTGTTTACACTTACTATGCAATCTGATGGTGTCCTGGCTGTGGGTGTGCCGAGAACCATCTGAAGTGGTGAACCTGTCTGAAGAATAAGCGGGTGGTGTTAGTGACGGCTTTGTACATGATGCAGCTGGTTTTGAAGATGGTCGGGGCAGGATGTGGGGACCGTCTGAGTTCCATGAGGATGGGGCTGATCTGATCATTATCCAGATGCAAGAATACGAGGGCCCGAAAAGCTGTTCTGACGTCATTTTCTGGAGAAAGTGGTTTCACTTCCTTTGAGAGAGTTGGCACCAGTCCGTCTTTGTTTTTTTAGCGTCCTGTTCTGTGAGGTTGGGGTCCAAGGTGAATCCAAGTGACTTGGCATTTGGTGAAAGTTTAGGTTTGAAACCATCAAGGTACACGCCATTAAGGCAGGTTTATGTGTTCTTGTGAAGTTCTGAAACTCCGTCTCGGTTGGATTGAGCTTCAGATAAGCATGCTGGGCATCCAGATCTGGATGATATGCTGACAGTGTTTGAAGCATTGGGTGTCTGAAGCAGATGACATTGTCCATTGATGGATCATCAGCACATTGGTGATCTTTGATGCCTTATCTGTGAGTAGAGCATAAAGCAGTAAATCCATCTGCTGGTGTATTCAATATCTGTGCACCTTCAAACATGCATTTGATGATATGTATTGGTCAGGGCTCTGGTACGCCCAACAGTTAGTACCTGAGACACATGCGATGTTAATTTTAGCTGCCCCTTTTTTAGGTGTCTACTTAACTTACAGTAGCACTTATTCAGCTGTCCCGTTTTTAGATGCCCGCCTGTCCCACAGTATTTTTGTTTTCAGCTTTGAATCGTTGATGGCATCAAAACTAAGTGAACACGCCAAAATAGTTCAAGCTGCTTCAAACCGGTGCTTGGAAAGGCCGCTACTTATTCCTGTCCTACGATGACTACATGTGGACTGCAGCATTTCTAGGAAAGCCTTTTGCTTCTTACCTTTTTCTTTGTTTAGGACAACATTGATTATCTGTGTTTGAGCTATTTTTGGACATTTTCAGTGGCTGAAGATCAATGAGATGGTCTATCATGGGTTACCAGCTGTAGTAGCTTCCACAAATAAATAACGTCACTTGCACAATGACTCTTAGGGTGCATCCGTTTACAGTCATTGCATGTAACTACCAAAGACTACAAAGACATTTTTTATAATTTTAAAGATGGGCCTTTTTTTCAAGACAACTTGATAATAGAAGTATTCAGTCTGGGTTTTTTTTCTACATTGGCTGAACACAGCCTAATGAGAGTCCCACATAAGCATATATTCAAGTTGGAGGTGTGAGGAAGATGAGATCCATTGTATCTCAATTAGTTGATCACAAACCTAGTTTCGAGCAGTGCATTTTGCAGAGAGTACAGATCCTTTTGCTCGTAGTAAGGCGGTGCTGTAGACCATAGAGTATTGTACATTGTGGGGTTTACTGTGACTAAAATGCAAAGCAAGTATGTAAATAGAACAGTTAGGACTAGAAGGCATACTATAGAGTTGTTTTTACACATTAAACATACTTAAAATGTGAGACACAGAAAGAGAGACATTTGTCTAAGTGTCATAACTTTTGATCAAGTTCCAAAAACTAGGATTTATAACCCAGGTTTCCATGTTCTGAGGCCTGCAACTGAACCACTCGGCCACTTTATTTCATTACAAGTAGTGACTGTCACTTGCAATGTTTAGTCCGTTCTCTCCACAAGCTAGTACTGACATCAGTGCAAATGTTTCATGAAGTGCTATTGTTTTCATATTCTTTTTTCTTTCTGGTGAATATTTATGGTTTACCCTCTTTTGTTCTTTAGGTGATGGTCATTCTTTCTTTGTGAATGCTTATTTTGTGTTCTTTAGGTGATGGTTATTCTTTCTTTGTGAATGCTGATTTTGTGTTCACTTTTCAATTATATGCTTTGCTAAGGTTTGTGTTGTTGATAGCAAATTCAGTCTGCCGTCGATGTTTGCTGAGACCTTGCTCCCCTACTGATCAGTGGTGTTTAATATCCCCAGTCTCTTAGTCTGGACACCAGATCTGCAGTGGATGAATTGGTCATGAGAGGGCACTCTCCTCATCTGGGTAGTGCTTCTGATTTCATTCTTTAAGTTGAGAAAAAGGTAAAGCAGCCCCAGGTGTCATCCATATAATTCAGAGGTGGCAGGAGGTCAACACTGGTGGCCCTTAAAAAAATGTTATCCACCAGAATTGTATAGATCCCTGCCTGAAGGCAGTCATTGGAATAGTTGAATAAGTTGTCAGTTTTAATGTTCTTCCTGGGTAGTTTGTCTTGTATCTAACACTTAAGTCTTGACAAGTTGTGATTTTTGTTGTTGTTGTTGCCCAAAGTCAATTTGGTAACCGGAGAGTATGTGGCCTCATTTGCCAGCGATCAACCCACGTCTCTTTTTCACCTTCCTCACAGTCTGCACCTCTTCAGAGAAGGAGGACCTCTCGGATGAGGAACAGTTCGCAGTGGCTGAGACTCAGTCATTTCTCAGGGGACCGGACATCAGTGACATCGATTTAGAAGACGAACCAACTCAAGCTTTCTTTGTGGGAGGCGGAACCAGGCTACAGGGCCCCTCCACATCTACACAGAAGGTGGCTGGCAGTGTGACAAGGATAGCAAGTAACGACGCACTAATCGCACATTCCATTGAAGTGGAGAAAGAAGAGGAGGAGGCAACGACTCTTGCAGAAGCAGAGACACAGCTTTTTTTTAATGACAACTTAGAAGCAGCACCAGGCGGACCTATTAGGCCCCCGGAGGACCCCTCTCAGGATGAAACCCAGCCCATAGCACTTTATCTTGGCCTCCAAGCTGGCCATACTCAGCCTACAGAAGCCTGCACTTCAAGCCCTGTCCAGAGGGTGACCCAACCCCTGCTTGTCCGTGAGACTCACCAAGGGCAGCAGTCCCCACTACAGCATAGGGCCACAGCCAGAGGCAATTCCCAAACCAACAAAAATGTGTTCACAGTGAACCCCATTAAGGGTCCTGCTCCTTCCATGGAGAAGACAATCGCATTCTGTGCAGATAGTGCCTCTCTCCTGGAAAGCCAGGAGCCACAGAAACAATCTGTGGAATCAGGCCAACCAGACGAGTCCACTCAGCACCTCAGCCTGATTCTGTCAGAAGAACCTACTCAGGCCTACTCAATAGATGTGTCTGAGGAGGTGCATCCTGAGCCATCACTGGAGCCCACTGGCTCAAAGCATGCAGAGCTGAGTAGCAACTTAGGGAATGCTGAAGAGATCAGCATGTTGCCCAAGGTGTGTCTTGATGGAGTTGTAGCCAAGGCATCCATTGAAGAAGACGGTGCTCCCACACAAACTTTAGAATCACCAGTCCATGATGGTGAGGCATCTTCTGAACTGGCACCAAATCAGGAAACTGCAGCCAACCCAAGCATTCTGCCACAGATCAGCCAAGCTTCTGAACCCTCAGATGTGGGGAGTGCCAGTGCACAAGAAGTACAACCCAGATCTGATCATTCTACACATGCGAAGAAGAAACAGCCCTCACTGGCAAAACGTGAGTTGGGGGAAGCAAGGGTTGGTGGAGGGTTTGTTTCAGTGCAGATTTTGTGATTTGTATCTTTCATTCGGTGGCGGGTGATCTGGCTTTTGAAATGGTCACTTGCGAAAAGCAGGCAGTGAATCCAGGCGGCACCGATTTGGTTTTGTAAATGCACTTAATGTGAAATATTTTCTTGGTGGGTAACTCTCAGCAAGGGGTGTTGATGGAACAATATGAGTAGTGTCTTAGTTGCAAAAATCTGGCAATGTTTCAGGAAGTATTGATGACAATTGAGGTATTGTGTTGTAGAATTCTTGCACCTGGGAGGAATGCTGAGGAGCAAAAATCTCAATGGGTAGATCACATTTTGAGAGAATGGTGGCAAAGAGCTGTGTAATGGCAAAGCAGCAGTACTGAAGTATTGTCTCCAGATGTAGTTTCCTAGCACCGTGAGAGCCTGGAATAGGAGGGGATGATGCTGGTCTGGGGTGGGGCAAGAACTCAGTATTATCTTAGCAGTAAAGGCAGAGAGTCCTCCTTAGAAGTCTCGTGTTGATGTTCTTGAACTTTGCATATTGGTAGTTTGCCATCGCCCTTTTTCTCTTTCCGCCTCTTTACTTTTTTACTACAAACTATAAGGCAGATAGACATCAAGAGTGGTTTCCCTTCCTCTTATTTGTAGGAGGCAGGAAGAAGAAGGCCACAGTGGAGGAGGATGCGGAAGCCACAACTTCAGGACCCACACCAGAACCTGCAGAGGTTTCCACGCCTCCTGCTAAGAACGAGACCACACAGGTGCGTGCAAAGGGTAAATGTACAGTCATGCAGGGAGAAACGCGTTTCATGGGACTGATTGAAGCAAAAACGGAGGAGTAGCTGATCTCACTAATTCATGAGCAAATTCCAAGACTGAGTTGGGTGTTGATGCTTTTAGCTTTCTAACCACATACTCAGCCAAACCATCAGTGTTCACTGAGCACGTCAGTTACTGCTTCTGAATATTTGAGTGGTTTCAAATGGTACCAGATAGTTCAGGGGCAATGAGCCAAAAGGTGCACAACGGTAATATCATATTCAAATCTATTGTGTAATGCAAATAGTGTCCAAAAAATATTGCATGAATATTGTGGAAAAGAATATCACAGGTAACAAAGTTGTGTTTTTTCAAGTCCGTTTTAATATAGTATTGACTATACATTTTTCATAATTTTGTGACTTTTTATGATTTTTTGTGTTGTATGTTATGTTTCTGTAAACTGTATTGAGTTATTTTTGTTTTGGTAATATTTGTAAAATGTAGTTTTTGAGTTTCTTAATTTTTTTAATTATTGGTGGGTTGCTGGGTTTGAGATTTATTAAAAATATATTTTAAACTTGTTATATTTGAGCAGTTTATTTTTGCAAATTTTTTTTTTGTTTCATTGGGTATTTAGATTAATGACGTAAATTATTTAAATAGATTTTCTTTAATTCAAGGTGCTACATTTCTTTTTTTTTCTTTTGTTTTTTTTTCTTTTTTTTTTAAATATTCACCGCCTGGTTTGGAATTTTCCAGATGGGTAATCCATCAAAAACATGATGGATATCGTGTCTGCCTTATTACAAGTGTATATCCAAATGCACCTGTAGAAAGGTTGATGAGACATCTGACCATTAATGTCTTTTTTTTCTATTTCTTAAGATTCATTTAATTTTTTCATATTACTTCAGAATTTTTTGCAGGGAGTTGGGATTGCAGCAGAGTAGGATGGGAAGTGTTTTTACTTTTTTTGTGTTATTGGTTAATATTTTAATTGGTTATTTTTTTAATAAGTACATTTATTATTGAAATACATTTTATTAGTATCTGGTTGTTACAGAAATTGGAAATATTGTTTTAAATTCCTTTTTTACGTGTATTTCGATTGAGTGTTTTTTGATAATATTCATTTTAATATTGTGTTTAGTTAAAAATCAAATATTTTACATTCATCATATTTTCCAACACTTTCCCTAAAATTGGTTAGGTTAGAGTGGGACTATTTAATCTCACCACTCCAAAGTCCAACACTTTCCTCACCGTTGCTTTGGTTGGAGAATGAATATATGTTGCTTAGGTTGGAATGGAAAGAGTAAGGTGGCCATTATGACAATGGTGGTGACTGTTAAAGTGGTGGTAATTACTGCCAAATTATGACCATGATGGTAATAGATCCCATAGACAGCCAATGTACCACACCAACCACCAGGTTGTAAACACCACTGACCACGGCGGTAGCCATCAACAGCCAGGCAGAAGACAAGGTACCGCCCACCATATTATGACATAGCAAACTGCCACGGTATCAACGCCATCAAAAGCCTGGCAGAAACAGAACATAGAAGACGAAAGACTCGCCATCAAAGACACAGAGAAGATCAACGCCACTATGGAACCTGAACTTCGTCTTCCCGATGCTCATCTATGCCATGCTCCACCTGGAACACCAAAGCCGCCGCCGCCGACGGTGAGTTCAGTCGCCTAGCACACGAGGGAGGGAGGAAAAGGAGAGTGACACACACACAGAACACACCACACACACCATACACACCACACACACAATCAGCTGCAGAGGAAAAGCAGTCCCACAGAACACACATCATACTAATGCAAGGACAACATTTAGCCAGAACTGATAGTGTAATCTGATGCCAACAGCCACCATATTGTCCATGTGAAAAGAGATATTTGAGTCACTGTTGAGAAAGGGCCAGTGGCAAGTCCAAAGTACAAAAGGCCCACATGGCATAGTCCAAGGCCCAACTTGTTCCTTGACGAAATCCGCACTACACTGTGCATGGGCATCATGTTGGGAATGGCCAGGCACCTCAGGGGGAAGTGGGGTTGTGGGGCACCTCAGCTGAAGTGGGGAACTTGCCCACTGGTTCTGGGGGGGCTTCATGCCCATTTCTCTTTGCTGGGGAGTGCAAGGTCACAGTCTCTGAGGTGGGGGAACTTGCCCACTAGTTCTGAAGGGCACTCCATGCCTATTTCCCTTTGCTGGGGAGTACAAGGTCACAGTCTCTGAGGTGGGGAACTTGCCCACTGGTTCTGGAGGGGGCACCTTGTACAGTCCCTGGAGGGTGGCCTACATGCCCTCTGCAGGAGGTGAGGGCTGCTGTGTCCCAGCCTGAGGTGAGGGCTGCTGTGTCCCAGCCTGAGGTGAGGGCTGCTGTGTCCCAGCCTGAGGTGAGGGCTGCTGTGTCCCAGCCTGAGGTGAGGGCGCTGCTTGCCCACTGCTGTTGGTGGGGATACCTTGCCAGCCTCTGCTGGTGGTGAGGGCTCCTTGCCCACTGCTGTTGGCGGGGACCTCTTGCCTCTCTTAGTTGGTGGAGTGAGAACCTTCCCATTCTTGGCTGGTGGAGTGAGAACCTTCCCATTCTTGGCTGGTGGAGTGAGAACCTTCCCATTCTTGGCTGGTGGAGTGAGAACCTTCCCATTCTTGGCTGGTGGAGTGAGAACCTTCCCTCTCTTGGCTGGTGGAGTGAGATCCTTCCCTCTCTTGGCTGGTGGAGTGGGATCCTTCCCTCTCTTGGCTGGTGGAGTGGGATCCTTCCCCCTCTTGGCCGGTGGAGTGGGATCCTTCCCTCTCTTGGCTGGTGAAGTGGGATCCATCCCTTTCTCGCCTCCACAACAAGGAGGTGCCTCCACTGTCCCCATGGACTGTTTGGCCGAGGTGCTTGGCTGGGCTGGGTTTTTGGGACCCTACTCTTACGGGCAGGACGGGGATGGGTGGGTATAGGGGAGGGAAGAGGCCAAGTTGACCAAGGAAAAGCTTCTTAGGGACTGTGGGGCAGGATGTGAGTGGAGGTTGAGGGAAGTGGTTGTTGGAGGTGTATGTCTGCTGGACTTGGGTGCAGGTGCATGGGCAGTGTGCTGATGTGAGGTGGATGGCTGTTGGGTGTCTGAGTGCGTGCGTTTGTGTCTCTTGGGGAGGGGGGCCAGACAGGATGGGAGATGACACAGGATGTGTGGATGGATGTTGTGGAGGTGTCTGCCAGTGAGGTGTGTGTGCTGCTTAGTGTGGTGATGGTGGTGGCTGTTGATGTAGTGCATGCAGGTGTGAGTGCGGATGTGACAGTGACGGAGGAGAAGGGGGATTCAGTGGAGGTAGTGGATGTTGTTGTGTGAGCAACTGTCTGTTGTCTGTGTGAGTGCTTGTGGCCTGAAGTGTGCTGCCTGTGTTTCTGTGCCACTCTTGTGTGATGTTTTGTGTGCATGCTTGTCTGTATGTGTGCATGGGATGGGTTGGGGTTGAGGAGATTGGGACTGGGAAGTGGTAGTTGGAGGGGGGACGGTAGGAACAGGGACAATGGCTGCCATCAGAGAGGAGGCCAGAGCCTGGGACGATCCCTTTTGGGCCACCAATCCACAGTGAATGCCCTCCAGGAATGCATTGCATTGCTGAATCTGTGATGCCAGCCCCTGGATGGCATTCACAATGGTTGACTGCCCTACAGAGATGGATCTCAGGAGGTCAATAGCCTCCTCACTGAGGGCAGCAGGGCTGACTGGGGCAGGGCCTGAGGTGCCTGGGGCGAAGGAGATGCCCCCCCTCCTGGGTGAGCGGGCACAGGCAACTCGGTGAGGGGCTACTGGGAGGGCGGTGCTGGTACGGGGGTGGCAGTTGTGCCTGTAGCTGGGGTGGTCCCAGAGGTGTCCCCACCACTAGGGAGCTTCCATTGTAGGAAGAGTCAGAGTCCGTGTTGTCACCCCCTGTCTCCGCGGTGGTGCTCCCCTCGCCCTCTGTCCCACTGGCCCCCTCGCCATTGGTGGACTCTGCCTCCTGGGTCCTGTGGGATGCCGCTCCCTCTGTCGCGGGTGCCCCTGCTCCTCCGCCAGATGATGCTAATTCACACATGGACAGGATGACAGAAGAAACAAGCATTTGCAATGCACTAGGGTCTCGCATTTGTCGGAGTTACAACTGTTCACAGTTGTAAACTCCCAACCGGATTTTCCCTCCATTAAAAGAAGAAAAAAAAGCGCGATCGCGCTGTACAGTTTACCGGCAATAGTGCATTAACGAAGCGCTCGACTTCTGCCCAGCGAGATCGCGCTCTGAAAAAAGAGAAAAAGTAGTCCACAACCCCAGTGAGCCTCGCATGTTTTCCGTACTTGGTCGCTGCGCTCGAGGAGGGCTAACCACGGAAAAAGCATGACGTATGCGTGCCTTCCACTAATAAAAAGAAGCAAATTCTAACAGGCAAGCCAACTTGCCAATGAAAGACACTGATGTGACGTCGACGGGGCTCCGAGCCCTTTTCTAATACCTTAAGCGTCTCGCTGCGATACGCATGCGCTAGCGCATGCGACGCAAGCTCAATCCTAAAAAGGGGGGGGGAGAAAGGGAGCACTGGGTCACTTACAGCATCACCACCACAGATGGCATACACATTACCATCAGTTACAAGATTGAGCACCATGCATCGCACTGGCATTCCATTGGCTAGGTACCACAGCAAGATTTGAGCCAACCCCTGCCAGCTGCACCCCGTCTGGTAGTCACTAGGCCTGTCTGACATGGAATGCAACCTAGCTATGTTACCAGATTTTGCAATACACCCGTTACCCTTGAGCTGGATCGGGCTGCAATGTCTGAGCTGGCATTAAGGGGCACCCACTAAATTACATCCACCACCAGGATCCCATGCCACCTACTAATTATAGGTTCGATGGCATCTGTCGCTGTAGATACACATGGTATGCATGAGCTCGCCATCTGGTGTTGGGTCGGAGTGTTACAAGTTGTTTTTCTTCGAAGAAGTGTTTTCGAGTCACGGGACCGAGTGACTCCTCCTTCTGTGCTCATTGCGCATGGGCGTCGACTCCATCTTCGATTGTTTTCTTTCCGCCATCGGGTTCGGACGTGTTCCTGTCGCTCCGGGTTTCGGAACGGAAAGATAGCTGAAAACGGAAGATTTTCGACGGTATCGTTGCGATCCGGTTCGAGATAGACACATACGACGACGCGTTGAACATCGAAGCGCTTCGGTACCCTTCGGGGTAGATTTCGGCACCCCGTCGGGGCCTAGTCGGCCCGACCGCGTGGAGAACAACGCCGATGGAACGGACCCCGTTTCGATTCTGCCCCGAATGCCACAACAAATATCCTTATACGGACCTACACTCGGTCTGTAACCTGTGCCTGTCACCCGAGCACAGCGAAGAATCCTGTGAGGCCTGTCGGGCGTTCCGGTCCCGAAAAACTCTGCGCGACCGTCGAGCGAGAAGACTGCAGATGGCGTCCACGCCAAAGGAGCGTCGACAGTTCGAGACAGAAGAGGAACAGGAGGAATCCTTTTCCATCCAGGATTCAGACTCCGACGAGCTAGACTCTACAAAAACTGTGAGTAAGACGTCGAGATCAGAACTTAAAAAAGGAAAAAAAGCCCAGGGGACGCCACTGCCAACCGGCCATGGCTCCACCCAAATTCTCGGTGACCAACAATCGGCACCGAAAAAGGCCCATTCAGTGTCGAGATCGTCCGACTTCGGTCGAGACACCGGCACGCAGCCTCCTCGGGACCGAGAGAGTGCTAAACAGAAGCATCGACACCGAGAGTTCGGTGTCCACACGGATCGACGCCGAGACAGTGGCGACGAAGACTATAGAGGCCAAGAATTTTCGGCACAGAAAAAGAGGAAGGTTACCTCGGAGCCGAAAAAACAATCAACAGGGTTTTCGGAGCCGAAAGCGACATCAGACCCTGTTTCAGGCTCCTATACTGAAGAGCATTCTATGTCTTCACAAATGAAGAAACATAGATTTGAACAAGAACTGCAATCCACTGACGTGGATCACACGCAAAAGCGTATCTTTATTCAGCAGGGGACTGGGAAGATCAGTACCCTTCCACCTGTCAAACGAAAGAGAACGCTTCAGTTTACTCCTCAGCAACAAACAGCACAAAAGGTAACACCTCCTCCCTCGCCTCCACCTGTAACTCCGGCTTCGCCAACTTACACCCCGTCACATTCGCCAGCTCACACCGCCATGAGCCACGATGACCAAGATCAGGATGCGTGGGACTTGTACGACGCACCAGTGTCTGATAACAGCCCAGACACATACCCAACTAGGCCATCACCACCGGAAGACAGCACAGCCTACTCACAAGTGGTGGCTAGAGCAGCACTATTCCATAATGTGGAACTACACTCGGAACAAGTAGAGGATGATTTTTTATTTAACACCCTCTCTTCAACCCACAGCTCCTACCAAAGCCTGCCGATGCTCCCAGGCATGCTACGCCATGCAAAGGACATTTTCAAGGAGCCAGTTAAAAGTAGGGCAGTGACGCCTAGGGTGGACAAAAAGTATAAGGCGCCTCCTACGGACCCTGTATTCATCACCTCTCAGCTACCACCAGATTCTGTGGTGGTAGGGGCTGCCAGAAAACGGGCAAATTCACACACTTCTGGGGATGCACCTCCCCCAGATAAAGAAAGCAGGAAGTTCGATGCAGCCGGGAAGAGGGTTGCTGTCCAAGCAGCAAACCAGTGGCGCATCGCAAATTCACAAGCGCTGCTAGCGCGATACGACAGAGCCCACTGGGATGAGATGCAGCATCTCATTGAACATCTCCCAAAAGATCTGCAAAAAAGAGCAAAACAGGTTGTTGAGGAGGGTCAAAACATTTCAAACAATCAAATACGCTCCTCCATGGATGCAGCAGACACGGCCGCAAGGACCATTAATACGTCGGTTACCATCCGTAGGCACGCATGGCTCAGAACGTCTGGATTCAAGCCAGAAATTCAGCAGGCAGTGCTTAACATGCCAGTAAACGAAAAACTTCTGTTCGGTTCGGAGGTCGACACAGCCATAGAAAAGCTCAAGAAGGACACTCACACTGCCAAGGCCATGGGCGCACTCTACTCCCCGCAGAGCAGAGGATCTTATAACACCTTCCGCAAAACACCTTTTAGAGGAGGGTTTCGGGGTCAGGCCACACAAGCTAGCACCTCACAGTCCGCACCGCCCACCTACCAGGGACAGTACAGGGGAGGTTTTCGGGGCCAGTATAGAGGGGGGCAATTCCCTAGGAATAGAGGAAGATTTCAAAGCCCCAAAACCACTACCAACAAGCAGTGACTCACACGTCACTCACCCCTCCCACACAACACCAGTGGGGGGGAGGATACGTCAATATTACGAAGCATGGGACAAAATAACTACAGACACATGGGTCCTAGCAATTATCCAACATGGTTATTGCATAGAATTCCTGCAATTCCCTCCAGACATACCACCAAAATCACAAGATTTATCAAAATACCATTCACAGCTTCTAGAGATAGAAGTTCAAGCACTACTGCAAAAAAATGCAATAGAATTAGTACCAAGCACACAAATAAACACAGGAGTTTATTCACTGTACTTCTTGATACCAAAAAAGGACGAAACACTGAGACCAATTCTAGACCTCAGAGTAGTAAACACATTCATCAAATCAGACCACTTTCACATGGTCACACTACAAGAAGTGTTACCATTGCTCAAAAAACACAACTACATGACAACCCTAGACCTCAAAGACGCATATTTCCATATACCAATACATCAATCACACAGGAAATATCTAAGGTTTGTATTCAAAGGAATACATTACCAATTCAAAGTATTGCCTTTTGGTTTAACAACCGCTCCAAGAGTATTCACAAAATGCCTAGCAGTAGTCGCTGCACACATCAGAAGGCAGCAAATACATGTGTTCCCGTATCTAGACGACTGGCTAATCAAAACCAGTTCGCTCACACAATGCTCAAACCACACAAATCAAGTCATACAAACCCTCTACAAACTAGGGTTCACCGTCAACTTTGCAAAATCAAACATTCTGCCAAGCAAAGTACAGCAATATCTAGGAGCCATAATAGACACGACAAAAGGAGTAGCAACGCCAACTCCACAAAGGATCCACAATTTCAACAGAGTCATTCAACACATGTCTCCAAACCAAACAATACAAGCAAGAACAATACTACAGCTCCTAGGCATGATGTCCTCATGCATAGCCATTGTCCCAAACGCAAGACTGCACATGAGGCCCTTACAACAGTGCCTAGCCTCACAGTGGTCTCAAGCACAGGGTCACCTTCTAGATCTGGTGTTGCTAGACCGCGAAACTTACCTCTCGCTTCTATGGTGGAACAGTATAAATTTAAACATAGGGCGGCCTTTCCAAGACCCAGTGCCACAGTACGTAATAACAACAGATGCTTCCATGACAGGGTGGGGAGCACATCTCAATCAACACAACATAAGAGGACAATGGAACATACATCAAACAAAACTGCATATAAATCATCTAGAATTATTAGCAGTTTTTCAAGCACTAAAAGCTTTCCAACCAATCATAACCCACAAATACATCCTTGTCAAAACAGACAACATGACAACGATGTATTATCTAAACAAACAAGGAGGAACACATTCAACGCAGTTAAGCTTGTTAGCTCAAAAAATATGGAAGTGGGCAATCCACCATCAAATTGGTCTAATAGCACAGTTTATTCCGGGGATCCAGAATCAGCTGGCAGACAATCTCTCTCGAGATCACCAGCAAGTCCACGAATGGGAAATCCACCCACAGATTCTGAACACCTACTTCACACTCTGGGGAACACCACAAATAGACTTATTTGCAACAAAAGAGAACGCAAAATGCCAAAACTTCGCGTCCAGATACCCACACAAGCAATCCCAAGGCAATGCCCTATGGATGAACTGGTCAGGAATATTTGCTTACGCTTTTCCTCCTCTCCCTCTCCTTCCTTACCTAGTAAACAAATTGAGTCAAAACAAACTCAAACTCATTTTAATAGCACCAACGTGGGCAAGACAACCCTGGTACACAACACTGCTAGATCTGTCTGTAGTACCACACATCAAACTGCCCAACAAACCAGATCTGTTAACGCAACACAACCAACAGATCAGACACCCGGACCCAGCATCGCTGAATCTAGCAATCTGGCTCCTGAAATCCTAGAATTCGGACACTTACAACTTAGCCAAGAGTGTATGGAAGTCATAAAGCAGGCCAGAAGGCCATCCACTAGACACTGCTACGCAAGTAAGTGGAAAAGATTTGTTTGGTACTGCCATCATAATCAGATACAACCACTAGACGCAACTCCAAAACATATAGTAAATTACTTGCTCCATTTACAAAAAGCAAAGCTAGCCTTCTCTTCTATTAAAATACACCTTGCAGCAATATCTGCATACCTGCAAACTACCTATTCAACTTCCTTGTATAGGATACCAGTTATCAAAGCATTCATAGAAGGGCTTAAAAGAATTATACCACCAAGAACACCACCTGTTCCTTCATGGAACCTAAACGTGGTTCTAACAAGACTCATGGGCCCACCTTTCGAACCCATGCACTCTTGCGGAATACAATTCCTAACCTGGAAAGTTGCCTTTCTCATCGCCATTACATCTCTAAGAAGAGTAAGTGAAATTCAAGCGTTCACAACACAAGAGCCTTTTATACAAATACATAGAAATAAGGTCGTCCTACGACCTAATCCAAAATTTTTACCAAAAGTTATTTCACCATTCCATCTAAATCAAACGGTAGAACTACCAGTTTTTTTCCCACAACCAGATTCTGTGGCTGAAAGAGCACTACATACATTAGATGTCAAAAGAGCATTAATGTACTACATTGACAGAACAAAAAACATCAGAAAAACTAAACAGCTATTTATTGCATTCCAAAAACCTCATGCAGGTAACCCAATATCAAAACAAGGTATAGCCAGATGGATAGTTAAATGCATCCAAATCTGCTACCTTAAAGCAAAAAGACAACTGCCCATTACTCCCAGGGCACATTCAACAAGGAAAAAAGGTGCTTCAATGGCCTTTTTAGGAAACATCCCAATGCAGGAAATATGTAAGGCAGCCACTTGGTCTACGCCTCACACATTCACCAAACACTACTGTATAGATGTGCTAGCCGCACAACAAGCTACAGTAGGTCAAGCTGTATTAAGAACTCTATTTCAGACAACTTCTACTCCTACAGGCTAAACCACCGCTTATGGGGAACTAACTGCTTACTAGTCTATGCATACCATGTGTATCTACAGCGACAGATGCCATCGAACTGAAAATGTCACTTACCCAGTGTACATCTGTTCGTGGCATCAGTCGCTGAGATTCACATGGACCCACCCACCTCCCCGGAAGCCTGTAGCAGTTCAGAAGTTACCTTCAATTTTGTACATTTGTATATATATTATTTAATCCTTTAATAGGTACATACTTACATTTTTCATTGCGCGGGCACTATTACTATAGTACAACTCCTACCTCACCCTCTGCGGGGAAAACAATCGAAGATGGAGTCGACGCCCATGCGCAATGAGCACAGAAGGAGGAGTCACTCGGTCCCGTGACTCGAAAACACTTCTTCGAAGAAAAACAACTTGTAACACTCCGACCCAACACCAGATGGCGAGCTCATGCATACCATGTGAATCTCAGCGACTGATGCCACGAACAGATGTACACTGGGTAAGTGACATTTTCATTCTAAAGCACACTGTACTCACCCCCTTGTGGCTGCTCTGATGCCCTGAAGCACCCATCCAGCTCTGGGTAGCCACCGCCAGTATGCGGGCCATCAGGGGGGTCAGGTTCCGACAGGCACCCCACCCTCGTTGGGAGGCCATCCCTAGCTGGGCCTCCGCGGTCTTCTGGGCCCAGCGTCTCGGGTCCTCCCACCTTTTCCGACAGTGGGTGCTCCGCCTGCTGTAGACCCCCAGGGTCCGCACGTCCTTGGCACGCCACGTCACAATCCGTTCTTCTGATGGGCGCTGACCTGCAGAAGAAACACAGACA
The DNA here is from genome assembly GCF_031143425.1 of Pleurodeles waltl. NCBI lineage: Eukaryota > Metazoa > Chordata > Amphibia > Caudata > Salamandridae > Pleurodeles > Pleurodeles waltl. The sequence continues at coordinate 1,703,418,286 of NC_090445.1, read as the reverse complement.
GGAGGTCACCACTACACATACAATCCAGACTGTCACACATATGGCCCACAAATCCCATTTCCATCTCCATTGGCACACACATCACCCAGCGCCCACCATGTACACTACCACCACACATACCACCCTCTTCCCCCACCAAATGACACAATGCTTGCACACACATCTCCATGCAAACTTGTCACATGCATTTGCCCAAAGTGTACTCACCTTTTGGTCTGGAGGCCCATACAGCTGTCCATAGTGGGGTAGAACCTCATCCACCAAGCGCTCCAACTCCTCCAAAGAGAAGGCATGGGCTCTTTCCCCGGTCACACGGGCCATGGCAGGATCCAGACACACGTCACAGCAGCACACGCACTGTAGATGTTGTCCTGTGGAAAGTCAGGAATCAAGTGCGGATTCAGATAGAGAATGGCGGTCATGTCCGCGGCGGTGTACACCGTCACCGCTGTCGGTGATCCCCATTGGCCACTGTACTCCATAGAGCCCCATATTAACCAATGAGGAATTGCACAGCAGTGCAAGACCGCCTTCTGCCATGACACATAACATTCGGCAAATTACCTCACTTCCACCTGTCCCTAGATACAGGGCAGGCGGTTGCCATTTCATAGGGGTGGACAACATTCAATTAATCCATAACTGTGGCACTGCTACAATTCGAACATACATTGCCATATCCATTATCCCATCTCATCAGTGCTCAATGTACACTGAGGAGGTGGTTCCATTGTTCAAATTGTGACAGCCTACTCACTCTTGTGTCCCTTAGATACCTACCACTGCGGATGAATAGGAGAAGGAGACAATCCCCCGTGTACAGACCCCTTGCAGACTTGGCTACACTGGAGGAGAGGCATATAATACAGACTGGACAAGGCCACAATCACAGAGCTGTGTGTCCAATTGAAGCCTGATCTGATATCAGCTATCCGTCATCCCACTGGGATACCCCCTCTTGTGCAGGTTCTATCAGTGCTCCATTTCCTGGCAACTAGCTCTTTCCAAGTAACAGTGGGCTTGGCAGGAGGAATGTCACAGCCAATGTTCTCAATCATGCTGGCAAGGGTTTTGTCTGCCTTGCTCAGACACATGTGCAGCTACATTGCTTTCCCCCAGGTGGAAGATTTGGCCACTGTGAAGGCAGGATTCTATGCAATGGGACATATACCCAATATCATTGGGGCGATTGACGGTACACATATTGCGTTTATGCCTCTCCCCCCCAGAAGAGTTTCCACCCACTGAATGAGCAAATAGTGTGCCTGTCGGACAAGTACACCCCCCACGTCACAGCCAAGTATCCTGGGTCTGTGCATGACACCTTCGTCCTGAGGAATAGCAGCATCCCAAATGTGATGGAACAACTACAGAGGCACAGGGTGTGGCTAATAGGTGAGCCAGAGTCCCCACCCAATGTATGTCAGTGTATGCCTTCAGGAGTTATCCCGAATACCATTGTGTAAGGCTAATGTTTTTCCCTCGATACTTGCAGGTGACCCTGGCTACCTAAACCTATCGTGACTCCTGACCCCTGTGAGGAATGCCAGGACAGAGGCTGAGAATCGTTATAATGGTGCACATGGGTGAACCAGGAGAATTATTGAAAGGATCTTCGGCCTCCTGAAGAGCAGGTTCAGATGTCTCCATCTAACAGGTGGATCCCTGTGCTACTCACCCGAAAGGGTCTGCCAGATAAAAGTGGCATGCTGCAAGTGGCACAACCTGGCCCTCAGACGACATGTGCCTTATCTGCAGGAGGAGGAGACTGGAAATGCCCCTGTGGAAGCAGGGGACCCTGAGGACAGTGAGGATAGGGAGGCAGAGGATGAGGATGTGGACACAGAATATCCGTTATACGTCAATACTTCCAATGACGCACAGGTGAGACAGTGTAACTGACCATTCCCCTGACTATTGTTTTATCTGTGTTGCTGTAGCAAGATGGCATTCACTCCCTTTGTACCTCAACTTACTGTCACCTATGGCTTCTCATTTTGCAGATGTTTTTGATATGACAACTGTGTACTGATGTGATGACTACAGACAGCTACAGGTCATTGATTGTATGCTATCACAGTGTTCAGATAATTTGCACAAGATGTGACCGTTTCCATAAATGCACATTTCTATCACATAAAACACTGTCACTCAAGTTGTGTTCAAGGGTGTTTATTGTAGTGCAGATAATTGACAGGATAGTGCAATGGAATGGGGTGGTGGTAGAGGACAGTCCAGGGTATTGTTCCAGTCTGTTTATAGCACAGGTCCAGTGTCCAAGGGGAGCAAAGGCAGTTCAAAGTGGATAAGGTGATAGGGTGGGACACAAGGGGGACATTCAGGAGGGTCTCATTTCCTGGCGGTGGTCTTGGTCTTGCCAAGTGTCTCTGGCTTCTGTCTGGGTTGCAGGGAACGTTTGCGGGGTGGTTCACCTCCTGCAGGGGGAGGGTACTGGTGGCCTGTGGGTCCTCTGGCGGGCCTCCTGCCCACTAGTTGCAGTGTAAGTGGTGGCTGGTCAGTATACTGGCTAGTGGTAGGGGCCTGCTGGTGTGCTGTCCATTCCCTCATGATGTTGGCTATATCTGCCTGCACCCCTGCTATGGAGACCATGTTGGTGTTGAGGGCCTGCAAATCCTCCTTGATCTCCTGATGGTGTTCCTCCTGCAGCCGTTTGTTCTCCTGCATGTTGGTAAGGATCTGGCCCATCTTGTCCTGGGATTGTTGGTAGGCCCCCAGGACAGTGGTGAGTGCCTCCTGGTGAGTTGGTTCCCTGGGCCTGTCCTCCCCCTGGTGCACAGCGGTCCTCCCAGTGTCCCTGTGCCTGTGTCCCCTGAACGGTGTGCCCACTGCCACTGACCCCAGGTCCCTGATTGTCTTGGGGGTGAGGTGTGGACTGGGGTCCTTGTACAGGTGGGCACACTGCTGATTGATTTGTCCTGGGGACAGAGGTGTGAGGACATTGGGTGGGTGTTATGGTGTTGGATACTGATGGGTGTGGCTCTGTGGTGGACTGTGAGTGGGCTGGGGTGGCCGACTGACCAGTGGTCCCTGATGGGCCAGGGTGTTCATCCAGATCCGGAAGTCCAGAGTTACTGTCATCACTGGGGGCATCTTCTGTTGGGGGACTGGAAAGTTGTGGCACCTCCTCGCCGCTGAGATTGGCTGGGGCACCTGTGGGAATGTAAGTGATGTATTATGCTTCATATCTGTGACATATTGTACGTCCCTAGCTTCCCCTCTATTGTTGCTGTTGCCCTGCTGCCTTTGTTTGTGGATGGAGATGTATTGTGTAATTGGTGATGGGTATACATGCCGGGATGGGAGGTCTGTCTAAGCATTGGTATAGCATGCAGTGCTTGGCATTGGGGTTAGTCAGATATGTAGGTGCAGTCTGTGGGATGGAGTGGAGTGGAGTGATGTGAGGGGGTGTGATGGCATGCAGGTGGGGGGGAGGGGGTGATAGGTAGTAAATGTTGACTCACCAGTGTCCAGTCCTCCGGCAACTCCAGTGAGTCCCTCAGGATGCAGGATTGCCTACACTTGCTCCTCCTAAGCAGTGAGCTGTGGAGGAGGAAGTGGGGGACCACCACCAGTCCTCTGGATGGTGAGCTGGTGCCTTTGTGCTACGGAACGTACTTTCCCCCGTAGGTCGTTCCACCTCTTCCTGATGTCGTCCCTTGTTCTTGGATGCTGTCCCACAGCGTTCACCCTGTCCACGATTCTCCCCCATAGCTCCATCTTCCTGGCAATAGATATTTGTGGTACCTGTGCTCCAAACAGCTGTGGTTCTAACCTATTTCCTCCACCACGGCCTGCAACTCCTCATCAGTGAAATGGGGGTGCCTTAGTGGGGACATGGGTGTTTTGTGGTGTGTGTTATGCAGAGGGTGTTGAGTGATGTGGTGGGGTGTGGAATGTGGGGTGCGTGACGGATGTATGGGTGTTTGTGGTGTGTGTGTAGTTGTCTCAGTGGTCTTCGTGTTAGTCTTGTGGCGATTATTGGCATTCGTAAGGGGTTGTTTGTAATGTGGGTGTGTGTTTCATAGTGCTGAGGGTGGGTGTGGTATGTGTATCAGTGTCAGGTGTGTGGATTTTGTTTAGGCCAATGTTGTGGTGTTTTGTATTTGGGTGGCCATTCTGAGCGCACCAGTGGGTACCGCCATTGAATGTCCGCTGTGGTGATTCGTGGGTCATAATGTGGTGGCCGTTGTTTTGTTGGCGTAACAGTATGGGTGATCGTACAAAGACTTTACACTGACCTTTGGGCTGGCGGATTTGTGTATGTGGCAGTATTCTGTTGGTTTGGTGAGTGTCATAATATGGCAAACTGATATTTGCCATATTGGCGGCATTCACTGCGGCGGTAAGCAGCATTTATCGCCAGTGTCATGATGAGGGCCTACATTTTATTCCTCCAAATGTTAACACTTTTTTTGATATTTTGTCTTTTTTAGGGGCGAGCACAAAGCGCTCCGTCCCCTGTAATAATCTCTCTTTGGGTTTCCAACCACATCCATGTCACGTCAGTCACTTTCATTGGTTCGTGGGCTTGCCTTTTAAAATCCACTTGGTTTCATTTGTGAAAGGCATGCATACGTCCGGTGTTTAGCCCACCTACACAGCACTGGTAAACTACTAAAAACATACGAGGCTCGATTTTTTTTCAGCATGGTTTCCCGACTAATTTCTGTTTATTTTCCACGCAGCGCAATCACGCTGGGGTTTACATAGCGCGATTGCGCTCAGTAAAATTTCAGCACGATAGCGCTGCAATTTACATAGTGCAATGCGCTGCATTTTTTTTCTTTTAATTTGTGTGGCAAGAAAAGTCCGGGTAAGAGTTTACAACGCTAATAGCTCTAACTGGAGCAAATGAGAGACCCGTTGCATTGAAAATGCTTGTTTTTTGTGTGATTGAAATGTACATTTTTGGTTTGTTTTTGGTTTTAATTTTTATTTTAATCGAGTATATTTACCTGTGTGATTGATTTCTTTTTTTAGTGTATATTTTTCCTCTTTTGTAAGTTGCATCTATTTTCAATAGTTTTTGTAGTTTTTTTATATTTGTATGTTTGATTTTGTTTTACTTTTCCTTTCTTTATATTTTTATTTGTATTTTGCATCAACTTTGTTAGTAATTTTTAAGTGTAATTTTCATGAATTAAGTTGTGTAATTACACTGTTTTTGTAATATCTACATGTGTTTAAAATGTTTTAATTGAGTATATTTTTTTATTTCAATTTATATATTAGTGTTTTTAAGTTTTATTTTTTTTATTTTTTTACATTTATTCTTATATTTTCTATTTATATTTTATGTAATGTTTTTAAGTGATAATTTTAAATAAGTTTAAACATATATGTATACACACACTGTAACACTGAGATTTTGTATACATTATTTGTGTACTTTACCTCCTAGGTAGGTAAAGACAATAGTTAAGTATTTAAGACCACAATATTTTTTGCTGCAGTATTTTTGTGTAACAATATTTTTGATGATATGTTATATAAGCAGGCAAATAACACCTTTGGGCCTTTTTATGTTCCCCTCCTTCTTGTCCTCTTGAACGCTGGGTTTCTATAGTGCTGCGTGGTGAGGGTAATCGCTGTTTGAATCCCGTCTTCTGAAATGGATCCTTACTACTTGGCACCCCTTCTACACTCATTGATTAAAAAAAATCTGGTTTAGCGATGATATGTCTGGTTTAGCGATGATATGAGCCATCCCACTCATGGGTTATGTGAACCAGAACACATCCGTAATAGAATTACCTCCCCATAACTTGGCAAACCAGTATGACTATCGTGGCCATCATGTTGACAGTATCCCATTAGACACTGGTAGCTTATTTTGTGTGTGTTTTATTTTAGCTCCTAGATGTAGAACCCCAAGCAAATGAGGGACCACAGACAGCCCGTGGCCGGCCGGCAAGAAGAGCCTCTGCCACATCATCCGCACCAGCAAGGAGTAAGAAAATAAATGACACTTTGGGTGAGAGTCTCCAGGGGCAGGAGATGCAGCCTCTTGCAGAGACTGAAGATGACCAAGTTGGCAGGAAAGGGAGACGTGGTAGGGGCCTAAGAAGAAGGGCTGCCATTGAGGCGCCGCAGTATGAAGCTGCTGCTGAGGCTGACCCGCTTCCTGGACTTTATATACCTGAAGTGTGCACTGAAGCGCCAGTGACCACCGGCCCCCTTGCTCCTGGTGTAGAAGCATCAGTTACTCTAAGTGTAGATACTCCAGCAGCTATGCACACTCCTACTAGTCATGTGGAAGCGCTTCATACCAAACCTGTAAGTACTGGGGATGCTGAAGTTGTTATTAGTAACCAACTACCTGTTGTGGAAAATGCAGCTATGATCAGTAATCCACCCATGACCTCTGTGGAACAAGCTTCCATAGATCCACCTCCCGTCAATGCTACAAGTACTTGTGCGGATCCAACGGATGCTGAAGAAGCTGATTTTACAGCCACACCAGTGATGCAGAGAAGAAATGCAAAACGAGGTGAGAAGACTGCTTCCCTGCCAACGACCGAGCAATCTGTGACTCTAGCTGAGCCAGAAACTAGGGGAACTCGAAACAGGAGGAAGGCATCTGCCACAATAGAAGAGAACAGAGAAGAGCAAAAGCCTGAGTTGGTTCCTGCGCGGGGCCGAGGGCGGCAGAAAAAAGAAGTTTCCAGTGATGTTAGTGAAAAGCAGCAGGATTCAGTAGTAGTGCCAGTGGACTTACCTGCTCCAACCATAGCATCTCGGTCTAGGAAATCTTTTAGTGGCGGTATTACTGAAGAAGTGGTTACACCAACAGTATCTGTGCTTTCAAGAACAAGGAGAAGAGGTCCTGTGGAGAAGGAAGGGACAAGAGAAGAGCACGATCAACCTAAGGCATCAGGTGCAAGGAAAGGAACAAAGAAAGTTCCCACCATCGAAGCAACCAAGATTACAGAACTGGAATCCCCATCCGAAATGAGCATGACTATAGACCCTACAGCTGAGCAAACACAAGAGGCACAGACTAAAGACAGTCATCTAAGCAACAGGCATGAAGGAAGGACTTGCACAGCTGAGCAACCGCAATCCACTGGCGCACAGCTGGTGACAAAAAGCCAAGAAGGGGGTTCACTTGAGAAAAAAGACCTGGTGGGCAGTCAAGCGGCATCCCTCAGCATGGATCAAGCTGTGCCAAATGATCAGATGGAAGACATCAATGCAGAACAGGCATTGAAGAGTATAGAGACAGCTACGAGTGATCAGACTGGATATGCTTCTGTTCGACCACCCAGGAAGCGGAGAACAGTGGGCAATGGTGAGCAAGTGACTGAAAATGTGGCCTCCTCCACTTCCGATGCTCACGCATCTAGGAAGAGAAGGACAATTGGTAAAGAAAAAGGAGTAATGGAAAAGGATGAAGATGTTCAACAAAGCAAGAAAACAGATGCGAAAGAGGAAGTTGAAGTTGAGGCTGGAATGTTTTTGGATATTCAAACCATCAAGAAGAGAGGAACCAGAAAGACTATAGAAGAGACAAGAAGTGCCATCCAAACATCTGGGAAGAAAGGTCAAAAAGAGGCTGAAGCCTCAACCTTAGCTCCCCAAGCTTCTAATAAAAAGGAAGAGACTGCAGATGCTTGTGAAGGTATAATGAACACTGCCGAGAAAGTAGCAACCACATACTCTAGGAACAGAAGAACTATACAGGTTGGGCCAGAGGCAGCAGAAGAGGTCAGAGAAAATTCCCTGCTCTGCCGAGAACCTCGGAAGGGAGGAAGTAGAGAGGCAGCATCGGAAGAAGTAGCAGAGGTCCAGAACTCCACCTCATCCACCCCACTTTCTAGGAAGAGAGGAGCCACAAAACAAAGTGAAGAGGATAGCAACCTCGGCCTTAGTGTAAGTAAAGAACAGAAGGTGCATGAGATAGATTCTGCCTCGAATAGTGCAGCCTCTTCTGCTGCTGGTGACGAGAAGAGTGAGAGAGAACTTGAAAAACCCACAGAGGCAGCGGGGCGGCGAAGCAGGAAGCAGCCAAGTAAGGATTTGGCAGCATACAACAGAGCTGAACAAACACAAAGCTCAGAGCATGCTAGACAAACTGAAGGCATTGTACCAGATACAGCCATTGCAAAAGCTGAGGCACATAGCAGCCAGAGTGGGAGAAACCTCGAAGGTACAGGCAAGAAAGCAGAAGAGCATCAGAAGCTGGATTCTGGGGTTCGAGGGGCAGTCTTGAAAGGAGGAGCTGCTGGTCGCAGGAAGAGGCAAAACAAGAGCGAGGAGGGAGGCCAGGACAGTGCAGATCATGAGGAAAGCACTGAACAGAAGAGGAGGCGGAACAACACTGCACCTAATGAAGTTGCTGAAGCTTCTGCCACCATTGAAGAGGCAGAAAACACACAGAGCCAGGGAAACGTGGAAAGTACTGCATCAGAAGGTACGAGATGCCAAAAGCAGGCTGCTACCTCAAAGAAAGCAAAGAGCCAGGCAGAGGCAACACAGCCAGATGTACTACAAGTGAGAGGAAGAGGGTCCCAGCGGAAAAATGCCAGAAAAACTGTAGAGGCAAAAATCACTGAAGGTGAGCAGCTGGCATCAACGGAGGCAGCAGAGGTCTTTGAAAGCGTCCCCAGTCAAGAGGAGCTGCATTCCTTGGCTTCCAGCAGGAGCAGTAGCCGTGGACGGAAACAGGTGGGCTGCTTTCCAACCCCTCTAAAACCAGATCTGGTCTTCCTTCCATGTTCCTCACATTTTTCTAGACTCCAGCTTTTCTTTAGATTTTCTTTTCTCTCTTTCTCCCTCCCAGTGGCTACTGTGCTGCAGGCAGTCTTGCTTATGATTAAATCAGGTGTTGTAAAGAATGTGGATCATAGCTCTCTGATCCTTAGGTACTTTCTACCATACTTGCATGCACATCACCCTGTGCCCTATTTTACTTAATTTCCTTTCAGCTTAAACCATCTAAAGTTGCTTGCACTAGTAGGAAACGTTTACTAACCCTAATATGCATCTGGAGGTTTCTCCATATGCTCTCTCTTTGGTTCCATATCTTTACAAATCAAAACGTATCTATATCAATTAGTGATGGACTCCCATGTTCACTCATTGAAGTGCCTTGACATCAGGGCTTCACATCTTGACCTGTCAGGAGATGCTAAAACACCTGTTGCAAAATGTTTAATTTCTAAGGACTCAGGCATGTGTCATTGAGCCTTTTACAAGCAAGCTCCAACATTTTGCCCTTTACTTCCTGTAAGAAATCATGTTATTTGTGGGTATGTGACTACCCAGCTCAAATAATCACTTGTCAAGGTGCACCCTTAAAGACACTTAGTTAACCTGAGCCCATCCTCCTGGTAGCTACAGCACGGAATAGGCAGGCTAAGCATGCGCCAGTGTGTAAAGTATTATTGCAATACCAAAACCATAATAAACTCAAAAAGCATGACAACAAAAATCTTGAAACAAATTAGAAAACCAAAGTAGAATTTACTAAAGAAAATTACACCGAACAGTCAAAAATCCCTTAAGGTGAACCTGAAAGATGATTGTGTAACATTTTAAGTAGAAATAGCGCCAGACAGCAGAAAAACACCAATGATAGTCGCTGCAGACTGGAATCCAGGCGTAAAATGAGGCTGTCTGTCATGGAGTGTGGGACAAATATACCAACCAGATTTAACCTGGTCAAAAATATTACCTTCTGACATAATCCTTTAAATCTAATCAGTCACAGGAGTATACACCTAAAGTCCCCAGAACCTCTTGGGAGGCACTTAGAGACTCACAGGGAGTCCGGCAGAGGCCAACAGCAGGTTCTAGTCCTTCCAACTCTATTTGTGACCGGTCAGCTGGGTACTGCCAAGAAAAGGCCTCCTGTAGGTTGTTGTATCCCTGTAGCTTGAACAGGAGATCAGCCCTATGACACTTAAGGACTCATTACGAGGCTGGCGGTGACGGTCGGACCACTGCACTCCAAGCAGTCCGACCGCAACATTACGACCCTGGCGGTCGGACCTCTGTCGCTGCCAGAAACAAGGTTCCTAATTGGCTGACGGTGATCGAACGTGTGGTCAGCCACTGCAGTACTGAACTCGCCTCTGCCGTGCTGATCATGAATCCTGTTCCGCCAGCCTTTCCATGGCAGGGACCTGGCCATGGAAAGGCTGGCAGAAACACAGTACTGGGGGCCAAAGGGGGTGCACTGTGCTGCCCATGGCTGGAAATGGCACACTCAACGCAAGACAACACCCTGGATATTTTCTGGGTTAAACACACACAAGAGGAGCTGGAGCAAGAAGGGGGCATTCTCTGTCCAAGACTCAGACCTATAATCCAACATTGTGATATGGAACATCAGTTCTGCGCAATTCATGAGTAAAAAAAACTGCTCCTCCTCCTCCTCCCATAAAGACAGTAAAGAAAGTCACAAAAGAGGTCCCCGGACCATCAATGCCCTCTAGCCATGATCGGTCACGGAAACTTGCTTTGGCTGCCCCGCCCTCTATCTCAGCTCCGAAATCCGGAACGACTGTAGGTTAGTCTTTACAGTCAACCTCTATTCTTTTGGTCTGAACAAAAGCATCCAAGACTTCTGAACCAAAAGGTTTGGGTCTGGCTACTTCGATGCCTACAACTACAAGGAGGACACCATCTGTCCCTTCGGAAACTAAATTATATAAAATATCGGTCTACAAAACAACTGCGTCTGACCGTTCTTCAGTTTCATTGTTTCCAATTGAGCCTATTTTAGAAACTATAAACGTTAAGCAGTGCAAAATTCACATTGAAAAGGATCCGGGCAGAATTGTGGCTTCTCCCATCATCCTTGTAAAGAAGAATCTTTCTTTTCAGCAGGATCTTGATACCTCACCTTCTCCTAAAAAACAACATAAGGAGAAAGCTTCTACATCTGCAGCAGCGGCTCCTCTCCTAGCTCTGCCTACATCTGCCTCATCTCCACCTCCGCTTTCTCCTCCACCTCATTCTCAAATTGTGGAACATTACACACCACAGGGTTCCCATGTATATGGTAAGGAAGATCTAGGGGAGGTTCCACTTGGTCCTGACCCCTGGGATACTTATGATACAGAACCTATTATAGATACAGACCCAGATCTCGATCCTGCCCGCCCGTCCCCTCCAGAGGGCACCGCTGGGTATCAACAAGTAATAGCCAGGGCGGCTGCTTATCACAATGTGCAATTACTAGGATCCAATAGAAGAAGACTTTCCGTTGGGTACTCTCACCACCACACACAGGGACATACCAGGAGTGCTTCAACATGTGCAAGACATTTTTAAAGAGCCTGAGCGCTCCTGTATAATTACACCATGGGTAGATAAAAATTAAAAAGCAGCTCCATCGGACCCAATACATATTCGGTCGCAAGTCCCTCCAGATTCCATTGTCACTGCCACAGCCAGGAAAAGAGTAAACAGCCAGGCTACTGGAGATTCTCCTCTAGAGAAGGAAAGTAAAACAAATTGATGCAGCAGGGAAAAGGGTTGCTGCACAAGCAGCCAATCATAGACGCATTGCCAATTCCCAGGCATTGCTTGCAAGATATGATAGGGCACACTGGGACAAAATGGAAAACCCTCTTCAACACCTCCCAGAAGAAAACCGTAAAGGTGCACAGCAAATTGTCTCTGAAGGCGAAACAATTGCAAATACTTCAAGTAGATGTGCACTTGATGCAGCAGACACAGCCTCACGAGGGGTCAATCCCAGTATCCTCCTTAGAAGAGATGCCTGGTTAAGGTCTTCTGGTTTCAGACCAGAAGTCCAACAAGCTGTCCTCAATATGCCTTTTGACGGAGAGCACCTATTTGGGTCCCAGGTTGACTCTGCCCTCGAAAAACTTAAAAAAAGACATAGACACAGCTAATGCTGTGGGTGGTTTACAAAATTAACCAAACACAGGTTTTTGTTGTTGTTCAATGTACAGGGGTGGCTACAGAGGGACTGCATCCTCTGATTATACCCACTCACAGCAGCATCAGGCCTCTTCCTCCAACTCTAGAGGGTTTTTCAGAGGAACATCTCGAGGAAGCAGCTCTAAGGGCAGAGAAAAACCACCAAAACTCATGGTTCACCCTCTGCAGCCAAACTTTGACTACCTCCACATTCCACCTCCTCATTCCAGTCCAGTAGGGCGGGCGTCTTCAATTTTACCACCAACAATGGACAGAGATAACATCGGACCAATGGGTCCCATCCATTATCCAGTAACATTATTGTCTAGAACTTACATCAACACCCCCAGACATTTCACCTCGCAGACACAAAATGTCAACAGAACGTCTCACTCTTTTAAAATAAGAGCTACAATCTCTACTATTAAGGAAAAAAAAAAGCAATTATCTAACATCATGAGTTCAAGGTTCCTTCTTTCGGAGTTACAGCCGCTCCCAGGGTACTCACCAAGTGTCTGGCAGTAGTCACAGCACATCTGAGAAGGCAACATATACACGTATTTCCTTACTTGGATGATTGGCTGATCAAAGCCAACACTTTAAGTTCATGTCAGTCTTCCACTCAAACAACAGTAGACCTTCACAAGTTAGGGTTCACGATAAACACCCTAAAATCACAACTCCAGATTCAACCATATCTAGGGGTTGTACTCAACATACAATATGTCCACAATTTTCAGGAAACAACTTCTCAAATACAGGTCAATCAAATTACACAGTGAAAACACGGATCTGACTCCTAGGCATGATGGCATCCTGCATTGCCATCGTCCCTCATGCCAGACTTTATATGCGGCCCTTAGAACAATGTCTTTCTCGTCAACGGTTACAAGTTCAGGGTCATCTTCAGGGTCTAGTGTTGGCAGATTGTACAGCATACATCTCTCTCCTGTGGTGTAATTCCACTAATCTACTCAAAGGGCGGGCTTTTCAAGACCCTGTACCCCAAATAGTTCTAACCTCAGATGCCTCCCTCACAGGATGGTGGACTCATCTCGACAACCTCACAGTGCAGGGATCATGGGACTCCAGCTACCAGACCATGCACATCAATGTAGTAACATGGCATTAGCTCATTGGGTTTGGGCGTCCCACGGTACCTTATAGGAGGTCAGAAATATACGAAAGAAGCTATTCCATTGGGGAGAAAGTGAAAACTAGTTAAGACAAGCCCACTTGCTATAGAAAAAGCTGGAAGGAAGTTGTTGGATACCATTTGCTATTGGCGTTTCAGAGAGGGAACTGGAAAACGTCGTATCTAGAGGCATTATGGCATCTGACAAAACTTGGAGGAGACATCCAGCAGTGAAATCACTCGGTGTAGCTTATCAGCGTCATCACAGGAGGATGATGTAATACTAGTGACTTCAGTATGCTCTGCACCACTGTCAAGGTGCCCTGAGAAGGAATCTCTTGTATGCAAGTCTTTATATTTCCACCCATGCAAAAAAATGCTTGAAATGTAACAAGCACATTGTGCAGTCAAGACTTTTATTGCAGCCATTCTGGACACTATTCCATGGGCAGTTCTGGTATGTGGAAGCATGCGCCCAGATCAGATTACCCTGGCCAAGTTTTAGAAAGAACACCCTGTAGATGAAGGAGTTTGAAGAGCACTTGGTGATCTCCCAAAATGACAAGCGGAAGAGCATGTCTGCACTATGCAGTATTTCAGAACACACTGCAGTGAATGCCACAGTGGGGGTGTGGAGGGATGTTTGGGTGCTCATTCGAGTCTAAAAACAAACTTTTAGCTGAAGCAATAGACACAATTAAAAGTACACAATAAAAATGTGTATAGAAAATAAGTTAGAAAAAATAGGTTACACCATTATATTTTTTAACTTGTTTAGAAAAAATCTAAAAGAAGAAAAACGAAAATAAAATTATATAAACAGTAGTTCTAAATGGGTAAACGAAAATTTTTACAGCAGCACACAAAAGAAAAACACTCCAACAAAAATATAATATCCAGTATATTCTGCACACAATCACACATTGTGTGTAAAAATTGACTGATTGAATGAAAAGGTCATGCACGGCAGTGGGTTGGCCACCCATGGGGGTCTTTTATGGCCGCGTAGTGGCTGGACAGCGCGCTGTGCTGCCACTTCCCTGTTGCGCATGGAGGAAAACTGTCCACAGCTTGGAGTTGGGTGGATGTGATAAAAAAAAATATAGAAACTTTTCTTAAAAAAGAAAGGTAAAGTGCTGTTATAGGTAGGTATGGGAAATAAATGTAACTTGCATTAAAAGAAAAAAAGTCAGAAATTTACTTAAGAAAAACAAAGGTTAAAGTGATGTCATAGTTGGGCATATAAAAAAGACCTTAAGTTGCATTTAAAAAAACAAAAAAACTGAAATTACTGAAACAAAGTAAGGTTGAAGGGACGTTACCGTTAAGTGACAACATAAAGTTTTAAAACCAAAAAAAGCACTGAAATTCACCAGTTATAGGTCAGTGAGGTAACTTTATCTTGTTCCCCACCATACACTGCATATGACCTCACATATTAAACCACTCCTATAACCTCATTAATGACATCAGTCGTTGCATGTCAAACTTTATTATTGATGACATCACTCAGGACATCATCCAAGCTAGTGCTCTTCAAATTATTCTATAAACCACTGGATAATATTACAAAACACAGTTGGGTGTAAGGGGCTCACAAACGTGGAGCATAGATTAACTCTCTGTGCTTGTGTGCAAGTGCAAAGTAGAGACGCTGTAGTGCTGGGGCCAAGTCTCATTCAGGTATGTGGCGCACACTTGAGCTACAGGTGAAGTGCTAAGTGCAAGCAGTAATTCATGTACACAAGATAGAGACTGAGCTATAGTGCGAGTTACACGCATACGTTTTCAATAGGTTGATCTTTAAATGAAAGGCCTATTACCAAAAATATGTGTGAAAATCTTAAGTTTTATTTTACAAGGCATTATTTACCTGTGGATTTCTGTCTACCTGCTTATGTGAAATAGTTCTCCTTTAAGGTTATAGACAATTTCTATATGAACTGGAGATTTATAAAGTTCTGATATTTATTTATAGAAGTTCACTGGAACTTTTAAGACATTGTGGATTATTGAGCCTATAATAGATGGATGACTCACTAACACACGGTTTAAGTTATACTTTGGTTTGCATTGTTCTTTTGGTGACCCCTTTCTGGTGATTTCAGGAATATATGTAATATATGTTTACACACTACCCAGGGTTATTCATAGTGCTTGTTTGTACGAGCCTTCCCAGTGCCTAATGCGTAGATGAGAAGCAGTTGCCTTCAAATTCTAATTCAGATGAGTTATTTAACAGACACACGTCATTAAGATAAATAATGAACAAATATTTTCTTGAGCAGTATTCAAGGTTTAATACATTACCGATCGCATTAATATCAACAGAGCCATTCTCTTTCTTACACAACTGAATACCAGGGTAAAAAACACACTATGTGGGCAGGTTTAACAGATAAGGTTTACGTCCTGCATGTTGCAAAAGATTACACCCATCAGCAGTAGAGAAGCTGTAGAAACTTGGGTCTAGTTGTAGTTTGCTGAATACCTTCCAGTCTGAAAAATATGGATCACTCTGACACATTTATGGAATAATGTCATCAGTGATACCATTTAACATGTCATCAGTGATCTAATATGTGAGGTTATAAACAGTGCGTGGCGGGGGCACAAGTTATACTTAGCTCACTGAACTATAACTGGTCATTTACATTTTTTGGTTTGAAAACCTTGTTATGTTTGACATTGCCACCTAACGTACTATAATCTCCCTTTAACCTTTGTTTTTTTTAGTGAGTACATACATATGTTTTTTTATTAAATGAGGCTGGTGCGACAGCTGTTTATAGGCAGACCTAAAGCTGTGCTGTCCATGTACATCTACCGTCCCAGCAACATCACAGCATAGTGACCGTCCCAGTTAATTTCGAAACTCGGTTTCAGGGAGGAGAGAGCATAGGTTTACGATTTTAAAGAAGATACAAAGATACCATTTATAGAGCTCTCGGCTTTGTGCTTGTAAATAAGGTAATCAGTTGGTCTATAGAGAGAGAGAGAGGTGAGTGAACACAGTGAGTGTGTAGTCCAAACTCTCCTTTCATTTAAAAGGTTTCCTCCCCAGAGAAGGTGTGGATTGAAAGATCATAGCTGCAGAGGTTTCCTTTGTACCTTAGATTGATCACTTGTGGAATAGAAGCCCCTGTTATTTCTCCATGGATTACTCTATCATAGAACAGGTTATAAAGCTCTGACCTTTTAGCCCTCTGTACAAAGAGCTTCAACTGGCTCCTCTCACACTGCTCCTCTGTCTCTGCCCTTCCTCAGGAAAGGATTTACGATTTTTCTGTCTCCATCCCCTCAAACTATCCTGTATACTTCTTTCAGGCTCAGCAGACAGATTCCTCACAAGAGTCTGTGGCACCTGGAGGTAGGCACCGGAAAAAAAGCTCTGCTTCCTCTGAAGGCAAAGCTGAAGAAGTAAGTGCACCTCCGCAGGCAGACACCCCTCGCCGCAGGAGCCGCACCCCTAACCTCAGCCACAGCCCTGGTGTCTTCAAGGAGCACAGTGCGCCTAAGGTAAGAGCAAATGGGAGAATCTGGGATTCTCATTAGGTGCCATGTAGATCTTCTGGGGAGCTTGAAGTGAGGAGAGGGGGACACGTGGTGATTTAATGGGGGACCACATACAACTCTTCCGGGGTGCAGAGGCAGAGTCCTGGCTGAGTGGGACATGCAGGTCTAAGGGCCAGTAAGAGCATAACTTTCTATAGTTTTGTATTCAAGGGATGGTGCAGTGAAGCATGTGGTCCGTTCCTGCTAAGGCACAGCCTCATGGGTGTGGGAGTGCTTGCCGGTCCGAATGGGAACAGCACTGAATTCACCATGAGTTTCCCATTTGTGCATGAACCTTCCCTGATGTGCCTGGTCCCTCATGGCCAGGAGAGTCTTGGTGCATTTCATGGATATGTAGAAAATAGGAGATTTGAGTCTGTCCGAGAGAGGAGGAACATCAACATGAATTCTTCATCCACTCCTCCACCCCTACCCTCAGTCTTCCGGGCTAGACATGGCACGTTGTGATGCAGATGAGATCTGCGTTTTTAATCACTTCAGCTTCTGTAGTCTTTAACGGAGGGGCATAGCCTTTTATTGCAGCTGCTGAAGCAGAATATGAATGAGTGGCTTACACAGGCGGACATGCCTCTTCCAGTGTTTTGCAGCCCCTACAGCGCAATGTTAATAAGTAGCTTGCAGAGCCTCTGAGGGAGGGCCTTGGCCTCTTCCAATGAATTGAAGCCCCTGCAGCTGAGTGTTACTAAACAGCCTCTGACAGAGGTGCTCTGACATCCCACCAGTATGTGGGCATCTGGTGAAACATGGTATAATCACGACGATGCTTAAACAGCCCCTGACAGGTGCTCTGACCTCCACCAGTATGTGGGCATCTGGTGAAACGGGGTATAATCACGACGATGCTTAAACAGCCCCTGACAGAGGTGCTCCGACATCCCACCAGTATGTGGGCATCTGGTGAAACGGGGTATAATCACGACGATGCTTAAACAGCCTCTGACAGAGGTGCTCTGACCTCCACCAGTATGTGGGCATCTGGTGAAACGGGGTATAATCACGACGATGCTTAAACAGCCTCTGACAGAGGTGGTCTGACCTCCACCAGTATGTGGGCATCTGGTGAAACGGGGTATAATCACGACGATGCTTAAACAGCCCCTGACAGAGGTGCTCCGACATCCCACCAGTATGTGGGCATCTGGTGAAATGGGGTATAATCACGACGATGCTTAAACAGCCTCTGACAGAGGTGCTCCGACATCCCACCAGTATGTGGGCATCTGGTGAAACGGGGTATAATCACGACGATGCTTAAACAGCCCCTGACAGAGATGCTCTGACATCCCACCAGTATGTGGGCATCTGGTGAAACGGGGTATAATCACGACGATGCTTAAACAGCCCCTGACAGAGGTGGTCTGACCTCCACCAGTATGTGGGCATCTGGTGAAACGGGGTATAATCACGACGATGCTTGGATGGAGTTATCCTGCGCCTCTACAGTGATTGTACTGCAGCCTCTACAGGAGACACACAGCCCATGCCTGTATTTTGCAGCATCTGCAGCAGAGTGCTGGCAGGCACAGCCGCATCTATAACCTGTGGCCACTTCCACTGTATTGCAGCCACTCAGCAGAGTGTTGGCAGCTCTCACAGCCCTAGTTGGAGAGCTCTGGATTCTACCAGAACTATATGCACCACTTGAAGCCGAGTGTATATACACACCAACTTACCCCACGCCTGTAGAAGGATCTGGCCAGTACTGACAGGCCTGGCAGGAGAGTTTTAGGTCTACAATTTGAGCCGGTGCCCAGGTGTGGACCTGGACTGTACTATTGCAGAGATGCCTGCATAAGCCTAGTGTTAATACATCGGGTTCCAGCTGTGGTAACCTGTACCATGTCACAAGTGTGCCCTCAGTGGAGTGTGCACAAATATAATCGTGCCCTAGGCACAGCGTGAGCACCTCAACTTGTGCAGCCTCTTGGGAGGATAGTCCTGACCACTACTTGGCAGCCCCTGTGTGAGAACCACGGCTGCTGCTAGAGGGATTACGGTTATATCGGTGCAGGACACCCCCTTCACCCATACGGCAGGCTTGGTATCCTATGCATCAGTGTATAGATAGGTGAGTAGCCATCCTGTAGCAGAGAAGGAGTGCAAGAACATCCCCAGCTGCTGAGGGAAATACCTGCCTCGTACCATTGTATGGCACCAGCTGTAACAGTGTGATGCAATGGATTCCACTGCCCAAGGTGAGGTGTAAATATCCTGTACCCATATCCCTACACACACTCAAGGCACTGCACAACTTAGGTACAATCCACCTGAGAAGTCTCATTTTCCGCCAAGTACCCAGCCATCTTCGCTCCACCTGGATCCTACTCTCACACATCCCTCAAATACACAAAAACACCTCCGGTGGATGGGCGTTCTCTTACTTACCTAAAGCAAAGAACATCTCCTGTTCCACATCAGAGCCTCCTCCTGTCTTCTTGAATTCTGCAAGAAGTTGAAGACCTGGCTTTTCAATAACCAGTCTACCGTATGCAGGGTTAGGCAGTCCCACCTGATCAGCACCAGGCTATCCTCCTGAGTGAAAGTGCACTTTACAGAGACACTTGATATAACCTAACACTCGGTGCGTCACAGCTGCTCACTGAGCTTGCACTGCTGCTCATCAGTGCAATAGCATGAAGAACCTGGATAAAATGGCTCCCTTTAACTACCTGTCTCAAGGTTTTTGAAGAATGTGCATTGTCTTCTTTCTCCTACACCCCAGTTTAGCTTACATGGACCAGTACACCAATCACAGAGTGCAGCTCATGTGAAGCACCATTCCTGAGTTTGGTCAGCACCCCATTTGTTCCACTGTAGCTGCAAACCAAGGTGCAAACTAAAGAACGCTTGTGGTCTTTAAACAATGATCCAAGGTAGAAACTAAATGAACATGGTGCTTGTAGTGAAGGTACAGAGCAGTGGGATGAGCATGGGTCCTTTGGTGGGAGTGCAGAGCAATGGGATGAGCATGGGTCCTTTGGTGGGTTCTTCAACTGGGGTGCAGTGGAGTGGCACAAGCATGTAGAGGCTGTGCAACAAAATGAGTGCAGGTTCTACAGTGGAGGGTGCGGATCAGTGGGATGAGCGTGGGTTCTACAGAGGAGTGTGCGGATCATTGGGAAGAGTGTGGGTTCCACAGAGGAGAGTGCGGATCAGTGGGACGAGCGTGGGTTCTACAGTGGAGGGTGCGGATCAGTGGGACGAGCGTGGGTTCTACAGTGGAGGGTGCAGATCAGTGGGATGAGCGTGGGTTCTACAGAGGCGTGTGCAGATCAGTGGGAAGAGCGTGGGTTCTACAGAGGAGAGTGCGGATCAATGGGACGAGCGTCGGTTCTACAGTGGAGGGTACGGATCAATGGGTTGAGCGTGGGTTCTATGTTGAAGGGTGCGGATCAGTGAGAGGAGCGTGGGTTCTACAGTAGAGGGTGCAGATCAGTGGGACAAGTGTGGGTTCTACAGTGGAGGGTGCGGATCAGTGGGACAAGCGTGGGTTCTACAGAGGAGTGTGCTGATCATTGGGACGAGCGTGGGTTCTACAGTGGAGGGTGCAGATCAGTGGGATGAGCGTGTGTTCTACAGAGGAGGGTGTGGATCAGTGGGTTGAGCATGGGTTCTATGTTGAAGGGTGGGGATCAGTGAGACAAGCATTGGTTCTACAGTGGAGGGTGCGGATCAGTGGGATGAGCGTGGGTTCTACAGAGGAGTGTGCAGATCATTGGGAAGAGCGTGGGTTCTACAGAGGAGAGTGCAGATCAGTGGGACGAGCGTGGGTTCTACAGTGGAGGATACGGATCAATGGGCTGAGGGTGGATTCTATGTTGAAGGGTGCGGATCAGTGAGACGAGCATGGGTTCTACAGTAGAGGGTGCAGATCAGTGGGACAAGTGTAGGCTCTACACTGGAGGGTGCGGATCAGTGGGACGAGCGTGGGTTCCACAATAGAGGGTGCAGATCAGTGGGATAAGCGTGGGTTTTACAGAAGAGGGTGTGGATCAGTGAGTGAGCATGGGTTCTACGTTGAAGGGTGGGGATCAGTGAGACAAGCATTGGTTCTACAGTGGAGGGTGCGGATCAGTGGGACAAGCGTGGGTTCTACAGTGGAAGCTGCGGATCAGTGGGACGAGCGTGGGTTCTACAGTGGGGGGTGTATCAGTCAGACGATCATTGGTTCTACAGTAGAGGGTGGGGATCAGTGGGTTGAGCGTGGGTTCTAAGTTGAAGGGTGCGGATCAGTGAGACAAGCATCGGTTCTACTGTAGATAGTGCTGATCAGTGGGACGAGCGTGGGTTCTACAGTGGTGGGTGCAGATCAGCGGGTTGGGCGTGGGTTCTATAGTGGAGGGTGTGGATCAGTGGGATGAGCATCGGTTCTACAGTAGCAGTGCAGATCAGTGGGATGAGGGTGGGTTCTACAGAGGAGAGTGCAGATCAGTGGTACGAGCTTGGGTTCTACAGTGGAGGGTGCAGATCAGTGGGTTGAGCGTGGGTTCTACGTTGAAGGGTGTGGATCAGTGAGACGAGCATTGGTTCTACAGTAGAGGGTGCAGATCAGTGGGTTGTGCGTGGGTTCTACGTTGAAGGGTGTGGATCAGTGAGAAGTATCGGTTCTGCAGTAGAGGTGCGGATCAGTGGGACGAGCGTGGGTTCTACAGTAGAGGGTTCAGATCAGTGGGACGAGCGTGGGTTCTACAGTGGAGAGTTTGGATCAGTGGGACGAGCATGGGTGCTACATAGGGGGTGCAGATCAGTGGGACTAGCGTGGGATCTACAGTTGAGGGTGCCGATCAGTGGGATGATCATGGGTTCCACAGTGGAGGGTGTGGATCCGTGGGACGACCGTGGGTGCTACAGTAAAGGGTGCAGACCAGTGGGACGATCTGTGGTTCTACAGTAGAGGGTGCTGATCAATGGGATGAGCCTGGGTTCTACAGTGGAGAGTGCTGGTCAGTGAGATGCGTGTCAGTTCTACTGTAGAGCGTGCTGATTAGTGGGACAAGCGCAGGTTCTATAGTGGAAAGTGTGGATCAGTGAGACAAGCGTCGTTTTTTTGGTGGGTGCGGATCAGTGGGACGAGCGTGGGTTCTACCTTGGAGGGTGCAGATCAGTGGGACTAGCGTGGGTTCTACAGTGGTGGGTGCGGATCAGTGGGTTGAGTGTGGGTTCTATAGTGGAGGGTGTGGGCCAGTGGGATGAGCATCGGTTCTACAGTAGCAGGGCAGATCAGTGGGACGAGGGTGGGTTCTACAGAGGAGAGTGCAGATCAGTGGGACGAGCTTGGGTTCTACAGTGGAGGGTGCAGATCAGTGGGTTGAGCGTAGGTTCTACATTGAAGGATCAGTGAGACAAGCATCGGTTCTGCAGTAGAGGTGCGGATCAGTGGGATGAGCGTGGGTTCTACAGTGGAGAGTTTGGATCAGTGGGATGAGCGTGGGTGCTACATAGGGGGTGCAGATCAGTGGGACTAGCGTGGGATCTACAGTAGAGGGTGCTGATCAGTGGGATAAGCATGGGTTCCACAGTGGAGGGTGTGGATCCGTGGGACGAGCGTGGGTGCTACAGTAAAGGGTGCAGACCAGTGGGACGATCGGTGGTTCTACAGTAGAGGGTGCTGATCAATGGGATGAGCGTGGGTTCTACAGTGGAGAGTGCTGGTCAGTGAGACGCGTGTCAGTTCTACTGTAGAGCGCGCTGATTAGTGGCGCAAGCGCGGGTTCTATAGTGGAAGGTGTGGATAAGTGAGACGAGCGTCGTTTTTTTGGTGGGTGTGGATCAGTGGGACGAGCGTGGGTTCTACCTTGGAGGGTGCGGATCAGTGGGGTGAGCGTGCATTCTACAGTGGAGGGTGAGGATCAGTGGGTTGAGTGGGGGGTGCAAAGCAGTGGAAAGCTCCAGATTTGTGAGATGCTCTTTCCTTCCCCAGGTTATGTTCACAGGTGTGATCGATGAGACTGGGGAACAGGTGGTCCAGCGACTTGGAGGGGAGCTGGCAGACTCGGTGTACGAGTGCACTCATCTGGTGACTGACCGCATTCGCCGCACTGTGAAGTTTCTCTGCGCTGTTGCTAGAGGCATCCCCATTGTCACTTTGGAGTGGCTGGAGAAGGTACCAATACCGCTGATATCTATTAGATAGGTGACTGTAAATAAATGAAGGGTGCATTACAGATCTGGGTGTAGGGATGGAGTTTTAATCTCGTGCATTTGCTCTTTAGTTTGATACTGTGCCCTCTGTTTTTCTCCTTAGTCTGGGAAGAACAAGTGCTTCCTGTCCCCTTCCAGCTTCCTGGTCAAAGACCGTGAGCAGGAGCTGAACTTCAGCTTCCGCCTGAGCGAGGCGCTCCAGAAGGCACAAAGGCAGCGACTGTTTGAGGTGAGACCTCGCCCAGTGCAAGTGGAGGGTGGTTCCCGCATAGATACCAGACTACAGTCACGCTTTCCTGCCGCTTTGCAGTGCATGCATCAAAAGCAGAATCCACAAAATGCTTGACATTTTCCATGTTTTCTTTTAAGATCCAGAGTATTAAATGCCCATCTGACCTCAGTTTTCAGTCTCCTCAGCATGTTGTACCTGGAGCACAAATGAGGCACACTTTGTGAATGGTGCACATTGGCATCCACAATGGCCTCGGAACTAAAAGGTCAGAATGTGCATAAACCTTTCTAATGGTGTGGAAAGAGCACCCTTTCCTGAAAAGCAGTTTGTCACCTGGGTGCGGGCCCTGCTGCCCTAAACTAACTGCAAGCAAAGCAGTTACCTCTCTCTCTAGCATTGCATTTTTTTTGTCCTCATACTGGACAAGAGAGAAAGTGCTGTCTCAGCCACTTTAAGAACTGAATCTTCCCTGCCTTCATCAGCCTGTTCCTATTTGAAGATGAAACTGACCAACGACGATGCAACAAGGCCTAGATACAGAGCTACGGTACTGGTCCATGGAGAGGCGAGTGGCAAGCTTATGAAGCCTGAGACAATGTTTTTGAGTCAGAACAGGATTACAAGTCTTGAGATCTTTGATGGTCAGAAATGGCAAAATAGAATAGCAAGCTCAAACCAAATTCGGAAATTTAAGCTAGTAAAAGAGAAGAAAGTGTAAAGCAAAAAGGTCACGCAGGGAAACCTTATCCATTAGGGGACTTGCCCTGACTCTGAGGGCCTTATTATGTCATTGGCCGTCCGAGGACCGCCAGTGCCATGGTGACAGTCAGATTGCCGCACTCCAGCCGGTCCGACTGCCACATTACGACCCTGGCAGTCTGACCGCCATCCCTGCCGGGAACTTGGTTCCTGACGGGCTGACGGCAGTCTGACTCGTACTCAGCCGTGGCGGTGTGGATTTCAGCACCGCTGTGGTGAGCACGAGTCCCCTTTCTGCCAGCCATTCCATGGTGGTTCAACTGCCATGGAAAGGCTGTGCTGGGGGCTACTTTGGGGCCCCTGCACTGCCCACAAACATGTTGTGGACAATGCAGGGGCTCCACTGCCCAGCACCTTCGGAATGCGCACTGCCTGCTTCACAGACAGTGCGCATTCCAAGGGTGCTGTAGTGCTACTGTGTTGGCCTCAGCTCCAATACCAAGACCACTACGGTAGCATTGTTCCCTCCGGGCTGACGCGAGTTTGGCAGTCGGCTCGTCTGACTGCCAAACTCGTAATGAGGCCCTAAGTCTTTGAAGGAGTGCTTAGCAAAGATAGGGCCTGATTGGCAATTGGCGGTCCTGCTGATGTCTGATACGGTGACCTGAGCAGTGGTTGCTTTCACTCCGGTGCCAGGTAAGGCCCTATTGGCTTTCAGGTTGTAGATTACGGTGCCCGAGATAACCCATCTTTCTGATGGATACAACTACCTGTGGATTCCTCACCTGATGAATACTCCCATGGCGCCAGCATTTGACGGAAATCTTCTTACTAGTCTCTGCACGTCGACGAGGACGTCACTCTAGCCCACGCGACGCCGTCTGACGTCATACAGGCAATAAGAAGTCCTCGCCGACGTGCCGATGACAGTTCCCTTTTTTCCGTGCATTCGAAACGGTTATCTTCGAGGGAGTTACTGTTACCTTCGTGGTTACAGTGTATTGTCTGCTGCGTAGTCTTCTCTGCGGTAACAATGTCTCAGAGGAAGTCGGGTTTCAAGCCCTGTCGAGAGTGTGGGGGCAAGATGTCAGTTACAGATCCTCACTCCGACTGTCTATGGTGTTTGAGCTCCGACCACGACGTCTCGACTTGCGATTCATGTCAACACATGAATCCGAAGGCCCTCAAAGAGCGCGAGGCCAAGTTATTCATGGCAAAGTCAAAGAAGAAGGAGAAACATCATAAGAAGTCTTCTTCGCCAAGGTCTCACCGGCGTCATCGAGACTCCTGGCGCCGTAGAGACTCACGACGTCACTCCAGCAAGGAGTCTCGTTCGAGGTCACCTTCGGCTCGGCGTCGGAGGACTTGGGAGGTCAGCCCCACGGTCACGCCGCATCCATCGACGCCGTTGCCCTCTCCGGCGTCACCGACTTCACCTGGTCAGGCGTCAGTGATTGAGGTGGTGCAGCCTCTTGTGTTTTCTCCGGCGTCGCAGACGTCGAGGCCGGCGTCGGGGTCGCCCTCGATCCAGGCACCCCAGTATCCGGCTTTTCCCACTCCTGGAGCCGATAGTACCGCGTTTCTTAATGCGATGTATACCATCTTTCAGCAGATGGCTCCAGGAGCTGCTCCGGCTGGTCCTTCGGGGCCCTTGGCCTTTTCGTTGGGTGATCCTGCGCCTCTTCGGCCGGCACCCTTTATGCCCTTTCTCCCTTTTGGGAATGTGGGCTCGGCGCCGGTGCCGGCGTCGGTGGCCGCTCCGGTGGCTTCGGATGTTTCGGCCCCGGAGGTTGCCCCTCCGTCGAAGTCAGGATTTTGCCCTGTGACTCCGGTTGGTCCATCGGCTCCAAGACCTCGTCCTCCGGCTCCTGTCTCGGCGCCGAAGCTGCCTGTGGCGCCGGACGCGGCGTCAGATGCTTCTGGAGATCGGCGCCGTTCTTCGACGTCGGCGGAGGCCATGTCGACTCCGCGTATCGAGGAGAGACTTCATTCGAGGAGGCGTGCTCTCCGTCTTTTAGAAGAGCAAGAGTACCAGCGAGTCCTAGAGGAGGGAGAGATTGAGGACTCTGGAGACGGACTGCATGGTCTGGATACAGCCAGTGGGCTGGACACTTCCCCTGAGTGGGACCTTTCATCTCCAGGGGAATATACGGAGGAGGCTGCTTCCTTTCATGCTGTGGTGAGGAAGGCAGCGAGCTTTTTGGACCTGCCTTTGCCGGTGGCAGAGGCAAAGCAGAATTTGCTGACAGAGGTATTGCATCCGGCCTCTGCTGCAGCTGAGCCTCTCTTGCCATTTAATGAGGCTTTGCTGGATCCGGTGTTGGAGGTGTGGAAGAAGCCGGTGTCTTCCTCGGCCGTTCATAGGGCTGTGGCCAGGAGGTATCGAGCTGCACCATCTGACCCTGGCTTTCTCTCTAGACACCCTACGCCGGAGAGCTTGGTGGTGCAAGCCTCCTGTTCCTCAAAGTCAGCGCCTGGTTCCTTCCCGACGGTGCCTGGAGACAGAGACTCCAAGAAACTGGATGCGCAGTCCAAGAAAATATTTTCGTCATGCAGTTTGGCGTTGAAGGCCACCAACGCCACGTGCATTCTGGGGAGGTACATCCATGCGCTGATGGATGATATTTCGTCTTCATTCACGGAGCTTCCCCAGGGTCTTTTGGATGTGGTCTCGGACGCCCAGGCTGCCGCGACCCAGATTATCCAGTCTGGGCTGGACACGACCGACTCGGTGGCCAGGGCGATGGGCACGGCTGTGGTGGCAAGAAGACAGGCCTGGCTCCGAAACTCAGGGTTCTCTGCGGATGTGCAGTCGACCCTGCTGGACCTCCCGTTTGATGGGGACAGACTGTTTGGAGCCAAGGCAGATTCAGCCTTGGAACGATTTAAGGAGAGCAGAGCCACAGCCAAATCGTTAGGACTGCAAGCTCCTTCTTCCTCTGCCTCTTCTAGAATTTTCAGGAGGTTTCGGGGATTTGGGCGTGGCTCTTATTCCTCTTCCTTTCGGGGGAGGTTCCAGCAACCCGCCTCTTCCCTCCCCTATAGGTCATTTAGAGGGAGGGGGAGGGGTGGGGTCCGTACCAGAGGAGCCTCTCAACAGCACTCTGCCTCTTCCTCGTCCTCTGGAGGGGTGCAGCAGGGGAAGCAGCCTTAGGCTTCCACCGTTTCCCACTCACTCCTCTCCTGTAGGGGGAAGATTACAGCGTTTTCTCCACAAGTGGAAGTCTATCACAACGGACACTTGGGTTCTCGGCATTGTGGGAAAAGGCTACGCCCTTCCCTTTCGGGAGTTCCCGCCCCTCATCCCGCCCCGCCCATCTTATTGTTCAGAAGAACACCTCCTGTTGCTAGAACAGGAGGTTCAAGTCCTCCTTTCAAAGGGCGCGGTAGAGTTGGTCCCAGAGCAGGAAAAGGGTCGAGGTTGTTACTCAAGATACTTCCTGATTCCCAAAAAGGATGGTCAGTTGAGACCAATCCTGGATCTGAGGATCTTGAATTGGTTCCTCAAACAGGAAAAGTTCAAGATGCTGACCCTAGCACAGGTGCTTTTGGCGTTGAACAAGGAAGATTGGATGGTGTCTGTCGACTTGCAGGATGCTTACTTTCATATCCCGATACTCAAGTCGCACAGGAAGTATCTCCGGTTTGTGGTAGGTTCGCAGCACTATCAGTTTGCGGTCCTCCCGTTTGGTCTTACTTCAGCACCTCGAGTCTTCACAAAGGTGATGTCAGTGGTTGCGGCGGAGCTCAGAAGGAGGGGGATAGCAGTATTCCCTTACTTGGACGACTGGTTGATCAAAGCCAAGTCCCCGGAGCTTGTGTCGCATCATCTGCAGTCAACAACCCAGTTGTTGTTCGACCTGGGCTTTTCGGTGAACGTGCCCAAATCTCACCTGGAGCCCTCTCAGCGCCTCCTGTTCATAGGGGCAGTACTGGATACAACATTGAGTCGA
The DNA here is from genome assembly GCF_031143425.1 of Pleurodeles waltl. Classification (NCBI taxonomy): domain Eukaryota; kingdom Metazoa; phylum Chordata; class Amphibia; order Caudata; family Salamandridae; genus Pleurodeles; species Pleurodeles waltl. The sequence continues at coordinate 1,703,390,634 of NC_090445.1, read as the reverse complement.
GCCTTTCCTCCGCCTCAGCGGATTCAAGATATTCAGGAATTGGTTCCAATGTTTCGAAATGGAGCGGTAGTTCCAGTCCTCAAGGTCCTTCGTCTGCTCGGTCTGTTCGCCTCCTGCATTCTGTTGGTCACGCATGCTCGCTGGCACATGAGGGCTCTTCAGTGGTGCCTCCGAAGGCAGTGGTCTCAACACAAGGGAGATTTAGAAGGTACTGTCAAGATCTCCAGAGATGCTGCTGTGGAATTGAAGTGGTGGATTGCGGGCAACAATCTTTCACAGGGGAAGCCGTTCGCGCAGTCGCCACCAGTGGCCACGGTAATAACGGATGCCTCCACCCTAGGATGGGGAGCTCATCTGGGGGATCTGGAGATCAAAGGGCTTTGGTCTCCAGAGGAACAGGTGTTTCATATCAATCTGTTGGAGTTACGGGCTGTACGTTTGGCTCTCAAGGCCTTCCTCCCATCCCTTCGTGGTCAGTCGGTACAGGTCCTGACGGACAATACTACCACGATGTGGTACATAAACAAACAGGGAGGAGTAGGGTCGTACCTTCTCTGCAGAGAAGCTCTTCGGCTATGGTCCTGGGCAAAGGACCATCAGATTTGCTTGGTGGCAAATCATCTGGCCGGGGTCTTGAATGTACGTGCGGACAGTCTCAGTCGCCAATTCTCGGCAGACCACGAGTGGCGTCTCCATCCAGATCAAGTCTGTTTAATCTTCCAGATGTGGGGGTTTCCTCGGATAGATCTGTTTGCCACTCGGGAGAACGCGCATTGCCCGTTATTCTGCAGCCTCCAGTATCCGATGCAGGGAGCGTTGGGGGACGCGTTTCAGATAACCTGGTGCGACCAGTTGCTTTACGCGTTTCCCCCCATACCCTTGATTCCTCGAGTGTTGAGGAAAATTCGCCAAGACCGGGCCCAAGTCATCTTAATAGCTCCGGATTGGCCAAGGAGGGTATGGTACTCCGACCTTCTCCAACTCTCACTGTGCCCTCCGCTCCGTCTCCCTCTCAGGGCAGACCTCCTCTCGCAGTCGCAGGGGCAGGTTTTACACCCCAACCTCCAGAGTCTGCACCTACATGCTTGGAGATTGAACGGGGCAACCTGAGTTCCTTCTCTCTCCCGCCTGATGTAGTGGATGTTATCTTAGCGGCCAGGCGACACTCCACTAAATCTATCTACGCTAATAGGTGGTCTAAATTTGTTATGTGATGTGGAGAGAGACAGATTGATCCCTTACATGCTCATCTGTCACATGTTTTGTCTTTTGCACTGTCTCTAGCGCAGAAAGGTTGTGCAGTAGCTACCATTAAGGGTTATTTGTTGGCCTTGTCAGCCTTCATTTGTCTTCCAGACCAACCATCGTTATTTAAATCCCCTATTGTTCTCAGATTCTTGAAAGGTCTTCTGAATCAATATCCTCCAAAACCATTCGTTATGCCTCAATGGGATTTGTCCTTGGTCCTGACTTTCCTTATGGGGTCCCCTTTTGAGCCTATGCATTCTTGCCCCTTAAGGTATTTGGTTATTAAAACAGTATTCCTGGTAGCTATAACATCTGCAAGGAGAGTGAGTGAGTTGCAGGCCTTATCGGTTAAACCCCCTTATATAACGTTTTATGGGGATAAGGTGGTGTTGAGGACCAAGGCTGCTTTCCTTCCGAAGGTTGTTTCACCCTTCCATTTGGCTCAGACAATCACTTTGTCCACGTTTTATCCTCCGCCTCATCCTTCAAAGGAGGAAGAAAGACTACATCGCCTGGACCCAAAAAGGGCGTTGAGCTTCTATATCGACAGAATGAAGGATATCAGGCTGGAGGATCAGCTGTTTGTCGGATACGTGGGCAAGAGGAGAGGAAAGGCAGTCCACAAGAGAACACTCTCCAGGTGGGTTGTTCTTTGCATTAAAATCTGTTACTCTTTGGCAAAGAAGGATCCGCCTGAGGGCATTAGAGCTCACTCCACCAGAGCTAAGTCGGCCTCTTCGGCCTTGGCCAGGGGTGTTCCTGTGGTTGACATCTGCAAGGCCGCAACTTGGTCGTCCCTTCACACTTTTGTGAAACATTACTGTTTGGACTCTGAGGTCAGAAGGGACGGTCATTTTGCACGGTCAGTGCTGCAGGATTTCTTGGTTTGACCATTTAGGCACCCACCGCCGGGCGTGGTACTGCTTTGGGACTCTATTCATCAGGTGAGGAATCCACAGGTAGTTGTATCCATCAGAAGAACGAGTTACTTACCTTCGGTAACGACTTTTCTGGTGGATACATTAGCTACCTGTGGATTCCTCACGGTCCCACCCGCCTCCCCGTTGCCTTTTTGGTCTCTCCAAGCAATCCTTGAGTGTGCTCCTTTTGGTCTTCAAAGTTGCAATACATTTTGCATGTATGATATTTGTATATATGTGTATATTTATATATAAATCTATATATATATATTGGGTATATACATGATTCGTATGTATAAATATATTTATTTGTTTAAAAAAAAAAAAAAAAAAGGTTATATTAAATCTACAGCTATTTTATTGCAATGTTGTGTGATTTACAATATTAAGAGATGTTGCTTTGCTCTTTCATTGCATTGGGTTATTATTATTATTCTCATGCACGTAAAAAATGTTGGTACTGTCATCGGCACGTCGGCGAGGACTTCTTATTGCCTGTATGACGTCAGACGGCGTCGCGTGGGCTAGAGTGACGTCCTCGTCGACGTGCAGAGACTAGTAAGAAGATTTCCGTCAAATGCTGGCGCCATGGGAGTATTCATCAGGTGAGGAATCCACAGGTAGCTAATGTATCCACCAGAAAAGTCGTTACCGAAGGTAAGTAACTCGTTCATCTGTGGACTGTTTTTAGGAGGACAGTTGTACGCAGGCAGTTCTTTTACTAATAAAGATCTTTTTAGCTGTTCATTGTAAGTAATAAAGAAGCATTTTCTCACACATTCCGTAAGTGTAAGGAACATTTTGCCAATATGGGGGACCTTGGGAAGGAAGGGAATGAAACACTATGATTAATATAAAAATGGGAGACATTTTTAGGAGGAATCCTCCGCAAAATCCGATGGAAAACATGTGAAGTTATTCAATAAACAACTTAAAGCTCATTCACCTTTCTGGCAGATATTATTGGAACTAAAAAATGTGGCTTTACTATTCAGGTTTTGTAGATCTATCTTTTGAACACTCGAAATTAGGCCCCTCTGTTTCAAGACGTTCCGATGCCATGGATGTTAAGGATTTCACCCACTCTTGTCATGCTCTAAAATATTTACTCAACGGTACCCTCTCTAAAATATTTAATCAAATGTACCCTATTGTATGGAGATTTATCAGGCTTAGACTAAGCATGATAAATAAGTTAATGTATTACTGTTTCATTCTGGCAGCTTTGTCAGATACCAGTTGCAGTATATCTTCTACCTGAAGACATGTCAAGATATCTTGGTTGTTAAGATTCCTTTAAGATGGTCATTCTTAAATCTAAAACCTTTAAGTGTCCATATAGACAATACTTGGGAGTCAGGCAGATGAGGTCAGCAATGGTTTGGTAGGGTGGAGACCTTGCCTAGCATCATGAGAGGAGATCTGGTCTACATGCATATCTTATGTGTGGCGTGATGGTTAAGTCCAACCCTGGGAACACCCCGATGGGGCTGCCACCATTAAAGTAAGTAACAGCTCTCTTCAAATGTTGGTAAGTTTCTGAAATACAGCCCTCACCCAGGTGAGAACTGTACAGGGGAAGAATCAGCAAACACAGTTTTCACAATACAAGAGAACTATACAATCAGTAAAAAAGCAGATTCAAAATAAACATCATTAACAACACATTTGAAAAGTATGGCACCGAAGTTATCTAGGTCCAAGCAACCTCAGTAGCACTCCATGTGCCCAGGATAAGGTGGCTGGACAAAGTGCAGTTTTAACACTTTCTGACCCAGTATACTAAGGTCTTTGTGGGGTGTATGGAAGGGTTGCTGGAGTGAGTCCCTTATTGTGAAAAAACCCAGAAATAATGCTATTCAGTATCATGAGGGCTGAGAAAGTGTAAGTAAAACCTTTATGGTGGCAATTAAGAACATTTTATACAATAACATCATTAAAGCATGATGCTAAAAAAGACAAGTATAAAATCAGTAAACATTAAAAGAAAAAGGGAAATGTCTACAAATTGAGTCTTTAGTAAGCGGGGTGGTTATTTTACATACACCATGGACGAGCACAGCTCACTACTGAGTAGGGCTTACAAGACAGTTCATGGCATTTTTTGAGAATTTCCCAAACAGGCAAGGTCAATCAGTTAGTGCTTAAGAAGTATGCCCAGACCTCTTTACAGGTGTATATTCCGTGGTTTAAAAACACTTGTCTCAGTAAAGTGCGTTGTGCTTTTAAAAATACTGGGCAGCAACATAGTAAATGCAGCATCGATTCTTGCCTGCAATCGAAAAGTCGACAGTTTGATTGTTTCGCCTAGTTAGATTTTCTAGAATCGGTAAAGTCATTAGCCTAAAGTATAAAATTTAATCTCATGTCTGTCTATTTAAAGGTTCTTTAGGATAGGGCTGCGTTTTAGCATTTTCGTAAGATTTGATGATTAGAGGTGCATAAGGAGCATCTCCTGTTTTTCCGACGTCCATTTTACGAGAGATGACATGACTTGTTTTTTTCAGTGCAGACCTTATGGTCGTGGATGTGAGTTCTGAGATTAAGTCTAGGTTGACCTGAAGGTTATTGGCCGCAGCTGCTAAGTATGATCCCCAGGGATTGTCTTTGCTATTGTTCTCAAAAAGGGCTTTCTCTGAAGTTCCTTCGGCAGCAGTGATTAGTGACTGGTGATATTTGATACGTGATGCCTTATACTCCAGTCCTTGCCTAGTGCATCCAACCTCCATCTGTAACATTGTCTGCTGTGTGTTTCGGTAGGGTAAATATCCGCCTGTAAGCATTACATTGTATCCTATGTACTGCTATTGATAGTTTCCTGGGATAAACTTGGTGCCCAAAAGCAGATGTTTAGCACGTATAGCTCTGATGATTGCGTCAGCCAGTGGACTATGCAGGCGATTATTTAGTTTGCAGAGAGCAAGTGTAATGGTAGCCGCTCTTTCCTTTGCTGCAGGTGTACGCCATGCTTGTGGTAATCAGAAAAACATACTCCCAAGTAATTGTGAGATGTTAAGTAGTCAATCCTCATTTCCCCTAGTCTTTTCAAAGTCAACTTATGTTTATATTTACCAAGTACCATGATTTTGGTCTTTCCGGCGTTAGCTGTCAGTTTATTATGAATATTGTATATGTTTAGCGGATCCTGGCCTCTCTGCATCCCATTGCTCGTATGGTCCAATATGTGGGTTGTGGTTTGCTGACTTCATTGCTGTGGCTTTTATTTGGTTGTAGCAGGGCCACTTTATATGCCCGAGAAGGTCACTCAATTTACCCTCTGGCTGGCTTCTATCATGAGGGTTGACCAATAACTCAAAATAGGGTTTACACTAGAGATTATACACATCTCATTTCTCTTTTACAAACTCTCTCCTATTACCATTGGGTATTTAAAGTGCCCCACCATATCAGTCAGCGTTTCTCCTAGGAGCTCCATCAAACACACCATTTATCACCCTCTAAATGCAGGGGAAAGTAATTGAGCTCTTCTCTGAATATGTGATCATTACTGAGTGCTCACAACACAACTTCTTTGGTGACTTCACTGTAGACATGGGTAATGACAAGTGCTAGCCTTTTATAACCCTTGAAAACATTACCCAACTCCCCAGTCTCATTCACCACTCCCCTCCTTCCGGCATACAACAAGGGTGAAACTTAGCAGCCTATATTTGTGGGCCAAACGCTTGATAATTGCTTCTCTTGTTCACCTATAGCTTCATCAGATCATTTCCTGTCCCATTTCCAAAACTCATACCTGCTTTCATCACCACCAACAAGACTAATGCAAATGATATTCGACCAGTTAGGAATCTGTCTCTGGTGCCTAACACATTAAGTCGACCTACTCAAGCTTTCCAAGGACAGAAACAATAACTCCCATCCAAAACAGTCATTAACTACTTTGAGTAACTTAAGAAGTAGCACTCTTAATTGTACAAAACCTAGAAAGAGAGAAAACCTCCATGGTACACAGATCTAATAGAAGTGTAATTAAAAAAAACACTAAAAACAGGTGGTGAAAATCAGATTCTCCCACTTTATACACCATTTTTAAAAGGCTGAGGAAGGACTATAAACAAATCCATTTTTATAGTCCATACACGTTTCATACAGTCTGTAGAAAAGTCACTCTTTTTGGCATGGTTATCCAAGCTTGTTTATCAGTGTGCTTAGACGGTTTTCACTGGCATCTGGCCAACTAGGACCCCAATGATTGTGCTGTCTCCTCTAAATTTGGTTATTTTGGTACACTTTACACCCCACAATTGGCACCCTGCTGTACCTCCGCAAGTCCCTAGTATATGGTACTTGCGTACCCAAGGCATTGGTACCCCAGGTGTCCCCCATGGTCTGCAGCCCCCCCCCCCACCCCATAGGGCCCTAGCTATTATATGCTATTACTTGCAAATGCTTGTTGTTTCTGTATGCCAATTCCTAATACTTAGTGTTTATATATAGTGTGTAATCTCCAGTTGGGGGACTACATACATATAAGTAATATAGTTCAGTGTTACTGTGATAAAGTACCTTTATTTTTGCAACACTGTGGTTCCTTTCATGTGAGATAAGTTACTGCGTGACTGCTGTGGTATTGCAAGTGCATTACGCTCTTCCTAGATAAGTCTTGGCTGCTCACCACAGCTACCACTAGAGAGACATGGCTTCCTAGACACTGTCTCACTACCTAATAGGGGTTGACTGGACCTGGTATAAGGTGCAAACACCATAGGTGTCCACCACACACCAGGCCAGCTTCCTACATTGGTGGTGAAGTGGTTGGATAAGACACTTGCAATAGCCTTACCACTCTGTCAGTGGTAACTTTCCACAGGAAAGTCCACCACTTGTCTATAGAGTACACTACATTTGGTAGTTAGGATCACTACACTTCTAGTTTAGGTAAGTTGGGGGTCTGGCATAGCCCTTTCTTTAAAATCTTAAGAAGGTCTAGCTACTCAAAGTAGGTAGGTGCATCCACACTACTCTGGGGAAATATCTTCAGTAGAAAACACAACTCACGCTCTAGACTCTCCCTATGAGGCCTTTACTTTGAAGATGTGTGCTTCTAGGAAGCTGAACACAGGGAGAAATCCCAACAAATCTCTCCTCCTAGGATTGCTCCTCCACGTTGATAGCCAAAGCACTGCAGGCCGGTAAGAGCAGGAGGGAGAGACTGGCCCTCCAATCTTAGATGAGGTAGACCTAGATTTCACTGGAGAAGGTCAGGAAGAAACTGGCGGAACACACTAGTCCTGCAGGGAGGGGTAGGTCCTCCTTATCTGCCCATGCCCATGTCTCAGCAGTATCTGATGAGACTAACCACTCTAGCTCAGAAGGGGAGTCCCTAGATAGGGAATTCAGCAAACTGAGACTAGAGGAGGCCAGGCTGAGACTACAGCAGCAACCGTTAGCCCTAGATAGGCAGGATTTGGCAGTGGAAAGGGAAAGGCAGAATGTAGGGACAACACCCCGTGGTGGCAACAACAACTTTAGAGAAAACAGTGTTACAGAGGGCTCCTATGACTCCAGGAACCTAAGTAAAATTGTCCCACTTTACACAGTTGCGGGTGACATTCACAAGTGGTTCACTGCCTTGGAGAGGGCATGTAAAGTACAGAAAGTCCCTCTGGACAGTGGGCAGCCATCTTGTGGCTTTCCTTGTCTGACAAAGCGAGGGACAAACTCTTCACTGTCAGGAAGGAAGATGCAGATAATTATCAAGCACTTAAGAATGCACTCCTTGATGGATTTGGGTTAATTATAGAGGAATATAGAATCAATTTCAGGGATGCTAGGGAGGAGTCCTCCCAGGATTGGGTAGACTTTGTAGACAGCTCTGTCAAGTACCTGGAAGGCTGGTTTCATGGCTGCAAGTACATTATTATCAGGGCTTGTACAATCTCTTCTTGTGAGAGAGCACATTCTTAACAATTGCATATCTGTTAGACTACATCAGTTCCTGATGGACTCAGATCTGACCACTCCCCAAGAATTGGGTAAGTTGGCTGACAAGTGGGTTTGCACCAGGGACAGTAGGAAAATGTCCACAGGGGGTGACCACAAGAAGGATTCTTCCAAGAATCAGGACAAAGGTGGGCGACAAATCAAACAAAAAAGGGTCTTTATCAGGCCCACAAAACTCTTCTGGGGGTGGGCCTAAGTCCTCTTCCTCTTCCCACAAGAAACCTTGGTGCTACATCTGTAGACAGAAAGGTCACAGGGCAGCTGATGCCACTTGTCCTAAAAAGAGCACAAAGTCTACTACTATTGCTACCACGTCTACCCCTAGCGTCCCTAGCAATAGCAATGGTAGTAGTAGTCAGTCCAAGAGTGTAGTTGGGCTCACCCTGAGAACTGTAGTGGACTCTGGGTTAGTCAGATAGACCACTGAGGCAGTTTTGGTCTCTGAACGTGGCATTGATTTGCCATCCTAGCTGCTTGTCCCCTTAATATAGGTAAGTACAGACCGTATCCCCTTATAAATGATGTTGAGGGAGAGGCCTACAGGGACATGTGCCAGTGTCACAATGGTGAATGAAAAAATTGTGTCACCTGAGCAACACCTACTTGGTCACACTTACCAAGTTACTGGCGTTCAGAACAACACTCGGTGCCACCCCATGGCTGATGTTGACCTTAGCTGTGAGGGGGGAGGAGGGTTCTGACCCAAAGAAAATTGTGGTATCCACTGACCTACCTGTAGAGTATCTGTTAGGTAATGATTTGGAGACCTCAGCTTAGGCTGAAGTGGAGTTGGAAGCCCATGCAGCAGTGCTGGGTATCCCTAGGAACATCTTTGCTTTAACTAGAGCACAGGCCAAGAAGCGGAGAGAGCAAGGAGCACTGGAGTCTGGAAACATGGCCCAAGAAGCTCCCAAAAGTGAGGCAGTCAGTGTAAAACTTTACCACCTGTTCAGACTTCTAATGAGGATCCCACTCCTGAGGGAGAGGAACCTGCCCCTTGGGTGGACCAGAAGAGCTTAAAGATGATACAGCTGAGCTTTTAGGTACAGAAGTGCCACAAGGGAGGAACTTAGCCTAAAGCACAAGTCCTGTCCTACTAAAGAAAGTCTGAAGCAGCAAGCTGCAGCTCAGGAAGCCGGGGATGTCAGCGGGACCCATAGGGTCTGCTGGAACAATAACCTCCCTTATCCTGAGGCAAGAAACCTCAAACCCACCAGGAGGTTGGTCATTCCTCAAAAGTTTAAGGAGTTTTTGTTGACCTCAGCACATTCCCCATGCAGGCCATTTGGGGAAGAGCAAGTCTTGGGACAGGCTTGTCCCTCACTTTTACCAGCCCTACATGTCTGAAGATACAAAGGAGTTGACGCTCCTATGTTACCTGTCAAGCCAGTGGCAAGACAGGAGGCACTGAAAAGGCCGCCCTAATGCCACTGCTAGTGGTTGGGGTACTCTTTGGAGGGTAGGGATGGGCATTGTTGGTCCTCTGGACCCTCCAATAGCCTCTGGGAACAGGTTTATACTGGTGGTGGTGAACCATGCCATCAGGTATCCAGAGGCAATTCCTCTTAGGACCACTACAGTTCCCACAGTGGCCAAGGCCCTCATGGAAATCTTTTCCAGGGTGGGTTTTCCTATGGAGGTGGTGTCGGACAGAGGTGCCAACTTCATGTCTGCATACCTTAAAGCCATGTGGATGGGATGTGGTGTCACACAAGTTCCCCACCTTTTATCACCCACAAGCAAATGGGTTAGTTGAGAGCTTCAATAAATCCCTCAAAGGCATGAACAAGTGACTCTCAGAGAAACTCAGGAGAAGGTTGGATGTCCTATTACCTTGCCTCCTCTTCGCCTACGGGGATGTTCCACAGAAGGGAGTGGGCTATAGTCCTTTTGGGCTTTTGTTTGTTTTGTTAGGGGTCCACTTGCCCTTGTGAAGAGTGGTTGGGAGCAACCTCTTAAACTCCCCAAACAGGACATAGTAGATTATGTGCTAGGCCTAAGATCCAGAAGCCAGGAACTGCAAATACAGTGGCATGACCAAGGGCTGTACTGACTGTTTACCAACTAGGACAAATGGTGCGAGTCCTGGAGCCTGTGGCTCCTAGGTCACTCCAAGACAAGATGAGTGGTCCTTACACTACTGTGGAAAAGAAAGGTGAGGTCGCCTACTTGGTTGGGCTAGGCACTCACAGAAGCGCCCACAGGTTAACCAGCAAAAGGATGACTGTAAAAGTCTCCTGGGTCAGGTCTCTGAACTGTTTTCCTTGACCCCTGGTCAAACCACCTAGCAGGCACAGGTAACAGTCTGCCTGTTAAGAGAAAAATATATAGGCTGCCTGACCATGTCAGAGAATGCATCATAGTTGAAGTGCAAAAGATGCTTGACTTAGGAGTCATTGAGCCTTCAGACAGCCCTTGGTCTAGTCCTGTAGTCTTGGTACCCAAGCCTCATTCGCAAAATGGTAAGAGAGAAATGAGGTTCTGTGTTGAGTACATAGGCTTCAATACAGTCACCTGGACTGATGCTCATCCATTCCCTGGGGCAGATGAGCTGATAGATACTCTTGCTGCTGCCAAGTATCTCAGCATCTGCTCAATCCTGGCCGATCAAATTATCAGAGTAAGCCAAACCTAAAACAGCATTCTCAACACCTAGTGGGCATTATCACTTAACAGTGATGCCCTTTGGTTTGAGGAATGCCCCTGCAACATTTCAAAGGTTGGTGAACAAATTTCTCCAAAGCCTGGACAGCTTTAGTGCAGCATATGTAGATGATATAGCTGTCTTTAGCTTCACCTGAGAGGATCACCTGATCCACCTTGGAAATGTACTTGGGGCTCTGAAAAAGGCAGGCCTTGCTAACAAGGCATCAAAATGCCAGATAGGGCAGAGCAAAGTGGTTTGTTTGGGCCACCTGGTAGGTGGAGGCCAAATTCAGTCACTCCAGGGCAAAATCCAGACAATCATGAGTTGGGTTGCCCCCACTACTCAAACCCAAGTCAGAGCCTTCTTAGGCCTGACTGAGTACTACAGGAGAGAAGGTTCATTAAAGGGTATTGCTCCATTGTAGCACCCTTAAATGACCTCACATCCAAGAGAATGCCAAAAAAGTATTGTGGTCAGCTAGCTGCTAGAAGGCCATTGACCTGAAACTGGCCATGTTCTCTGCTCCCATTCTAAGAAGCCCTGAGTACTCCAAACAACTCAGTGTCTAGACAGATACTTCTGAGATAGGGATAGGGGCAGTTCTTTCACAACTAAATGAAGAGGGCCAGGATCAACCTGTTGCTTTTATAAGTAGAAGGTTAACCCCCAGAGAGAAGAGTTGGTCAGCCATTGAGAGAGAGGCCTTTGCTGTGGTCTGGGCCTTTGAAGAAGCTGAGGCCATACCTCTTTGGCACTCAGTTCCTTTTTCAGATAGATCACAAGCCCCTCCTATCGCTTAAACAGATGAAGCGTGAAAATCCCAAATTGTTGAGGTGGTCCCTCTCCCTACAGGTAAAGGACTATACAGTGGAACATAGACCTAGGAGTAACTACTACAACGCAGTTGGACTCTCCAGATATTTCCACTTACATTGAAGACTCAACTGGGCAAGGTTAGTCTTATTGAGGGTGTGTGTGTGTATGAAAGTCACTCTTTCTGGCATGGTTACCCTCACTTTTTGCCTGTGTATCAGTGTGCTTAGACTGTTTTCACTGGGATCCTGCTAACCAGGATCCTAGTGATTGTGCTCTCTTCTCTAAATTTGGTTGCTTTGGTATCCTTTACACCCCACAGTTGGCATACTGGTGTACCCCTTAAGTCCCTACTATATGGTACTTGGGTATCCGGGGCATTGGTACACCAGGGGTCCCCCATGGGCTACAGCATCTATTATGGGAGCCAATGCAAACTATCTCAAGGCCTGTCTTTGCTGCCTGTGTGAAAAAGGTGCCTGCACCATTTCACTGATGGTCACTACACTAGGTCACTGTAAGTCACCCCTATGGTAGGCCCTTTCAGCCCAAAGGGCAGAGTGGAGGTTCCTGTGTGTGAGGGCACCCCTGCATGAGCACATATGCCACTACGAAATCCAGTTCCAAAGTGCGGGAAAGCCATTTTACCCGTGTACTGGTCTTACCTGTGGTCCAGCTACATAATGGTAACTCCGAACCCAGGCATGTTTGGTATCAAACATGTTGGAATCATACCCCAATACTAATGCCATTATTGGTGGCATTATTCCATGCATTCTGGGGGCTCCTTAAAGGACCCCCAGTATTGCTCCTAAAAGTATTCCAGAGTTTGCAGGCAGCCCATGCTCCTACACCCCCCTGTGACAGGTTTCTGCCCTCCTGCTGCTTGACTAGCTCAAGCAAGGGAAGGCAGAACAAAGGATTTCCTGTGGGAGAGGGGATGCAACAGCCTCTCCCTTTGAGATAGGTGTTACAAGGCTGGGGAGGGGTAGCCTTCCCACGCCATCGGCTTGCTTTGAAGGGCACATTTGGTGCCCTTGTTGCATAATCTGGTTTGCACCAGTCCAGAGACCCCCGGTCCTTGCTCTGGCATGAAACCACACAAAGGGAAGGGGAGGGACCACTCAGAACTGGTGCCTGACGGCAGTGACCCCCCTCTGTTAGGTTGTCACCCTGCAGAGTGACCGAGCCCCCTTTTGGGGCTATTTAGGGACTCCCTTGCAGGTAGGTCCCCAGTTTTGGTGTGTAGGACTCCACCAGGACTCCTCTGCTGGACTTCACAGGAACCAAACAAGCCTGCAGCTCCCAAGACGATCTTGCCTTGCAACATTATTTCCCCTTCTCCTTCTAGGAATTGCAACATTTCCACACTGTGGATCCTCTGGGGTCGGCAAGACTTCAGCTGTACCAAAAAAAGAAGAAGGAATCTCCCATGGAGTGAAAGGAGTCACTTCCCTGCATCTGCAGGTACCTAAGGCAACGACGTCCGGCAGCTGGGATCTGCTCTCCACAGGAACTGCCTGGATCATCCAACACAGGTGGTGGTTCTAAGTGGTCCCCCTAGTCCTCTCTGCCTTCTGTCCAACTTGGGAGATGGGGAGCCCTTGCCTCTTCTTGCAGGACAGAATCCTTGTGCACTGCTACTCTTGCAGCAACCAAAGCTTGCTGACTCCTGCTCTGAGGGATCTTCAGGCTCCAAGTAGCTCTGGCCTTCAGCACTTCATCCTTGCAAGGACAGTCTCTCCATGGTTGCTCCAGCGACGTGGGACTGGGTCTCACTGCAACTTACTGTGGCTGCTGCCAGTGGGTTGCCTGTGGGGGTTGGGATGGCTTCCGCTGGCTCTTCTGACTGCTGAGAGTCAGCCCGGACACCCCTCCAAGGGGCCAAGTCCCCTGGACCCTGCTGGTCCTCTTCTTCTCTGCAAATCCTCTTCTTCCTCGGTTTACATTTGCTAAGGCTTGTTGATGGTCCTCCTGACCACTAATCTGACTGGGACCCGGCGACCAGTGTGGGACATCTTCTGCATGACTCCAGGGACCTCTCTGCAGCTCCCTGGGCTCCAATCTTATCTTTATCTTCCACCGTCGACCCGGATCTTCATCCACTGAAGGGTGGGGGAATGGCTGGTGCACCACCTGGGCACTCCTAGGTGGACTGGACTCTGTCCCCTTCTCTTGCAGGTCTTCTTCATCCGGAATCCACTGTTGGGTCCCACTGGGCTGGTCCTGTTCTTGCAAAGTTCCTTTTCCAAGTCCCCTTGTTAGTCTTTGGAAAGACCAGGTAACTTACTACTGCTCTCCTGGTCACTTGGGGTCATCTAGGTACTCCCCTTTGGGGGTCCCATGTTCTCCCATCTCCCTCCCAACTATTCCACATTCTTGGGTTGGGGACCACACTTCACATTCACAATTTTTAGTACATGGTTTGTCCCCCCCCCCCGTTTCATAGGGCCCTAGCTATTTTATGCTGTTTCTTACCAATGATTGTTGTTTCTCCATGCTAATTCCTAATACTTACCAAGTGTGTATATAGTGTGTACTTACCTCCAGTTGGGAGGATACCTATAAGTAATCTAGTGCAGTGTTACTGTAATAAAGTACCTTTATTTTGCAACAGTGTGTGATACGTTACTGTGTGACTGCTGTGGTATTGCAAGTGCTTTACACTCCTAGATAAGTCTTGGCTGCTCACTACAGCTACTTCTAGAGAGCCCTGGCTTCCTAGACACTGTCTCAATAACTAATAGGGGTTGCCTGGACGTGGTATAAGGTGCCAACACCGTAGGTGTCCACCACACACCAGGCCAGCTTCCTACCCAGTCCAAACAATTTTCATTCAAGAACAAATATATTGGATTCCCTATAGAATTCCTCCAGCCATGAGGGATTGTTACACAAGATAAATGTGAGGAAATCCTCACATTTTCTCTAAGATCTTCCCATTCAGTGACATGATTACCCCAATGGCCTCACAATACATCTCACTGTGTTCATGTTACAGCGCACTTCAGCCAGTCTGCTTAACCTATATAAAACAGAGCTGCTCCTGTTCTCTCCCTAGCACAAATACAAACTGGATATCACCCTGTTGGGATCACTGAAAGTTTATGGCTTTTCCCACATTGCCAGAGAAGGTAGAGCAAAGTTGATCAGGCAGACATATTGAACGTCTTTTGCCCGCTTACATTGGACATTAGCTGTTTGCATCACACACTTCACATCCCTATGAACTTAATAGCAAAGACTGTCAAACTATGGATCTGAAACGTGTTTGAACTGCTGGGGACTTATTCAGAGTGATAGACCTACAGACCCTTTCTTAGCTTGTAACTGAACAAAAGGCAAGATGTTTAGCATTTTATAGTACAAGAGAGTCTATAAAATACATTTGGTCATTCAATTTATTAAGTACAATATTTGTATTCATACTGTTCAGCACATTAATCCTTTATTTTCAGGTGTGCGAGTGATCAGCCGAGTCTTTGTGCACAAGTCTTGTTATATATATCTTTGTGCATGAAGCTTCCGATCACAAACCGTACACCTGATTCTTAGTATTGCAGAGCATTTGTCACCACCCACGCTGGAACTCACCTCAGATTCCCCTCCCGTATCGCACTGTGTGCGTGTGATTTGTTTGAGGCCCGTAGAGAAGTTGTCTGATGGAGCCTACAACTCTTGTGCCAAGCTCACCGCTCCCTACCTTGTTTCGTGTCTAGGGGTATGAGATCCATGTTACGCCCTCTGTGAAGCCTGAGCCGGAGTACATGAAGGACATCATCCAGTGCAGCGGAGCCGCCTTCCTGCCTAAGATGCCCAAAGAGTACAAGGTGAGGTGGTCTGTGGCGAGGCGGGATCACCACACGCTGATCGAAAGTCGAGAAACCCACGGCTGGTTGTGGAGATGTGTGATCACTAGAATGAATGATATATGTTTTAGGGAAGTGACTCAGTACTAAAGGAATGGTTCAAGGCAATAGGCGGCCCGCTCAGTCGACAAGCCGAAACAAGTGCCAGTAATAAAGCTGTGTTCCATGTAGTGAGGCTTTTATGCTTGGGTTGTGGCCTAGAAGCCCCTGATAATTCATTTCCCCTCCATGGTGCTGCTGTGAGTTTGCAAAGTAGACCTTAATCAGATGGGAGAAGAGAAATGGTTTGTCTGAAGCGTGTCCTCCCTGGATACATTACAAAATTGAAAACTCTCTGCAGGGATATAACTTAGTCCTAAAAAGGTACAATAATGAGTGTGTGAAATTAATTTCCACCTGCCAGAGTACGTTAGTTTAAAAGGACGCAAACCCTCTCCCGTTAACCTAGGTGGCATGCTTCATTAACCAATAGTTTGTCAACCAGACTTCATGTCCGGTATAAAGTGTGAGGTTTCTTACAAAAAAAAACACAAATTAAGCATTGGCAAAGCCAAAAGGTGAGCAGCCAACTCCAGACCTAACGGCGTTGCCAATGCTCGTTTGTGATTTGTCGCCAAAAAGAAATGTGGTGGTATCTGGTATGTAAATTGTACTTTGGCCAAAAATTGGGTAGTGTATGGTCTGCTGTTTAAGAATGGGTATTGTCACTGAAATCCATATCTGCGTTATAGGTTATTTGTCATACAGGTGTGCGAGTGATCAGCCAAGTCTTTGAGCCCAAGATTCGAGCGCCTTCTCTCTTCCTATTTTCATCATGATCTGCTTTCTATCCTTCCAGGACAAGAGGGTGATTGTCTCCTGCTCCCAAGACCTCGCAAAGTGCAAACCTGCTCTCGGTGCTTCCCTTCCAATCACAAACTCAGAGTTCATCCTAACAGGGATCTTGCAACAGGTCGTCAATGTGGATGCCTTTCGTCTGGAGGGCACTCCTTCCGGTGCGGAAGCCAGCAAGCCACAAGGTGGCAAGAGAGCATCTGCCAATTGTAGTACGCCACCTCCCGCCACCACAAAACGACGGCGCTGAAGGAGTTTCTCAATATATCTACCAATGGATAGCCTTTTGCAAGTTTCTCGAGTAAGTGTGCACTGACCACCGCACCATGGGACAGTCCGTAATCAATGCAGAGGAAACTGCAGAAAAGACTGATAACAGAATGTTGTGTATATGTTCTTTTATTGCCTTGTACATAATAAATATACTTTTTGGAAAGATGTTAATTTAAGTATTTTTAAAGCCAGATGGGAAAAACCTAGATTTGTAGGATGTGACAGGAGTGAAAAGGAACTTGTGCACTAACCCTCTTGGATTTTTCGAAAGGAGTGGGAGAGTAGTCCCACTTGTCTCTCTGGTTCAGAGGATGGACGATAAGTCAGCAGTCTCTTCGTTGTTAACAGCTAGAAGCCTGTAGGATTCTAGACTGCTGAGACCATGCAAGGTGTCTACTACCCCTGCATTCTGTCTTTCACATGCTTTTGAATTAGTGCCCATAGCTGGATGAGAAACCTTGGTATATTTAACATAAGCAGCTTTAAAAGCATATGCTTAAATCATCAAGCTGTGAGGGGAATTGTCGTACGCTCCACCCAATGCCATCTTCAGATTTCTGGCTATATATTAAGAGATAAGAAATGTTTAAGTTTACTCTTGATCTTTTCAGTGTTTTTCACCGTCAAAAATCCATTTAAGAGTACAAGGAACTGCACCTTTGTCCTGTTATAATTTCACTGCTACAGAGGAAGACTTTCTCGGGGCCTTGCTAACTACAGAAGCGGACCGGACCACTAATAAAGTGCTCAGTACTTTGAGTTTCGCAAGAAGAGCTAGGAAGGTAAAACTGCATCATCTGGAGGCCTCAGAAAAATGTACTTAAACAATTGTCATAAAAGTGCCTTTTTACACATCCTGTTAGTACAGTGGTTACATCTTCCAGTGTTTCCTACAAAAACCTGTAACAGACTGAAACATGTTAAGAGGCTTTCTTTTGTCCAGAGAGCAATCAACTGTAGACTTTAACCTGACTCTCTACGTAAGAAACTCTTGTTATCCTGGTGTGAAACTGGTGTACCTGACACTGGAGCATGACAATATATAAGCAAATATATTTTTTGACACCTTTTGTCATTTTTACATTACAAGGCAGTGGAATAAGTCACAATCACAGTGAGCGAAGAGGACAGCCTTTCATATTCTAAGAAAAGGGAAACATACTCAAGTTAGATGTCAAAAAGACGAGAAGCAGTCACTCAGTTCTGCGGTAGCAGCACCCACTCCCACCCCGCTCAGGGGGCTGACCCGTGCCGCCGGTCGTTATCTTCAGTCAGTAGTGCAGTCACTCTCCCCAGTTGCCCGGTCAGGGTCCAGGAGCTTATCATTCATGCATCACCATGTTTGGAGATCCTCCCCCACCTTCTCATCACATTTAGTTAGCTTCATATTAGTTTCCTCTGCTATCAACCATTCCGATACAACCCTGTGCCAATGTGGTAATTCTGGAGCGCGTTGTCTCATCCATGTGATGGCCACCCTGCACATGGCAAGTACCCATGCTAATTTTACGGCCTTTGGACTTTTTGATGTTTCTAACAAGCAGCTTTGAGGAGTCGCTAGTGCCGGCAGAGGTGAATAAGTAAATATATTAACTACTGTAAAATAGATTAAATCTTCTATCCTGCTGCCGTGTGTATATGTTATTGTATTGCCTTTTACATAATAAATATGTTCTCTCTGATTTGTCTAGACTTAGCTTGTAGTTTACCTTTTGTGCAACTGAAATATAATCACCAACACCCTAATGGTTTTGTAAGAGGCAATAAATCACTTTTGCAAATACCACATGTATCCTAACATAATCACACACATTTATTTATGTATTTATGTTAAGGTACATCTAGTATTTAGAAAAGTGATTTACAGACTTATTTTGAGATTAAGCGATAGGCTTCTTGTACACCACTGCCTGTGCGTGGGTCATGGTTCGCACCAGCACAAAGCCTCAGAATCCATACTGCTCCCTCCACCGATGCCAACAGCAACTTCGACACTAACTCGAAAATCAACATCAAAAACTCCTTCAGCTCCAAAACAGCAAACATCACTGGAACCCAGCTCAGTGCTAGCAAGCCAGAAGATTGTTTCGATGTAGAGTCGTTCCGTGACGAAACCCTGTCATCTGTGGTTTTTGAGGATCTGGAGCAGTTGATACTTCATTGTCTCCAAGAACAGCTTGATGCACATCAGAAGAGCCTCTTCATCCATCCACAAAATGGAAAGATCTCAACAAAGCTACCAAGCAAGAGAAAACTGACTTTTCAAGAGCAGCTTGATTTAGAGCCTCCACCCCAGCACAGAAAACACCCGTAAAGGGGCACTAGCCCACTTCCAGTTCGCCTTCCTGCCCCTCCTCTTCTCCACCTCCAATACCAGCACCATATGGGCCACCAACACCTCCAGAGGGTTACATAGAATCTTCACCTCAAAAGGTCCAGCACTCTCTTCTAATTTTACAATGACCTATTTCATAGAGTTGTGGGCCACCAAAGAGGTGTGGACACCTTTTTCCTCACTTAAGATACATAAAGCTGCAACAAAGTATTGGTAGGCCCACCATTATTCCAAATTGATAGTCCAAATCTTCACATCACAAAAGGGATTTGAATAACCAATTGATCCAAGTCAGTAAGTCCAATAGATATTTATTGTGAAACATTTAGAAAGGAACAACAGCCGATACGTATTTCGCCCCATGAGGGTACGTAACCCTGGGGCTTTCTCAAGACTATATGTCTTTTCTTAAGAATATATCCATTTGAAAAATTCCTTATTATATGTGGATGATCGGAAAAGCATATCAATGCAGCATAAAACGGGTGAACGAGCTTGAAAATGTCATGGGTTAAATCCCTGGCCTCGAACGAACTGAGCTCAATACCAATACTTTGTTGCAGCT
Organism: Pleurodeles waltl; assembly: GCF_031143425.1. NCBI lineage: Eukaryota > Metazoa > Chordata > Amphibia > Caudata > Salamandridae > Pleurodeles > Pleurodeles waltl. The sequence goes on along the minus strand of NC_090445.1, from coordinate 1,703,371,163 downwards.
CCAGTGGGTTCCCCTCACTCCTCTTATGGAGGGCACATCCTCTCATACACCTGAAGACCTCTAAAAGGCCCCTTACAGACCTGACCCTAGAGGCGGTCCCTGGGATGATTTCACTGTTGATCTCCTAGGGGAACACAGATCCAGATCTCTATCAAGCCAAACCTTCACCTACAGATGACGCCACTGCTTACCATGAAGTAATTCATAAATCTTCCACAAGGTTGATCTCCATACCGGAGGACCAAGACTTCCTGTTCAAGACAATGTCTTCCTCCCAGTGCACCCTGTAGTTCTTACCCATGTTCCAAGGCACGTTTACAACTGTGCCTGCCACCTTCAAAAAGCCCATTAAGGCCATGTTTGTCACACCACGGGTCAGTGGAAAAAATGCAGGCCCTCACCTTCCAACCCACCCTACATCCACTATCTGATTCTGCTGGATTTCCTGGTTGTCCATGTGGCACAAGGGACTTGCGATGCCCCACCGCCAGATAAAGAGAGCAAGAAGATTGAGACAGCAGTCAAAAGAGTCGCTGCACAATTAGCCACAAAGTGGAGGGTTGCAAATTCAAACAGCTAGGTCTTCCACTATGATCCGGCCTACTGGGACGAGCTAGAGGAATGTCTCCAGCCTCTCCCAGGCAGATACAGACAGTATGGTGATGAGCTTGTGACTGAGAGCAAGATCGTATCTAACACCACTGTCCTCTGCACCCGTGAAGCAATCAATGGTGCAGCTAACAGCGTCAACTGTAGTGTTCTTATCAGACACCCCACTTGGATCTGTATCTCTGGCTTCAATCCGGAAGTTTAACAGCATCTGCTAAACCTGCTTTTCATTGGTGAACAGTTCTTGATGGAGGATCAGATGTCAGTGAAAATCTAAAAGACACTGACGCAGCCAAGTCTATGGTGCTCCCCAGATGCTCTCTCCCGAGGACTCCGCTCAGGTGGTGGAGCCAGAACCACAGTCTACGCAAGGTTATTCTAGTGGGTGTTACAGGGAAGCATCTGAGTCCAGGACAAAGGGAGAGGGACCAAAGGAGCCACCCCTGCAAAACAGTGACTCTCTCTTCCTCCCGATCACACTACACCTGTCAGGGAAAGGTTACATGGGTTTCACCCACAGTGGGAATAAATCACCTCCGACCAGTGGGTCCTCTCCATCATAAGGCAGGTTTACTGTCTGGAGAACACTGCATCCTCACCAAACATCCTATCACACAAACACACACTCTCCACAGAACACCAGCACATCCTTCAAGAAGAGGCACAGACTCTCATCTTCAAATGGGTGATAAAGCATGTGCCAACACACCAGCTCGGAAAAGGGGTGCACTCCTGTACTCTCCTATACCCAAGAAAGATGGGTCCTTCAGGCCTGTATTGAACCTCAGGCTACTCACTGAGAACATCTGCCAGAGCACTTCCACATGGTCACTCTACAAGATGTCATCCCCCTGCTGCAACAAGGCTACTTCATGGCCGCCCTCGATTTGAAGGATGCCTACTTACCATACCAGCCCCCCCTGCACACCGCTGCCACTTGAGATTTGTTGTAAGTAGTCAGAATTTTCAGTTCAAGGTACTGTTGGAGCCACTACAGCCCCAGTGGTGTTCACAAAGTGCTTTACCATGGTAGCTGCACACCTGAGGAAGAGTGGCATCCACGTGTACCCTTGTTTGGATGACTGGCGGATCAAGAGTGCAACCAAACAATAGCGTCTCTCCCATACTTATCATAGATGTTCTGCACGATCTAGGGTTGCCGATCAATGTAGTAAAGTCCCACCTCCAACATCTCAGGGTTCAGCCATTTCTATGCACAGTCCTGAACACAGCAACCGGGAGAGCTTACCCCAGCCAGGTGCAGGTCCAACCTTTCCAACTGTTACTGCCTCTTTTTCAACCAAATCCTCACAAATGTGATGTGCCTCCTTGACATGATGGCCTCTTGTATTGCCGTAGCCCCATGCACAGCTACACATAAGTCCATGACTAGTCACAACGGAGGGCCACTGGGAGCACTTAGTGTTGATATGGGTCAGCATCCATTGCTCCCTGCAATGGTGGAACAACTACCATCTGAGGCTGGGCTGGCCCTTTCAAGACCCAGTTCCTCAGGTGACCATCACTAAGGACAATTCCCTAACTGGATTGGAAGGGGGGGACATCTCCACCATATGACTGTTCAGAGCATGTGGATACCCCACCAACAGGATTTAAACATCAATTACTTGGTACTGCTAGCCATTCAGTTAGGAGTCTAGGCATTCTTGTGTCAAATACAACACAAAATAGTCCTCAACAAGAAAGGACAACATGACAGCCATGTTTTGCTTTAGGAAATAGGGAGCCAAGCATTCTCAGCAGCTTTAATTGCTCAGACCTTGCTGAGCAGGAAGTAGCAACAAGTCCGCGAGTGGGCTCTCCACCCTCAAGTCATTCTCCTGTACTTAAGTTGTGGAGGGTTGCCCGTCATAGACCTCTTTGCAACTGTCTAAAATGCCAAAACTTCACCTCTAGGTTCCTACAGTCCAGGGGAAATGCACAATGGATGAACTGGTCAGGGATATTTCCCTGCTGCTAGAAATGGCCGTCCCTAGTTGGCAGTCGGTTGCACCTAGTCCAAGTAGGGACCCTCACTGAATTCAGGATATGGAAGCCACTTAGTTAAGAAAACCCCTGCTCACCCCTTGGTAGCTTGGCACAAGCAAGTCAGGCTTATATCAGAGGCAATGTATAAAGTATTTTTATACACACACAGTAATGAAGTGAAAACACCACAAAAGTACTCCACACCAGTTTAGAAAAATAGCCAATCTGAATAAAACAGGACCAAAATGACAAAAATCCAGCATGCACAAGCAAGGATATGCATTTTTAAAGATTAAGGCCCATATTTTTACTTTTTGGTGCAAAACTACGCTAACACAGTTTTGTGTCAAAAAGTTTACCTCTGACTTAAGTCATTCCAAAGCACCAGCCGGGTGCCAAATTTATGGAATGCCGAAGCTGGCGCTAAGCTTCGTCTAGCGTAAAAAATAAAAAAAAAGATGCTAGCCGGGTGGGGGTGGCAGGATGTAGAAAGCAAAGTCCAGTCCTTTTACTCCTAAGGCAGAAGTAGCATCAGCCGGCCAGCAAAGCAACAGGCGGAGTGGCAGGTCCTCCTCAGGCATCCAGCGCTTCTCCCTGACAGAATGTCCTCCATTCACAAGTGTTCTGAGGTTGCAGGGTCAGCAGTTGTTGGACTTTTGCTTATGCAGGGTCATCCCCAGACTTTTTTGCCTCCTGCCTCCTATATTTTTCTGACATGTTGCTGTTGGCTTTTCAACTCTGAGCACTTTACCACTGCTAACCAGTGCTAAAGTGCATATGCTCTCCTGTTTAAATTGTATGTAAGTGGTTTATCCATGATTGGCATATTTGATTTACTAGTAAGTCCCTAGTAAGGTGCACTAGAGGTGCCAGGGCCTGTAAATCAAATGCTACTAGTGGGCCTGCAGCACTGGTTGTGCCACCCACATAAGTAGCTCTGTAATCATGTCTCAGACCTGCCCCTGCAGTGTCTGTATGTGTATTCTTACACTGTAAATTCGACTTGGCAAGTGTACCCACTTGCCAGGCCTAAACCTTCCCTTTTCTTACATGTAAGGCACCCCTAAGGTAGGCCCTAGGTAGCCCCAAGGGCAGGGTGCAGTGTATGGATAAGGTAGGACATATAGTAATGTGGTTTATATGTCCTGACAGTGAAATACTGCCAATTTCGTTTTCACTGTTGCAAGGTCTGTCTCTCTCTCATAGGATAATATGGGGGCTACCTTTAAATATGATTAAAGTGTAGATTCCCCTAGAGAGTAGATGGACATGTGGAGTTTGGGATCCCTGAACTCACAATTTAAAAATACATCTTTTAGTAAAGTTGATTTTAAGATTGTGCGTTTGGAAATGCCACTTTTAGAAAGTGAGCATTTTCTTGCTTAAACCATTCTGTGACTCTGCCTTGTTTGTGGATTCCCTGTCTGGGTCAGTTTGACAGTTGGGTTGTTTTTCACCTCACACCAGACAGTGACACAAAGGGAGCTGGGGTGTGATCTGCATTTCCTGATTAGCCATCTCTGCTAGGAGGGAGGGGTGGAGTGGTCACTCTCATCTGAAAGGACTGTGCCTGCCTCTGACAATGCTGTCTCCAGCCCCCTGGTGTGTGTCTGAGGCCTTGCCTGGGCAAGGCAGGATTTCACAAGAAGGTGTGAGTCCCCTTTGAAGGAAGGTGACTTCAAAGACTAAAATGGGTATAAGAAGGGCCCCCAAACTTACAAACTTTAGAAACACTTCTGGAATCAAGGGGAACCTCTGCCTGGAGAAGAGCTGATCGCTGAGGAACAAGTGCTGCCCTGCCTGTGACTGTGCTTTGTGGAGCTTTCCTGCAGTGCTGCTTCTGCCAGAGTAAGAGGGCAAAGACTGGACTTTGTGTGCCTTCCATCTTGAAGAAGAAATCTCCAAGGGCTTGATGTAGAGCTTGCCTCCTGTTATTGAAGTCTCAGGGATAGCAAAGACTTCTTCCTGCCAGCACCTGGAGTCTCTGGAGAGACCCCTACTCTGCTCTGTGGTGCCCTTCCAGTTCCTGGGACCCTGAAAGGAGAGGCTGGCAGCCTAAGGACAAAAATACACGCACCGAGCGCCGTGCGGGGAAAAGATCGACGCGAATCCGATCGCGGCTGAGAAAACGACGCGACGCCGGCTCCGCAGCTGAGAAACGACGCCGCTGGAAACGCGACCGGAGAATCGACGCCCGGAGCAGGAGAAACGACGCGCAGCATCGCTGACGAAGGCTGAGAGATCGCAACCAGCGCCGCGGGACTTCGGACCGTCGCGTGGCTGGCTTTTTCGACGCGCCTCGCCGAGCCGAGCTGTTTTCGACGCATATACCCGTGCCGGGTTATTTTCGACGCACACCGCCCGTGCGGGGTTATTTTTGCCGCAAACCAGGTACATTTACACGCTAGCAGCGCTAGTGTGTTGTTACAACTACCTAAAGACTCTTTTTTATTTTAAACCTTCAAAAAATCATAACTTGACTTGTGTATGTTGGATTTTTGTCGTTTTGGTCTTGTTTTGTCTAGATAAATATTTCCTATTTTTCTAAACTGGTGTTGTGTCATTTTGTAGTGTTTTCATTAAGTTGCTGTGTGTGTTGGTACAAATACTTTACGCCCAGCACTCTGAGGTTAAGCCTACTGCTCTGCCAAGCTACCAAGGGGGTAAGCAGGGGTTAGCTGAGGGTGATTCTCTTTTATCCTAACTACAGTGAGGGTCCTTGCTTGAACAGGGGGTAACCTGACTGTCAACCAAAGACCCCATTTCTAACATTGGTGACCAGCGGTCGGGATTGGACTTGTGTTTGTACTTGACATACAGTAATTAAGTGTACACTACTGTTTTGATCTCAGACCACTACGTGACCACATACTACTTGTTTGGTGATCTTTTGATTTTTCTCTTAAGGACTCTTTTTATTCTACTTCCATAATTTTGCTGATCCCTTGACTGATTCTTTTTACTTCATTGGGAAATTATTTTTTTCTGCCTTTTGGAACTTTGCACTTGTGACCATCATGTTTCAATCTGGAGATGCAACAGCTGGAGCTGTGTTTAAAATGGAGAAACTGAAGGAGTACTCAGTTGCTCAATTGAAACCGTTCCTTAAAGATCTTGACTGTCCCACTGAGAGCTCCACCAGGGAGGGGGAGCTGCAACAGGCACAGAGGGCTTGGGTGACAATCAAGAAGGCTGGAGGGCACACAGAGGGGGAGAATATGGGTGGGGAAGTGCAGAGGATACACAGTGGTGTAGTGGAGGAACCTGTTACGCCTGGGGGGAGGGTCCCCAGGAGGGATAGCAGGGTGTCACCCAAGGGTCTGACTCCTGAAGAGTTACAGGACAGACAGGCAGAGAGGGAGTTCCAATGGGAGATGAAAAAGCTCAATTGGGAGTTGGAAGAAAGGAGGAGGAACTTAGAGATTAAAAAAATGATTTATGCTTACGAGCTTAAATTGAAAGAGCTGGAAGTCATGAGGGCTGAGTCCAGCTGGAATGGTGGCAGCAACAATTGTATATCCAGTGATGCGGCAGAAGTGCACATGCCCAGAGAGGTGGTGCCCTACTTGAAGGAGGGAGTTAACACACGCCAGGAGGTTCAGGGGTATGAGGTAGCTCCAGTGATGCACAGGGTCCCTGAGGTGGATTGGGGAACTGGCATGGGGAGTCATATTCCTACTGGTGGGAGGGACACTCTACTGACTCTAGGTGAGAGTGACAGGGAGAGGGGTTCCCCCCAGGTAGAAGTCCTGGTTATGGAGTGTGAAGACATCCCAGAAGAGTGTGGGTTGAATGTCAGGGACAGTCAGGTACTGTCTCACCAGTCTCAGGAGGGTGATGTGGGGTGCTTTGTCAAAGCAGAGTCACTGGATGGTTGGGTGAAGGGTACTTTGGTTAATTCATGTGAGGGGCTGAGTAATGTAATTGCTGGAGAGCATATGTCTAGTCCTTATTTTCCAGAGCTATGCCAACACCAGGTGGAGTGTGAGTTCTCTGACCCCAGGGAGCTTACAATGGAGGCAGACTTCTGGGTGAGTACCAGAGAGTCTGAAGAGGCATTTGGGGGTGCTCCTGAGAGGAGTGGTCTAGGTAGTTCCCAACCAGGTGAGGTAGGGAAGGATTGTAGTGTCCCAGGTAGGTCCCAGTGTAGTGGGATGGGTGAGGGACCCCATGTCCAGTCTCAGAGGAGAGGGAATGGGGATGGGTTGAGGCCCAAGGTGCCCGAGATCCGGTCCCAGGTCCTGGAGGGTTCCCTGCGGGAACACCAGGAGGGGAGCCTAGCCTGTACCATAGGGCCATCTGTTGAGGGAGACCCCACAGTGTCAGGAGAACTTGGGGGGGCCGCTGTAGCCAGCGTCCCACCAGTTCTGGTGTCTGGCAGTACCACTCCTAGTGAGGGGGTGCAGAAGTCCAGACAGAGGGTTGAGAGGGGGTTGCGGACCCCAGTGGAGAACCTGGAGGGTCAGGGGTCAGCTCTGAGAGCAGAGCCCCCCATGAATGACCTTGGTGAGACCATTTCTGGGTTGGGGGGAATCCAGACTCTGTCAGATGGGCAGAGGTCAGGAGACCTGCGCCAGCCAGACTCTTGTGTGGCCCTTCGGGACAGTGTGTCCCTTGAGGGGGGTAAGTGTGCCCCCCTGGAAGTCCTGGTGTGCCAGGCAATGGTTCAACCGCAGGGTGGTGACTCTGGGTTGAATGATCAGGTTCAGGGGGTAAACTCTGACCTGATGGGGGGTAAGTGTGCTCCCAAGGAAGTCCTGGTGTGCCAGGCAGTGGTTCAACCGCAGGGTGGTGACCCTGGGTTGGATGACCAGGTTCAGAGGGTAAACTCTGACCTGGTAGGGGGTAGGTATGCCCCCAGGAAGTCCTGGGTTGCCAGGCAGTGATCCAGTCTGTGGGTACAGACCCTGGATTGGGAGGCCAGGTTAAGGGTGTCCCCCCTGACCTGGAGGAAGGGGCTACTGCTAACAGTGCCCCTACCATGTTGTCTTCTGGGGGGACCACTCCTAGTTGGGTGGTTCAGGACCCCAGAAGAGAGGGCAGGGGGAGGGAAGCCTCACCCCTGGCCCTGGTCCAACCTGAAGGTACAGACCCCAGGTTGGAGGATCAGTTGCAGGTTAACATCCCTGCACTGATGGAAGAATTGTGCAGGACTGCTTCTACAAGCACCCTGACAGTTTTGGACTCTGGGGGTGCCGCTTCTGCAGGGAGGGTACAGAGCCCCAGAGGGGAGGACCAGGGTCAGGTTGTCATCCCTGACCTGGTGGAAGAGAGAGTGGTCAAAGGGTGCCAGGCACCTGGGGCTACCACCCCCCACTCTCCACAGTCACAGTGGTTAGAGAGGCCTGAGGTCGGGCTCTCATCCCTGACAGTTGTCTGGGGCCACTGTGGCTTGCTGTCCTGGTGGACAGAGTTGCCCCTGGGGGGGGGAGGACGAGAGTCACACCCCGGGGGTGGAGTGGGCAACACCACTGTGTTGGCCCTGGTGGTACTATCTGCCCATTGCAATTCATCTGTGAGCAAAGTAAAGTTAGGTGCTGCACAGATGGTGTCTGTAGATGTGGAGAAGGGTTCCCCATGGGTTAGCTTAGTGGGCCCTGAGAGTATGGACAGAGGGATCCAACTGGAGTCAGGAAGGCGTAGAACTGGAACATGCCCCTGCTGTTGTGGGCCTGGGTCCTTGTTCTATCGCCCCAATCAGGGAAGTACATCAAGGTATTGATTGTTCTCCCCTGGCTTTAGGCTGGTAGGGGGTCGTGTTGGACTTTTGCTTATGCAGGGTCATCCCCAGACTTTTTTGCCTCCTGCCTCCTATATTTTTCTGACATGTTGCTGTTGGCTTTTCAACTCTGAGCACTTTACCACTGCTAACCAGTGCTAAAGTGCATATGCTCTCCTGTTTAAATTGTATGTAAGTGGTTTATCCATGATTGGCATATTTGATTTACTAGTAAGTCCCTAGTAAGGTGCACTAGAGGTGCCAGGGCCTGTAAATCAAATGCTACTAGTGGGCCTGCAGCACTGGTTGTGCCACCCACATAAGTAGCTCTGTAATCATGTCTCAGACCTGCCCCTGCAGTGTCTGTATGTGTATTCTTACACTGTAAATTCGACTTGGCAAGTGTACCCACTTGCCAGGCCTAAACCTTCCCTTTTCTTACATGTAAGGCACCCCTAAGGTAGGCCCTAGGTAGCCCCAAGGGCAGGGTGCAGTGTATGGATAAGGTAGGACATATAGTAATGTGGTTTATATGTCCTGACAGTGAAATACTGCCAATTTCGTTTTCACTGTTGCAAGGTCTGTCTCTCTCTCATAGGATAATATGGGGGCTACCTTTAAATATGATTAAAGTGTAGATTCCCCTAGAGAGTAGATGGACATGTGGAGTTTGGGATCCCTGAACTCACAATTTAAAAATACATCTTTTAGTAAAGTTGATTTTAAGATTGTGCGTTTGGAAATGCCACTTTTAGAAAGTGAGCATTTTCTTGCTTAAACCATTCTGTGACTCTGCCTTGTTTGTGGATTCCCTGTCTGGGTCAGTTTGACAGTTGGGTTGTTTTTCACCTCACACCAGACAGTGACACAAAGGGAGCTGGGGTGTGATCTGCATTTCCTGATTAGCCATCTCTGCTAGGAGGGAGGGGTGGAGTGGTCACTCTCATCTGAAAGGACTGTGCCTGCCTCTGACAATGCTGTCTCCAGCCCCCTGGTGTGTGTCTGAGGCCTTGCCTGGGCAAGGCAGGATTTCACAAGAAGGTGTGAGTCCCCTTTGAAGGAAGGTGACTTCAAAGACTAAAATGGGTATAAGAAGGGCCCCCAAACTTACAAACTTTAGAAACACTTCTGGAATCAAGGGGAACCTCTGCCTGGAGAAGAGCTGATCGCTGAGGAACAAGTGCTGCCCTGCCTGTGACTGTGCTTTGTGGAGCTTTCCTGCAGTGCTGCTTCTGCCAGAGTAAGAGGGCAAAGACTGGACTTTGTGTGCCTTCCATCTTGAAGAAGAAATCTCCAAGGGCTTGATGTAGAGCTTGCCTCCTGTTATTGAAGTCTCAGGGATAGCAAAGACTTCTTCCTGCCAGCACCTGGAGTCTCTGGAGAGACCCCTACTCTGCTCTGTGGTGCCCTTCCAGTTCCTGGGACCCTGAAAGGAGAGGCTGGCAGCCTAAGGACAAAAATACACGCACCGAGCGCCGTGCGGGGAAAAGATCGACGCGAATCCGATCGCGGCTGAGAAAACGACGCGACGCCGGCTCCGCAGCTGAGAAACGACGCCGCTGGAAACGCGACCGGAGAATCGACGCCCGGAGCAGGAGAAACGACGCGCAGCATCGCTGACGAAGGCTGAGAGATCGCAACCAGCGCCGCGGGACTTCGGACCGTCGCGTGGCTGGCTTTTTCGACGCGCCTCGCCGAGCCGAGCTGTTTTCGACGCATATACCCGTGCCGGGTTATTTTCGACGCACACCGCCCGTGCGGGGTTATTTTTGCCGCAAACCAGGTACATTTACACGCTAGCAGCGCTAGTGTGTTGTTACAACTACCTAAAGACTCTTTTTTATTTTAAACCTTCAAAAAATCATAACTTGACTTGTGTATGTTGGATTTTTGTCGTTTTGGTCTTGTTTTGTCTAGATAAATATTTCCTATTTTTCTAAACTGGTGTTGTGTCATTTTGTAGTGTTTTCATTAAGTTGCTGTGTGTGTTGGTACAAATACTTTACGCCCAGCACTCTGAGGTTAAGCCTACTGCTCTGCCAAGCTACCAAGGGGGTAAGCAGGGGTTAGCTGAGGGTGATTCTCTTTTATCCTAACTAGAGTGAGGGTCCTTGCTTGAACAGGGGGTAACCTGACTGTCAACCAAAGACCCCATTTCTAACAGCAGTCCAATGCTTATTTCTGCCTTTGAAGTAGGTAAACTTCAAACAAGAGTGTTTTTAATGCACAAAACCCTGCCTCTCCCTGTCCTGGCCCCAGACACACTCCAGGAGGTGGGAGACTGCTTTGTGTAAGGACAGGCACATCCCTATTCAGGTGCAAGTGTCAGCTCCTTCCTCCACTCCAGCTCAGGAAGGCCCATAAGGATATGCAAGACACACCTCAGCTCCCTCTGTGTGACTGTCTAGAGGGAATTCACAAACAGCCCAATTGTCAGTCTGGCCCAGGCTTGAATTCAGCAGCCAGGCAGAGGCACAGAATGGTTTAAGCAAGAAAATGCTCACTTTCTAAAAGTGGCATTTTCAAACTTATAATTTTAAAAACCAACTTCACCAAAAGATGTTTTTTTAAATGATGAGTTCAGACACCCCAAGGTACATATCTCTATCGTCTCCCAATGGGAAGTTCCACTTAAATGATATTTTAAGCCAATCCCATTGTTATAGACCTTGCAATAGTGAAGAAGGAATTTAGCAGTATTTCACTATCAGGATATGTAAAACTCACAAGTACATGTCCTACCTTTTAAATATATTGCACCCTGCCCATGGGGCTGCCTTGGGCCTACCTTAGGGGTGACATACATGTGGTAAAAGGGAAGGGTTGGGCCTGGCAAGTGGGTCCTTTTCCAGGTCCAACTGGCTGTTTAAAACTGCAAACACAGACACTGCTGTGGCAGGTCTGAGACATGTTTACAGGGCTACTCGTGTGGGTGGCACCATCCGTGCTGCAGACCCACTAGTAGTGTTTGATTTACAGGCCCTGGGCACCTCTGGTGCACTTTACTAGGGACTTACTGGTAAATCAAATATGCCAATCACAGATAAACCAATCACCGATGCAATTTAGACAGTGAGCATATGCACTTTAACACTGGTTAGCAGTTAGTCCTAAAGCCAACAAAAACAGTTCAGAAAAAAATAGGAGGAACGAGTCAAAACACTTGGGAATGACCCGGAAAAAGAGCCACGTCCAACACCTACACTTTTCCACCTCTCCTTCTTTCATACATGGTTCGGAAGTTTTGGCAAACGTCCCTCATAATCATCCTGGTGGCTCCTGCCTGGGCCAGGCCACCCTGGTTCACAACTCTTCTGAACTTGTCAACCAGCCAGATCTTCTCACACAGAACTAAGGTGCCACCTGGCACGTGTGGAAAACTGCCACCTAGTTGCAGTATTCCTCCATTACCCCCCCCCCCCCCCCCCCAAAAACGTGTTGCCTGGTTTCTGAATGCAACTTGGACTGGAGTGTACTGGGATCCTGCTAACCAGGTTCCCAGTGCCAGTGTTCTTTCCCTAAAACATTGTAAAAGTGATTGGATACACCTTTAGCTACCACTATAAGTCCCTAGTAAAATGGGGCATGGGGTACTGTGGGTAGACCCCTGAGGGCAGCGGCATTGATTGTGCCACCCTCTAGGGCCATGCATCCAGATGCACCCAGCACTTCCATTGCAAGCTATGTGTACTGGTGCAAACCTAAAACTCAAACTCGACATGAAACACGAATTTCCCAGCTACATGATGGCTACTCTGAATCCTGGGTTGTTTGATGTCAAACAACTCAGAATGTTACCAGTTCTGGATGTATTATAAAATTTACCAAGGGGTGACCTTAGAGGTACCCCTGGCAAAAGCTAACTATCCTGGCATGGTTACGGACTGGTTCCAGACAGCCTCCCACATCTAGACAGCCAATCTACAAACCTGGGGGAGAGCCCCGTCTCTGGTTTGTAAAACAATGCCCTTCCTGGGTGGAGGAGCTAACACCTCCTACCTCAGGAGTGTGCACTGCCCTTGAAACTCTATCCCCAGGCCTGCTGCTAGCATCAGATGGCCTCCCCCTTTGCAAACCCCCACTTTCGGAAGGAGCAAAGGCGGGAAGCCACACAAAGGGTAGGAGGAGTGGCCTCACCTAGAATGCACCACCCCTAAGGTGTTGCCAGCGAAGTGGACCCTCAAATTCAGTTTCCTACATCTTGAATGGAGGAAAATAGCCAATCAAGTTTAGGGAAGTGACCCTTTCCACAGGTACTGGTGACTAAAGTGGGTGGAGCCACCCATAGGTAAGTGTTCCATTGGACACTACCAGGTTTCCCTTAAAACGCCCACTAAATTCAGTATTTAGTAAGCATCCCTAGACTAAGAAATTGGATTCATCAGGAAGAAAAGAAAACGGCACCAAAGAACCCATCAGGACGAGAACAGGGGACCTGCTGCAATAGAAGAGGCTCCAAGACCCCTGCTTGCTGCACCAGAGTTCCAACAATTGCTGCTGCGGAGAAGCTGACCACTGGACCGACCTCAAAAGACCCCAAGGACCTCAAGGCTTCGCAAATAGCTCAGATCTCCCTCCCGAGTGGAGGCACTACCCAAGAAGCCAAAGAAACCCACAAGGATTCCACAAACCAGTGAGGGTCACTTCACCGACCGGACGATATCTCTGCAACTGCAAGTCGCAGCCGGACCCGACGACACACCAGTGACAGCCCGGACGAGACCTGAAAGTGTGCCAACTTTGGTGGCACAGCGCCCTCCCGTGGCCGAGGTGTGCCAATACCCCAGGTACTGGTTAGTGCACGTTGGACTTCACCAAAAACTGCTCACCCAGATCTGCAACTGGACCAGGAGAATGCCCCAGTCGAGGGACTTCAGACACCCCAGGCCTCCCATCAGAGTGCCCTTGAAGTGCTTCATGGCCCTCAGAAGAAGTCTTACCTCCAGCTCCAAAGGGGCCCTTTGCACACAGCATCCAAGACCTTTAACTCTGGCCGACCTACGGGATCTGCTGTGTGCCCCGGGTCCCTAACCCCTTGTGACCTCAACAGCTCAAGGGGGACCCCACGGCACCATCTTTAAATCTGCAATCCAGATCCTTTTCCAGGTGGCCCATCCAAGTGGCCCTGTGCCTTTGCTAAGAGACTTTCCAGCCCTGCTCCCGCTGGAACCGGGAGCCACCTGAGGCTCTCCAGCTGGCACGGTGTGCCCACCGACTGCTCCGACCATGCTGCAAAAGAAGAGATTGGTAACCCAACTGAACGATTTTTAAAAGTGACTGCCTATTGAGTACTATGGTGTGTAGTTACGCACATAAAGACTAACTTTATTAAAACTTTGAAAAGTCATATCTCAAAAAGTACTTAATGTATCTTAAAGACCTGGTCTTAAAATGTATAGAAAAGTCTGAAGTATTTTTTTTTTAAAATAAATTCTGGTCTCGAGTTATTCATGAAGTGTGTGGTGCATGATTTGATTTGTGAGTACAACAAATGCTTAGCACATCTCCTGGGTTAGCCTAACTGCTCGACCAGCTACCTTAAACATTAGAGCATTAGGTGGTCTAATTTTTACCTGTGGAAAAACAGCGTGTGCTTGCCTGGACCTCCTGCACAGTGTGCCTAGTTTTGCACACTACATAGAGGGCCAGCCTCCTACAGTACCCAAACTCCAGGCAGCTCCGTCTTGCGATTTGGCTCGTGAGGTCTTAGACTTTTGATACCTTAATCTGCCTCTCGAATACATGCCTATCCTGGCTTGTTTTATGCGGCCAAGTGAAGAGGTTTGCCGACTATTGCCGTCCCAGACAGATTACTTTGCTCAAACCAGCAGTCCAATACCTAGTCTGCTACTCTTTCATGTTCACTTATCAGACCTTGCTTGCACTTCCATTCATCTTCATCTAGCTGCAGTCGCAACTTACTTGCAGACCAGGGAACTCTCTTCCTGTCATTAAAGCCTTCATGGAAGAACTCAAACGGCTTATCTCGCCCCGGTTGCCTCTGGCCTCATTCGGATCCTTAATGTATTACTGACTCACTTTATGGGCCCTGCTTTTGAGTTCCATCACTCGTAACCCTCTACCGTTCCTTTCTTGGAAGTTGTCTTCCCCATTGCAGTCTTTTAGGCGTGCAAGTGAACTCCATGCTCTTACTCTGAGGGACCCTGTCTTTCAGGTACACAATGATAGCCATCCTTGGGACTAATCCAAATGTTCTGCCAAAGGTGACCTCTCCCTTCCATCTTAATCAAACCATTGAGCAACTGGTTTTCTTCTTGCAGCCAGACTCTGATCTCAAGTGGGCCCTTATGTACCACATCGACAAGTCCAAGTCCTTTCTCAGCAAGTCGTTGTTGCTTTCTGTAAACCCCCACAAGGGCCACGGCCTTTCTAAAGTAGGCATAGATAGATGGCTTGTCAAGTGCATTCAAACTTGCTATGGAAAAACAGACACCTTCCTCCCACACCCAGGGCCCACTACACTTGCAAGAAGGGGGGCTCTATGAGCTTCCTTGGCAACAGCACATAGCTGACATTTGTAAAGTGGCCACTTGGTCCACTCCACATATGTTTCCCACACACTACTATGTGGCTGTCTTAGCGCACCAACAAGCCAAATTTGGCCAACCTGTAGTTTTCACTCTTCTGCAACATCCTCAGGCTAGCCACCACTTAGGGGAGTACTACTTTACAGTCTGTGCAGAGCATGTATATGTACAGCTACACGGGTACTGAGATTTTTCGACTGAGTGCACTGGGTTCCTGCTAAACATGCCCCCAGTGCCAGTGCTCTTTTCCCCAAAACAGGTAGCCTGGTGTACAATTGGCACACTCCTCCACCGGTGTAAGTCCCTAGTAAGTGGTACTCCTGGTACTTAGGACTTGGGTAGAGGAGAGGGTACCTAAGGGCTTCAGCTCAGATTGTGCCAGCCTCAGGCCTCCCCTCCCCCTAAAAATGAGAAGCACACAGCTGCCATTGCAGTCTACTTGCCCTGGTGCAAGCCAGGAGAAAACACGACATGGCATCATGACTGCAGCTAAGTACGTGAGTCACCCTATGGCAGGCCTAAGAGCCCAAAGGCAGGGTGCAGTACATTTACTGAGTGACCATATCTGCACAAGTGGATATGGCCCTGTGATGCTCAGCCGCATTGCTGAGCATTGCAAGTGAGCAGGAAAGCCATTTTTAGGTGTGTGCTGGACTCTTGTCAACAGAAGTGACACAGACACATAATGGCTTTATCAAACACCTTGTCTTCATAAGTCTGGGCTGAGACCAGCCTCGGATTTATTTGGACATGCACCCAGTGGGCACCCTAGTTGTGTCCCCTGAACCCCACTAGTCTCTTGGTGCTGACTGACTAGTTAAGTCCAGTCTGCCACCATCAGACAAGTTTCTGAGCCCCTGGATGTGAGAGCCTGTGTGCTCGGAGGTCAGAAACAGTGCCTGCTCCAGTGTGGGGGGGTGTTAACGCCCACTCCGGCAGGATGGCTAGCTGATCTGCATACCAAGGCCGGGGTCTTCAAAGACCTTGCTGCCTTTGTTATGCACACCACATGGCTTCACCAGTCCTGGATGTAGCCACCCCTGCTCTGAGGCCCATTTGGCACCAGGACAGGTGGGAAAATTAGCTAGTCAGTAGGCATGTACAACCCCTGAGCTAACCACACCCCTAAGGTGGGCTACCCGAGGTGGACACTATATGAAGGGTTCCACCATTTTGGTTTTGGTCAGACTAGGTCTTCTGTGATAGGAA
Source organism: Pleurodeles waltl (assembly GCF_031143425.1). Classification (NCBI taxonomy): domain Eukaryota; kingdom Metazoa; phylum Chordata; class Amphibia; order Caudata; family Salamandridae; genus Pleurodeles; species Pleurodeles waltl. Next base: position 1,703,355,089 of record NC_090445.1, on the reverse strand, counting down.
TATGCCCACTCCCCACAGGAAGCAGTCATAACAGGGTGTAGGCACCCCCAAGGGCAAGTAGCCTACTGGCTACTACCCTACACTCCTCGAAAACACCCCTAAATTTAGTATTTAAGCAGCTCCCCAACAACAGACATCCAATTGGCCTGACAACAAGAAGAGATGGATACAGAAGATCCGGAAGAGTGACAATTGCAGACACCTGGTAAACTTTTGGTGTGAAATCCTGCCTGCTTTCCTGCTGAGGTCCTGACAATTGTCACATCACGACTCGTCCTGCAGCTTTTGGGACTCCAAAGGCTGCTCAGCACTTCGCCAGCCCATCAGCATCTCTCTTTGAGTGGAGGAGCCACTTGCCTGCTTCTTGCAGGCACCAACCGCAATGTCCAGTTCACCGGCTTGCTGGCCGCCAGGTCTGCCGTGTAGGAAAGTAGCCTCTTTTTAGCATGGTTACCACCCCACATTTTGCCTGATGTCAGTATGTGTTGCCTGTGTTCACTGGGATCCTGCTAACCAGGGCCCCAGTGACTGTGCTCTCTCCCTCTAAATTTGATTGCTTGGACTTCACACACCCCACATTTGGCATACTTGTGCCCCCATATAAGTCCCTAGTATATGGTACCAAGATTCTTAGGGCATTGGGGCACCAGGGATTCCCGTATGGGCTGCAGCTTGATTATGCCACCCATGGGAGCCCATATAAAATGTGTCTGCAGGCCTGCCATTGCAGCCTGCATAAAAGGGTGCATGCACCCTTTTACTTTAGGTCACTAGAAGTCACTCCTATGGCAGGCCCTCCTAGCCCAGAGGGCAGGGTGCAGGTACCTGTGTGTGAGGGCACCCCTGCACTAGCAGAGGTGCCCCCACGAACTTCAGCTCCATTTTCCTGGACTTCGTTAAGTGCAGGGATGCCATTTTACGTGGGTCACCTGAACAACACCTACTTGGTCACAAGTACCAAGTCACTGATGTGAATAACTCCACTGAGTATCTCCCCATAGCTATGGTAGACTTTAGCTGGGGGGGGGGGGGGTTTGCTGGCCCTAAAGAGGTGGTAGTGTCATCTAATTTACCAGTAGAGTGCCTCCTATGTAATGACCTGGAGACCTCAGCTTGGGCTGAAGTAGAGTTTCAAGCCAATGCAGCCGTGCTGGACATCCCTAAACACCTCTTTGACTTAAACTCAAAACAGGCTGAAGAACAAAGAGGGCAAGGAACCTTAAGACTGAAATACTGGTCCAGGACACTCCTAACATCAAAGACTGGCAGGCTACAGAGTTACCTCCTGTCCAAACTCCCACTGAGCATCCCCTTCCTGGGAGAAACTACACCACAGGAGCCTAAAGCTATACAGCTGAGCCCCAGGGGTAAAATAATTCCTCTGGGAGAACACTAGGGTAGAACAGCCATCCTGCCCTACCTTAGAATGCCTAGAACAGCCATGCTGTCCTCCCATGGAATGTTTTGGGCAGCACCTCTGCCTCACTACAGAGAACATAGGGCAGCAACCCTGTCCCTCTTTAGAGCATTTAGGACAGCAACCCTGTCCTGCTGTACACCTGTTAGGGTAGCAAACCTGTCCACCGCTAGAGCCTTTAGGGCAGCACCCCGGTCCTGCTATAAACCCCTTAGGGCAACAACCCGGCCCTACCACAGAGCCACAGGGACAGCATCCCTGCCCTGCTCTGATCCCCTTTAGTCCACAACCTCCACCCAGGAAACTAGAGAACCCATAGTTTAGGTACATGTCAGGAGAAAATCCCAAACGGATATGGTGGTCCTCCTTCCCACAGGGCCACACAGGGGATAATACTGGGAGTACCCACTCCAATGCAGAGGGACTCTCCAGATATTTACACTTAGACAATAAAGACTCATCTGGCCAGGGTTAGCCTTATTGTCCTTTGGGGAGGTGGGGGGTGTAGGAAAGTATTTTTGTTTTAGCATGGATACCCCCACTTTTTGCCTGTTGTCAGTATGTTTTGACTGTGTTCACTAGGATCCTGCTAACCAGGACCCCAGTGACTGTGCTCTCTCTCTCTAAATTTGGTTGGATGGACTTCACACACCCCACATTTGGCATACTGGTGCCCCCATGTAAGTCCCTAGTATATGATACCCAGGGCATTGGGGCACCAGGGGTACCCCATGGGTTGCAGCATGTATTATTCCACCCAGGGGAGCCCATGCAAAGTGTATCTGCAGGTCTGCCAATGCAGCCGGCATGAAAGGGCGCATGCACCCTTTCACTTCAGGTCACTGACCAGGTCAGTGTAAGTCACCCTTATGGTAGGCCCTCCAGAGAACAGGGTGCAGGTACCTGTGTGTGAGGGCACCCCTGCATGAGCAGAGGTACCCCTACAAACTCCAGCTTTGTTTTTCTGGACTTTGTTTAAGTGGGAGGACGCCATTTTACGTGTGTACTGGACAGCTACATAATGGTAACTCCGAACCTGGGCATGTTTGGTATCAAACATGTCAAAATCATACCCCAATACTTTTGCCAGTATTGGTTGTATGATTCCCTGCACTCTGGGGGCTCCTTAAAGAACCCCCATCATTACTCCTAACAGCTTTCTGGGGTTTTCTAGGCAGCCCATGCTGTTGCCACCCGCAAGCCACTGGTATGCTTTGAAGGGCACATTTGGTGCCCTCCTTGCATAAACCAGTCTGCAACAGTTCAGGGACCTCCAGTAACTACTCTGGCGTGAAACTGGACAATGGTAAGGGGAGTAACCACTCCCCTATCAAATCCCCACCCAAGAGGTGGTGCCCAGAGCTCATCCACGGGGCCACTTGATTCTGCCATCTTGAATCCAAGGTGGGCAGAGGCCTCTGAGAGCATCTGAGTAGCCAGGTCAAGCAGCTAATGTCACAGACCCCCCCCCCGCCCCTGACAAGTGGTCATCTTGCTAGGTGACCAATCCCCATTCCAGGACTATTTAGGGTCTCCCTCTTAGGTGGGTTTTCAGATTTGCAATGCAAGACTCTAGCAGGACTCCTCTGCAACGATTACTTTGACTTCTGGCACTGGAACTGCAACTGGACTTCACAGGAACCTACAATCTGCAGCTACAGCAATGCCTCTGCTCAACAACATTGTTTCTCTGGCTCCTTCCACCAACTGTAACATTTTCCCGGCTGTGCATCTTCTAAGGGCGATGAGCCTTCAGCCTGCACAAGAAGCAAGAAGGAATCTCCCTTGGAGTGAAGGAGTCACTCCCCTGCATCCGCAGACGCCAACTGCAACAAAGACCGGCTGCGTGGATCTCCTCTTCTCCAGAGCTGCACAGATCCTGCATCAAAGGTGGTGGTCTGGACTGGTCCCTTTGGTCCTCTCTACCAGCTTTTCAACTCGGGAGTCAGTAAGCCCATGCAACTCCACGCAGGAAAGTACCTCAGTGCACTGCGTCTCTTGCAGCTACCAAGGCTTGTTGGCATCTCCTCAGGCTCCGTGTAGCCCCAGCACTCTTCCCTGCGACGCACAGCCCTCTGCGTGCTTCTCCTGCGACGTGGGATTCCTTTCTAGGTGTGCTGCGTGGGCCTTGCGCGACTCCTGTGGGTGCTGCCTCCTCTTCCTGTGACTCTCCTCACTCCTGAGGGTCATCCGGGACTCTCCTCCGTGGGTTGAGTCCCCCCCTGGACCTTGCTGGTCCCCGGCAGCTCTACATTTCTTCATCCACAACATTTGCCTTTGCCAAGACTTGTTGGTGGTTCTTCTACACCACTGACTGCAATCCTCCTTCCGGCATGGAACGTCGCCTGCATCACTCCAGGAACTCTTCAGCTACTCCAGTGCTGCACTGCTAACGGTCTTCGTCCACCGGCGACATGGTCCTGCATCCACAGGGTAGGTGCTCCTACCACCACAGAACACTCCAACATGAACTGGACTTGGCCCCCTTCTTTTCCAGGTCTTCCTCTTCCAGGATCCACCTTTGTGACATATTTATACTTGTTTTGTGCCAAATTTGCATATATTTTTTTTAAGCGTGAATTAGGTGCAAAACTAACTCCATATTTATACGTTGGCGCTAGACCCGTCTCAAGCCAAAGTTTTGGAGTTAATCATTTTTTGGACCTGGAGACCTACTTTGCGTCAATGAGATGCAAGGTAGGTGTTCCTGTGCAAAAAATGACTATGGCCTTAGCGCCATATTTATCCCCCTGCGCTAAAGTCGTGCACGGGGGAGGAGAGGTCAAACAATGGTGCAAAGCTTGCTTTGCACCATTATTTAACGCCTGGGTCAGGGGACCTGTGGATCCATTTCCATGTCAGTGACCATGGAGAAAGCCCACAGGTGCCCACCCAAGACCCAGGAACACCCCCACCAACACCAGAGGATTGGTGGGGTGGGGGAACCCCATCCCAGGTAAGTATTTACTTTTTTTTTTATTTAAGTGCCATGGGGGGGTTGGGGGTGTCCCCTGGGAATTGCCATTGGGTAGGGGGGCATGACTACTGTCTTTACTTAGACAGGAGTCCTGTCCATGGGGGTTGTGTGTCTAACAATGGCGCTAGTCAGGTTAGAGTCATTGTTTTGACTCTAACCTGACTAGCGCCATTCTTTCACGCACAGTTTTTCCTACGCCTCCCCCACTAGGTTAGCGTCATGTACTTTGACGCTAACTGGGCGTTAGCGCCGGCTTGCGTCATTCCTTAAATATGGAGCCCGGCTGGCGCTCTGGAATGGCGCTAGCTTGCGCTATACTTTTAGAAATCAGGGCCTTGGTTTCTTGCAGTCTTGTCTGGGTCTTGCAATATCCTTCTCTGAAGTCCTTTTGGTGGGTGTGGGTAGAACCATTTACTTGCCCCTTTTCTCCATGTTGCTGGGGGAGGCACTCTGGTACATACATTGTGGGTTTCCTACTTCCCCTCTACCAATTCCATTTCCTTGGGTGGGGGGGGGCCTGACTTTCGCATTCCACTTACTTAATATATGGTTTGGTCCCCCCCCCTTCAGTATTGTCTATTGCTTTCACTGTTTTCTATTGCATTCTATGCTAATTCTTGACTGCTATTGTACATATAATAGTGTGTTTACTTAGCTCCAGTTGAGGTATTGCCTATATAGTATTTGTGTCACTAAAATAAAGTACCTTTATTTTTGTAACAGTGTGTGGTTCTTTCACGTGTGTAAGTGCTGTGTGACTACAGTGCTATTGCATAAGCTTTGCATGTCTCCTTGATAAGTCTTGGCTGCTCGTCACACCTACCTCTAGAGAGCCTGGCTTCTAGACACTGCCTACACCTCGCTAATAGGGGATACCTGGACCTGGTTATAAAGTGGTAACACCATAGGTGTTCACCACACACCAGGCCAGCTTCCTACACACCGTCGCAGCAGCCTTCCAGGAGAATGTACCCGTGCTCCAAGAAGTCAGTCCTGTTTTTCCATTGAGAAGACCCAAGGATCCACCAAAGCCGAGTTGCATCAACATCTGGGGTACTCGAGCCTTTGCAACAACCAAGGCTTGTTGAAGCCCACCCCGAACTCCAACAGCAGGTCTGAAGATCACAGTCATCCATTTTCCTGGTCTCTCCTACGGCAGGGCCCCCAAAGAATTGTGTGCGTCTTCCCGTAGGAGCACCACTGCTAAGGTTCCACTGCACCTGAGCACCCTGGTCCGGGTCCATGATTTCCAACAGTGCCCCACCCCTGCTCTTCTGATGCCCACTGACCAAGCCCCCCTATTGGGAGCTCCCGGACTTGTTCCCAGATCCCTCCTTGCATTCTATTTTCAGGTGGCCCCCTTGTTGCCCTGTGTTTGGTGCACAGGACACAACCAACTTCACTGCACCCGGATGCTCCTGGGCAGGGAAACTTGAAATGCTTTGCACCCCCAGCACCCCACTACCTTCAGGGGATCCACAAGAATTGAGTGTAAGAACTTCCATGCAGCCATAGTACTGTGAAAACTTGTGCTGCGTAAAAACATATTCTTCTACAAAAATTGTTAATTACAAATTGTTCTAGGAACTGTTACAGTATTTATTCTTTTGTAAATGTTCTGATGTGTATGAATTATTCAACATGATAGCTATTTTTCTGACCAATTGGTCTCAAGTTGCTTCGTGAGTGTGCACCTCATTTATTGATTCTGCACGTTCAACAAATGCTTAGCCCTACCCTCTGATAAGCCTAACTGCTCGCCCACACTACCACAAAAGAGAGCTTTTGGGACTGTCATTTATACCCCTGTGAACCAATAAGGGTCGCCCTGGACTATTTGCATAGTGCCCCCCTACATTGGGTCACTGCATAGATAGCAAGCTTCCTACATTGGTGACAGCAGAAGGACAGAGGACTTTGTATTTGCTGAGACCACATTGTCAAAAAGTGGTTCCATGAATAAACTCACAATTGACTCTTAGAGCCAAAAATAATTTTCATTTCTCTTGATTTTTTTTTTTGTTTAAATACATTTCTAATCTGACCTATAGGGCTGTGTGTTAAGTCCTGAACAACTATTTTAGAAATTGTAAAAAGTTCTTTAGTAGTTAGGCCTGTAAAACAGTAGTAGCCTCATTTTAGAGCACTAAAAAGGTCCTAACTACTTTAAAAATGTCTACTGCAGAGGATAGAGTCATGGAGCTCAACCTCTTACCTGCAGCTATCAACGCAGCAGGTAAAGAGCCTATGTAAGGCCAGCAACATTAAAACTGTCTCGAACCTTACCAAGGCCCAGCTCCAGGAGCTACTTGTGGAGTTTGATGCCCTCAACCTCTTCCTATCACCACCCTAGAGGGTACAGTGGCTAGCGATCATGAAAGAGGATTCCCCCCCCCCCCCCCCAACCTGGAAAGGGAAAGTGCCTCCAGCCACAGAGATGAAGTAGATGATAAGGCAGTTATCCTTGAAAGACTAGCCAGAAGGGCAGCCCTTGAAGCCATGATCTTGGCTATAGAGAAAGAAAGGACTGACATAGGGTTAGCGCCCACGTGGTGGCAGCAAAATAGGGAGAAAGAGGAAACTTTTGATCCCAATCACCAAAGGGATTGTCTTCAAATATGAGGAAGGGCATGATATTACCAAGTGGTTTACAGCCTTCAAGAGGGCTTGTAAAATAAGGAGAATTCCTCAGAAACACTGGGGGGCGTATTTATACTCTGTTTGCACCAAATGTTTTTTTACTTTAATTCGGTGCAAAACTAAGTCCATATTTATACTTTGGTGCTAGACCCGTCTAGCACCAAATTTATGGAGTTACTCATTTTTTGGAAGTGGAAACCTACCTTGCCTTAATGAGATGCAAGGTAGGCGTTCCCGTGCATCAACGCTAACAATATTGTCAAAGTCCATCCAATGGCTATGGTGCCCATTGAGTGGGGAGGGGTTACTGGCCAGAAGAAGGTGGTGTCATCTGCAATTCCAATAGAATGTCTGTTGGGGAACGATCTGGAGACCTCCTCATGGGCTGAATACCCATGCAACCATGCTGGGAATAGCTGAGAGGGTATGCCTAAAAGCCAGGGCACAAAGGAGAGCCAACGGTCAAGAGGTGTAGGAGCTTGGAATAATGGCCCAACCCTCCAAGAGGAAAGGCAAGAAGTCAGGGAAACAAACTTCTGCGGAAACACAAGGTCAGGTCCCCTCTTCTCTGGGGAAAGACCTGCCAGCCCTTAAGGGAACTGAGCCCCAGGAATTTGGGCCATACATGGCAGAGCTCCTGGGCCCCCGGGGGACCCAGTAGGGAAGAACTTTGCCCCGAGACAGAGGATCTGTCCCACTCTTGAAAGCCTGAGACAGCAAGCTGCTGACCAGGAAAAAGGGAGACGATAGTGGCTCCTATCGGACCTATTGGGAGGGTGGATGGGCTCCTTTATACTGAGGCCAACAGACCCCAAACCTGGTGCCACTAGGAGAGTGGTAGTGTCTCAATAGCACAAGGAGTTCTTACCTCAGCCCACGATATCCACCTAGCTGGGCATGTTGGCCAGGGCAAAACATGGAGTAGGTTGGTGAACCACTTCTACTGGCCAGGCATACACCAGAAAGTGAAGGACCTTTGCAGCTCCTGGGTCACCGGTCAGGGTATTGGCAAGACAGGTGGCAAACCAAAGGCCCCCTTAATCCCACTACCAGTGGTTGGTGTCCCCGTTGAGAGGGTATGGGTCAAAAATTCTGGTCCTCTGGATCATGCCACCAGGTACCCCTTAGGACTGCCCCTGCAGTTGCCAGAGCCCTTATCAGTATCTTTATTTGGGTGGACTTCCTTAAGGAGTTGGTTTCAAACAGAGGTACAAACTCCATACCTGCTTACCTGACAGCAGTGTGACATATAAGTTTACCACCCCCAAATGGCCCAGTTAAAAGGTTCAACAAACCCATGAAGAGCATGGTTTTGGGGCTCCCAGACAACCTCCGGATGAGATGGAATGTCCTCATACCATGTTGGCTTTTTGCCTACAGGGAGGTGTCTCAAAAGAGAGTGTGCTTTAGTCCATTCAAACATTTCTTTGGCCACCCTGTTAGGTAATCACTAGGCCTTGTGAGGGAGGCCTGGAAGAGACCTCTCAAAGAAACCAAACAAGATATATTGGGCTATGTGCTTGGCCTACTTTCCAGAATGGCTGAGTAGATGGAAAACGTCAACAAAATCCTAGAGGCTAGCCAAGAGCTCCAGAAGCAAAGGTTTGACCAAAAGGCTGCACTGGTGTAGTACCAACCAGGACAGACGGTATGGGTGTTGGAGCCTGTGGCTCTTAGGGCCTTCTAAGACAAATGGAGTGGGCCCTACCCTATCCTATCCTATCCTAGAGAAGAAAGGCCATGTCACCTACCTGTTAGACCTTGGCACTCCCCGGAGCTCCCACAGGGTCATCTATATGAATTGCCTTAAACACTATTATAACAGGGCTGATGTGGCCATGCTGATGGTCACTGATGAGGGACAGGAAAAAGAGAGTGAACCTCTTCCTAATCTCCTTTCCCACAACCCTGCCGATGGGTCAGTTGAAGGAGTAGTCTCATCAGACACCCTCCCTGTCCAACAGCAAGCTGATTGCAGGCAAGTCCTTAGCCACTATGCTGGGCTCTTTACTTTGACCCCTGTGTAGGAAAGTGCCCCTTTTGGCATGGTTACCCCCACTTCTTGCTTGGTATTGATGCTAACTTGACTGAGTGTGTGCTGGGATCCTGCTAACCTGGCCAGGATTCTTTCCCTAAACTGTACCCTTGTTTCCACAATTGCCACACAGCTACGTCCCTTGTAAAAGGTACCAGTGGTACCAAGGGGTCTGTGGCCAGGGAGAGTCCATAAGAGCTGCAGCATGTATTGTGCCACCCTAAGGGACCCCCCTCACCAAACACACGCACAATATTACAGCTTGTGTGTGCGCCGGTGGGGAGAAAAAGGCAAAGTCACCATGGCATCCCTCTCTGGGTGGCATGCCTACCAACCACTGCATGTGGCATAGGTACGTCACCCCTCTAGCAGGACTTACAGCCCTAAGGCAGGGTGCACTATACCACGGTTGAGGGCATAGCTGCATGTGCAATATGCACCTACAGGGTCTAAGTCCATTCTTAGATTTGATTTCACTGAAGACTTAAGTTTCGTATCAAACTTTTCAGCACAATAAACCCACCATGATGCCAGTATTGGATTTATTGTAAAATGCACACAGAGGGCATCTTAGAGATGCCCTCTGTATTTTACCACACTTTCTAGCATAGGGCTGACTGGTCTGTGCCAGGCTCCCACTAACAGACAAGTTTCTGACCCCATGGGGTGACAGCCTATGTGCTCTCTAGGGTCAGGAACAAAGCCCACTCTAGGTGGAGATGCTTCACACCTCCCCCGCAGAAACTGCAACATTTGGCAGAGACCGTTAGAGGCTCAACTCTCCTGTTAGTGCCACAGGGTGCTCCAGATAGAGGAGATGCACTCTTCACTCCACCCCCCCCCCCTCCCCACCCCCCCCCCCAACCAAGCCCCACTTCTGACAGAAGGTCTGATGGGAAAATTAGGTAAAACAAGGAGGAGTGACCACGGCAGCAAGGATCACCCCTAAGGTGTTCAGAGCTGAAGTGACCCCCTCCTTGTGGAATCCTCCATCTTGTTTAGGAAGAGCAGGATCAATAGGGTTAGGAATATGCCACCCTCCCCAAATGGAGTGGGCACAGGAAGGGTGTAGCCACCCTTAGGGAATGGACAGTAGCCACTGGCTACTGCCCTCTGACTCCTGTAACACCCCTAAATCTAGTATTTAGGGGCACCCCTTAACCTTGCTCTCCAGTTTCCTGGCGCCCTCAAAAAAGGAGGACTGAAGAGCCAACCCCTGCAGTGAAGACTCCAGACAACTGACTTGGCCCCAGCCCTACCGGCCTGTCTGTAGCTTCAATACTCCTGCTACAAAAAGGCGTTGCATCCTGCATGACCTGCGACCTCTACAAACCCCCAGATGACTGCCTGCTCAGCAGAGGAGCAAGAACTCCCAAGGACAGCGGCCCTTTCCAGAAGAAACCTTCCAAAAGGACACCAGAACAGCCCAGATCTGCAAGCCCTATCCACTCTGCATCCGGCGGCCACTGCCTGAGTCCAGGTGGCCCACCGGTCCAGAGAAGGTCCCCAGGCAATTCCAACCGTGAGTCCACCCTCGTTTGACCCCCTCCTGGCCAAGATGATGAGGCCTGCAGCCTAAATCCAGAGGACTTCCCTGACTGCGACCAGATATAACAAAGAGTTCGATGGCATATGTTGCTGCAGATACACATGTGTGGCACAGTCCGCTGCCTGGTGTTGGGCTCGGAGTATTACAAATTGTTTTTCTTCGAAGAAGTCTTTTTGGTCACGGGACCGAAGGACTCCTCCCTCCTCGGCTCCATTGCGCATGGGCGTCGACTCCATCTTAGATTGTTTTTTTCCGCTGTCGGGTTCGGACGTATTCCTTTTCGCTCCGTGTTTCGGTTCGGAAAGTTAGTCAGAATCTCGGAAGAAAGCGTCGATATTGTTCCGTTCAGTATCGGAATAGTTAGGTACATCGACACCGATCATCGGAAGACTTTGGGGTAGTTTCGATCCCCCATCGGGGCCTGGTCGGCCCGACCGCGTGCGACATCGAAGCCGATGGAACGGACCCCGTTTCGTTTCTGCCCAAAATGTCACAGTAAGTATCCTTATACAGATCAGCACTTGGTCTGTAACTTGTGCTTGTCCCCCGAGCACAAGGAGGATACCTGTGAAGCCTGTCGAGCCTTCCGGTCCAGAAAAACACTCCGGGACCGAAGAGCCAGGCGTCAACAAATGGCGTCCACGTCGACAAAACAACGTTTCGACGAGGAAGAGGAAACATTCTCGGTTCCGGAATCAGAATCCGGAGACTCCGACGTCGAACAACAGCAACAAACTGTGAGTAAGACGTCGAAAAGTAAATCCATCGACAAACCGAAAGCCCAGGGGACGCCACTGCCAACAGGCCATGGCTCGACCCATAAAACAGGCGACCCGTCGAAGGCGCCGAAAAAGGGCACGCCCATAGCGAAGACACCCGACTCCGGTCGAGGGACCGCCATGGAGCAACCTCGGAGCCGAGAAAGCGGCTCCGAGCCAAAAACAAGATACCGGCACCGAAAAACATCGGCACCGAGAATCCATGCCGAAAGGAACAAAAGTTCTGTCGGTGCCGAAACCGAAAAAAGATTCTCTCTCGGCGCCGAAAAATACCACACCTTCATCCTACTCAGAGGAACAAGGAATAAGTGGCCAAATGCACAGATTTGGACAAGAGCTCCAAAGTGTAGAATCGGACTACACACAAAAGAGACTGTACATCCAGCAAGACACAGGGAAGATATCAACCCTTCCCCCAATCATGAGGAAAAGAAGGATCGGACTTCCAAAGGATGACGCACAACCACAAGCCAAAGTGGTTAAAAAAGTCACGCCTCCGCCCTCTCCACCACAGGCATCGCCGGCACAAACACCGCCACAAATGCACTCACCAGCGCAAACTACCATAAGTCATGACGATCAGGATCAAGATGCTTGGGACCTGTATGACACCCCAGTGCCGGACAATGATCCCGAGTCATACCCCACAAAGCCGTCACCGCCAGAGGACAGTACCTCATACTCGCAACTGGTGGCTAGGGCAGCAGAATTCCACAATGTCCAACTGCATTCCGATCCTATAGAGGATGATTTTTTATTTAACACCCTCTCGGCTACACACAGCCAATATCAATGTCTCCCAATGCTACCAGGGATGTTACGGCACACAAAACAAATTTTTGAAGAGCCCGTAAAATCAAGAGCCATCACCCCAAGGGTGGATAAGAAATACAAACCACCACCCACAGACCCAGTGTTTATTACTTCGCAGTTACCACCTGACTCCGTGGTAGTAGGGGCAGCTCGCAAGAGAGCAAATTCACATACATCTGGTGACGCCCCACCTCCGGACAAAGAAAGCCGAAAATTTGATGCGGCAGGGAAAAGAGTAGCATCACAGGCAGCCAACCAGTGGCGCATCGCAAATTCACAAGCGCTGTTGGCCAGATAAGACCGCGCACACTGGGACGAGATGCAACTTCTCGTAGACCATCTTCCCCAGGAATACCAAAAAAGGGCGCAGCAAATAGTGGAAGAGGGACAAACGATCTCAAACAATCAAATCCGCTCTTCACTAGACGCAGCCGATACTGCAGCAAGAACAGTCAACACTGCTGTCACCATAAGGAGACACGCTTGGCTACGCACTTCAGGCTTCAAACCTGAAATCCAGCAGGCTGTCCTTAATATGCCCTTCAACGAGAAACAACTTTTTGGCTCTGAAGTGGATACAGCCATTGAAAAACTTAAAAAGGACACAGACACGGCCAAGGCCATGGGCGCACTCTACTCCCCGCAGAGCAGAGGCTCTTTCAGAAAAACTCCATTTAGAGGGGGGTTTCGTGGCCAACCCACAGACACCACCAGCCAACAAACAAGAACCACACCATATCAGGGTTCCTTCCAAAGGGGAGGTTTCAGGGGATATCGGGGGGGTCAATTCCCAAGGAGTAGGGGAAGATTCCAGACTCCAAAAACACCTCCACCTAAACAGTGACTTTCAAGTCACGCAACCCCTTCACTCAACACCAGTGGGGGGAAGACTAAGCCAATTCTACCAATCTTGGCAACAGATTACAACAGACAATTGGGTATTAGCAATAATCCAACATGGCTATTGCATAGAATTCCACAACTTCCCACCAAACATCCCCCCCAAAACACGTAAAATGTCACCACAACATTTAGAACTTTTAGGACTAGAAGTTCAAGCACTACTGCAAAAGGATGCAATAGAGTTAGTACCAGTACAACAAAAAAACACAGGAGTTTACTCCCTGTACTTTCTAATTCCAAAAAAAGACAAAACATTAAGACCAATATTAGATCTCAGGACACTAAATACCTACATCATATCGGACCATTTTCACATGGTCACACTACAAGACATCATTCCACTGCTCAAACAGCAAGATTACATGACCACATTAGACCTAAAGGATGCGTACTTTCATATACCAATACACCCTTCTCACAGAAAGTACCTACGGTTCGTATTCAAAGGAATACATTACCAATTCAAGGTGTTGCCATTCGGAATAACAACTGCACCAAGAGTGTTCACAAAATGTCTAGCAGTAGTAGCAGCACACATCAGGAGACAACAGATACATGTGTTCCCTTACCTAGACGATTGGCTAATCAAGACCAACACAGTAAAAAAATGCGCAAACGACACCACATTTGTCATACAAACCCTTCACAAACTGGGGTTTTCCATCAACTATACAAAATCACACCTAGAACCGTGTCAAACACAACAATATCTAGGAGCAACCATCAACACATCAAAAGGAATTGCCACTCCAAGTCCACAAAGAGTGCAGGCATTCCACAAGGTAATAAGTGCTATGTTTCCAAACCAAAAGATACAAGCAAAATTTGTGCTAAAACTTCTAGGCATGATGTCATCATGCATAGCCATTGTCCCAAACGCAAGACTACACATGCGACCCTTACAACAGTGTCTAGCATCACAATGGTCACAGGCACAGGGTCAACTTCAAAATCTGGTGTTGGTAGACCGCCAAACATACCTCTCGCTTCTATGGTGGAACAGCAAAAATTTAAACAAAGGGCGGACATTTCAGGACCCAGTGCCTCAATACGTTATAACAACAGATGCTTCCATGACAGGGTGTGGAGCACACCTCAATCACCACAGCATTCAAGGACAATGGGATATACACGAAACAAAATTTCATATCAATTACCTAGAACTGTTAGCAGTATTTCTAGCGTTAAGAGCCTTCCAACCCATAATAACACACAAATACATTCTTGTCAAAACAGACAACATGACAACAATGTATTATTTAAACAAACAAGGAGGAACACACTCAACACAATTGTGCCTCCTAACACAGAAAATTTGGCAGTGGGCGATTCACAACAACATTCGCCTAATAGCACAATTTATTCCAGGAATACAAAACCAACTAGCAGACAACCTTTCGCGAGACCACCAACAAGTCCACGAATGGGAAATTCACCCCCAAGTTCTGAACAAGTACTTTCAAATTTGGGGAACACCCCAGATAGATTTGTTCGCAACAAAAGAAAACTCAAAATGCCAAAACTTCGCATCCAGGTACCCACACCGCGAATCACAAGGCAATGCTCTATGGATGAGTTGGTCAGGGATATTTGCGTACGCTTTTCCCCCTCTCCCTCTCCTTCCATATCTAGTAAACAAGTTGAGTCAAAACCAACTCAAACTCATACTGATAGCACCCACATGGGCAAGACAACCTTGGTATACAACTCTACTAGACCTTTCACTAGTACCGCATGTCAAACTACCCAACAGGCCAGATCTGTTAACACAACACAAACAACAGATCAGGCATCCAAACCCAGCATCATTGAATCTGGCAATTTGGCTCCTGAAATCCTAGAATTCGGACACTTAGACCTCACAGAAGAATGCATGGAGGTCATAAAACAAGCTAGAAAACCTTCCACTAGACACTGCTATGCATCTAAGTGGAAAAGTTTGTTTACTACTGCCATTCCAATCAAATACAACCATTACATGCCTCTACTAAAGACATAGTAGGATACTTACTACATTTGCAAAAAGCAAATCTCGCTTTTTCATCTATAAAAATACACCTCGCAGCAATATCTGCTTACCTACAAACTACTCATTCATCGTCTCTATTTAGAATACCAGTTATTAATGCATTCATGGAAGGGCTAAAAAGAATTATACCACCAAGAACACCACCAGTTCCTTCATGGAATCTTAACATCGTCTTAACAAGACTCATGGGTCCACCTTTCGAACCCATGCATTCCTGTGAAATGCAATATCTAACCTGGAAGGTCGCATTTCTCATTGCAATCACATCCCTCAGAAGAGTAAGTGAAATACAGGCATTTACCATACAAGAACCATTTATTCAAATACACAACAATAAAATAGTTCTAAGAACAAATCCAAAATTTCTGCCAAAAGTAATCTCACCATTCCATTTAAATCAAACAGTAGAATTGCCAGTGTTCTTCCCACAACCAAATTCTGTGGCTGAAAGGGCACTACATACATTAGACATCAAAAGAGCACTAATGTATTACATTGACAGAACAAAGCTAATCAGGAAAACAAAACAACTGTTCATAGCTTTTCAAAAACCACACATAGGAAATCCAATCTCTAAACAAGGCATTGCTAGATGGATAGTCAGATGCATTCAAACATGCTATCTTAAAGCCAAAAGAGAATTGCCTATTACACCAAAGGCACACTCAACCAGAAAGAAAGGTGCTACAATGGCCTTTCTAGGAAACATTCCTATGAGCGAAATATGTAAGGCTGCAACCTGGTCTACGCCTCATACGTTTACTAAACACTACTGTGTAGACGTACTAAATGCACAACAAGCTACAGTGGGCCAAGCTGTACTAAGAACATTATTCCAAACTACTTCAACTCCTACAGGCTAAACCACCGCTTTTAGGGGAGGTAACTGCTTTATAGTCTATGCCACACATGTGTATCTGCAGCAACATATGCCATCGAACTGAAAATGTCACTTACCCAGTGTACATCTGTTCGTGGCATTAGTCGCTGCAGATTCACATGTACCCTCCCACCTCCCCGGGAAGCCTGTAGCCGTTTAGAAGTAGATCATAAATCTTAAACATCTGAACATTTGTAAATAATTATTAGAAACTCTTAACGTACATACATATTCACTCCATTGCATGGGCACTATTTATACCAAACAACTCCATCCTCACCCTCTGCGGGGAAAACAATCTAAGATGGAGTCGACGCCCATGCGCAATGGAGGGAGGAGTCCTTCGGTCCCGTGACCAAAAAGACTTCTTCGAAGAAAAACAACTTGTAATACTCCGAGCCCAACACCAGGCAGCGGACTGTGCCACACATGTGAATCTGCAGCGACTAATGCCACGAACAGATGTACACTGGGTAAGTGACATTTTCATTCCTGATGCCTAAAGGTACCCCTGCACCCGCAGCCCCCTGGCCTTGGGGACTCCGACTGATGGTCCACCGGACACCTCTCCTTCTTGTCCAGCCTTTGGTTTCCCAGAGCCAACCGCCTGGACCCAGCCTGCAGCATCTTTGTGACCCCTGGGGTTCCCCAAATTAAAAGTATTGGGGGCCCAACTCTGTGTTTGGACCCTGCACCTGCCCGCCTGGGATCGTAAGTAGAGTACTTACCTGTTAACTGTGCTAACACGTTTCCTCCCCTAGGACTGCATTGGTTCGTATGAGAAATTGCACTGTGACCTATGTTCCATCTAAGCTGCACGCCTGTGCTCCCACGCACAGAAGATCATGAAGAGCGCACATTCCACAAGCTTTTTCTGGGCCATAAATCACTGATCAAGTGAAGAGATCTTTCCACACTGTGTGAAAAGTAGAATGAAACAGATACTGGAAAGGCAGTCAGATTTCTCAGATGTAGGAAAATAAAGCATTCCATGTTCTGCTTTTCTCACTGCCCACGCTATTAGTCTTGCTCTGGCTACCAGTGCTTTTCGCATCTCTTTGGAATTTACTGCAGACCCAAGCTATTTCATTTTCATCTTTTAAATGCATGTTATTGTTTCACAGCATGGAACACCATAGGACACTTCAAGGTGGACACAAATGTGATTATTGTCCGGAAAAATTACACCAGCTTTGTTTTGTTTTGAGTATGTATGAGAGACACGGAGTTCTGCCAAAGTTTTTTTAGCACTTTCCTATGTGCACTGGTGATTCATTTGGACGTGCAAACATGTCTAAACTGCCTTTTAATAGTACCAGTTTACACTGCTATATGAACACAATATTTCACATTTCCCAAGTAACGTGTTTGGGAAACATGTTCTGAAAGGTGGCATTAAAGCAGTGGAAACATTAAAATACACTCCTTGTATATTGTGTAAAGTTTGACACTGCCAGTTCCTTCTTCGCATGTATGAACTTTTCTGATATCTGCGTGGCGACAGTGAGATACAGAGAAGCGACCTGGTGAATGTGAGTACGAATAAGTGCACGAGACAGAGAAAAAGGAAGTGAAAGTGATTAAGCGAGATAGTGGGCACATGGAAAGTTAGTGAGCAGCAAATAAACTCTGAGGGAGTTAAGAGAATGTCTGAGCATGTGTGACAAGGTGAGTGAGAAAGTGGGTGTTAGAGGGACCGTGTTATCTTCCAAGAAATGAATGAGTGGGAGAGAGCCGGTGGGTGACAGAATGTGAGCAAATATTGACTAAGAATGAAATACTGTACTGAGAGTAAGTCAGAGGAGCATACATATTATTGAATCATGTGGGATGGAAAGAGAGAATGAGAAAGAGGACAAAAATGGTATGGCACAGTAAGTAATAGGTATTCTGTTGAATAGTAACCAATGAGTCAAACATATACAAGCTACACCTACAATTTATAGCACATTTACAGCTTTTCAGTCTGTAGCGGAAGTAAATTATGGCCATGCATTCTGTGGTACAGAAACTGTTTGACAGGTCTTCTGTGGCACATAAAAGAAAGAGCAAGCAAAATACCTACATGCATCTCCATGGAAACATTAACTGATGAGCACTTTGGACACACAGAAGTTCCCACTGTATTAGTGCTTTCCATATTTTCCTGCTGCATGTATTCTGATGGACGTTTCTTTATTGTTTCTCTATTGTTATGGTCATGATTATTTTATCTCCTTTCACAAAATGTATAATGGGTGATATTTCTCCTGCATGTTGATGCTGCAATCTTGTTTTTTCAGATAGCTGTAATTTCTAATTTACCATCCACATGTTCTACAGAGCTTCTGATAAACATGCAGTACATTATAAGTAAATATTTTTATGCTCCAGAGGGATGTGCTTCTGGAATATTGAAGTTTGAATGATTTTATGAGCTCCCATTGATAACAGGCTTGGATGTAGTTTGTTTTTTAGCTGCGAAAGTTAGAAAATATGCTTTAAAGTGTATAATAGTGTACCATTTTATGTAAAATGGGGGCCTGGCCTGCTCCTCGCAATCATCACAGAGTACTGTATTGCATGCTCAGATAATGCCTTACCTGACAGTGGTGCGGCACACACAGCAACACAAGTGTACCCATAAACAGTCTATTACCGCACACAGGTAAAAATAATTAGAGGGAACATCGACTGTGACAACTTTTAAAATACAAAAGTGTTACTTGTAAACTGTTTTATCTGCAAAAGCTAAACAAAGTACATTTGATACATATGCTTGATACCTATTTACCACTGTACTTACCCGTAACAAAGACCTTTTGGTTCTAGTAATAAAGTAACAAAATATATTTTTGCTAAATAAAAACAATTGGCCTTGAGTTAGTCATTGAGTGTGTGCCTCGTTTCTTGCCTGTGTGTGTACAACAAATGCTTTGCGCGACCCTCTGATAAGCCTAACTGCTCGACCACACTCCCACAAAAGAGAGCATTAGTATCATCTACTTAGCTCCTACACCCAGGACAGTCCACCTGGTTGTACCCATGATGTGGACACTGGGAACAACCTGCCTGTCAAAAGCATGACTTACAGACAGTCTGACCAAGTCTAAGTTAGCATCACAGCTGAAGTAAGCAAAATGAGGGGCTTGAGTAATTGAGCCCTCCGAGAGCCCCTGGGCTAGCCCAGTGGTTTTAGTCCCCAAACCCCATTCCATGGGAGGTAAACCAGAGCTGAGGTTTTGCATGGACTACAGGGGACTCAGTGCTGTCACCAAGACAGATGCTCATCGCAAGAGGTGATGAATTAAGTGACAGGCTGGGTGCAGCTAAGTTTCTCAGTACCTTTGATTTAACATCTGGGTACTGGCACATTGGGCTCATCCCAGGAGCCAAAGAGAAGACAGAATTCTCAACCCCAGATGGGGACTACCAATTTACTGTGATGCCTTTTGGGTTAAAGAATGCCCCTCCCCACTTCCAAAGGCTGGTGAACAAAGTCCTAGCTGGGTTAGAGTCATTTAGTGCAGCATATCTAGATGATATTGCTATCTATAGCTCAACTTGGGAGGATCACCTGATCCACTTTGGGAAGGTTCTGTGGTCTTTGCAGAAGGCAGGCCCTATCAAGGCAAGCAAATGCCAGATAGGGCAGGGCAACGTTGTATACTTGGGCCACCTGGTAGTTGGAGGCCAAGTGCACCCCTTACAACCCAAGATCCAGACAATTCTGGACTGGGAGGCTCCAACAACCCACACCCAAGTCAAGGCATTCCTTGGCTTGACTGGGTATTACAGGAGGTTTGTGAATGGGTATGACACTATTGTGGCACCCGTCACAGAACTTCCCTCTAAAAAGCAACCAAAGAAGGTTAACTGGACAGTTAGTTATCAAAAGGCTTTTGACACCCTGAAGGATGCTCTGTGCTCAACGCCCATTCTGAAGGCTCCAGATTACACCTAACAGTTCACTGTGTGGAAAGATGTCTCTGAACAGGGGATAGGACCGGTTCTATCCCAGACCTATGATGATGGTCAGGGCCAATCTATTGCTTTCATTAGCAGGAGGTTACTCCCCAAGGAGCAACGTTAGAGTGCCATTGAGAGGGAGGCCTTTGTTGCGGTCTACCCCCTGAAGAAACTGAGACCATACCCGTTAGGTTCTCACTTCATTGTTTAAACCGACCACAGGCCTCTGCAATGGCTGATGAAAAAGAAAGGGGAAAATCTTAAACTGTTGAGGTGGTCCATCTCGCTTCAGGGTATGGACTTACAGTGTCCGGCCAGGGAGTGACCACATCAATGCAGATGGCCTTTCTCTGTTTCTCCCCTTAGACAATGAAGACTCCCTTTGGAAAGGTTAGTCTCATTCTGTTGTGTTGGGGGGCAGGGGTGTAGGAAAGTGCCCCTTTTTACATCGTCACTCCCTACTTTTTGCCACTATTACTGGTGGGGGTTTCGATTGAGTGTACTGGATTCCTGCTAAACAGGCCCCCAGTGCCAGTGGCACACTCCTCCGCCCGTGTAGGTCCCTAGTAAGTGGTATTCCTGGTACTTAGGTCCTGAGTAGGAGAGAGGGACCATAAGGGCTGCTCACAGATTGTGCCACCCACAGGGACCCCCTAAAAATAAGAAGTACACAGGTGCCACTGCTTTCTACGAGCCCTAGTGAAAGCCAGGAAAAAACACAACATAGCACATCCTTGTGTGCCATGCCTCCATCACTGCAGCTATGTAAATGAAAGTCACATCTAAGGCAGGCCCAAGAGCCCTAAGGCAGGGTGCAGCACACTTACTGCATGCCCATATCTGTATGAGTGGATATGCCCTGTGATCCTCAGCCCTATTGCTGAGCATTGCAAATGCACTGGGAACCCATTTTAAGGTATGTGCTGGACACTTGTCAACACGAGTAAGCCAGACAGGTAATGGCTTCACCGAACCCGATGGTGTTTGGTATCAAACTCCTCATCTTGATTAGTCCGGGCTGATACCAGTCTTGGATTTATTCAGACATGCACCCAATGGGCACCTTAGAGGTGCCCACTGAACCCTACTAGTCTCTTGGTGTGCTGACTGACTCGTTTAGTCCTGTCTGCCACCACCAGAAACATTTCTGAGCCTTTGGAGGTGAGAGCCTGCACTCTGAGGCCAGAAACAATGCTTGCTTCGGTGAGGGGTGTTACCACCCACTCTAGCAGGATGGCTAGCAGATCTGCATACCAAGGTCAGGGTCTACAAAGACCCTGACGCCTTTGGTATGCACCCCCCTGGTTCCCCCGTCCTGGGTGCAGCCAATCCCTGCTCTGAGGCCCATTTGGCACCAGGACAGGTGGGAAAATGAGCTAGTCAGTAGCCCAGGGCTAACCACACCCCTAAGGTGGACTACCCGAAGCGGACAGTCGAAGAAGGATTCCACCATCTTGGTTTTGGTCAGAACCAGGCCTTCTGGGATATGCCCACTCCCCCACAGGAAGTGGTCAAAAAGGGGTGTAGACACCCCCCCAAGGGTAAGTAGCCCATTTGCACTCCCCTAAATTCAGTATTTAGGTCGCTCCCCAACACCAGAAGCCAGATTAGCCTGACAGCAAGAAGAGGAGGACAAAGAAGAGCCAAAAGAGTGAGAACTGCGGACACCTGGTACACTTCTGGCTCCAAAAGCCTGGGAGGTTCTCCAGCACTTCGCCAGGCCCCCAACATCTCCCTTGGAGTGGAGGAGCCACTTACCTGCTTCTTGCAGGCACGAACCGCAATGTCCAGTTCACTGGCTTGCTGATCCCCGGGTCTAGCATTGCAGCAGCCCTTCAGGAGGAGGTCCCTGTGCTCCAAGAAGTCAGTCCTGTATCCTCACTAAGTGTGAAGACCCAATGATTCACCGGAGCTGACAGCAACATTTGGAGTACTGGACCCCTTGCACCACCCAAGGCTTGCCGAAGTCCACCCCGGACTGCAACAGCAGATCCGAAGATCACGGTCATCCATTTGCCTTGTCTCTCCTACTGCAGATCCCCTAAAGAACTATGTGTGCCTTCACGTAGGAGCACCACTGCTAAGGGTCCACTGCACCTGAGCACCTTGGCCCTGGTCCATGACTTCCAACAGTGCCCACTCCCCCGATGACTGCCGACCAAGCCCCACTATTGGATCGTCCAGTTGCCTCTTCTCTTCTACTGCAGGTCCCCCCAAAGAACTGTGTGCGCCCTGACGCAGGAGCAGCACTGCTAAGGATCCACTGCACCTGAGCACCCCGGCCCGGGTCCATGACTTCCAACGGTGTCCCACTGCTCTCCGGACACCCAACGACTGAACCCCCATGTTGGGAGCTCCTGGACTTGTTCCCAAGTCCCTCCTTGTATTCTTTTTCCAGGTGGCCCTCTCGTTGCCAAGTGTTCGGTGTGCAGAAACCCAACACGACCAACATCACTGCACCCGGACGTTCTGGGGCAGGTAAACCTGAAATGCTAATCTTATCAATAACTTTGCACTCCTAGCACCCCAATACCTTCAGGGGATCCCCGAGAACTGAGTGTAAGAACTTCCATGTAGCCACACTACTTTGAAAACTCGTGCTGCGTAAAAACGCATTGATGCAAATTGTTCTAAGAACTGTTACATTATTTATTCTTCTGCAAATGTTCTGGTGTTTCTGAATAATACAACAAATAACTTTTTCTAAACAATTGGTCTCGAGTTACTTATTGAGTGTGTGCCTCATTTATTGAGTGCACGTTCAACAAAAGCTTTGCACTACCCTCTGATAAGCCTAACTGCTCGCCCACACTACCACAAAGAGCTTTTGGGATTGTCATTTTTACCACTGTAAGCCAGCAAGGGTCGCCCTGGACTACTGGGTCACTGCATATTTTGCCAGCTTCCTACTCCCACCCTCCTCCCTGGAAGCCTTTGGTTGTTACAGATGCCTTTCTCTATGTCTTGTTCTGTCTGCGTGGTCATCTACTGCGTTTTCTATGGTCCATTTTCATCCTCACCCGCCGAGGAGAAAGAAAGAGTGGATGGGGCTAAATCAGGCTCGGAATTGTAAACTAGAAAATGGTGGATGTTCAGGACAAATATAAAGTTGTGAGTGAGAGAATGGTTACATTGGGTGGTACTTTTAGGGTGAAGACTAGGTTACTATGCAAAGTTGAGAAACCAAAAGTTGTGGTTGATGTTAGAGATGATGTGGTTTTGTGTGACTGGATGGCTTGGAGCAAACCTAGGTTGGATGTGCTACCTACTGTCAAAGTAAGACAGTATGCAACTGTGTAGGAACTAGCCACGTGGAGCATTCAATTCTAACTGAGTTGTACCATTCCACAAGGCCTTCTATCAAGCCTGAATTTCTGAAAGATTTTGTCACTGTAATCTGTTATCATTATCATGTGGTGTATTACC
Source organism: Pleurodeles waltl (assembly GCF_031143425.1). Lineage (NCBI taxonomy): Eukaryota > Metazoa > Chordata > Amphibia > Caudata > Salamandridae > Pleurodeles > Pleurodeles waltl. The sequence goes on along the minus strand of NC_090445.1, from coordinate 1,703,331,693 downwards.
AGCTTTCTTCTTTGGCGTTTACAACCTACTTGTACATAGGTCACTCTAACTCTGGTTTGTATAAGGTGGAAAGGGGCAGATGTGTTGGGTGTTTTGTAGTACCAATACTGGGGAGTCTATGCTCCATATATATGTCACACTCCCTGGTATTTCTATTTGTGTAAGTTGATGTTCAGTAGGAGACGCCTACACATGCATGTTGGCACGTTGGAAATACACCTGTTAATTCAATACCTTTGAGCAGCAAGACATTTCTTTTCACCTTGTTAGATGTGGTGACATTTTCTGTTGTAATTTCAATGCAGCAGCTTGGGTATTGGTACATCAGTGTGCTAGATTCTCAGCAGCTGGGGGCACCTGTTGGACAGAATCTGCTCAGATGTTTTCAATGAGCTCCTACTTGTTCTTAGAGTTTTGTAGTGTTTAAATTGGTGACATTTAAAACAAATGTGCCAGTTTCTTATTTTGGCAAACATTGGTTGTGACATGTTTCCTCTGATGCCATGTTTTTTTCTTGTGTCAATATGTTATCTTTGAAAAACTATTGGGACTGAAGTGGAAACTGAAATCAAACAATTGGACACATCTTACTGTACAGCAGAATTGTTTTCTTAAATTTGTGTTCACAAAGTAACTTAAAACAAAGCTAAGACAGTATTCAGAGCAAATGCCAGCCCTCACATTTTACTGGAGCATTCTCATGATTGTTTCAAGAGTTCTCTGAAGCCGGTAGAGTAACAAAACGAGGAGTCCACTTCATAAGGTCTTAAAACCTTAGTCCAATTCATGTGTTTTATTTTTTAGACTTACATTTATATCAGTCACTCAACATATATGTCTGTACTGGATGATAGCACGAGCTCTGTGCATGGCTCACTCCTCTGGCTCACAGACACCCCTGATAGAGGATAACTTGTGCTCTGTGCATCGCTCACTCCTCTGGCTCATAGACCTCTGTAGTAGAGCGTAACGCGTGCTCTGTTCTGTGGTCACTCCTCCTCTGGCTCACGGACGCCTCTGATAGAGGATAACTTGTGCTCTGTGCATCGCTCACTCCTGTGGCTCAGAGACCTCTGTAGTAGAGTACAACACGTGCTCTGTGGTCACTCCTCCTCTGGCTCACGGACGCCTCTGATAGAGGATAACTTGTGCTCTGTGCATCGCTCACTCCTCGGGCTCATAGACCTCTGTAGTAGAGCATAACGCGTGCTCTGGTCTGTGGTCACTCCTCCTCTGGCTCACGGACGCCTCTGATAGAGGATAACTTGTGCTCTGTGCATCACTCACTCCTCGGGCTCATAGACCTCTGTAGTAGAGCATAACGCGTGCTCTGTTCTGTGGTCACTCCTCCTCTGGCTCACGGACGCCTCTGATAGAGGATAACTTGTGCTCTGTGCATGGCTCACTCCTCTGGCTCACAGACACCTCTGATAGAGGATAACTTGTGCTCTGTGCATCGCTCACTCCTCTGGCTCATAGACCTCTGTAGTAGAGCGTAACGCGTGCTCTGTTCTGTGGTCACTCCTCCTCTGGCTCACAGACACCTCTGATAGAGGATAACTTGTGCTCTGTGCATCGCTCACTCCTCTGGCTCATAGACCTCTGTAGTAGAGCGTAACGCGTGCTCTGTTCTGTGGTCACTCCTCCTCTGGCTCATAGACCTCTATAGTAGAGCATAACGCGTGCTCTGTTCTGTGGTCACTCCTCCTCTGGCTCACGGACGCCTCTGATAGAGGATAACTTGTGCTCTGTGCATCGCTCACTCCTGTGGCTCAGAGACCTCTGTAGTAGAGTACAACACGTGCTCTGTGGTCACTCCTCCTCTGGCCCACGGATCCCTCTGATAGACCAATGATGATGGTCAGGGCCAATCTATTGCTTTCATTAGCAGGAGGTTACTCCCCAAGGAGCAACGTTAGAGTGCCATTGAGAGGAAGGCCTTTGTTGCGGTCTGCCCCCTGAAGAAACTGAGACCATACCCGTTAGGTTCTCACTTCATTGTTCAAACCGACCACAGGCCTCTGCAATGGCTGATGAAAAAGAAAGGGGAAAATCTTAAACTGTTGAGGTGGTCCATCTCGCTTCAAGGTATGGACTTACAGTGGAACACTGGCCAGGGAGTGACCACATCAATGCAGATGGCCTTTCTCTGTTTCTCCCCTTAGACAATGAAGACTCCCTTTGGAAAGGTTAGTCTCATTCTGTTGTGTTGGGGGGCAGGGGTGTAGGAAAGTGCCCCTTTTTACATCGTCACTCCCTACTTTTTGCCACTATTACTGGGGGGGGGTTTCGATTGAGTGTACTGGATTCCTGCTAAACAGGCCCCCAGTGCCAGTGGCACACTCCTCTGCCCGTGTAGGTCCCTAGTAAGTGGTATTGCTGGTACTTAGGTCCTGAGTAGGGGAGAGGGTCCCTAAGGGCTGCTCACAGATTGTGCAACCCACAGGGAAACCCCTAAAAATAAGAAGTACACAGGTGCCACTGCTTTCTACGAGCCCTAGTGAAAGCCAGGAAAAAACACAACATAGCACATCCTTATGTGCCATGCCTCCATCACTGCAGCTAAGTATACGTAAGTCACCTCTAAGGCAGGCCCAAGAGCCCTAAGGCAGGGTGCAGTACACCTACTGCGTACCCATATCTGTATGAGTGGATATGCCCTGTGATCCTCAGCCCTATTGCTGAGCATTGCAAATGCACTGGGAACCCATTTTAAGGTATGTGCTGGACACTTGTCAACACGAGTAAGCCAGACACGTAATGGCTTCACCGAACCCAATGGTGTTTGGTATCAAACTCCTCATCTTGATTAGTCCGGGATGATACCAGCCTTGGATTTATTCAGACATGCACCCAATGGGCGCCTTAGAGGTGCCCACTGAACCCTACTAGTCTCTTGGTGTGCTGACTGACTCGTTTAGTCCTGTCTGCCACCACCAGAAACATTTCTGAGCCTTTGGAGGTGAGAGCCTGCACTCTGAGGCCAGAAACAATGCTTGCTTTGGTGAGGGGTGTTACCACCCACTCTAGCAGGATGGCTAGCAGATCTGCATACCAAGGTCAGGGTCTACAAAGACCCTGATGCCTTTGGTATGCAAACCCCCCCCTCCCCCCCCGGTTCCCCCGGTCCTGGGTGCAGCCAATCCCTGCTCTGAGGCCCATTTGGCACCAGGGAAGGTGGGAAAATGAGCTAGTCAGTAGGCCAGGGCTAACCACACCCCTAAGGTGGACTACCCGAAGCAGACAGTCGAAGAAGGATTCCACCATCTTGGTTTTGGTCAGAACCAGGCCTTCTGGGATATGCCCACTCCCCCACAGGAAGTGGTCAAAAAGGGGTGTAGACACCCCCCAAGGGTAAGTAGCCCATTTGCACTCCCCTAAATTCAGTATTTAGGTCGCTCCCCAACACCAGAAGCCAGATTAGCCTGACAGCAAGAAGAGGAGGACAAAGAAGAGCCAAAAGAGTGAGAACTGCGGACACCTGGTACACTTCTGGCTCCAAAAGCCTGGGAGGTTCTCCAGCACTTCGCCAGGCCCCCAACATCTCCCTTGGAGTGGAGGAGCCTCTTACCTGCTTCTTGCAGGCACGAACCGCAATGTCCAGTTCACTGGCTTGCTGATCCCCGGGTCTAGCATTGCAGCAGCCCTTCAGGAGGAGGTCCCTGTGCTCCAAGAAGTCAGTCCTGTATCCTCACTAAGTGTGAAGACCCAATGATTCACCGGAGCTGAGCTGCAGCAACATTTGGAGTACTGGACCCCTTGCACCACCCAAGGCTTGCCGAAGTCCACCCTGGACTGCAACAGCAGATCCGAAGATCACGGTCATCCATTTGCCTTGTCTCTCTTACTGCAGATCCCCTAAAGAACTATGTGTGCCTTCACATAGGAGCACCACTGCTAAGGGTCCACTGCACCTGAGCACCTCGGCCCTGGTCCATGACTTCCAACAGTGCCCACTCCCCCGATGACTGCCGACCAAGCCCCACTATTGGATCGTCCAGTTGCCTTGTCTCTTCTACTGCAGGTCCCCCAAAGAACTCTGTGCGCCTTGACGCAGTAGCAGCACTGCTAAGGATCCACTGCACCTGAGCACCCTGGCCCGGGTCCATGACTTCCAACGGTGTACCACTGCTCTCTGGACACCCAATGACTGAACCCCCCTGTTGGGAACTCCCGGACTTGTCCCCAAGTCCCTCCTTGTATTCTTTTTCCAGGTGCGCCTCTTGCCAAGTGTTCGGTGTGCAGAAACCCAACACGACCAACATCACTGCACCCGGACGTTCTGGGGCAGGTAAACCTGAAATGCTAATCTTATCAATAACTTTGCACCCCAATACCTTCAGGGGATCCCCGAGAACTGAGTGTAAGAACATCCATGTAGCCACACTACTTTGAAAACTCGTGCTGCGTAAAAACGCATTGATGCAAATTGTTCTAAGAACTGTTACATTATTTATTCTTCTGCAAATGTTCTGGTGTTTCTGAATAATACAACAAATAACTTTTTCTAAACAATTGGTCTCGAGTTACTTCTTGAGTGTGTGCCTCATTTATTGAGTGCACATTCAACAAAAGCTTTGCACTACCCTCTGATAAGCCTAACTGCTCGCCCACACTACCACAAAGAAAGCTTTTGGGATTGTCATTTTTACCCCTGTAAGCCAGCAAGGGTCGCCCTGGACTACTGGGTCACTGCATAGATCGCCAGCTTCCTACTCCCACCCTCCTCCCTGGAAGCCTTTGGTTGTTACAGATGCCGTTCTCTATGTCTTGTTCTGTCTGCGTGGTCATCTACTTCTGTGTTTTCTATGCTCCATTTTCATCCTCACCCGCCGAGAAGAAAGAGTGGATGGGGCTAAATCAGGCTCGAAATTGTAAACTAGAAAATGGTGGATGTTCAGGACAAATATAAAGTTGTGAGTGAGAGAATGGTTATGTTGGGTGGTACTTTTAGGGTGAAGACTAGGTTACTATGCAAAGTTGTGAAACCAAAAGTTGTGGTTGATGTTAGAGATGATGTGGTTTTGTGCGACTGGATGGCGTGGAGCAAACCTAAGTTGGATGTGCTACCTACTGTCAAAGTAAGACAGTATGCAACTGGGTAGGAACTAGCCACGTGGAATATTCAATTCTAACTGAGATGTATCATTCCACAAGGCCTTCTATCAAGCCTGAACTTCAGAAAGATTTTGTCACTGTAATCTGTTATCATTATCATGTGGTGTATTACCAGCTTTCTTCTTTGGCGTTTACAACCTACTTGTACATAGGTCACTCTAACTCTGGTTTGTATAAGGTGGAAAGGGGCAGATGTGTTGGGTGTTTTGTAGTACCAATACTGGGGAGTCTATGCTCCATATATATGTCACACTCCCTGGTATTTCTATTTGTGTAAGTTGATGTTCAGTAGGAGACGCCTACACATGCATGTTGGCACGTTGGAAATAAACCTGTTAATTCAATACCTTTGAGCAGCAAGACATTTCTTTTCACCTTGTTAGATGTGGTGACATTTTCTGTTGTAATCTCAATGCAGCAGCTTGGGTATTGGTACATCAGTGTGCTAGATTCTCAGCAGCTGGGGGCACCTGTTGGACAGAATCTGCTCAGATGTTTTCAATGAGCTCCTACTTGTTCTTAGAGTTTTGTAGTGTTTAAATTGGTGACATTTAAAACAAATGTGCCAGTTTCTTATTTTGGCAAACATTGGTTGTGACATGTTTCCTCTGATGCCATGTTTTTTCTTGTGTCAATATGTTATCTTTGAAAAGCTATTGGGACTTAAGTGGAAACTGAAATCAAACAATTGGACACATCTTACTGTACAGCAGAATTGTTTTCTTAAATTTGTGTTCACAAAGTAACTTAAAACAAAGCTAAGACAGTATTCAGAGCAAATGCCAGCCCTCACATTTTACTGGAGCATTCTCATGATTGTTTCAAGAGTTCTCTGAAGCCGGTAGAGTAACAAAACGAGGAGTCCACTTCATAAGGTCTTAAAACCTTAGTCCAATTCATGTGTTTTATTTTTTAGACTTACATTTATATCAGTCACTCAACATATATGTCTGTACTGGATGATAGCACGTGCTCTGTGCATGGCTCACTCCTCTGGCTCACAGACACCTCTGATAGAGGATAACTTGTACTCTGTGCATCGCTCACTCCTCTGGCTCATAGACCTCTGTAGTAGAGCGTAACGCGTGCTCTGTTCTGTGGTCACTCCTCCTCTGGCTCATGGACGCCTCTGATAGAGGATAACTTGTGCTCTGTGTATCGCTCACTCCTGTGGCTCAGAGACCTCTGTAGTAGAGCATAACGCGTGCTCTGTTCTGTGGTCACTCCTCCTCTGGCTCACAGACGCCTCTGATAGAGGATAACTTGTGCTCTGTGCATCGCTCTCTCCTCTGGCTCATAGACCTCTGTAGTAGAGCATAACACGTGCTCTGTGGTCACTCCTCCTCTGGCTCACGGACGCCTCTGATAGAGGATAACTTGTGCTCTGTGCATCGCTCACTCCTCTGGCTCAGAGACCTCTGTAGTAGAGCTTAACGTGTGCTCTGTGGTCACTCCTCCTCTGGCTCACGGACGCCTCCGATAGAAGATCAAATCAAATCAAATCATTAACATTTATAAAGCGCGCTACTCACCCGTGCGGGTCTCAAGGCGCTAGGGGAAAAAAGGGGGGGGTTATCGCTGCTCGAACAGCCAGGTCTTTAGGAGTCTCCGGAAAGCGGAGTGGTCCTGGGTGGTCCTGAGGCTGGTGGGGAGGGAGTTCCAGGTCTTGGCCGCCAGGAAGGAGAAAGATCTCCCACCCGCCGTGGAGCGGCGGATGCGAGGGACAGCAGCGAGTGCGAAGCCAGAGGAGCGGAGGAGGCGGTGGGGACGTAGAAGCTGAGGCGTCTGTTGAGGTATTCCGGTCCCTTGTCGTGGAGGGCTTTGTGTGCGTGGGTGAGAAGTCGGAAGGTGATCCTTTTGCTGACTGGGAGCCAGTGCAGGTGTCTCAGGTGTGCGGAGATGTGGCTGCTGCGGGGTATGTCGAGGATGAGGCGGGCCGAGGCGTTTAGAATGCGTTGCAGGCGATTTTGGAGTTTGGCTGTGGTCCCGGCGTAGAGGGTGTTGCCGTAGTCCAGGCGGCTCGTGACGAGGGCGTGGGTCATGGTTTTTCTGGTGTCGGCGGGGATCCAGCGGAAGATCTTGCGGAGGGTGAGGAAGCAGGCGGAGGACACGGCGTTGACTTGCTTGGTCATGGTGAGAAGAGGGTCCAAGATGAAGCAGAGGTTGCGGGCGTGGTCTGTGGGGGTCGGTGCGGTGCCGAGGGCTGTGGGCCACCAGGAGTCGTCCCAGGCGGACGGGGTGTTGCAGAGGATGAGGACTTCCGTTTTTTCAGAGTTCAGCTTTAGGCGGCTGAGCCTCATCCAATCTGCGACATCCTTCATACCCTCTTGTAGGTTGGTCTTGGCGCTGGCGGGTCCTTGGTGAGGGAGAGTATAAGTTGCTTGTCGTCGGCGTAGGAGGTGATGATGATGTTGTGCTTGCGTACGATGTTGGCAAGGGGGCTCATGTAGACATTGAAGAGTGTCGGGCTGAGTGATGAGCCTTGGGGTACGCCGCAGATGATCTCGGTGGGTTCTGAGCGAAACGGAGGGAGGTAAACTCTTTGGGAACGGTTTGAGAGGAAGGAGGCGATCCAGTCCAGGGCCTGGCCTTGGATTCCGGTGGAGCGGAGGCGGGTGATTAGGGTGCGGTGACAGACGGTGTCAAAGGCAGCCGAGAGGTCGAGCAGAATGAGGGCGACTGTTTCACCGTTGTCCATCAGGGTTCTGATGTCGTCAGTGACTGAGATGAGGGCGGTTTCAGTGCTGTGGTTGGTTCGGAATCCGGTTTGTGAGGGGTCGAGCAGGTTGTTGTCTTCCAGGAAGGTGGTCAGCTGTTTGTTGACGGTCTTCTCTATTACTTTGGCTGGGAAAGGCAGAAGAGAGATGGGGCGGAAGTTTTTCAGGTCGCTCGGGTCAGCCGTAGGTTTCTTTAGTAGGGCGTTGACTTCGGCATGTTTCCAGCATTCGGGGAAGGTAGCAGAAGAAAAAGAAGAGTTGATGACGGTCTGGAGGTGCGGGGCGATGATGTCGTCGGCTTTGTTAAAGATGAAGTGCGGGCAGGGGTCCGAAGGGGCGCCGGAGTGGATAGAGTTCATGATGGATTTGGTTTCTTCCGTGTTGATGTGGGACCAGTTGTTGAGGGTGATGGCCGTGGATGCCGGTTCGGTGGTGTTTGGTTGGGTCTGGTATCCGAAGCTGTCGTGGAGGTTGCTAATCTTGCGATGGAAGAAAGTGGCGAGGGATTCGCACAGATCCTGTGAGGGTGTGACGGCGTTGGCGTTGGCGCTGGGGTTGGAGAACTCCTTGACGATGCTGAAGAGTTCTCTGCTGTTGTGTCTGTTTTTGTCCAGTCTGTCTGTGAAAAAAGTTCCTTTTGGCGGCGCGGATCAGGTGGTGGTGTTGGCGGGTAGCGTTCTTGAGGGCGGTCATGTTGTCAGCGGTGCGGCCCTTGCGCCAGGGTTTCTCAAGGGCGCAACAAGTTTTCTTTGATTCTTTGAGGGTGTCAGAGAACCAGAGAGGTTTTTTGGTGTTGGTCTGTCGATGCGTGCGTTTGAGGGGAGCAAGGATGTCCAGTTTGTGAGGTTGAGGGCTGCGTCGTTGGGGTCGGTGGTGAGGGTGGGTTGGTTGGCGGCGAGTGCGGAGAAGAGTTGCTCTTCGGGGATCTTGTTCCACTGTCGACGAGGGATGGGTTGGGTGCGGAGGTGGCGGGTCTCGCGTCGGAATGTGAAGTGGACGCAGCTGTGGTCGGTCCAGTGTAGGGCGGAGGCGTGGCTGAAGAAGACGTGTTTGCTGGCGGAGAAGATGGGGTCAAGCGTGTGTCCGGCGATGTGGGTGGCGGTGTTCACCAGTTGTTTGAGGCCGAGGTTGTCGAGCAGGGTGGTGGTGTTGGGGTCGTTGTTTTGTTCCAGATGGAAGTTGAGGTCACCTAGGAGGATGTAGTCCGGCGAGGCGAGGGCGTGCGGGGAGATGAAGTCGGCGATGGCGTCGCTGAAAGGGGCGCGTGGCCCGGGAGGACGGTAGATGAGGGATCCTCTGAGGGTGGTCCTCGGATCGGTGCGAATCTGAAAATGCAGGTGTTCAGCGGCGAAAGGGGTGTCTTCGGTGGAGGTGGTGACGCTGATGTCGTCTTTGAAGACGATGGCGATACCTCCTCCTACCTGGTTGGTGCGGTCTTTTCTGGAGATCTTGTAGCCTTCGGGGATGGCAGTGGCGATGTCAGGGGCCGAGGAGGCGTTCATCCAGGTCTCCGTGATGAAGGCGACGTCCGGTGCTATGGAGTCCAGGAGGTCCCAGAGTTCAACGGCGTGTTTGTGGACGGAGCGAGCATTGACTAGGATGCACTTGAGGTGGTTGATGGCGCGTGGGCTGGTGGTCATAGTTGTTGCGTGGTGGAAGGTGCGTTTGCAGGAGTTGCAGGCGAAGGGTCCATGGGTGCGTTTGGGGTGAGCTTGGAAGCAAGTGTTGGAGCGTCCTGGGTTGAGGGCGTGGAGGGTGGTGGGGTCGTAGCGGGTCAGCGGGGCTTCGGAGAGCTGGGGACCAGGGGTCGTGGCGCTGGGCGCGGGACAGGCGCGGGACAGGCGCGGGACAGGCGCGGGACAGGCGCAGACGGGCTTGCCTCTGGCGCGCCTCCGGCGCAGTCACGCAGCGGCCGCCATATGAGGTAGGAGGGGGGGGAGGGGTCAGGTGGGGCGAATGGGAGCTGGGGGCGGGGGCGTGCAGGAGGTCGCGGCGGGAAAGCGCGAGGGAGGGGGGGGACAGGTAGAGTGAGAAGAGCTGGGGGAGGGGGGGTTTAAGGGTGGAGGGGGGTGAGTGTTAGGAGGTTTAGGAGATAGGGGAGGGGGGGTTGTAGAGGTGGGTGAGGGTGAGAGGTAGAGTGAGAGGATAGGAAGATAGGTAATAGAGGGGGTGAGGGAGGGGGGAGAGATAGAGAAATAGATAGAGAAAATAGATAGGGGAATCGATAGATAGGGAAATAGATAGAGAGATAGGAAGATAGGAGGAGGTGGAGAGTGAGGGAGTTAGATAGTGGGATAGAGAGATAGGTAGATAGGAGGAGTGGGGGAGGTAGATAGTGAACGGGTTAGATAGGGGAGACAGAGAGGGGGATGCGAGTGGGGGAGGGGGATGAGGCAGGAGCAGGAGGGCAGGCGCGGGGAGAAGAGGACGGAGGAGGCAGAAGAGCCGAAGTCAGAAGACAAGAAGAACAGAAGACAAGTAGACAAGAAGAACAGAAGACAAGAAGAACAGAAGAACAGAAGACCGGAAGGAGAGAAGAAAGGAAGATCAGAAGACCGGAAGGAGAGAAGAAAGGAAGACCGGAAGAACACAGAAGAAGATACAGAAGAAGATACAGAAGAAGATACAGAAAACGAAGAACAGAGGGCAGAAGACCACAGAAGAAGATGAGGAAGAAGAGAAGTAGAGTGAAGACGGGGGAAAGAAGAGTACAGAAGAAGATTACAGACGAGGAGCGAGGAGGAAGAACAGAAGAACAGAGAAGAAGAAAAGAAGCAGGAGAGAGGGTGAGTAGCGCAGGGCAGAGCGAGGGGCTGGGAGGTACTTACTGTGAGGTGGGTCTCAGGAACTCAGGAACCTGGAGGAGCTGCAGCGGCAGGGGGAGCGACCTACCCTTGGGTCAAGGGTCGCTACCACTGTCGCGCAGCGGCCGCCATATGAGGTGGGGGGGGAGGGGTCAGGTGGGGGCGAATGGGAGCTGGGGGGCGGGGCGTGCAGGAGGTCACGGCGGGAAAGCGCGAGGGAGGGGGGGGGACAGGTAGAGTGAGAAGAGCTGGGGGAGGGGGGTTTAAGTGTGGAGGGGGTGAGTGTTAGGAGGTTTAGGAGATAGGGGAGAAAGATAGGAGTAGGGTTGAGAAGATAGGGGAGGGGGGGTTGTAGAGGTGGGTGAGGGTGAGAGGTAGAGTGAGAGGATAGGAAGATAGGTAATAGAGGGGGTGAGGGAGGGGGGAGAGATAGAGAAATAGATAGAGAAAATAGATAGGGAAATCGATAGATAGGGAAATAGATAGAGAGATAGGAAGATAGGAGGAGGTGGAGAGTGAGGGAGTTAGATAGTGGGATAGAGAGATAGGTAGATAGGAGGAGTGGGGGAGGTAGATAGTGAACGGGTTAGATAGGGGAGATAGAGAGGGGGATGCGAGTGGGGGAGGGGGATGAGGCAGGAGCAGGAGGGCAGGCGCGGGGAGAAGAGGACGGAGGAGGCAGAAGAGCAGATGTCAGAAGACAAGAAGAACTGAAGACAAGAAGAACAGAAAACAAGAAGACAAGAAGAACAGAAGACAAGAAGAACAGAAGAACAGAAGATCGGAAGGAGAGAAGAAAGGAAGATCAGAAGACCGGAAGGAGAGAAGAAAGGAAGACCGGAAGAACACAGAAGAACACAGAAGAACACAGAAGAAGATACAGAAAACGAAGAACAGAGGGCAGAAGACCACAGAAGAAGATGAGGAAGAAGAGAAGTAGAGTGAAGACGGGGGAAAGAAGAGTACAGAAGAAGATTACAGACGAGGAGCGAGGAGGAAGAACAGAAGAACAGAGAAGAAGAAAAGAAGCAGGAGCAGGAGAGAGGGTGAGTAACGAGGGGCTGGGAGGTGGGGGGTACTTACTGTGAGGTGGGTCACAGGAACTCAGGAACCTAGAGGAGCTGCAGCGGCAGGGGGAGCGACCTACCCTTGGGTCAAGGGTCGCTACCACTGTCGCGCAGCGGCCGCCATATGAGGTAGGAGGGGGGGGGGGAGGGGTCAGGTGGGGGCGAATGGGAGCTGGGGGGCGGGGCGTGCAGGAGGTCGCGGCGGGAAAGCGCGAGGGAGGGGGGGACAGGTAGAGTGAGAAGAGCTGGGGGAGGGTGGTTTAAGGGTGGAGGGGGGTGAGTGTTAGGAGGTTTAGGAGATAGGGGAGAAAGATAGGAGTAGGGTTGAGAAGATAGGGGAGGGGGGTTGTAGAGGTGGGTGAGGGTGAGAGGTAGAGTGAGAGGATAGGAAGATAGGTAATAGAGGGGGTGAGGGAGGGGGGGAGAGATAGAGAAATAGATAGAGAAAATAGATAGGGGAATCGATAGATAGGGAAATAGATAGAGAGATAGGAAGATAGGAGGAGGTGGAGAGTGAGGGAGTTGGATAGTGGGATAGAGAGATGAAGAGATAGGTAGATAGGAGGAGTGAGGGAGGTAGAAAGTGAACGGGTTAGATAGGGGAGATAGAGAGGGGGATGCGAGTGGGGGAGGGGGATGAGGCAGGAGCAGGAGGGCAGGCGCGGGGAGAAGAGGACGGAGGAGGCAGAAGAGCCGAAGGCAGAAGACAAGAAGAAAAGAAGAACAGAAGAAAAGAAGACCGGAAGGACTGAAGACCGGAAGAGCAGAAGACCGGAAGAGCAGAAGACCGGAAGAGCAGAAGACACACAGAAGACACACAGAAGAACACAGAAGAACACAGAGGAGTACAGAAGAACAGAGAAGAATACAGAAGAACACAGAGGAAGACAGAAGAAGACAGAAGAAGACAGAGGAAGACAGAGGAAGACAGAAGAACTGAGAAGAATACAGAAGAACACAGAGGGAGACAGAAGAACACTGAGGAAGGCAGAAGAAGACAGAGGAACACAGAAGAACACAGAAGAACACGGAGGGAGATACAAAAAACGAAGAAACAGGGTGCAGAATACCACAGCAGAAGATGAGGAAGAAGAGAAGAGGAGAGAAGACGGGGAGAAGAGGAGTACAGAAGAAGAATACAGACGAGGAGCGAGGAGGAAGAACAGAGAAGAAGGAAAGAGGAAAAGAAGCAGGAGCAGGAGAGATGGTGAGTAGCGCAGGGCAGAGCGAGGGGCTGGGAGGTACTTACTGTGGGGTGGGTCTCAGGAACGCAGGAACCTGGAGGAGCTGCAGCGGCAGGGGGAGCGACCTACCCTTGGGTCAAGGGTCGCTACCACTGTCGCGCAGCGGCCGCCATATGAGGTAGGAGGGGGGGGGAGGGGTCAGGTGGGGGCGGGGGCGTGCAGGAGGTCGCGGCGGGAAAGCGCGAGGGAGGGGGGGACAGGTAGAGTGAGAAGAGCTGGGGGAGGGGGGTTTAAGGGTGGAGGGGGGTGAGTGTTAGGAGGTTTAGGAGATAGGGGAGAAAGATAGGAGTAGGGTTGAGAAGATAGGGGAGGGGGGGTTGTAGAGGTGGGTGAGGGTGAGAGGTAGAGTGAGAGGATAGGAAGATAGGTAATAGAGGGGGTGAGGGAGGGGGGAGAGATAGAGAAATAGATAGAGAAAATAGATAGGGGAATCGATAGATAGGGAAATAGATAGAGAGATAGGAAGATAGGAGGAGGTGGAGAGTGAGGGATAACAAGATAACTTGTGCTCTGTGCATCGCTCACTCCTGTGGCTCAGAGACCTCTGTAGTAGAGCATAACGCCTGCTCTGTTCTGTTCTGTGGTCACTCCTCCTCTGGCTCACGGACGCCTCTGATAGAGGATAGCACATGCTCTGTGCATAGCTCACTCCTATGGCTCATAGACCTCTGTAGTAGAGCACAAGGCGTGCTCTGTTCTGTGGTCACTCACTCCTCTGGCTCATAGACCTCTGTAGGGGAGCATAACATGTGCTCTGTTCTGTGGTCACTCCTCCTCTGACTCACGAACGCCTCTGATAGAGGATAACTTGTGCTCTGTGCATCACTCCCTCCTCTGGCTCATAGACCTCAGTAGTAGAGCATAAGGCGTGCTCTGTTCTGTGGTCACTCCTCCTCTGGCTCACGGACGCCTCTGATAGAGGATAACTTGTGCTCTGTGCATCGCTCACTCCTCTGGCTCATAGACCGCTGTAGTAGAGCATAACGCATGCTCTGTTCTGTGGTCACTCCTCCTCTGGCTCACGGACGCCTCCGATAGAGGATAACTTGTGCTCTGTGCATCGCTCACTCCTCTGGCTCACAGACACCTCTGATAGAGGATAACTTGTGCTCTGTGCATCGCTCACTCCTCTGGCTCAGAGACCTCTGTAGTAGAGCACAAGGCGTGCTCTGTTCTGTGGTCACTCACTCCTCTGGCTCATAGACCTCTGTAGTGGAGCATAACATGTGCTCTGTTCTGTGGTCACTCCTCCTCTGACTCACGGACGCCTCTGATAGAGGATAACTTGTGCTCTGTGCATCACTCCCTCCTCTGGCTCATAGACCTCAGTAGTAGAGCATAAGGCGTGCTCTGTTCTGTGGTCACTCCTCCTCTGGCTCACGGACGCCTCTGATAGAGGATAACTTGTGCTCTGTGCATCGCTCACTCCTCTGGCTCACAGACACCTCCGATAGAGGATAACTTGTGCTCTGTGCATCGCTCACTCCTCTGGCTCGCAGACCTCTGTAGTAGAGCACAACGCGTGCTCTGTTCTGTGGTCACTCACTCCTCTGGCTCAGAGACCTCTGTAGTAGAGCATAACACGTGCTCTGTGGTCACTCCTCCTCTGTCCCACGGACGCCTCTGATAGAGGATAACTTGTGCTCTGCTCTTCAGTCACTCCTCCGGCTCACAGACACACACTCCGTTCTGCAGCCGCTCTTCTTGTTAAAATAAACAAGATACTTAACTTCAGTTCTGCTCTTTATGGTGGATCCCTAGCTAGCAACAAATTCCTCGCCTTTAAAATATCCCGAGGCAAGATTTAGAGAGCACTGATAGGTGGCTCTGTGGGGCTCCCCGTTGACTTCATTCCTTCATGGAAGTGAGGATGGAGCCGCATATAAGCCCCACCCCCGCAGCTATCATGGAGTTCCTTCTGGAGTCTGCGCCTGCCCTTGGCGTGGAGCCCAATATTAATCACAGTACCTGTGTGGAGACCTCTGTTTGTCTTCACTACAATCTAAAGTGTCCGAGATGTTCCACGACACCACAAGACTGTTCGATCAGTAGCAGCCCCCCTGCACCCCGTTAATCAGCGCCTTGATAATAAGCCTGGTCTCCTCGTGGGTCCAAGCATCAGTAGGTACCATTCGAAGGTCACTTCTACTGGGGCAATTCATTTTGCAATACATCAGTCACAGACTTATAAAAAGCTGCCTGGTTTGAGGAATTAAGAAGTTATAATGGACAAGATGACTGCCAAAACATTCATAAGGCACTTTAATATAATGTATAAAAAATAATTTTACAATTAGTGTATAAATGAGGTCCAGCCTTGAAGCATGAATTCTGCAAACCAAAGGTGAGTTTAAGCGCCCAGCTGGAAGTGACTGGAGATGACCAGTGTCCACCTTCTGTACCACGGAGAGGCGAAAGGCGGTTGTCCAGTCTGTGTCCAGGGCTTCCCTCTCTGGATGGATGGAGATCTCTCCTCTAACCGGCAGCACGGTCATGATGGGTCGATGACAGCATCCCTAGTCCTCATCCTCGGATGGCGCCTCCTCTTCCTCACCCAGGATGGCTGCGCTCAGTGTCTGCAGACTGTTCAACATGGAGGACAGGGATTCTGGAAGTGAAAAGGAGCCGGTGAGAAGCCTTCAGAGTCCTTGCACTAACAGAGAATCTTGGCATCTGCACTCCCTACAGCACGATCACAGCACAGAGCCTACAGCACGATCACAGCACAGAGCCTACAGCACGATCACAGCACAGAGCCTACAGCACGATCACAGCACAGAGCCTAGTCTCCGCATCTGCACTCCCTACAGCACGATCACAGCACAGAATCTAGTCTCCGCATCTGCACCCCCTACAGCACGATCACAGCACAGAGTCTAGTCTCCGCATCTGCACCCCCTACAGCACGATCACAGCACAGATTCTAGTCTCCGCATCTGCACCCCCTACAGCACGATCACAGCACAGAGCCTAGTCTCCGCATCTATACTCCCTACAGCACGATCACAGCACAGAGCCTACAGCACGATCACAGCACAGAGCCTAGTCTCCGCATCTGCACTCCCTACAGCACAGAGTCTAGTCTCCGCATCTGCACTCCCTACAGCACAGAGTCTAGTCTCTGCATCTGCACTCCCTACAGCACGATCACAGCACAGAGCCTAGTCTCCGCATCTGCACTCCCTACAGCACAGAGCCTACAGCACGATCACAGCACAGAGTCTAGTCTCCGCATCTGCACCCCCTACAGCACGATCACAGCACAGAGCCTAGTCTCCGCATCTATACTCCCTACAGCACGATCACAGCACAGAGCCTACAGCACGATCACAGCACAGAGCCTAGTCTCCGCATCTGCACCCCCTACAGCACGATCACAGCACAGAGTCTAGTCTCCGCATCTGCACTCCCTACAGTACGATCACAGCACAGAGTCTAGTCTCCGCATCTGCGCTCCCTACAGCACGATCACAGCACAGAGTCTAGTCTCCGCATCTGCACTCCCTACAGCACGATCACAGCACATAGCCTACTCTCCGCATGGGCACTCCCTACAGCACGATCACAGCACAGAGCCTAGTCTCCGCATGTGCACAGCACGATCACAGCACAGAGCCTACAGCACGATCACAGCACAGAGTGCAGCCTCCGCTCGGCAGCCCTGACCAGCAGGTTGTTTCAGTAACTGTAGGGAAGCAAATGAAGGTCCTTCCAAGACAACGGAACTAGTTAGACCCTCTCTCTTCCTTGGGAGTAACTGGTGTGCTCAGAGCTGGGGTCACCGCTCCAGTCACTGCGGTGCGGACCTGCTACCTGCCGCTCGCACCCGAACCAGTGACCCCCCAACCCCACCAAACGGGAGGTAAACGGATTAAGCATGAAAGGGGCAGCATCACCCAGGGGGCCCTCGCCAAATAAAGGAGACGTGATATGACAGAGGGCGCCCCATGATGACCTGTTCTGATAAGTTACATTCAACCTACATTTTAGAGTTAACAGTATTTTGAGGCTTCCTTGCACCTTTTAAGCCTTTTGGAGTCTGAAAGGCCACTTTGTGGGCATGCTGTACTAATGGCCTTCTGCGGTCCACGAACATCTGCCTGATACAGCACTGCACACTGCCCTCTAAGAACATATCCCTGATACAGGACTGCACACTGCCCTCTAAGAACAGATCCCCGATACAGCACTGCACATTGCCCTCTAAGAACATATCCCCGATACAGGACTGCACACTGCCCTCTAAGAACATATCCCCGATACAGGACTGCACACTGCCCTCTAAGAACAGATCCCCGATACAGCACTGCACACTGCCCTCTAAGAACATATCCCCGATACAGGACTGCACACTGTCCTCCCTCTAAGAACATATCCCCGATACAGCACTGCACACTGCCCTCTAAGAACAGATCCCCGATACAGGACTGCACACTGCCCTCTAAGAACAGATCCCCGATACAGGACTGCACACTGCCCTCTAAGAACAGATCCCCGATACAGGACTGAACACTGCCCTCTAAGAACATATCCCCGATACAGGACTGCACACTGCCCTCTAAGAACATATCCCCGATACAGCACTGCACACTGCCCTCTAAGAACATATCCCCGATACAGCACTGCACACTGCCCTCTAAGAACAGATCCCCGAAACAGGACTGCACACTGCCCTCTAAGAACATATCCCCGATACAGGACTGCACACTGCCCTCTAAGAACATATCCCCGATACAGGACTGCACACTGCCCTCTGTGCTCCATGAAAATATCCCTGATACAGCACTGCACACTGCCCTTCAAGAAAATAGCCCTGATACAGCACTGCACACTGCCCTCTGCACTCTATGAGCATATCCTTGATACAGCACTGCATACTGCCCTCTGCACTCCATGAGCATATCCCTGATACAGCACTGCACACTGCCCTCTGCACTCCATGAACATATTCCCGATACAGCACTGCAGACTGCACTCCAAGAACATATCCCTGATACAGCACTGCGCACCGCCCTCTGCACTCCATGAGCATATCCCTGATACAGCACTGTACACTGCCCTCTAAGAACATATCCCGATACAGGACTGCACACTGCCCTCTAAGAACATATCCCCGATACAGCACTGCACACTGCCCTCTAAGAACATATCCCCAATACAGCACTGCACACTGCCCTCTAAGAACAGATCCCCGAAACAGGACTGCACACTGCCCTCTAAGAACATATCCCCGATACAGGACTGCACACTGCCCTCTAAGAACATATCCCCGATACAGGACTGCACACTGCCCTCTGTGCTCCATGAAAATATCCCTGATACAGCACTGAACACTGCCCTTCAAGAAAATAGCCCTGATACAGCACTGCACACTGCCCTCTGCACTCTATGAGCATATCCTTGATACAGCACTGCATACTGCCCTCTGCACTCCATGAGCATATCCCTGATACAGCACTGCACACTGCCCTCTGCATTCCATGAACATATTCCCGATACAGCACTGCACACTGCCCTCTAAGAACATATCCCCGATACAGGACTGCACACTGCCCTCTAAGAACAGATCCCTGATACAGCACTGCACACTGCCCTCTAAGAACAGATCCCTGATACAGCACTGCACACTGCCCTCCAAGAAAATGTCCCTGATACAGCACTGCACACTGCCCTCTGTGCGCCATGAACATATCCCTGATACAGCACTGCGCACTGCCCTCTGCACTCCAAGAACATATCCCTGATACAGCACTGCGCACCGCCCTCTGCACTCCATGAGCATATCCCTGATACAGCACTGTACACTGCCCTCTAAGAACATATCCCGATACAGGACTGCACACTGCCCTTTAAGAACAGATCGCTGATACAGCACTGCACACTGCCCTCCAAGAAAATGTCCCTGATACAGCACTGCACACTGCCCTCCAAGAAAATGTCCCTGATACAGCACTGCACACTGCCCTCTGTGCGCCATGAACATATCCCTGATACAGCACTGCGCACTGCCCTCTGCACTCCATGAGCATATCCCCGATACAGCACTGTACACTGCCCTCTAAGAACATATCCCCGATACAGGACTGCACACTGCCCTCTAAGAACAGATCCCTTATACAGCACTGCACACTGCCCTCTGTGCTCCATGAAAGTATCCCTGATACAGCACTGCACACTGCCCTCTGCGCTCCATGAAAGTATCCCTGATACAGCACTGCACACTGCCCTCTGCGCTCCATGAAAGTATCCCTGATACAGCACTGCACACTGCCCTCTGTGCTCCATGAAAATATCCCTGATACAGCACTGCACACTGCCCTCTGCACTCCATGAGCATATCCCCAATACAGGACTGCACACTGCCCTCTGCGCTCCAAGAACATATCCCTGATACACCACTGCACACTGCCGTCTGTGCTCCATGAACATATCCCTGATACAGCACTGCACACTGCCCTCTGTGCTCCATGAACATATCCCTGATACAGCACTGCCCTCTAAGAACATATCCCCGATACAAGACTGCCCACTCCATGAAAATATCCCTGATACAGCACTGCACACTGCCCTCCAAGAAAATGTCCCTGATACAGCACTGCACACTGCCCTCCAAGAAAATGTCCCTGATACAGCACTGCACACTGCCCTCCACGAACATATCTCTGATACAGCACTGCACACTGCCCTCTGTGCGCCATGAACATATCCCTGATACAGCACTGTGCACCGCCCTCAGCGCTCCAAGAACATATCCCTGATACAGCACTGCACACTGCCCTCTGCACTCCATGAGCATATCCCTGATACAGCACTGGACACTGCCCTCTGTGCTCCATGAGCATATCCCCGATACAGCACTGCACACTGCCCTCTATGAACATATCCCTGATACAGCACTGCACACTGCCTTCTGCGCTCCAAGAACATATACCTGATACACCACTGCACACTGCCCTTTGCACTCCAAGAACATATCCCTGAGACACCACTGCACACTGCCCTCTGCACTCCAAGAACATATCCCTGATACAGCACTGCACACTGCCCTCTGTGCTCCATAAACATATCCCTGATACACCACTGCACACTGCCCTCTGTGCTCCATGAACATATCCCTGATACAGCACTGCCCTCTAAGAACATATCCCTGATACAAGACTGCCCACTCCATGAAAATATCCCTGATACAGCACTGCACACTGCCCTCCAAGAAAATGTCCCTGATACAGCACTGCACACTGCCCTCCACGAACATATCCCTGATACAGCACTGCCCTCTGTGCGCCATGAACATATCCCTGATACAGCACTGCGCACCGCCCTCAGCGCTCCAAGAACATATCCCTGATACAGCACTGCACACTGCACTTTGCACTACAAGAACATATCCCCGATACAGGACTGCCCACTCCATGAAAATATCCCTGATACAGCACTGCACACTCCTCTGCGCTCCACGAACATATCCCTGATACAACAATACAACACTCCAGGCTGCATCCTGAGTTCCATGAACATATCCCTGGTACAACACTCCAGGTTGCATCCTGAGTTCCTTGAACATATCCCTGATACAACACTCCAGGCTGCATCCCGAGTTCCTTGAACATATCCCTGATACAACACTCCAGGCTGCATCCTGAGTTCCATGAACATATCCCTGATACAACACTCCGGACTGCACCCTCAGTTCCATGAAGATATCCCTGATACAACACTGCAGGCTGCATCCTGAGTTCCATGAACATATCCCTGATACAACACTCCAGGCTGCATCCTGAGTTCCTTGAACATATCCCTGATACAACACTCCGGACTGCACCCTCAGTTCCATGAAGATATCCCTGATACAACACTCCAGACTGCACCCTCAGTTCCATGAAGATATCCCTGATACAACACTCCGGACTGCACCCTCAGTTCCATGAAGATATCCCTGATACAACACTCCGGACTGCACCCTCAGTTCCATGAAGATATCCCTGATACAACACTCCAGGCTGCATCCTGAGTTCCTTGAACATATCCCTGATACAACACTCCAGGCTGCATCCTGAGTTCCATGAACATATCCCTGGTACAACACTCCAGGCTGCATCCTGAGTTCCTTGAACATATCCCTGATACAACACTCCGGACTGCACCCTCAGTTCCATGAAGATATCCCTGATACAACACTCCGGACTGCACCCTCCGTTCCATGAAAATATCCCTGATACAACTCTGCACGCTGCTCTCTGTGCTTCATAAGCATTTACCTGAAACAATGCTGCAGACTAATCTTTGTGCTCCAGCTCTTTCTTTAACTGGACTATTTTAGGTTCTGTATAGGTAAATAGCTATAGGTATGTTGGTATTCAGGGATTGCTATTGGTATTGTTTTTCTCGACAGTGTAAGGTATTTTTAGATGGTGAGATGTTCACCTGGGATAGCACCTACACCTGTTGTGTGCTGAAGCGATACTCAGGTGGTTACTTACCTTTAGAGAGCGGTGTGGCCCTGGGTACCGGTGCTGTCGGTGGTGGCTCAGTCTCTTCCTCGCCCATGGTCTCAGATGCCCGAAGTGCAGGGAACCTGCTCTGCTTGTGCTGCTTCAGGAGCCCTTCCTGTCGGAGTGAGGCCTGTGAGAAGAGACAACAGGCTGAAACAGAGATAGGGCTCAAAGGATGCAAGCAAAGCATGACATGCTACAGCACGGAAAGTGTGGCGGTCTCTACCCGTGCTGTACAGAAGAGAGATGGTCTCTGAACACGCCACCAAAAGAAGACAGTTCCAATTTTCATACAAAAGGTCTTCAATATACTTCATTATCCAAGGATAATAGTCACATTCCTGATGAAAAAGTCTCTCCATAAGCTAGCCAACACATGTTTTGTTGTTGGAAATTATTGTTCAATCAACGTCCCCATGGCTAGAAAGTGTAACAGACATCAGGGCATTACATAGTAATCTTTATTAAAACATCATAAAAGTAACCTTCACCATATGCCAAAACTCAGAAAACTGTGACTAAGTATAGAAGAAAAATGAACCATTAGTGCTGTATATCAATAAAATCAGCCGTAAATTCATGCTGTAAAGATTGAATATTATAGTAACCAGCAATGCGAGGCAAGGAGTCCAATCCCATAATGTATTATACATGTATAATACATTTCCTAATGTGACAAACCAGGACTGTTGGCACCCAAACATCAGGGTAACAAAATAAAGTAATAGGTATATGCTGTGACAGTATGAAAGTAAAAAGTGATCATGCGAGAGTCCACAATAAATGATAGCATAATATAGTTAGTGCACTTAGATTAGGAGTCTCACGAGAAGTACTAGAATTAGCCAGTAAATCCTAGAATATATTGGTATGACATACTGGAGAATCAAATAATCAAAATAGTCAACACCACGTCAGTGCTATTCTATCAAGAATCCAAGCACTCCTGGTCTAAAGCCAATCTCACCATAAAAACCAAAGGATAACAATGTACGAAAACTGAAATATGTTGCTCGTTAGCAATAATCCAAATAAAGATAACATTATCAAATACTTCAGGCGTTCTACAACCTTGGTCATTCAAGGTATCCATCCATCGTGGAAAAAAACAACGAATGGAGTAATTCATACGGATTCAAATCATATGCCAGCTGGAATAATTCTGTGCATGCATGCTTATTAACCCTACACTCTCTTAGGTTTAATGTAGATCAATCTGAGTCTTCTCAAAGAATGGCCCATAACAAAAAAGAAATTTGTTAGGCTTGTAATGGTATTGGGCATTAGTAACACTTTGGGTCCCAATCCGTACTCAGTACAAGTTTAAATAAACAAGTTAGAGTTATTAGCATTGTAAATTCCTAACTGGACTTTCCTTGCCACATAAATTGAAAATGAAAAGTAAAACAGTTGACATAGGCAAGTCAATTCAAAGCGCCACGGCCGCCATGAGCATAAGCGCGAAGGAGAGACACAAAAGGAAATATAAGTTCGCTCGCAGTCAAACATATCGGCAAACATGCAATTATCCATGTAACAGGGTCAGTCCCCAAGGCGGTAACAAAACCGCCCCAAGGCGGGACAAAGGTAAAGCATTTCCCAATGTCAAAGGATTTTTGAAAGGCAAGTCCACAAACAAGTGAAAGTGATGGGCATGAGGTGGGCGTGGTTAAAAGCCCAAATAGATACCAATACGTTGGAAAAGCAGCGCTTGCGTGCTGCTATGCTGGACCTAAAAATGGCAAAAATAATGAGAATCAGAAAATGTGCTGCATTACGCCGACTAATGTGCCTTTTCGTGCTGCATAATTTCGTCACCCCAGCTACATAATTGGTTCCTCTTCTGTCACATATTTAATTGGCCCCGTGTATAACCGAGGTTGGGCACTTCATAGAGCTTGTGGTCCTAACAGGTGGAAGAGTAGTGCACAACCTGTCCACTTCCGTGTTCGTTTGTGGCGTTGTGGAAAGGTGTCATCTTAGAATAGCTTATGAACACAGTATTAGGAGGGGGAGTAACCACGACCTCACCACTCATCTCTATTGATATCTTAAATAGATGGGCACCACCTTGAGAGAGTCAAAATAGAAAGAGTGAGAGCAGACTAACCACATCCCAAGGACGGGCAATATCTTGTGGCTGCCATTTTAAAGTGGAAAACAAAAGGTAAAGTATTTTTTCTCTCGATATATATTTGTATAACCCACTACATTTTGACTCAAACAGTACTAAAAATGAGGGTATTAACCTTCTAGCAACCGGTCAGTACTATGCAATAGATAGTAAGAAATATAATATAACTAGTCAATATCATAAGGTTATCTTACCAATAGGAAACAGATGAGGTACTCCATATATGAAACAAACCTAACCACATATACAGGCAAAACCGAGGCCATCTTAGTGGTGCCTACCAAGTAACCACAAATCTCAATCCCCTAAATCTAAATATTGAAAATGGATGGTTAATAAAAGATTATAAGTTAAATTAAAGTTTACTTATAGTAAATAAACAAGGCTTGATTTGTAGGGTGGCAAGGCACGACATGTCACTTACAGTAGAATAAAATAATCTTCTAAAAAGTAACGCAATTCATTGTCAATGTTTATACCTTTTTAACTGCATTAAGCTTCATAATCCAAAGTGCTTCTTTTTGTCTTAATTTGAGTTCACAGATGCATTATTGGGAGTTTGCCAAATCTGTCTCCATAAGAGCATGGACTCCAGGACGCACAAAGTAAACAAACCCAACCACCACAGTTGAGGCCTAATGGCGCCATTCTGCTCTGTACCCTCCCCCAGAATTGGGTTTGACAGCATATTTTATTTATATTAATTATTCTTACAAAAATCACATGATTTTCATTTAGCTTTGATTCCAACCCAGGTCCTAAAGTCGGTAGCTCAGCTACTAAACCATGCCTAGTTTGTTTCAGAGCAGCATAGAGCAGACAACCCATGATGTGGACGGAACCCTGAAGATGATGGATAAGGGTGATCTTGGACTTCAACTTGGCCGATCACCAAATCCCACACTCAGTACCCTTTCTACTTGCATAGCCATCACTCAAAGACCACTCAAAGCACTCCTAGTGCTTTCCTGCAATGTTCTTCAGGAAGGGAAGTGTTGCCAATCTTCTGTGATTGCCACAGATAGAACTAATTTGTGATTTGAATCAGCAGACCTGGTAGATACTGGACTACTCTCAACTTAAGATCGCAGTCAACATGTAAGTCAAAACCTGCTCGCTGCTGGTATAAAAGAGGCACTTGCACTGAGAAGGCACACTAGGCTCACAGTGACCTAATACATCAAGCTAACACCTCAGCTATACTTGGGCAAGGCCATTAAAGCCCAGACAAAAACACTGTTCCTGAGGTATCACTTGGGCTGTCTGCCATCACTTCTACACCTACCACCATAGAAGTGAACTAGGATGACGGAGCTCTGCTAACTCTGTGGAAAAGCTCCTGAGACTCTGGTCCATCAAATCTGGACATGTGAAGCAAACATAAAAGACTGAAGGATATTCTAGGACCAGCATGGAACCAGAGGGGGATATGCCGCTGTAGTCCTGCAATTTTAGCTTGTTTCAACTTGGAGGACTTACAGCTCAGTTGCAGGCTTACAAAATACCTGATAAGACTTGACCAGAAATTTAAATGTCTACCTGGTGCTGTAACTGCTGCGGCTACTCAAGCTCCCTGATCAAGTTTTTAAGCGAATACTGCATGCTGAACCGTCACCTCAACGTAAACATGAAGCCTGGGACTGAAGCTGCCCTCATTGTGGTGCCGGACAGAATTAACCAGCAGGTTGCCCCGTTGGGGAGCTGGGGGTGTTGGCTTCCAGTCGAAAAAAGGATCATCTTCAAGGCTCTCTCTATTGTTTTTCTAGCCTTGCAACAAAAGGCTCTAATCAGCTCAACTCTTGTTCCATTGGTACTCCCCAGGTAGGCGCTTAGATCCGCCTCTCGTAAGCTGATGCGGGTTCCTAGATTCCGCAAGGCCAGGTCGGGAGGTCAGGCCTCCTCTTTGGCTGCTTCCAAACTTTGGCACACTCTGCCTGCCCATATTTCAGAAGCCGCTGGCTTTCTACTCTTCACCTTCTCTAATGTCTGAGCCCCCTCCATCTCCTGCACGGTACTGGATGCTTTCTGCTAGCGCTTTGACACCTCAGGGTATAGTGGACTTTAGAAGTCCCAATAACAACATAACAAGCCGTATTTTGTCTTACGGACTAACTTGTTGCATTACGTACTTTAAACTTGCAACATTATGCACTATGTATTATTTAACGTCACCAGTCAGAGTCTTTTTGTACATTTTGATTTTAAAGGTTTTATGCACGTACTTAGCGCAATGGTTTTAATTAACTGCACACTTAATAAAATTAAACTGTTTACCAGACTGCATAGTGTTATGTACACCCACAATAGGAATGACTAGGAATTAATAATCAACAAACTAAAAGATACACTGTCTTAGATCTCATTCCTAATCTCTGGAGTCTTCGCCCTCCTTCTTTCACCATGCTATTCATTTTTCATAGCTAGCAAAAACATGACTTATTCTATTCTTCCGCCGGCCGATCATCTTAGTCTACTGCTCATGTAACTAACTCAGTTGTTTGGGGCAAAAAACATTATGATACAAAGTTGTAAATCTGTGTTCCTGTTTCTGTAGCCTACACATGCTATGAAGAGTGCTCCACTGATCTTCATGCTAGGCGCATATTAAAACAAAAATACTTGAATAAAATAATAAAAAAGACGTGAGGCTGGGTGTTGGGCTTTGATATTTCAGATGCAGTCACAGCAGATTCAGAGCTCAAGGTCCTCTCCGGACAGCTTTTAAGTCTACGCTTGTAAGAGTTTCTGCCATTGGTGGACCAAAAACAGAAGGTAGCAACTAGGGTTGAGACTGTACCATCATGAGGTTTCGATCCCTCTCCAGCTCTCGAAGCTGCTGGCACAGCCGCTGTGTCTCATGCTGATGCTTCTCCTCCTGCAGCCTCATCATCTCCTGGGTCCGCTCCTTGTCCCGGACAGTTTGCCGCTCAGCCTGTCTCAGAGCAACCACTGTGAAGGGGACAATACAACACATACCTTGTAAAACACCCACATTTTAGAACATAATCCTAACAGTTAATGGAGACAGATGTGCCTACTATAAGCTGCTGTTAGGTGTTCTTGAAATCCCAAAGGAAGAGAGTGAGACTGGCATGGAGGAGGAAAAACATAAACGATCCAGCAGCACCATGAACGCAAGTGGCAATGAAGCATGTGGAACACAAGAGCGGAAGACAGACGGATGAATGGACTGTTCCAATCGGAAATGCTAGGCTACATCCTCTCTGAAAGGGAACACAAGTAAGCCCAGATGTGTTGCAGCCTTCATGGGTATTACCGGTGAGGTACAGCTTGTGTTTCGTAGCATAGTTAGTATGCAAACCAGGTGTGGGCGTAGTCACTGCACTGAGATTGTATAACAAACAAGCCACCACTGCTACATCACACAGTACAGGTAAGGACCTGCTCTGGAGGGTTTCTGCTACATCCCTACAGATGATTCGTCACCCTGGGCACAGTGTGACCAAAGTCTGGCATATGGGGTCCTCGTCTGTCGAGCTGCGTGGCCTCCAAATGTGGCATCTGGGGGGGTCTCACCTGCTTTTGTGTGCTCCCGCCTGGCCTCCTGGACTCTTTTCTCCATCTCCGAGAGCTGCTGCAGCATTCGGGCTTCAGCATCGGACACCTTCTCCTGAAGTGCTAGGAGAAAACACGGTAGAGTAATAGTTTGGGCCTTTTGCATTTAAATGCTGCACTATCTCAATTCTGATTGAATACTGATGCACAGCTCAACCCTTAAATAATAACAATTTAAAAATGTATGCTTGGTGTGCAGTGATGCAGACATCTGTGCAATTTTTAACTCTGAAAACATGAATACAAGCCACCACTATACTAGAGATGCACATTATGTAGAGGAATATGGGAACCAGGCCTTGTTTATGGGATCAGTTACCAGACACATAGTTGTGCTCCGAAGATACAGACGACCCAAGTGGCGCTCACCCAAGATGCAGGAGAAGTTGTTGGTCCAACAAGGGACACAAGGTGTAGCTCTGCCTAGAGGCATCACAAAAGTAAAGCTTGCTAAACTAACCATCTTGAGGGCCATCTTGCCCACAAGAGGATTGTGAGGGGCAGCTCGACTAAGGCATGTCTATGAGGAAAGGTTCACCCACCTGAGGACAACATAGGGCATCAAATCCATAAGACACATTTCACACAAGTAAGGTGCACAAACAGCAATACGAGCAGCTCCATCTAAGATGTTCTCTCTGACTCAAGAGGTGGTGCCACTTTCACACAGTAGGGCACGGTGACTGGTGTGGACGTGGGCGGCTGCACTTTCACCCCTCCGGGCTTAGGGGGGAGAATGTGACTGAGGATTAAGGATAAAGAAGGAAACAGAAAAAGGAAAAGGAATGGAGAGAGGAACAGCTGAGGAAGGCAGGATATAAGCGGCAAATAAAGAAATTAGAGATATCAAAATATGAAAGGGGAGGAGGAGGAGGAGGAACAGAGTTAGAGAAACTGTGAATGAGTTGAAGATAAAGAGAACGGAAAGTAGAGTGGCGGAAGAGAGGAACTTAAGTGGTAGTCCAATATAGATGCAGAAGTACCAACAGTGGATCAGTTTCACTCCAGGTATCGAGACTGTTTGCACACTGGAGCTATTTTATGTCCAAAGCCATGGCTGTTAGCATACCAGGCAAGTTCAACCTGTGTACCGTCACTGTTGCATCCTGGGCCAACTGCATCCCAGAAACTAGCACTAATGACCACGGATGATCCACCCTGAGCATCATGACTGCTTGAGGACTGTGACCAGGTACTGGAGATTCTCCACTTTGGGCATCGTGACTGCTTGGGTACTGTGACACTTCAGATACTGTAGCTTGTCCACCCCAAGCATGTTGACTGCTTGAGTAATGTGACTCTTCAGATACTGTAGCTTCTCCACCCTGGGCACTATGAATCCTTGAGTACGGTGACTTTGGATACTAGTGCTTCTCCACCCTGTGCACCATGACTGCTTGAGTACTGTGACTTCAGGTACTGGTGCTTCTCCACCCTGTGCACCATGACTGCTTGAGTACTGTGACTCTTCAGATACTGTAGCTTCTCCACCCTGTGCACCATGACTGCTTGAGGACTGTGACCAGGTACTGGAGATTCTCCACTTTGGGCATCGTGACTGCTTGGGTACTGTGACACTTCAGATACTGTAGCTTGTCCACCCCAAGCATGTTGACTGCTTGAGTAATGTGACTCTTCAGATACTATAGCTTCTCCACCCTGGGCACTATGAATTCTTGAGTACGGTGACTTTGGATACTAGTGCTTCTCCACCCTGTGCACCAGGACTGCTTTAGTACTGTGACTTCAGGTACTGGTGCTTCTCCACCCTGTGCACCATGACTGCTTGAGTACTGTGACTCTTCAGATACTGTAGCTTCTCCACCCTGTCCACCATGACTGCTTGAGTACTGTGACTTCAGGTACTGGTGCTTCTCCACCCTGTGCACCATGACTGCTTGAGTACTGTGACTCTTCAGATACTGTAGCTTCTCCACCATGAGCACCAGGACTGCTTGAGTACTGTGACTCTTCAGATACTGTAGCTTCTCCACCCTGTCCACCATGACTGCTTGAGTACTGTGACTTCAGGTACTGGTGCTTCTCCACCCTGTGCACCATGGCTGCTTTAGTACTGTGACTCTTCAGATACTGTAACTTCTCCACCCTGTGCACCATGACTGCTTGAGTACTGTGACTGCAGATACTGTAGCTTCTCCACCCTGTGCACTATGACTGCTTTAGTACTGTGACTCTTCAGATACTGTAGCTTCTCCACCCTGAGCACCCACCATGACTGCTTGAGTACTGTGACTCTTCATATACTGTAGTTTCTCCACCCTGGGCACCAGGACTGCTTGAGTACTGTGACTCTTCAGATACTGTAACTTCTCCACCCTGTGCACCATGACTGCTTGAGTACTGTGACTTCAGGTACTGTAGCTTCTCCACCCTGGGCACCATGACTGCTTGAGTACTGTGACTCTTCAGATACAGTAACTTCTCCGCTCTGGGCACCATGACTGCTTAAGTACTGTGACTCTTCAGATACTGTAACTTCTCCACCCTGGGCACCATGACTGCTTAGTACTGTGACTCTTCAGATACTGGAGCTTCTCCACCCTGGGCACCATGACTGCTTAGTACTGTGACTCTTCAGATACTGGAGCTTCTCCACCCTGTGCACCATGGCTGCTTTAGTACTGTGACTTCAGATACTGTAGCTTCTCCACCCTGGGCACTGTGACTGCTTGAGTACTGTGACTCTTCAGATACTGGAGCTTCTCTAGCCTGGGTACCATGCCAGTTTCACTACTAGGCCTCTTTAGATTCGGAAGTTTCTCCACCCTGGGCACCGTGACTGCTTAGTACTGTGACTCTTCAGATACTGTAGCTTCTCCACCCTGGGCACCATGACTGCTTAGTACTGTGACTCTTCAGATACAGTAGCTTCTACACCCTGGGCACCATGACTGCTTAGTACTGTGACTCTTCAGATACAGTAGCTTCTCCACTCTGGGCACCATGACTGCTTAGTACTGTGACTCTTCAGATACAGTAGCTTCTCCACCCTGGGCACCATGACTGCTTAGTACTGTGACTCTTCAGATACTGTAGCTTCTCCACCCTGTGCACCGTTACTGCTTAGTACTGTGACTCTTCAGATACAGTAGCTTCTCCACTCTGGGCACTGTGACTGCTTCAGTACTGTGACTCCTCAGACACTGGAGTTTCTCCAGCCTGGGAGTACTACGTGTCTTCAAATTCTGGAGCTTCCCCAACTTGGGTACCATGACTGAGTGGAAACTAGCGCACTCCTCCGGCAGACTTCCTGATTATTCCATTACTTGGGCTCTTTACCACTAGGAAAATGAAGATATATAGAAATAATGGATAGAAAGTAGATGTGTGATGATGCTCCAGCACGCTTACCTTGTTGATATTCATCCTTCAGCCCCGCTAGGTGCTGTTTCTGCTCTTCTAGGCTCCCACGGGTCTCTTGCAGCTCAGCCTCAACCTCACTGAGTCGCTGCTGAAGATCTTGCTCTGCCTCCTCCTTCTGCTCTTGGATCAATATTAGCCTCCGTGTTAACTCCTGCTCTGACACGACCCTCTCCTCTAAGTTCTCCTGGAGCTGGTTCATCTTCGCTTGCTGGTCCTGCAGCTCCTGGTCAGCTGCCGAGAATCAAAACAAGGAACCATAAGAGAAGGATCGCAACTTACTCAGAGACGTAGGAGGGCCTAAAGACCCCCAGTACTGAGACTGTCAGAGACGCAGTACTCACCTTTATCACGGGCCTCGCTGACCTTCTTGGTAATCATTTGTGCAGTGAGCTTGAGTTCAGCTGACAGCCGGTCCCTTTCCACGTGGAGCAGTGCCACCTCGTCCTGGAGCTCCATGTACGAAGGTTGCCCACTGCAGCAGCATGAAGAGAAAGAGAAGCAGAGTGGAGGCCTTACGCTTGCGCCAAGATTAGACAGCATTTGGTTTAGTCAAGAGGTGACACATGAGTATGTGCCTCAGACCCAGCATGTTGTGTGGTATTAGGTAGTTTTCAGCACACTCTGCTACAGGTTTATATTCTATATGATCTACATACTTCTGCCATATAGTGGTTTGATCTCAATAACTTGAAAAGCAACCCTGTGACTACAGCATGTTAATTATTTACCTGGAGATGTCCGCCTGTGCCCTGAACAGGGCAACAGTCATAGTGACGTGGATGACAAAAGTAGGAGGGATTAAAAGAGAATTGCCAGAATGTGCAAAACAAACAAAGCACAAAAAGAGAAGAGTGGAAAGAAAGTCTGAACCCAGTCTTCCAATGGGTATGCAGAGAGCAGCTGTTCAGTTGACAGCAAAGACTAAACTTAGTGTTACACAAGTTTGAGCACGAAGAGAGGCAAAGGTCAGGCTTTGACAAAATAACTTATTAGAGGCCAACAGCTCTTGATGATGGAGAGTATCAGGCAAATGTCCACACTGAGAGAATATTGTTAGGGGTGAGGCAGCAACAGAAGAGATGGGTCATCAGATGTTGCTGAAATGAACAGCATTCACATAGTTCAGTCTGTAGAAGACCAGAGCATGAACCACTGTTGACTAGAAGTCAGCCTAAGGGAGGAAACTTGTGATGCCCTTAATAAACAATGTTTCAGAAAGTCGGTTAGATTTATAAATTAAGTTAGAAATGACATTTCTCATCCAATACAAAGTCACAGATTTAGTGTTATCAATATTTTGGGAAGCAATCTCGAGTGTTTTCATGGTAGTCAAACAGGATTGAATCAGGAGGTTGAAGATTGTTGGAGGAGAGAAAGTCTTTGTGTATTAGCTGGTCAGAACCATGGTTGGTCAATACTTACAGCTTTATCATAGATTGTGAGCGCTGAAGGGCATCTGGGTCTTATAATCCCTCAAGCCACACCCAGGTCCCATCAGCATATTGGTGACTGGTCATGACCTATTCACACAGTGGTTCACCAACCGCTTCCATGTACAGACATATGGGCTGAGATAGGGTCTTGAGAGACTCAGAGGGACACGTTGAGAGGAGTTGGTACAAATCACTCCTTGGGAAGGGTCTTCAAGTAAAAGGAGAACAAGCACAGTACTTGTCGCTCGATGCTCAGGCAGTACTTGATATGATATCGAAAGTCACAAACAGGTTGAAGAAGGCCAGAAGGTAGAATTCTCCTTTGCCTTGGATGTGTACAGGACTATATATTATTTGCAGCCTGCTGGTCTCAATACTAAAGCACGGCCTGATTCCAGACTGGTAGTTGTCCCATAGATTATTTTCAGTGATTCTTCAGAAGGGATTGTAGACAACACACAATGAAATCAGCAAAGAAAGAAAGACCAGCAACAGAGCAACAGTTGCTGAGCTCCTCTGAGACACAGCTGCTTCTTTCTGGAGGGTCCAAGATGGTCAATTTTAAGGACCTTGGGAACTCATCCTATTTGGGCTAGCTCTTGAATGCCAAGGAGCAAGGCGAGTAACCTGTGGTCTCACTGTTATCCACAAACGCATCTTTTCCCCTTCAGGGACTGTGAAGAACTGCCACTCAATGGTTGAGACCTGGAATTCTGAGTGTGGTGAGCTCCCCGCTCTTCTGTGCATGTTCTCGAGGACTTCCACTCTTCTACTGATCTTGTCCAGAAGCCATCACTAAAATGCAAAAAAAAACTATCCTAGAAAAGGAAACCACAGGGAAAATAGGTAGCCTATTTTACTGCAGAGCTCTCCTATGACAAGAAGCATAATGATAGGTGCAAAAAAAAAAAGAAACCAATGAAATCTTTTCATGGTCCATAAGGATTCACAGATTCTTTGCGGCTCCAAGATCATGGCTCTGAAGTGTGGTTCCGATCTGCAGTACAACAGCTACAAATAGGCTTAAAACCTGGAAACATGCCAATACAGTTGTAATTTTTAAAATGATAAACATCAATGGTTTTTCTTACTAAACATAACTTTGTAAACAGTTATAGGGATTCAAAGCTCCGCACTGGGTTTGCAATAACCAGAAAAGAAGTCCCAGTTTCCCAATCTGGGGACAAATCTGCAGCATTGTTTCTACCACGAGGATCCGCAAATCCGAAAAACACTTACAAAAAAAAAAAAAGAGTAAGGAGACACATGATTGGTTAAACTATCCACGCTATCCAAAAGCAAGCCCACAGTCTTAGAAAGAAGGAGCTCAGCCTTTGCAAAACATAACCAACAAGTTACTTACCTTCGGTAACAATGCATCTGGTAGAGACAGGATCTAGCCGCACATTCCTTAATGAGGAAGATTCTGAGTTTAAGAACCTGCGGCTAGACGTCTCAGATTTTGTCATTATTCCTCGAGAGTGAGACAAGGTGCATACAGGTGTCTGCGTTAGGGGATCCTAGGAAAGCCGGGAAGCATAAAGGAGAGCAGAAGGAGAATCGTGTGCACCGACACACCAGGATGATGTTGTAGAGATGGCTACCATGTCCGGGAATCCTACTGCATCTGAGCGGGAAAGATAATCTTTTGTATGAAAATTGTTTATGCAACCTTCAGGACAAAAAAAACCCAAAACCTTAAATTCCTGGAAGTTCACATACGGTGTATGTAACCAAGTCCTACAGCACAGGCATCTTTGGATGTACTTATTCGGCACTAGTGGCATGATTGAGCATATGATAGCCATGCACCTGAATGAGTAGTCCCAAGGTGAGATGCACAGCCCTGAGGAAGAAGATGAAGAAACTCTGTCCCCAGAAGTCCCGCAACAAGCTGAAGAGGAACAAGAAAAAGATTCCCACCTCCCACATTTGGTGGTGGAAGGTAATTTGTTCTGCAGAGAGTAACGAAAACATTTGTCCAGGCAATACTACCTTGAAAAACGAATTACTTTTTTCCAATCTTAAAAGAAAGTGAATTAAAACCTTTTCTAAAAATTGTTCGCAAAATAAATTCAAACAAAAAAAAAGTTAAAAAACACAAAAAGGGTTCTGTCAATGGTGATGTCATAAATCAGGTAAGGAATGTTGCCACATATGAACGCACCATTGAGGTAATGTATGATGTCATTTGCAAAACAAGCTGAAGGTTTAGGTTATGGTTTCAGCTGCAAATCATAGCTAGTGAATATCATTGGTTTTATATGTATGCATTGATGGTCAGCATGGGGCTGGTGCAGGGCCTGGCCTACAGTCAGAGCCCAGTGCCCAAACCCCCATAGACGCCAAAACCCTGCAGCAAGCAGCTTTTGGTCATATGCAGTGGGTGGTTGGCATCAGGGCTTGGCCAGCCGATAGGCCCTGCACTGAACCTCCCATGGCGACCTACCCCCACCATGCACGGCCTATGGCTGGGTGCACTGTGGGGTTGGCCGCAGGACCTGGCTGTGTGAAGTAGGATTCTGTTGATGAACCTAGAGGCTGTGCCTGCGACCATCCAACATGCAGCAGATGAAGATGGCTTTGCCCTCAGACACTATCTCCTATCCACACTTCCTGTACTGCTCTGGTAAGTGCTTAAGGATCTCTTGCATCTCTTCCCACTGTGCCCTGTCATTGCATGTCAGGAGCGACACCAAATTGGCTAACCCTAAATGGGCTGCCACACTGTCACTCTTTTGTATGTCTATTTTCTTACTCTCCTTGTCTGGAGGAGGAGTATTGTGGGAGGCCGTGGCAGAGCCAAGCTTGCAGGTAGTGTGCACCACCAGGGAGTTAGGTAGAACCGTATACCCTTACTAGTTGTTGCATTGCTGGAAGAGGGTTACAATTTCGAAGTCTAAATTGAGCTTGAGTGAGGCTGATGGTGTTCGGTGCCCTTGGCGCAGCTCAGAAGGGACATACTGATGGAGGTTGATGCCCTTGGGTGCCACTCCAAGCCTTTTACGAGTACCAAGCAGAGTCCGAAGATGGCAGGAGCACTTAGCTTGCCCTGTCTCAGCGACCGTGCTCATGATCGACGTCCAACTCCCTCATAGGCAGTGTTCTGACGTGGACTTCCCGTGGGCTTGGTGATGTGTGCCTCAGGAACACTCATGGCCGGGGCATGGTCTTCATACGCGGGCTAGTACTTGATGCCAGTTCAATGTTTTCTATCTGTTGGCTGTCAGACAATATCTGAACTACACCGACCTGCTCCTGTTCTTTGGCACCAAGAGGATCCTTTTCACTGAAGATGTCTGGAGTGTGTGAGATGGCCTGCTGCTGCATTCTCCTGTGTGTCCAGAGTCTGTTCCTTCCATAACAGAGGGTCTTCTATGATCGAAAGCTAAGGCACAACAGACAGGAGGCACCGTCGTGGTTGGAGAACAGGAAGAGATTACACACCTCTTGCTGATCTGCCCAGGGATATTTTAAGCGGCAGCCAGGCAATTGTGAAAGGGTGCCTGCTCCACCACTCATGCATCATTTTCTGGCAAGGAAGTAGCCTAAGTGCTTGAGGCCCTGAATGCCCAGGGGCATCAGTGATGGTTTTTGATGCTGCAGAAGGTGCTCATCTGTCAGAGAGACAAAAGTACAGGAGCTTGATTGAATCTGACCCAGTGGGAATGAAACGTAACTAAACAGGCCAAACAAAAATGTGTTCCATAAATGACAAACTCAGAGCCCACTCGTCTTACGTCAGAACCAGATAAACAATAGAAAATGGAGTTGGTAAAATGTACACCATGAGGAGTCACGCCACATCTCCTAACTTGAGAGACTTCTTCGAACAAAAACAACTTGCAACTCGCAAAAGTTGGAGCCCAACCCGAGATGGCAGGAGTATGCTAAGCAGGTGTTCCTACAGCTACATGCTACACGCAATATGTACATACATGTTTGCTTGGAGGAAGTACAGTGAAAGAGTCATGCTGCGTTTTCATCAACACATTTGGAAAACAGGGAGGCATAAAAGCTGTTTATAGAATCAGACAAAATGCCTATGGCACAGAATAAAGATTAATTGTGGCCTGTGTTTTAGCTCTACGAAGACTTAAGAGTTCATCAAGCTGTGGAGAGTTGGAAACGCAATAATGTTTTGAAGGTACATCGAATGAAATGTTAGTAACTAGGCCCTGTAGCATGATTAATGATACACTAAAGGCCTCCTCTTATTAGATACCAACGTTCTTGCAGTTGAATGCAGTGCCCAGCTGAATGTCAAGTCAGAATGGCAATATATACTTCTTTCTTATCCCATTTGCCTTTACCCTGGCCTACTTCTAACTAACATATTATTCTGGCAGGTGGAATGAAGTATTCTGAGTATTCTTCCAAACATCTGGAAAGATGATTTAGTTTGTATGAAGTCTCTTATAAGGCTGAAGCGACAGGTGAAGCCGGTTTGGATACCACCCTTTATTCAGCCAATCTGGACCAAAGAAGATCATTGTCTTCTTGCCTGCATCATCTCGATAATGGTCTTGGGGACCAAAGGGTATCGCAGCAAAAACACAAGCAAATGCCCTTGACCAGCCTACCAGAAGGACATTACCCCTTGAACTGAGCTGGGCTCTATGAAGCTGGATGCAAAGGCATGGCTTTCTGCATTTTCTTCTGTAGCAATCAAGATGATTTGTGGAGTATCCTACTTGTGAAAGATATTTTGTAAAACATAGTTGTCTAGCACTGCATTTAGTGCTGTTTTACTCTACAAGATGCTTGCGGACCATGTCAGTTTTCCAATTCTGTAAACATACAAGACAGACAGTCGCCAGGTAGAACTTTCCTATCAGAGCTGGATGCCAGTTTGAAAGGCCTTCACTTTACAGAGCACTTGTTTGTGTCCTGCCCCATTTGTTCGTGTAATGCATGTTTGTTATTTTGTCCGTTTTAAATCACATTGCTGTTCCACATGTAGACGAAAGGAAGTATTTCAGAGCTAGGTAAACAACTCTCAATTCTAGCACATGGATGGATACAGTGCAGTTTCTTCATTGGCGACTAACTGCTTCAAGCAGTCCGCCAAGTGGGCTTCCCACCATTCTATCAAAGCACCTTTCATGCCCGGTTATGCACATAGGTGTTTCTGAAACAAAACTCCCTCTAACATGTTGACTCTCTCACAGCACAGTGTGAGAGACTGAGGGGCCATTTTGTTCAATTAGTTTTCACCTGCTGAAGTACATGTAGACAAATACACCATTTCTGTAGCACTACCACAACTACTGCTGTGCATTTGGAAAACACTATTGGTGCAGACTTCAAAATTCGCAAACACAGAAGTTTCAATTGTGTCTTGGAGTATGGTATACCCAAGCAGACATCCTTACAGCTATTCATGCTACTAAACATACCTGTGGAGATGGGGAAACATCTGATGAAAGGGCCAGCATGAACAGTTTCTCCCCGAACACATTTGTTCACATATGTTAAATCCAGGATGAAACAGAACTTCAGTCTCTAATGCCTCCTAGCGCCAAGAGACCCGTGGGTGTATGCAGTGCTTTATAAAAAGACATTAACTTTTTTTAGGACCAAAAAGCAGCAGAAGTAGATTTGTTGTTCTGTAACTTGGGAACCTTCACAACAGCTTTCATGTGTAGCAAAGTTTGACGTCCTGAAACAGCCACATGAGGTGTGTCAGGGTCTCAACAGCTTTGGAAGAACAGAATGTGGAGCCAGGCAGGAAAATACACTAATGCAATTTTGAGGCAAAAGTCTTAGCACCTGCTAGCGCCATTCCATAGCAGCAGCGTTGGGCAATATCTATGGAATGGCGCATGCCGGAGCTAAGGATAGGCTGGCGTGTAAAGAGAAGATGCTAGCCGGGCGTGATGGCGGTAGGGAAGACGACGCAAGTGGGTCAGAAATGACGCTAGGCTGGTTAGCAGCAATAAATATGCTGGTAACCAGCATAGAGTAATTTCCTGACGCAATAGCACCCAAAAATGAATCCTGTCTTGTCCTGTAAAGACAGGAGTCATGGCCAGCACAGGGGACCAGTGTCCCCTGGGCAAGGCCAAAGGACCCAGTGTCAGGCAGGGGGCCCCATGTGAGGGACCCCAAATGGCACATTAAAAAAAAAATAATAATATACTTACCCAGGATGGAGTCCCCCATCCGAAGGTGTCCCTCTGATGTGGGCTAGGGTGTTGCTGGGGCTTGAGGTGGGCATCTGTGGGCCCAATCCATGGTGTTTGGCCATGGAAATGGGTCCACAGGTACCCAAACGCCTGTTCCCAGGCGTTAAATAATGGCGCTAAGCAGGCTTAGCGCCATTTTTTGGGTCCGTCTAATCCGTGCGTCTCGTTTCTGCGCTGGAGTATAAATGAGGCAGTAGGGGGTTAGCGTCATGTTGTGGACTGGAAAGCCTACCTTGCATCTAATCAGCGCAAGGTAGTTTGACGCATCCACAATGTGGCGCTAACTCCAATATTTTGGCGTTAGAGGGGTCTCGCGTCAAAATATAAATATGGAGTTAGCTCAGCGCCGTTTTAGCATCAAGAATTTTCAGAGTATAAATATGCACCCAAGTCTCTTTCTGAAGAAGATTGGTCTAACTTATAATGGCCATGAATGTCCTAGAAATCATCAGCCTTTGAGCCACGCTACATGGGTGAAACCATTGCCCTCTACCTTATCTAAACCAGAATAACCTTTGTATCAGCAGGCCTGAAGTATTTTTGTTCATATAATTCCAGACCATGTGTGCAATCCTCACCTGTCTCTATTAGCTTCATGGCCTCTGCTCCGTTCCTCCAGCTGTAGCCCAACAATGGCCATCTTCCTCGCCACCATCCCTGCAGCGGTAAACAAAAACATGTAAATTCAATCATTCTCATAGAAAAATTAGTGATAAGCCTCTGGGGCCCACTGCACCTTTTGCCACCAGCAGCAAGACCTTGCCAACAAATGAACTGAAGCAGGGCAGGCCGCTGCAAGTAAAGCCCTTGCTGGATGGAGGTCCTTGAGATGGAGGGCTAGAGCAAGTGAGAGAGAAATGGCTAGAGATAAAGACTTAGCACATAAAACACTGTATGAGAGCAGAATCCCAGGAGCTGGCACAAGTACCCCTTTTCCACTGGCAGGGTGGCCGAGAAGCTACCGTCTTATCCATGTGGTCCCAATCCAGTGACCCCACACCCCCCCCTCCCCACCTTGCTGGATGAGAAACCAGGTAAGTAATGCAGACAGTGGGCATGCCTGCAGGGCCTTAACCTCCAGAATGACCTAAATAGGAAGGAAAGCCATAACCCAACCTTGGATTGTGTCCACTCTCTTTCCTGCGAAACACAGGCGCTGGCCCAAACTCCCCAGGCGAGCAGCAGCAGACTTTAGCCCAGACTCCTGGGCTTCAAACACCTGGTGGAAGCTGTAGAGGACAAAAGCAAAATTATTAGCGTCCTGACGAGGACTGTTGAGACCAATGGGTCACTTGTACAATTTAGAAAGCCTCTATAGCTCTGATTATTTGCCCTCCAAACATCTCACAAAGTGGGCTCAGAAGTCGCCACAACACTGTTTTCTGAGCCTGCCAAAGCAATGGATAGCGTGCCCCTTTAAGACCATTGGACATTTGTCTGTTTGCCAAGGAAGATGAATTAGTGTGTCTGTTTGCCAAGGAAGGTGAATTAGGGTGTCTCTCTCACACACTTTCTCACTCTCACTTCTACCTTCACTCTCACAGTGCTCAGCCTTTGTGATGAACAGTTTTCTCTGGCCACCAAAAGGATTACCAGAGCCCAGAGTTTCTGTCCAGTTTCCAATGGTTCATCTAAAAGTTTCCCAGGTGATGACAGCCAATAGTTCATAAATCTTTGTCCAAACTATAACTTTTCCGATCTTGAACCTAGAGGCTCTCATGCTCTCTGTAGAGTCTAAGGGAGGAAACGTTACTTACCTGTAACAGCAGTTTCTATTGAAATGTAGCCCCTCAGAGCAAAAGCTGAACTGTTGACTTATGGCAGTGAAGGTCCTCCTCAGACCCACAATGCAGCACAATGGCAGAAGCCCCTCGGTTCATTGCACTAGTCTACTGAAACAGGGGTGTTGCATTTGATAAAGTATCTAATTGTCCAAGGGACTGAATGCTTCTGAATATTTGTTCTGTAAAGAAATATCCACTTGCCCCATTTGGTGATGTGCAATGAGGTAATACATTGTGGCAGCATTCTTCTATCAAAGTTCTGATAATAACCTCTCCGATTATGCTAGGGCTCCCATTATATCACAGTTAGGACTGTACCACAGCTCTGGTTTTGCCACTTTTTCACAAATGTACCCCCAGGAGCTCGAATGTGGCAGGAAGTGCTCATTCCAGGACTGCAATGCCCTGTTAAGCCTGTGCACAGCCAAAGACTTCCATGTTTAAGGGTACTTATCCACCAAGTCCTCTCACATCACTTTACAAACTACCAAAGGTTCAAATGTTAATCCTGACAAAGACCACAATAAATCTTTTTTTCAGGGTGGGAAAAAGATGTTTTAGTGAGTGAAATGAACCGGCAGTCTCTCAGCAGATTTTCACACGAGCAAACACACCCTGTACCT